>NC_140133.1:21621473-22221473 GCF_964035555.1 Netta rufina
ATATGAAGGCTGAATCCATCTTAAGTTATGAATAATAGATGACTCACTTGGGATTGTTTTTTGCTAGATTTAAATTAAATCTCATCAAATAAGTGATAATTGGATATATTTATAAACGGGCAAAGCCCACTCAAGGGAATTTCAGTAATGTTGTCAATATTACAGGTTACCAGTAAAATTAGCCAGAATAAAATATTGCAAACAGTTGTACCTGGCTGCAACAGTAATTCATTGTAGTAATCCCTGGAAGCAGAGGCTTTAACACTCTGTCCTCTTATTCTGGATTTGGCCTCTAAACCAGCTCCAGGAAATGAGGAAGTTCTTGGCTCAGCAAAGTGAGGATTTCCACTCCAGTCATAAAGCCGGCTTTCTTGGGACTGGTGCATCCCCGTAAGGTCTTCTGAGGTCTGAGTGATTTGATACTCCTCGTGTAACGGGGATATTTGTACACGTGCCAATGACCCGTGTGATCTTGTTTGTGCTTTACAGGGGCTGTGCAAGCGAGAGCTGTGTCCTGCAGCTGCCCGTGGATTATGGCAGCCTGCAGGAGAGCTCTGAGGACGCTGGTTAAGTGACACGTGGTGGCGCTGGCCAACAAATTCAACGCGTGGTCATATTTGCTCCCCTGGTCAAAACAAACCATTGACCTGAAAACCTTTCCCTCTTCTGCTCCTGCCCACACATGAGCTGCTGTGATGTTTGCAAAGCTGCAGAAAATGAGCACAGAGGTGAGAGAGAAAGACAGACCGACCTCGGCTTGCAACTTCCATTACTTGTTATTTTCTCCTTATGTTTTGAGACAAGTTGCCTAGAATTTCTTCTCCACTAAGTGGTGCAAGCTGCATCACTTCTGCCTCTCTGCTGCTTTTTTTCCCTCCTTTTATTTGTTTTTTTTTATTTTTAATTTTTCTTTTTTTATTTTCTCCCCCAGGAGAACAGACCTGTGGTATTTCACATGGTCTGCAAACCTCTCGTTGTGTTGGGTTAGTCTGTCCAATATAGGTTGTGTGTGCCTCATCTGCATTCAGGGCAGCACTTCTCCATAGCTTTAAGGACTGTGGCGCTCTCTACTGATGAAATTGTTAGATACTTTTTTTTTTTTTTTTTTTTCCTCCTACAAATTATCAGGTCATTTAAAAAAATGAACTCATTTTAATCTAATTCTGCATGTGCAACAGTCTGGAGAGTTATTTTCAGCTCCAGTAGTTGCAGTTTGCAATTATTATGCTTCTTTTAAGAAAAGAAAAGTAACAGCTCTATATTTTATGTGAATTACTGGTGATTTTTCAACACAACTTGTGTTTTAGGATAAGTAATAAAAAATAAGAGGCCAAATGGATAGTAATGTAGATTGCAAGAAACACAGAGGAGGTAGGAACATATGTAAAGATTACTAAAATATTAACATTTGACTACTTAGGCATTAACATTTCAGTAAAAAAGCATGTAATTCTTATTGAAGCGAAATCAATAGTTTCCTAACTAACCATTGCTTCTGATCAAAACAAAACAAAATCAATATTTTTATTTCCTTTATTTAATGGCTGTAATTCATGTATGTTTCAGACTTGTCTGCAGCCTGTCTCCTGGAGCTCTCCTGCACGTAGCAGTGTGTTAGAAGTGCCTCAGTGCCCCACTTCGCTCCCAGCAAGAGGCGGTGGTTTTTCCTCTGCATTTTTTCCTCTGCATTTTTTTTCCTGTGGATTTGTGCCTAGTCTTTGAGAAGATTTTTATGCACAACATGCCATGTGTGTGTGACTTTGTCCAAATGCTGCTAGGACAGGCATGGCTGAAGGTCACATCCCATCCCAACCTGCATTTACATTTGAAACTAATTTTGTGCATTTCCATAGAACTTGCAACCAACTTGAATGCTTCAAGTTCAGAAGCACGGTGGTTACCTCATGTTGGGCTCCATCCCCCGTGTATTGCAGTGGTGTCCTGTGCTCAGAGAGTTTAGTCATGTACCTGCTTCCCATGGTGTGCTGCCGTGAAGCTTTCCCCATTTTCAGCTGTCCTCTGCTCCTGGCCTGCCAACACCAGAGCGGGGATGTGTGCATGCTTCCCAACGATGATTTGCTATCTGGAAAAGAAGTAAGTGTCAGCTTCTGTGAACATATCCATCAGCAGCCATTCCCACTTGTGTTTACCGGCCACCAAGAACCCCAGACCCAGAAGCAGAACGGGACCGAAAAGGGTCGGAGGCATCAGGCCACCACTAGAGGAGCTGAATGCTGAAGCAGCGGCAGTAAACACTTCTGGTCTCCTGGATGAGATACAGGATTTACCGAAGAGGAATGTTTAAAATGTTTTCTGATTTAGTAAGTGAAAGATCTCTGAAACAAAAGAGAGACTTTCAGAAATTTAATACAAATTGCCAGCAATTTGCCTGATGTTTAACAAAGGGAGCGGGTCAATCAGCAAGCACGAGGCAGGAATAAAAAGCATCAGCATCTGCAAGGAGCAATGCAGTGCAGCAAGGGGGAGCAGAAGAAGCAGAGCAAGGTTTTATAATGTTTTGTGGGGATTTCTGAATTGGCTGAGCCCTGTATAAGCAACTTGTGCATGGCCCTGTGTGTAACCTCCCTGCCCGGTTTTGGTCTGCCTTGCTGAACTTGATTCTCACCTGCATATTCAGGTGCAAAGCAGGATGGACATTGGATGTGCCAAAATCAGAGTTGTCTGTTAAGTGCCAGGTCTGAGTGATCAGGGCAATGCTTGCAGACATCCAGACCCCGTGGGAGGGTATGCACACACAACAGACACCCTTTGCCATCTCTCTGTGGCTAACACCATGTCCCTTTCCCTTTTTCTGCCCCAGCAGCAGTGGGACATGGCCCCCATTTTTCTTTGTAAGTGCCACGTCACATTTCACCATTTGGGTAGAAGAAACAGTGATGGGATATTTGTTCTCTGCAAAATGCAAAGTGACAGGACATCTTTCTTAACAAGTGAATAACCAAGTTTAAGTAACCATGCCAAAATATTCTTTTGAAAAACGTCTGTCCCTAATTCAGTTTGCCTGATCACTGTAATTTAGTGCAGTGTCCTTCTGAGAAACTGAATTATTTGGGAGGCCACACAAGATTGCAAAGGTATAACTGCATTTCTGCAGATGTGGAAATCTCTTACAAATGAGACCCAGGAGGCTTTGTCAGGACCTGAGAGTCCATCCTGAGGCTTGTTTTGCCCCGGCTCGGTGACACCAGCTCCCCTGGGGCTCCAGTTGGGCAGCGTGTGTTAGATGTGAGAGCAGCTCTCTTGGTGACAGAATGGATATGTGCCCCTGCAGTGATCACAGCCTAGCTGTTGCCACACGTGGGCACAGTGTGGGCACCCCATGGTCAAGCTGCACGTTGTTTTCAGGGCAATGGCTCCATTTGCTGGCTCTGGTTTTTCCTCCTCTTCCCCACTCTACAATTCAGGTCAGTATTCGCCTCTGAGATCCCCAGTGCTCCTTTCTCCCTCCGACACAGAGACACCAGGCAATGGGCTGGTGTCCCCAGTGCCTGTCCTGGTGCTGGTGAGTGCCAGGCTGGTGCTCAGCCCTGTAAAGTGAACAGCAAGCATCACCCTGCTGGGAGGCAGAAAAAACTCAGGACAGCTTTCAGGGATGACAGACTAAGTGAAACGGAATTTAAAAATCGCATGAACACCTCTCTGTATGATAAAGTACAATGGCTGAAGTGTTTCCAGCAAGTCATTTTTCCACAGTTTCTGAGATGGTTTCTGAAAGGACACCACTCATTGCCCTCATTATGTCCATTCCAGCCAAAAATCAAGGCTGTGTATTCCACCGCACGAATGTCAAGTGAAACATTTAAAGGCCCTTTATACTATGTGTGTGTTCCTCCTACGTCCCCTGGTGGGGCTCCTGGGAATGAAATTAGGGGATGTTAACAGTCACATGTCCTACTGGTCCTTTTTTTTTTTTTTTTTGTAAACTTTAAAAAAAAACCTGTAGAGTTCATTCTTCTGAGCTCTCATTCCTTACCAGAAATTCTTGAGATAAAGGGAAAACCATCCAAGCCATTACCTTTATCTTCTGTGGAGCTTAAGGATATTGTTCTTTTTGTATGACAGGGCGATGAGAAGGCGTACGGAGAGAAAGACAGAAGCACAGTGAAGGTACCTGGTTACTTACGTTTGCTTTGGTGTTGGCCTGTTCCTCAGGGATGGACAGATTGCTTTGAGGCTGAAGAAGAAATAACAAAAGTCACAGACATTAAGACACCAGGAGGCAATTCTTCAAGAATTCAACACCAGGATTTAGGAAGGAAAGGGCCTTTAGTGTAAGGATTGACCTCAAATCACAATTGTAGGAAAAGGAGAAAGCTTCAGGGAGTCCAGCAGTAAGTTATGCAGAAGATGTTAGGTCTAAGTTTCTTAATTTTGGTGACAAATTTTCTTATGCAATGTTAATTTAAAATAACATTTTAAATAAAACAACAATAAACAAACAAAAAAACAAACCATCTTTACAGCAGCAGGATCAGTAAGAAAGAAAAACCTGAGCTGTGGAGCCAGCAGTGCCCAGGATAACCATGTGTGAGGAACAAGCCACGTGTGGAATCCTAAGCAGAGAACTCCTGGGGAGGGGCAAGAAAAGTACCATGAAGTAAAAATCCTTTAGGCAAAATAGATAATTGCACCGCGATGGATATGTGATTCTTTTTCTTATGTATCTAGGCAACTATTTGCTTTAGAAGTAATGACTGTTATAAATCACAGAATGAAGTTTCTAACCCCAACACATGCCTTGAACAGAGCTGTTGATACTATCCAGCTAATAAAACATATTTCTTGAAGCAACATCAAGTTACCTATCATTGTGTCACTCACCTTTGTGACAATGATTACAGCTTATGCAGGGCATAATTTAGGACACCTTTAGAACAGCTCTAGTCTTGTGTCTGGAAACAGCAAAAAGCCGAAGGAACTGCGAACATATGACATCTTACAAACAAATGGTGTCATCTAACTCATGAATTTCCAAATGTCACATGAAGATGGGTGATATGACAGTCTGAGCCAGTGCCTCTCCCTGCCATGGCTTTGGCTGAGGCTGTTATTTTGGGGGTCAGTGGGTGAGGGCCCCAGGGCCACTGCCTGGTCCGTGTGGATAGAGAGAGGGACACAGTTATGTGAAACCTGAAAATAAATGTTCTGGGAAAACAAAACAAAAACAACAACAACAACAACAAAACAAAACAAAAACACATACAAAGTTGCATACTCTATACTGTTATCTGGCCTTTTTAGGTCTGGATTAATACTTGCTTCACTGGATTACCATTTTGCTCTTAAGACCTATGACCACAAATAAATAAATCCTCAAATGGTACTGGAACTTCTGTGGAGCTATCTGAATGTAAGGATTTCGAAATTTGGCGTTTGACAATACACTCTGAATGTAAAAGACAATGGCATGTGTTTGGCTATTTGAGAAAAATAACGCTGTTTTTTCTGTTGTGTGTGAAAAATGGGCTACCCATTGAAAGAGGATCTTGTTCCACATTGCTACAAGCATTTCATGCATATTCACAAAGAAGCAGTTTTGAAAAATTCACTGATGTGCTTGCTGCTGGAGGTAGAGGGGAATATTAAACATCCCATTTTTTCACTTCTGCTGCTGTGTAAATACAGCGTGTGCTGTCCTGTTGGGATTAGCTAATTTTTGCTCAAGGTGGGAGAGGTGTTTTTGGAAAACAGGTGGCTTGGGACTGGTTTTTCCCCCACAGGAATCGCTAAAATGGAAGCTGATTTCAGGTTGTTCTCTGTAATTTTTACTGTTGGCTCCAATGGAAAATACCCAAAGCAGAGAGTCCATGCGACAGGTTCTAGCTTACCTCGGTCCTCTCCACCACGCCGCAGGACTGCTGTCCTACACACATCGCTGTCCATGGAAAGTGAAGAGGCCCTTTGCTATCACATTTTTAGCAAAGTACTGAAAATATCAAGGATTTAAGGAAAAAGAAACTCCCCAAGCTGCCTGAGACTCTGTGGTACCTAACTTCCCAAAGTCCCTATTTGCTATTTTTTTTTCATTTTAATCGTCAAAGCACAGAAATAATGTTGTCTGGGTTACCACTGGTGTGAAGAACACATAGATATTGGTCCGGCCTTTCTGTTGCCAGTACAACTAATGAGGAAAGCAAAGCAATAAAATAACAGCCTTTGGAGGGGAACGTGCTGCGTGTCTCCTCTGCTGTGCATTAATTCAGTTCTGCCATGCGAAATGGCACCTTCTCCTGCAGAGAGGATTTGAGAAATGTTAAACATATCAGTATGGGGGGGGGGGAGGGAAGGAATCATTACCATAATGATAGCCATCACACCAAAGAGTGAGGAGAAGTGCAGAGAAGCACATAACTGTTTTTCCAGCTTTCAGAAGTGCCTTTCTGTTACAGATGAAATAAAGGCTTCTCGCAAGCTGATGAGGCTTGGGGTTTGTTTGATGTCTGAGCTGACGGCGAGCAGTCATGCAGAGGGGCTGTGCTGCTGGTTCTGAGCACAGTGTCCCACAGCCCAGAAGCTGAAGAGGTGCTTCAAGAGGAGGGAGCTGGGGTGCTGCAAGGGAAGGATGTGGCCAGGCCTCTCTGCACCCTGTGTGTTTTGCTTTCAAAATATGAATATCCTCATGCTGGCCAGAGGATGGTGATTCCTCCATCCATGGAGAGAGCTGCAGCCCTGTCCCCTGCCAAGCAGGGTGACTGGTGCTGGCCAGTACCTCCTGGCCCTTGCTGCCCAGGCCGTGCAGGAGGCAGCCAGCTACTGCTGATGGCAAGGGGGCAGAAACCTGCTGGTAGGCAGTTGTAGCTTGGCAGCTCCTCACCATGTGCTCTCCTGAATTATGGCAGCTGGGCATTAACCACTTGCTTTTCCCTGCTCTTTCTGTGCACGGGGCATGAGGCTGTGCTGCGTTATTGAAAAATGGACCCTCCAAATAAGAGGCAGGACGGGCAGAGTTTCAATTTTTGCGTGTGTGCAGAAGCATTATCACCCGTACACAATTACAAAGCTATATATTTAGTGTTTGCATGCTTGGTTAGCTGATTTGTGGATGCAGGCTGTCAGCGAAGTGCTCAATGCTGTTAGCTCCAGCCCTGATTTCAGAGGCAGGGACGCAAATAACACGGTCACGCCTGTCTGGAGCATGGGGTCTTTGGGGGGGGGATGCTTCTGTGCCATGCATGCACCCTTCTCATGGGGCAGGAAACAAACCTGGACCGAGATTTCAGGGACTGCAAGATAAAAGGAAAATAGTTCCACGGGATTATAAAGCAAAAAATTAAAGGTTTTAAAATTGCTTGGGCATTTTTTTTTGAAGTGACATATTTAAGAAAATGGCACAAAAGAGTGCAAAATGCTCCCTTCATTACAAAGAAAATGATGGTGTGTTTTACAGTGCAATGAGCAGGGTGTTTTCAGGTTGTTCTGACCCTGATGGGGAGCCTGCTGAAGCAGGGTGCCCGTCACCAGGTATGTGCTGTGCATGATTGTTAGGGGCAGTTGGGAAGCTCTGAGCACTCGCATTTCTGTGAGAAAATAAAACTGGTTTTAGAAGTTTTCTCTTGAGCGCTGTGTTTAGGCAGGAAATACTTCATTTCTGCTTTAGCCACCAGCTGTTTTAGTCGCATTCACTTGGCAGTGGGCAGGATGGGTTTGGTGCAGCTGATGCCATGGCAGGTGTGCTCTGGAAGCCCTCCTCCCATCACTTCAGCTTGTCCCAGGAAACCTCCGGAGTCCTATTGTAACGCTCTGCCCACTGAAACCTGCCTGTTAGCCCGTGGTTACTCTAATTCCAGCAGCCATACCCACATAAGCAGGACCCATCTTTAGGTTTACATCCCCTCCCCTGGTTGCTGCAGCCCCACAGCTGTTCCCTTCCCTGTGCTGCTGTGGCCTCAGGCTTAGGGCACAAGTCCCAGCACTGGAAGTGGGGGAAATCCCAAGAAAACGGTCCTGACCCAGGGCAGGAGCAAGTCTTGTAAGGTCTGGAACTGCCTTCTGTTCAGAAGTCATTCTCCCTCTGGCTCAAGGGCACTGTGCTAGCTGGGGTAAGCATGCTCCTTTGATTTAGGCATGAAATGGCAGTGCTGCTATCAGACTGCTAGGAGAATCTTTTTTTATCTAAATTAAAGAAATAAAACTTTTTTTTTCTTGCTTTTTCCTGGGAACCCTTTGCTTGGAGGCAACAATAATTATAAATCTGTTCTGATACTCAGCTTGGGTTATCTTACTTCTCTCCCATTTCAGGAGCGAAAGGGACTACAGAGCTAACAGAGACACGCTTATTTGATCACAAATACAAGGATGGTGCATGACAGTAATTAAATTTTTACTTTCAACTAATTTAATTTGTTAGCAAAATAGGGGGAAAGACTTTACTGCGGATGGGAAGAGGCAGCTTCTTACACCTGACTTTACTCGCACTTGACTAACTGCTTCATTAGAACACAGGCCAGTTTGGTGGCAGATCATTAATTTTCATGGATGTAATCTGGGAAGCCAAGTAGTAGTAGGAGGCTGGTCTGCCAAAACTGGCATAAATGTGCTAATGCTTATTAAAACTAAGCTGTAAGTCTGTTTTCATGCTGTCTTTGCCACGTTATGAATTAATTGCTGAAATGTATTAAGACAGCAAATACAAAGAGAAGGGATTACTGTGTATTACAGCAAAGAGCAGGAAAGGCAGAGGTTTCCTCTGAGAGTCTGATCCCTCTGGCACAGGTGATGTTTCCTAGAAAGCAGGACTGCTGATGGAGCTGGCTGTCAGGCTCAGGCGAGAGCAGTTAAGTGTTGCATTTGATGGCCTCCGTTATCAAGGTGTTTGTGCCCTTGTAGTTCAAGTTAATTTTAGTAAAATTACTTATATTAAAGAATATATAGCACCAGGTTGCGAGGCAGTAAGGGCTTTTTATTACTTTATATATATATATATATATATATATATATATATATATATATATATGTAACTTGTTTGCAGGAAAAAGTCCTCCTTGGTTACTGGAAGAAAGCAGTCCTGAGCTAGATGTGTCCAGTGGCAGAGACTGGGGACCATCTTTAGAGTGATTTTCAAAAAGGATAACATCTTTTCAAAATTTCTTTGCCTTGTATTCAGAAAGAAAAGGAACTTATTTCTATTATTATTATTATTTTTTTAATAGTTTAGAAAATCAAAGATTGTAATTGATTTGTACAGCAGATTGTAGTAATACAATGGAATGCAAATAATTCACTATGGGATTTGTCCATTCTTTACGTCTAAAACAAATTCTGAATTTCTGAGTTATCCTTACAAGATCCGTTAATTGTGTCCTTGGAGATTTTCTCTTAGGATTGATGCTGACTTCTGCTGGACATGTGATAACTCACTGATGCAGCAGAAACAGAAACTTATTTAAGAAAGTACAAAACATTTATTTTCCTCAGCTATTAGATTGTCAGTGCCCTTGCTTGTTTGTTTTATTGCAAAACTATTATTGCAAGCAGTGGAAATCTGTGCTTGTTTGGTTGTGCAGTGCAGACATTTTCTGTAGTGAATGGTGTCCTTTCTTCTTCCACCTGTTGATAATAACATTTTTATTTCAGCTTGTAACTGCATTTCTTTACCTTTATTTCTTGAATCCACTTCAATTGCCAATAAGGCCCACAGTCAGGAGCTGGAAAAGCTATTTTCACAGCAGAAACCGTTCTGCCCAAACATGTTGTAAAATTAGGACAGATGCATTGTTTTTTGAAATACACGGATATGAAATTTGATGGTAGCACTTCAAGCTTCACTCATTTCATTCCAGGCTCTGATAAAAGTGGCATTAATGGAAAATGTTTTCAGAGCAGTTTTGTTCCCTGTTGCAGCGGGAGCAGTGTCAGAGCCTGGAACAGGAGGCACAGGGAGAAGGGATGTAATGCCACTGCCCGTGCTGGACGTCACCTGCTGACACTGAACGAGGCCGTTTAATGTGGGCCATGAGACATACAGTGTATTTACCAATATTTTTTGTCTCTCTTCAAAGAGCCTGCCAAATGTCAGGGCTTGTATGTGCCGTGCCACGTACCCACACACAGAAATCCCCCAAAGTGTAGAGCTTTCTGAAGTTTGCTGATCTAGCCATGGGATGTGAGGCCAGGAAAGGAAAACGCCGATCTCTGGGAACTCAGGTGGAAGGAGGTCAGAGCCTTTTACAAGCCATGCACACTGTGAACTCACACAGAATATAACAGGTTTCAAGGGTCTCACCAGTGTAAGGGTGGTTTAAGCACTTCACGAAATTGGTCTCAAAATTGTTATAAGATTATATATGATGCAAGCAATTTACCCCCCTCCAAAGACTCCAGCTGAAGGCTGGCGGTAGTAAACATAATTGTGTTTACCATTCCCAGTTTTGCAGAAGAATTTGTTGATTTCCAGAACAGTTAAATTGATTTTATACCTTTATGAGCACACAAAATAGCAATTAGTCAATGGTGTATATTGGATTTTTGACAGGTATAAAATTATAGTGCCAATTATTTCACCCAAGTCAATGAACAACATTCATTTCAAACAGCAGAGGTTTTTGAACAATCTTTAGAACAGTGCTGACAGTAGAAATACAGCAGTTCACTAAATGTTTTAAAGGTAAGACTGCCTTTAAACTGAATAACAACTTTTGTTATGTGTGTGTACTGTGTGTCTGGTACAATTTTTCCTATAATGGTGGCCACTTCCTTACAAACATATACCTAAATTTGTTAAACCTTAACTATTTAACAGTAATGTAATAGTATGTGAAGTCTCTTTGGTCTTCAAACTTCCCAGAGGCATAATGGAAAGAGCACTGAGCTTCCTCCTTACAAGAAATAAATTTGTATCATCTGAGCACAGAAGCTCTCTACACATTTGTAGCAGTTATTCGGTCTTTTGGGTAGCTGCAACATCACATTTTACTCCAAGGCAAGTGAAATTTCACACCTCCAGAAAGGTTGGTGACTGCATAAAGGTTTGGTCTAATTGGTATTTAATTTCAATTATTTCATCTATCTGCTTGTCAAATGAGAAAATGACAAGTTCAACAAGCTCTGCAACTTGGCCCTGCCACTTGCTTGACTTAGGTTGTTGATGAAAGACAGCTTATTAACTATGCTCCATTATATTCGGGAGAAGATAGCATTTTTAAAACAGAAATGCATTATATAGGAAGCTTCTGAACTTATACACCTCTCAATATAACAGTTACATCAATTACAGTAATTTTGTAAATTACATATTTCAGAGATTGCCTTCAAAGTTTGCTTCTCTGAAAGCAGAATTTTAAAGGAACACGGTGTTCTTCATTGGTGATATTCTTGTTCTAATAAAAGCATGCAAATAATAGAAACTTGTTATAAACATGATTCCTGTGTAATTTGGAAGCCTGGCTGAAGTGAATTGCTTTTATTACTCATGGGGAAGGGATGCACAATTGGTCATGATGAATACAGGAGGATGTGTTTTCAGAAAAAAAAAAAAAAACAACCACCAGAGAAAGTTCCTGAGATCTTTCTGCTGCAAAGCTGTCCAAACACATGGCAATGAAACATCCCCACAGTGCTGACAGCCCAAAGTGGAAAGGGAAATCCTGCCGTGCCCATGGGATGGCTTTGTCTTACCTAGAGGGGGAAAGGTATAGGTGGTACTCTGGTGGTTTTAAGGATTTGATTGCTGAGGGTTTTTATTCACCCCGGTGCTACAGCTCGTGGCTCTGGGGGTCTCCACCCCCACTGAATCTGGGTCTCACGTGCAGCGGTGACACGCAGCAGCCTGGAGGCTTCTCTTCAGTGCCAGGCTGGGGGGCGGTGTATGTTCATACAAACATCCTTCGTGGAAAACACATTGCCATTGCACTTCCTAGTTTCACCATTTCAGGTGAGGAGTTTATTAACTCTTCCCTGACTCTGAACACACCTTTATTACTATTTTATCATTTATTCTCCTATTTTTCTGTATGAAATAATCAATTAATCCATGGTTACCAAAAGCTTTTCTAGCACTTCAAAAAAATCTCTGTTTATCTTTTGCAAACTTTCCTTCATTTCCAATCATTCTCAGCAACGTTTGTTAGTGTTTCTCAGATTTCATTGTATTTTTTCAGCTCTGCTATGGAGCAGCATCTTCTGGCAGAGGCTGCAGGCAGTGCATCTGTGGCTCCTGTGGAGGTGGGGGTCTGAGAGGAAGGTGAAGTGTGCCAGCTCATAGACAAAATACATCGCAGGGCAGCGGTACTTACAAAGCTGGCAGTCCCTGCACTCAAGCAATGCAAGGTACAAGGATGACTTTTTCCCCAGCTCTGTTTATTGTGATGCCAACTGAGATTGAAGAGTCTGTTCAGGCAAACCATGATCCAGCTGTACATTTGCCTCAGGATACACATTTTAGTTACCTGTGCATACAGCAAATTTAATTTGAAAGGTCTTCCCTTCCCAACATGGCTTTAATTAAATAGTAATTCTATTTCTTAGCTTTGTGACATAGGGATTAAGGCAGGAAGAAATGATTTGGCAAATATCTTTGGAAAAATACAGAATATAATATTTTTATTAATCATTTCTCTCCTAAGGTTAAGCTGGCTTTACCAGCATAAATGTTAAAAAGCAGAGAATTTCATTGCCTTTAAAAGTTTCTTTTTTATTTTTTTATTTTTTTATTACTGCAGCTTTGACTGATCAGGACTGAACTATCCCAACTAATGGCATCATTTCTTTTTTTTCTTGCAAACAAACGAGGACATGAGAGGCATGATTTATCAGTATTCCAGAGAGTTTTCCTAGTCAGTGTTTCTAGCCACATCGCCTGATTTTTATAAACTTCATTAGATTATAATCAATGCATGTGTGAGGCTGAGGGAGATGAGAAGTATGATTTCTTATTCTTAACTGCCATAGTAAGCGTTTATTAAGGCACACTTTTCCTGGCATGGCGTTACAAGACAGAAATATTGAAAAACAGCAGGCATCCCACAGGGCAGAGTTTGGTAATCAAGATTGCATTAATGCTAATGACAGTGGCTGCACAGCTTATTTCCTGAGAGGTAGAAGTTATTTTAACCAACAGCTTTTGTGATAGAGGTGGAAACTGGGAAAATTTAGGCTGCTTCAGGCTTGTGCACGGACTCTGGCATAGGATACGGGAAAAGAACCCACCCAGAAAGAGGAGCACTGCTGGGACAGCCTCGGGGTTATCAGATTTGGAGGATGCAATGCCATCTCCTTGGGGTGAGCGTGGGTTTCCTGCCCTGTTGGCCAGCATTTAGCAGGATTTGTCCCCTCTGGGGCTGCCTGGGCTGCAGCAGTGCGCTGAGAGCAGGGGTGCCCATGTCCCCTCGTCCCCATGGGGGCCACCTCTGGGTGCACGGCAGGATGGAGGAGCACCACCCAGGAGCATCCTCCTGGCATGAAGCCTCTCCTGTTAGCGAGGTGCTGAGCTGAGCCCCCAGGTCCTGTGCATGCAGATGGGGAGGAATGCTTCCTGCAGCCCCTCCACACAGCGCTCCTGTGCCCACAGTCAGCACCTTTGCTCGTTCTTCCCCGGTACGCAGAGCTGCTGTCTCCTGTCTCATTTGTGATCCACACAGATCCCAGGACCTCTTCTGCAGCACTGCTGCTTAACCTTATTCTTATGTTCCTTATTCTGTATTTCTATTTTACAAGACTCTAAATGGAGAATTTTGCAATCATTTTGATTGACTTTTATGCTTTTCATGTCTTTTTAAATTTTATTTTATTTTTTTATTTATTTTCCTTCCCTTCAGGCTGTTTTTCATCTTTGGCAAGGTCACTTTGAATTCTGATCTTGTCTTTCAATGTATTTGCAGTCTCTGTTAGCCTGCTATCATTGAGAGATTTAATTAGCATACTCTCTGTTCCATCACCCAAATCACTAGTGAAAATTTGGAGCAGTGGTGGATGCTTTGCAAAGCCTGCAGGCTTCTATTGATAGGTGCATGCCTGTCAGCAGTGGGCTGCTCATAATTGCTCTTTGTGTGTCCTGAAGACGGGTTCCTGCTGCTCACCTGTGACAACATGATGTGGGACAGGGTGAAGGTCCCTATCACGGCTGCTCTGCCCACTGATCCTATTGCCTGGCCGCGGAAGGAGGCCAGGTGTGCTCAATGTGGTTTGCTCCTGACAAAGCCATGTCAGCTGTTGCTCATCCCTTGTTTTTGCTGGAGGCTTGTTAGCTGATTTTTCCTAGCTGTTCCAGAAGCCGAGGCTGAGCTGGCTGATATATAATGTCCCACAGCTTGCTGTTTTTGCCCTGTCTCAGTAGGGGTGATGTTTGATTTTTCCTTGCATCTGGGACTACTGAGCAGGCTTCCAGAGGTAGCTGCTAAGGGCCCTAAGGCTGTGTCATTGCTTACTGAAGCGCTAGGGATGGATTTTATCTGACCCAAGCTGAATGAAAGCATTTAGCTTAGTTACCCTCTGAATTTTCCTTTCTGTATTGTCCAATATTTAGTTGCTTTTGTTACTTATGCTAGCAGCTACATGGTTGTAGTTTGTTCTTTAGTGAAGGGGGAAAAAAAAGAGGACTTAAACTTTTCTTCTTTCTTGATAATTAGTGTTTTAATAATTTGATAAGCCTTGTTAGATGTGAATTTGGGCTGAAGATACAGATGCGTGAATTAATGCTGTAATGGTAAATATAAGGGAAAGACTAAGATCCTTTACCCAGCCATCATCTTTCTGGCTGAGAAGGGCTGTGCTTCTGCCAAGAAAGCTCAGTGTCTTTTTATACATTTCACCTTGGCAGCACTTCATTTAGGGTAGTAGTTTGCTGAGTCTTCTTGAAATCCATCGTTATTATTTTATGGTTCTTTTACTCTTTCTTGAATGTTGGAAATTGTGGGACCGAATGGGGACCGGTGGCTGGAATGAGGAAATGCAATCATAACAGCTCCTGGTGGCTGCAGGTTGTGTCAGGAGTGTGAACAAGAAAGTGTGTGCAAAGCAGCTGAAAAGTAAATCAGCAATGACCAGCGCTGGCAATGATTGAAAATAAATGACACTCTGACTTGGGCTGCCATTTGGTTGCTTCACTGGGAAGGTGATGCTTGATCTAATATAAGCTTTTAGCAGCTATTGTTTTTCAGATTAACTTTTAGTTTTAATGAAGTGGAATAAATGAGTTTGAATTAGTTATCATGCTAAAAAGAAGAAAGAACATGAAAGTAGTCAGTTAATTTGACAGGTCAGGCAAAATATTTCACAAATTAGCAGCGCGTTTAACTCTAATGAGATGTGATGACTTAAATTTCTCTGTGTAATGCTATCAGCAGGAATGGGATTGCACCAGACTCTGTTTGACAGGATAACTTGGCTAAAACTGCAGTCTTAAGTTGTTCCAGAAGTGTAATGGGTTATAAAACCCAGGTGCAGAGATGCCTTTTTTCTGAATTAAAAATGAATCGGATCAGTCTGGGAGATCTTAATACATCTGGGTTTGAAATGGCTTGAAGCTGCGTCTGAGCTTGGTGGGTGCAATGTTCGATTCCTGTTCATTTGCAGTGATACCGCTGCAGCAGCAGTAAGGGAATTCAGGTGGTGCTGTTAAGTGCTTCGTTAACTTCAGCAATTTTCAAGTGCAGCCACTGGGGGCTGTGTGCGGCTCCTGCATGAAACCTTATTACTTAGCTGTACTTCTGCATTAACCGTGAAAAGTTAGTCACTTAGCTTTATTCTTACGGCTTTTGCCAAGACAAAGCTTTGGTTTTCTGTATCATTTAAAATATTCATTTGTTCATCGTGTGTATACAAAACAGACTGTGGCAAGAAAAACACCTGCTCCCCACCTATCCCTGCAAAAACATTTTGAACAATGGTGGCTTGGAGATTTTGGACCACAGAGCTGAGGAGCATCCCTGCTGCTGCTCCTGGAGCAGGCTGTGTGCAGGCTTCTCCCTGCCCTGGAAGTCTGGGAAGTCCTTGGGGCTGATACCAAGAGATGGGACTGAGCCAAGGCTGGTGAGGGGCCTGCCCCCAGCCCTGCAGGGGGGTATGCCCCACACAGGGGGGTCCTCACTGCCCTGTTCCCTCTGGGGTGGGATGGAGCCCAGCAGAACTGGACCTGGTGTGCTTGTGCTGGACTTCCTCACAGCCACCTGGTGGCTTCTACTTCAGGGAGAGTGTCTTTCCTTTCGTGTGCTGTGTCCCAGCAGGTAAATGTAGGCAGCTTGCTCTTTTTTTTCCCCGACAGAACCAATTCAAGGCACTTCTCCCTCAATAAATATCAGGAAGAATTAAAGAAATTTTTGTTATTTTCAGAAAGCACTAAGCATTTGAAGTTGTTAGACAAAACACTTGAATCTAATTAAGGAACAATTCAGTGAAGAAAACCTTGACACTTATTTTTGGTATTTGATTCCATATCATACAAATTTAAATGTAAATTGTGCTTTGGAGAAGAATGCCTGCATGAAAAGCTGAGAGCATGTGTTGTGTGCTGAGTGTTTTACAAATGGATTATCTCAAGCCTGGATTTGTGGTTCCTGCCTGTGGGCAAAATTCCACCTCAGTGCTTGCACTGCTGTTAGTCATACAGCCGTATGTGTATTTCTCTGTTCTACATGTTGTTGATAGAATTGTGTGATTAAATAGGAAATACTTTTTTTATTCAAGAGCTTGTGATCAATATATTTAGGTTTGAGTTTGGATGTAAAATCTGAAATAAGCCGTGAGTAGTAGGCTAAGAACCGTTTCAGTCACACATTGCTGGCAGGACTGGAGTGCCAGAGATCTTGGCTTTTCTACAGCCGAGGGATTGGTGGTGTCCTCAGCAGTCTCAAACAGTGGCCTGCAGGTGAGGTGACAGAATGAGGGCTGCCTCTGCTGTTAGCCCCAGCAGTGCCCGAGTCCAGCAGCTCACAGCCAGGCCAATTCAGTGCTGAGGTTTTTTGCTTTAAAACAGGCATTATATGGTAACAGTATTATTCTCTGCTTTGCTTAATTATGAACTGAAATTAGCTAGTTCTTCAGCTCCCTAAACGCCACAACGTATTTCACAAAACTTAAATCTCTGCAGTCAGTAAAACTGGATTCAGTTTGCCAGCTCTGTAGGATTTATGCAGGGTGGCGCTGATGCTCTGATGAGATCCCTCATCCTTGTCTGGGCAGATTTAAGGCTCTCTCCTCCCTGTGCCAGGTGGACCCGGCTGTGCTGCCTGAAGAGGTTCCCCTCTCTCATGGGGAGAGGCAGCTGGGTGGGCAGTGGGGCAGCTTTCTGGTGGGCTGGGAGTGGCAGTGACTTCAGTTTCAGCTGCAGTGATGGCTTGGAGAGCTGGAGGCTCTTGCTTGTGTCTGTGGTTCTCAGGTGGCCACCTCCTGATGGCTGCTGCTGTGCCCAGGGGATGGTGTGAGCCAAAGCACCGTGGGTCCTGCAGGATGGGTCCAGGTGCATGGTGTGGTGGATGCTGGGGACTCAGGTGGAAACCAGCGTCAGCCTGAACACAGCTTCCTGGCTCTCTGGTTTAACTGTCCCCATGAGTTCTGTGATTATTGTTATTTTTTAAAGTGGAAGATACCTGTTCTTCTGAGAACTGCAGGAGCTGGAAAAACTTGAACAAACAAAACATTAAAAAAAATACACTGCCTTTGATGCTTCCAGATTTATGTGCCAAATTGCACTGGCAGCCTCACTATGGAGGCTTTGTAAGGATTCTTAGAATTTTTCCTTTTTTAAACAAGCTTCACTTCTAGAGGCTTTCCTCCTTTTTTAAACCTAGTTTATACTTTCCTGCACAGCTACAAGAACTTCCTTGCATGTGAAGGCTGTCATCCGAGGACTGAACTCAATGCCCTCCGAGCTGGAAGCACGTTCTTCCCTGGCTCAAAGCAATGCTGTGTTCCTCCGGCAGAATCATGCAGCTGATCTGTGGCAACACCACTTTCAGGGAGGTGTTATCTCTATTTTGCACTGCAGAGTAGCTGGAAACATCAGACCTATAGCACACACGCATGTGGCTGCAGTGAGCTTAATGAGCGTGAAGCTGGGGAAAAGCCTTTCTGAGCTTGTGGCTTGCAAACTCTGCGACCCCTTCCCATGTTTGCCATCAAATGAAGGGGTTGTCTGTTCTCTAAGAGATTTCCCTAATCAGAAATACAGGGTTAGGCAGAGGGATTGAGGGAAGTGTTAGACCCTGTGGTGTTATGGTAGAGAGCAGATTTCTGCTTCAGGGTGGAGTGCCTGGTCCCAGTGAGAGCCAGAGATTTAACCCTGGGGGCTCCAAGCTGTGAGCCTGGAGCACTGCATCCCTCCCCTCTGCAGGGACTAGACGTTGTGAAGCTTCTGCTCTCCACAGTCTTGAAGTATTTGAGTATTAGGCTATAAAATCAGTTTATTTCTCTTAATTGACATTTAACAAAGCCACACATCCTTGTATTGCCCTGCATATGAGTGTTTGTCGTTATTTTAATGTCCTTGTTACGCCTCAATTGTGTAGATGTATAAGTTTTTTTTTTTTTCTTCTGCTTCCAGGAACTTTAAATCCTGGTGTTTGGCTATCTCTTTCTTCAGCATTGCTGTTGTACTCAGGTAATATTTCTAAAGGATGTGTTCTACATCCAGAAAATAAATTCAGTGGTGGAGGGCACTCATGTGAAGCAGCCCTGCGTCCTAGGTGTCAAAGGTAGATAAAATATGTATCAGCTACCGACAAGCATTAGATTTTGTCACTGTGTTAATGCTGGTTACATATCACTCAGATAGGAGAAACATTTGCTTCTTGATTTATGTTCACTGACAATGAAATGTCCAGGATGATTAATTACAGCCCTAAATGATAGTGCCCTTACTCATACTTCCCTGGCCTGAATGATTGAAATTAATAAATATATTTGTATTGCCGTGGAATTTGCCATTAGCTGTTAAAATATTTGCACAATTGACATGCTGTGAAGGGATTTAGTTAAGACTTATTTTTATGATCAGTAACTTGCTACTTTTTCATAGGAGTTTATTTCAGGGAAAGAAGTAGGGGATTCTGAAACTGATTATGAGGCTAAGGATAACAATTTTTCTGATAATACTTTCATCTTATTATGACATCTTTGGGAATTTGTGAGTCCTTAGACCGTCAATTTCTGCAAGCATTTTCAAAGGCTTTTGCCTTTGTATTTTTTTTCATAATTAAGTCTATAAATTACTTTGAGAATCTGTACTTTCAAAAGATCAGCCCCAGGCACATACCTGGACTAAATCATGTAGCACTGTCCTGTCAAGAGGAGATCACAGATACCAGAGCATTCAGAAATATCTTTGTTGCTTGCAGACATGAGGCACTTACAATTACTCATCATTTGGGTAACTTTTTATTGATTTGTTCTGATAAACCTTTGTGTGGGGGGAACAAAACAAAGAAAGCAATGACCCTTAGTAATATTTGGCTTATTTACTCAATGGAAATGCCATATTTTCTGTTTAGACTGGAACAACCATCTTTTTACTCTGAACCTTGTTTGCCCTGAGCCTGTGCTCCTTGTTTAGGCTTTTCGTTCAGTTTTCCTTTAAATGTTTTGCTCAATTGTAATGCTTTATTTATTTATTTTATTTATTCGAACTAAAACACTTTTGTAAAGTTTCTGGCTAGCTTCAGTTTTGACTTTAACTTCTCTGTGCCTCAGTACCCCGTGTGTAAACTGGAGATAATGCTGCTGCCTTACCTTGTCAGTTTAATTAATGTTGTGGAGCACTCAGATAGTGACAAACAGCAGAGAAAAGCCCAAAGGAAATGAAAAATTCTTTATTCAGAGTAGTGTTTGGACAGTATGCAGGAGATAAGGCCTCAGACATGCTGAAAAATGAGGCGAAGGCAAAATATTAAATACATGCTCATTAAGTAAAAGGGATCCATCCTATGTGCAGGAAGGCAGGAGCACATGGGAAAATGCTGATGACGCAATTAAAGATGTAAATAAACAAGATGCATGAGGTGAGATCGGAAGCAATTTCTGCATTTCTGGAATGCTTGGGTAACTTTCTGTAAACAGTAAATGTATTACAATGACCTTAAAACAAAAGCACTTATTAAAAATTTTGACCATTTCAGCTGCAATTAGAAAAATATTTCTGTCAAGATCAATGTAACTTATTACATGTACTTCTGAGTAATTTCTGATAGTGAAATATAGTATGGGTTACAGGACCATACATCCTATGAAGGAAAATACTTTTTTCTGGATTTCATTTGTAAGGGAAAAAAAGTAGCCATGCATTATAGGTGGGGGTGATTTTATTAATACAAGAAGCTTCCCCTGACATGCCTGGAAAGGTACAAGCTTCAAGATGAATTAGTTTTTCCACGCATACAATTTTGTCAGTGACATCAGGGAAATGATATTCAGTGCTCTGGGGCTTCCAGAAGGATTTCAGAAGTCAGAAGGAGAAGGAATGAGTGGCTGCCACATATATTAATTCATTACTTTTATTGTCTGCTAGAGCATCTACAAGCAGATAACAAGTTCCTTTAGATCTTACTGTAAGAAACCTCGTATTACTGGTTTGCTAGCTGAGACTGGGAGGAAACCCGAAGTGAAGGTCCTTTAAGAAAATGTAGCTAGTGCATGTTTGGCTCTTTTGTGTGTTAGAGGAAATACCAAACAAATGTTAAATATTTACTACCTTTCCTCCCCAGCACTCTGCTAGGTCAGGTTTCAGTAACTTTCTCTGCACAGAAATTTTGCAGCCATCTACTCACTTGCTTGGCTACGTTAACCCCAACCAACTGCGTGGTTCATGAGAGCAGGGAGCTTAGGGGGTGATTTCCTAAACAATAAACTGAATTGATTAGAAAGCTCCTGGCTTGCAGTCAAGGTAATAGTTACCACCTGTACCTTGTCTGAAGCACTGATATGCTTTGCACATGCACGTGAGCCTTCTGTTTCTTCAGAGTGGTCCTTTCTGGGTGGCTTCCAGTCATGCTTACAGAATGTGATTGTTTATTCTGAGTGCAGGCTGCTTTGACATCGTGCTATGTTGTGCCACGTACAATCTGACATCCCCTATGATCTCAGAGGATCCGAGGGTGGGGGGTCCTGTGGCAATAAAATAAATGCTTTTTTTTTTTTTGACAGTAGCAAATGTCTGTGAACCTTCCATCATTCTTGCTGGCTCTTTCCCATTTGCATCAAGGAACATGAAAAGTGATAAATGCTAAGAGCAAGAACCCCGTGATAGGAATGTGGTATTGCTGTCACTGAGAAAGAAAACTTTGCGTTTAGAGAATAGATCTGAAATGTTAACCAGAAAGCCCATATAAATCTATACCTGTTTAAAATGCGTGATTGTAAAGTCATTGTCACAGATGGCAAAAAAATAATTTAAGTACTGTATATATGCATAGGAGTGTGTTCATTTACATGGCTTTCTGCAATAATAGATTCTTACAGCGCTTCTAGTTTCACTGGCTTTCTGTATTTGCAATCAGATCAAAATAAATTAATATAGCAGCCTCTGAGTTGCCTTAAAGGGGAGATTTATGGCCCTTATTGAAATGATGAGAAAATCATTTAGGAGGGACTAACAAATAGTTGATTGTGGTGCCAAACGTCTCTGGCAAATAGCAAGTGCTTCTGATGTTTATTGAATGAATTTTCTTCATCTCTTTAGATCTTGTGATCAGCCAGATCTGCTGTTTCAATGGGATTTGTGAATGGGACAAAGTCGAAGCCAGCAGGCGTGTTTTCCTTTGATGCCTAGGAAATGCTGAATCTTTCCCTTATTATGCAGATATTCATCCTTCTGTATATAATTGTAGGGGAGAGAACTGGTTTCCAGGATTGCTGTAGTGGCTTCCTACAGCCAGATGCTGAGGCTGTGCTGCAGATGTATGAGGATGCTGGTGAAAAGGTGCGAGGTGAGCTCCTGAGCACGCCTCTCCCTTGGGATGTGCCTGGACAAATTGCTTAATTGGTTCTCAATGAATTTGCTGTGTGCTATTACTCTCCTTTCACAGACAGTCTTACAGGGGCGTTGATCAGCTGTCTGTAAGTTGTCAGCACACCAGGGCTCTTGGTTCAGCAGCTCTGTAAATACAGAGGCGAGATCTAACATGTGCTGCTTTCAGACTTGCTGCATTAACTGTGCATCTCATCAGAGCTGCCTGGCTCTGGGTGCGTTAACTCTTATCCCTTTCCTGAATCAGACCACGAATAAGTGCACTACCAGTTTTGGTGGCCCTTCCGAGAGGCCATCGTGATGGTGATTTGTTTGAGCAAGGGTTTGTGCCAGGACTGGGTCACTACTCCTGTGCCCTGTCTGCTTTTACTTGTTGGCTTGCTGGAGGCTCCCAAAGATTGCCAGGAAAAAATAAAAATAGAGAAGGAAATGAAGTGGCTGCATGCTCCAGAGAAGCACAGGACCAGTGGAGAGGATGCAGTTTGTGTAGCTCCCTGGAGATCGGAATAAATTGCTTTTCATGGCTACAGTGGAAAATTGTATTGAAAGAGGACTGGAAGAATGCATTTGGCTTAATTCCTGCCCAACAGAGTACTGTGAATTGCAAGCTAGGAAAGGAGTTCAAGCTATTCTTGTAGATATTGCTTTTTGACTTTGTGTTCTCCAGCAAAGCATCACCTGCTGCTCTGCATCTACGGCACTGGACTTGGAGCAGCCAGGGCTTGCCCCCAGCTGTGTCCCAGCCTGCCCCTGTGGTCAGAGCACTTCAGGTGAAATCTAGCAAGCTGTGTGCTTGTATCTTCATCTTTCTGTATTCTTTTCTTTAGGCTCTGTGAAATGGATGCTGTTATTTTTTGTATTTGTACTTTTATGTTGTAAACTCTTCAAAATAGATTATTTTCCTTATAGTATGGATGCACGGTCACCCGTTAAGTCTCCAACAGTGGGTTTTTGATTTCAGTTGTGGTCTCTTGGTGCCACTGTAATCCAGGTGCTGATACCAGTGGCTGTGGATGTGCCTCCTGCTGCACCTTGAAAGCCCATCACACAACCTGCACGCCTCCCAGGCGGCAAGGCTCTGCCTGGTGCAGGAGCCCTCATCCCAGGACTCTCATGGCTGTGGGGAGTTTGATGAGAAATTAATTCCTGGAGAGGCTGTGGCAAGGCAATGGATAACTCTTCCATACAGCCAGCTTACCTGGCATATGTTTAGGCTTTCTGCCATGCTGTAAAATGCCATGTTTGTAGTGTACAGCAGCTTTCTTGCTTGCATGTGAACCTGTTGTGAGCTGGAACTGGGAGTTTAGAGGAAAGATATTGTCAGCTCCTGCCCTGCTCCGTGTTTGGGAGCTGGTGGTGAAGTAAACCATGGATTCTGACTTTCACCAGGGTTTGAAAGCATAGGGGATACGTTTTCTAGTAATTTCTGTTTTGGGGTTGATTTTCAAGAATTTGACAAGCAGCTCAGCACCCCGAGTTTTACAGTTTGCTGCTGTTTTGTACAGACAGCTTCCCCTTCTCTCCCAGTGTTTATATTGACCCTTTCATTGATTTATTGTGATCGTTCTTCAAATTCCTTGGGAAAGAACCAACTACCTCTTGGCATTGAACATAGAAACCGTTTCGTTATAGATAAGGTTCAGAATGGCAAATCCTGTAGGAGTTGGAAAATAACTAGTTACATCTCCTATAAGAGGTTTTGTTCAAAATTAATTGAAAAGAGGAAGAAATGATTCTAGAGGTGTCATGATGAAGTTTACTTTGACTTTTTAATTCTTCTCTGTCCCTGCTGTGTCAGTGAAACTGTACTTGCCATCTTTATGACTATCCTAGCTTGTTTGAGACACATGCCTATAAAATTCTTGGTGTGCTGTATAAGGAACATAACTCATGTTCTGAAAGTTTTTTTTTATTCCCTAGTTCTTTTGTTACAAACCGGCATCACCTGTGGCTGTCTGCATGTGCATGTGCCTCGAGAGGGAGATGTGAATCCAGAGCCAGGCTCTAAGGGTGGAACTGCATCAAGGACATAACCGAGACCCGTGAGTGTCTAGTGTCGAAGAGGGCGAGTGGTTATGTTGCATGAAAGTAAGACCAAGAGTACATTTGTATGACTTAGTTTTTAATGTGCTAGGGGGTTGACATATTGTGGGTAACTAAAATCTATTATGAATTCTGTTAGTCTATAATTACAAAATATGGTTCAGTGCTACTCACGTTGCTTCAAATTGGCTGTGCTACAGGATATGTAAGGCTCCTGCCTACTGAGACAACACTGAGCCCTTTAAATTGTACTTTTAAACAAATTTTCTCATTGTTATTCACCAATACTCACAGTTACCCTATGCAAATTCATGAATGGTTATGAATTCTCCTGGCTCAGTTTGATATTCATTGTTAGATTAGCACCTGCTCTTCTTTCTTCAGGGAAATCATAGAAATTGCATCTCTCACGATTGATAACAAATATTCTTTTCTGAAAAAAAAATAAAATACACATTAAGATACAAAAGATCCCTTTTATACCTAGTCAATGGGTGCCCCACAGAATTTCTAGAATCTTTTTTTTTTTTTCTTCAGGAATTTATTCTACAAGGAAGTTCTGATAGCTGAAATTCTCAACTCTTTTCATGGCAAAAGAGGCCTAAACATCTTCTCAGGATGCTGGTGGAACAGACAGGAGTGAAATGTGTGTGCTTGGTGCTCGTGTGCTGTAGGAGCCCAGGAAACAGGGTGGCTGTGCCTCCACAAATGTTTTCTTGTGTTGTTTATACAGTGAGGATCTACAAATAGCAATGCTTCTGCAGAGGTAAAATAGGCAAGTAATTTATATAAAATCTTCAGCTATCTCACCTCTCCTGCCTGCGATGGTGTGTGTTCATTTTGGATGTGATACTCTCCAGGCAGTGACAATGATTCTTGGGCTGTAGCTTGGAGACCATTTGAGAGCTTTAAACCCGTGGAGTTTTGCTGCACTCCTGGATCCCTCCTGTGCCTCAGTTTCCCTGCCTGTAAAACAGACTTCATCCATGTGCAGAGAGGATCCTCCAAAGCCACTTTGAGCTTGTAAATATCAAAGATTGAATCCTAAACAAAATCAGATGCCCTCCTGCCCTGTGAGAAGTAGTTCTGCTCCTTGTAGGGGAACTCTAGCAGAAGCCAGAAGAGCTTTGTGCTCAGAGTGCCCAAAGTGACAGAGGTCATTGTTTTCTGAGTCCACATCCTCTTTACAGCCAAAACCCAGCTTTGGTATCTGAGCAGAAGGCCCTTAGGGTTTTAGTCCACATTGGAGAGTGTGAGTTGGTGTGCTTTTCTCATTTCTTTCCAAGTTTAACTCCCTTGCAGTTAAAACAATGTACATGTATAATTAAAATAACCTCCTGTCTTCATTAATTATCTATGCTTTAGATTGTTGCTGGGGAAGAAATCAAAGGGACCTGGCTGCGAGTTCACTTGAAGTAAATTTTGGCATGAGAAAACATGTCAGAGTCATGGAACAAACATTTCCTGATCTAATTGTGCACCAAAACATGCAGGGAGAGGAATTTCCCCCATGAATGATGCACGTTCCCCTCCAGGTGACAGCAGGCCAGAAGTGGGGACGCCCTGCTCCTGTAGGCACTTACTGGCTGAACATCGAGGTTTGCGTGCACTTCTACAAGAGCAGGATCATCCGGTAGGATACCACACTCTTAGAACAGACTTTTGGGAGGATTTAAACACCTGCAGGGCTTTCACGTTTGCAGCATCACTGTCATCTTTGGCTGTTTCTGATGAGCAGGATAAATGCTGCTTATGTATTTCAAGGAGGAAAATGTGCTTATCCCACTTCAAAGGGACTCCTGGCTGTGGATGCTGAGTGGATGGGCACATCTCCTGGGACCTGCTGTGAGGATGCCAGCCTCTGAGGGAGTGCATGGTGCCTCCCACTGCCCAAATGCACAGAGCAGTCCTGAGAGCATAATTTGATTTATGTTTTGTTTTGGCCACAGGTCTGTTCAAAATATGTTCTCTCACGTGTCATAGGTTCATGGTAACTAAAGGCTGAATTTACTTATAAAAACATTTCTCAGCATCCTAGGAGAGTAAAACAAGGACTTTGTGGCACTGTCAGCAGTAGGTAGAAACTGCTTTCTGCTTCTGTCCATGAAAGTTTCAGTGCTAGACTGTTATTGGACTCCTCCTGGGTAGAAAAATGAAAAATGCATATCTTAAATAGGTGTGAAATCCATTATGGAAGAAAACCATCAGTGTTCTAGTGATTATTACTTTTTTTGTGGGTTGATGGAGGTTCTCTAGAAGTCATTTATGAGCACTAACATCTGCCGACTGTTATAGCACATCTGCAGGGGACAAATGTAAATAACTTCTCTTTTGGTACTTGACAAAATTCAGCAGTATGTTTCTGGTCGTAATTGGTCTGTATTGTTTGCTCCAGAAAGCAGTATTAAGACTGTTGCATACTAAAATATCTAGCTGGATTGTATGATGCAAATAACATTGAAACTTTATTTACAGCTAACTAAGCTTTGTTTTATTTGCATTCACATTAATTCCTATTAGAGTCCAGGTTTTACATCTTTGAGAAGTTACAAATTCTGCTCTCTGCCAATCTCACTTTTTGTGGAAAACCATCAGAGCTGATCTCTTCTGCCTTACCTCTCACTGCAAGGTCCTCCTCTCCGGCTGGTCTGCCCCTGAGCCATCCCAAGCGATGCTCGCAGCACTGCTGCTGCCATTTCTTCATCTGCCTTACCCCAGGAGCAAACCCTCCTGCATCAGATTGGCACCCAGCTTGCTCTCCCATGTGCATCCTCAGACATGCCTCTGGAAAGTAGAAATTTTCTTTAAAATGTAGCTATTTTTCAGGGGTTTAAAACTGCACAATGGGTGTCCTTATTTATGGGCTGAAATATCCCTTTTCACTTCCCATCCAATGCTGCTTTATTTCACTTGTCACCTCAGTCACCATGTGGTGCAATTCATGGTTGCTTTTGAGAGCAAACAGTGATCATGCAATTGAAGCGCTGGACTCTATTTGCTTTTGACATTTATATTTAATCCCCTTTAAATTCCCTCCTGTCACAGGCAGAGAAAATCTGTCTTCTCTGGGGCTCTTTACCAGGTGAAGAGCAGGGACAATAGATGTTTGCTCCTCAGAAGCATTCTGTGAGTCCATCTTTCTGAAGTGCTTGGGTGTTAGCGTGCTGTGGATGTGATGACTGATAGAGAAACACATACATTTGGTCTGTGCTTGAACGTTATCCCAGTATAATGCACTGGAACAAGAAGTAATTGTGTGCTTGTGATGACAAATGTAATGTAGGGGTAACAAATGGGGCTCAAACCTTTCGTAAGAATAAACATACCAGCAAATTAACTGTGTATGCAAACTAAAGAGGATTTAACAAAATGTTCTAATGCATCTTCTAAGTGTGACAACCTATCACATTAAAAAGCTTATGTCTCTTTGTTTTGTGTTTTCTCAGCCGAAAGCTTAGCACAGTCCCATCCGTGACTGGTTTCCAGCTTGCTATCACAGCATAAGCAACAACAACATCAGTGGTGAGATTCTTCAAGCTGAATAATAGAGGTATTTGTGGGCACAAAATAAGATGACTATATTTAATGGGCTAGAAACTGTGTACTGTGAATTTATTTCTAGAGCTATTTTAGTTATGGAGATACAACAACATTAAACTTCTCTCTATATTCCCTTGCTAATCTCAAGTAGCAATAAGTATGGTAATTAGCTTTCACAAAAATTAGGCATTCAAAGGGAGCTTAATTGCATAATGTCAAGTGGATACAGGAGCTGATAACTTGCTCCCAAGGGCCGGGGCAGGGCCAATATTTGGGCAGCACTGTGTGGCCAGCAGCCTGCTGCCAAAGGGGCGCCGCCACCAGGGCGATGGTTTTTGGGTAGAGCCAGTGCAGAGAGGCTTAGGCAGTGCAGAGGATAAACAATAAAGCAGAGTTATTCCCTGTCGGGGATTTGGAGTCATAGCTCATTAAATTCCCTGGCATAATACAAGTTATTCTTTTATTGTGTGAGGCACAGGTACTGCTTTGTTTTGGGCTGATTGATGCGGCGCACGTAGCTTTTCCCAAGGTGCCTAATTGAAAGTACCTCGTCAAAGCTGCAAGGTGTGCTGACACTACCTTTGAAGTTATCTTGTAACGTCAGAGCCTCCTGAGTTATTCTACTTTATTTTTGCTTCATATTCTGAATGATTATCATTAAATAAATTGATGTTTTCCTGGGAAGATTAATGCATGTAGTTGCATGAGATTTAATTTTAGGTTTTAAATGCAGTTATTGTGTTCTAGCTTTAATGGCAACCAACCAGATAGCTGACTCCTTCTCAAACTGTGCTTATCGTCCCTGGAGAGGTTTAATGTGGATATCTATATTTTACTGTAAGACATAAAACTGAAGAAGGCCACAGCATTGCTATAATGACTCCATGGGATGTGACTGACTTCTACTGGCTCTGCAGCTTATTTCTCATTATGGAGAGAGTGCATATAACCTTCCTTGTGGCCTGGGAAACTCATTGCTCTAAGCTTTACGTGGACCCATCTACCCCATGTTGGCAGAGTTTGGCTGCACACAGTGGCTCTAAGATAGCAAGGCAATTTAGTTTTCCTGTTACAGAAGCTGACTTTAACTCTCATATCATCTGCAAAGAACACCTCAGAACCTGAAGTTCCCTGTGATCCCCTACTTGGATGATGTTTTAATGTTTAAGTTGGAGGTGAACAATGAATTTATTAGACATGAAGCCCCTAACTCTTGGTAGTTTTTTGGTAGTTTTGTGTAACTTCAAGTGAAAATAAAAATGGGTTTATGCAGTAATTATTGGAGCAAATTATCACCTGAGATAATAGTGGGCCATTTAAAAAGAAAAGACCAAGGATCTATGTGCAAAAGGAAGATAACTTACTTGGCTTGAGGTTTTTATAACTTATTCAAGTCCCAGTGGGCTTCCTGTATTCTTAGGGAGTGTCATGTGGAGGATCTTTTGTGCCCTAGGAATGAATTCTCCTTGAGCTGAATCGCTACCTGGATGTGCTTCTCTGTGAACTTTAGAGATAGGCACAGTATCACTGAAAAGGATTTTTTTTTATTTGCTATAACAATTCGATATCCTAATCAGAAGTTCAAGAATCTTGTGGTTAACAATTTACATTCAAATAGACTCAGTTTACATCATTTTATACTGTCTGGCTCCCAAGTAAACAATAGCTCTGTGTTGTCTAGATTTTTGACATTTAATGACTGGTCAATTTCCAGGTTAGGGGAAGTTCTAGATACAGACCAGCGATATGATCTGCAAGCTATTCTGCTCAGAGAACACTTGAGTAAGCCCAAAATTGGTCACACACTTTGATCAGGTTTTCACAAGGTTCATGCTGTGGTTATTAGTTTCCATTCTCCACTCATGGCATGAATGATGTTCATGCCTTCCTTTTATTGTATAAAACAGTTTAGCATTCTTGCTTTCTTCTTTCTTTTTAGATGTTTTACTTAATGTTAAAAGCTACCATAAGTTAGATCTAAAATAAAGAGGAAACAACAGTTAAACCCACAAGCAGACTAATCCAGCATTCCTAAGAAATGCTGCTTCAGTTATAAGATTTCTACACTTAGAGGCAGGTAGACACAAGGGTCTGTGTGGCTTCACAACAAAAGCATGTACATGTATCTATTCACACACATACATACACATATATATATTTGCGCTTTTGTTTTGAAGCTAATTTCTGATTATTTCAGGATGTTACTATTTCTGTCATATTGTTAAGTGATTAAGTAACTGACAAAAGTGTCTATTTTATCTTCAACTTTTAATAATTCTTAAATGCTTGGATGGAGCTGATTCAAACCCTTTTATCAAGGCTTTTCTTCAGAGTTGTTGAGAGACAGAAACACATATTTCTGAACCAGCAGCTATGTTCTAAATTGTTATAGTTTTAGATGCAAAAAAGCAGTAACAGTAACAATCTACTGAAGATGCAAATATAAAATCCAGTATTTTGTATTCTGGATTTATATTGTACATAATATATAATTTAAAGCTTAAATTGTCATTTAAGCTGCAGAGCACACATACAAGGTACTTAACACCTGGTTGCTTCCTTTGAGATCAATTGAAATAATAAAATGGAACAAATAATTGTGTTTTGGGTCAAGACAGTGGTAGAACGAAGTTGACTATTGCTCAAGGATATAGCAACTTCAGCATCAATAATACATAGCATGCAGCTATACGAATAAATCTCTTTTGGTATTCAATTCAGTGGTTCCTCATCCTTAGAAGATTAGTTTTGTAAATGCGTTTTGCAGCGGTGTGTAAATTATTACCTTTGGAGAAGTATGGTACGCTTACCGGAGAACTACTTGGAAGGTTCAACAGTGTGTTTTTTCAGTAATGTATGAGAATCACTGATCTTGGATAAACGCAGCAGAGCCAGTTATCATGACTGACATACTGTAGGGTAAAATGAATGCAAATTGCAGAAGAGTCCATTACTCTAATAAAACTGGTTTGGGGGTCCTGTTGAACTGTGCGATAACTGGACGAAGTTACACATTTCTCCTTCTGGCTTATGCTTATCTGAACAATAAAAAGGTGCAGGGCGTGATAAAATACAACATTTTATTCATGTATTTATCTGATGTAAGCTGCTAAAACAAAAACACTTTCTTAGTGTTTTATTAAAGGATTCAAAACATGTTTTCTGGGATTTTTGTCTGAAAAGATCTTTTAATGAATCACTTCTGAAAATACAATCAATCTTTTCTGAAACATCAGTATATAGTGGTCATATAATACTGTGTGGGGGCAGGAACTGTAATCTCTCCCAGGCACAAATAAATCACAATCAATACTCTTAATGAAACTGAGTTCTGCTTGGCAATGTCTCGTGCGATAGGGGTGGCAATTACTCTTACTGCTTAATATCAGTATTTTTTTTGGTGACTGTGATGGTCTGATGGTGAACAAAGCAAGGCTGTAGTGAGAGCTAATAACTGGCAGAAAGGCTCGTGTCACTTGGTACAATCGTGGGAATGGCTGCATTAGGTCAGACCACTGTTATACACTGTAGGAGCCAGCAGAGAAAGCACGGAGAGCAGGTGAAAAAATGTCACTCAGTAGTGCTGTTAAACAGCAAAGAAATTACCCTCCCTGCAGACTTTGCCTATCTATAGTGACCGAAGCAGTGTCTGACACTGACAGTGTTTGACAAACAATTGTTCTGATAGGATTTGCCATCATCAAAGCGAGGGCGTTGCTGTATATTGCTTTTGATTAAATTCTCTGCCAGCTGCCTCGTGTGGGAGGCTGGTGACCTCCAGCCCCGTGGTGTCCCAGCACCTGGGGCTCCCAGAGCTGCCGGGGTCTGGTTCTTAAAAACCCTTCTGGTGCTTGCAGGCTCCCTCTCTCTGGGACAGCCCATCAGCTGGGGTGGCTGAGACTCCAGCTGTGCTTTGCAAACGTGGAAATAACATTATATTCTAAACTGGTTTTAAAACTGGGATGTTTTTTTTCCCCTTTAAAATGTTGCAGTTTTTTCCTCAGCTCAGCCACGCTTGCAAGATCTAGCAAAACCAAGTTAGAGAGATTTTATTGGCAGTGCTGCAGTGATGAACAGACTTTCATGGGGGTGTAGAAGAAAAGAGTTAAGCTTGTCACTAGTTGCCTTGAAATGTTGTGTACAGAGATAACATAGTCTTGCAGTGTAGTGGCTGCCTTCATTATCCCTTCCTTCAGTCTTTCAGAGACTCAGTCTTTTGTCAGTTGTGACTCCAGTACTTTCTCTCTCTGTTCCAACCACTTACCGTTGTAAGCTCCCTCAGTGCTCTTCTGTCCCAAAATTCAGGATGCACCTATACTCATGCTGCTTATCTAGGAGAGCGTAACTCCTATGTGTTAGCTAACCTTTCTGCTGGTAAGATATCTTTTATTTATTTATTTTGTAAGGTCATAGAGCATTCATAGCATCATAGTGTGATATATATTGGAGTTTTTCCACAATAGAGCTTGCAAGGCTGAATCATGACAACTTCTGTGTGGAGCAGTGCCTCTTCTAAACTCTACTTGCGTAATTAAATAAGTGCCATGGAAATAATCAGATGCTATATGCACAGGTCTCAAAGGACAGAGCTAGGACTGACAATCTTAAAAATAATTGCTTACCAGAAATGTTTTCAAACTCTAGTAAGCTAGAGATGATGTTTTCTCAGTCTCAAAAATCTTTATAGATTTACTTGGACTAGAATACTAACATGATTTTAACACTGACTTTTAATGAGAAATTACTGGCCTTATTATGGATACAAAATTAAGGATGTGGTAAAAATGTCTGTAGCTTTTAGTAACTCATGAAGAATTTCTTTCTACAAACAGAGAATGCCTAATTGATGAATCTAGCTCAGCTTATAGAATAAGTGGAGGCTTTAAGATATGACAGTGTGAACCTATTTCTATATGCAGATCTCCAGCAGAAATTGTAAGGCCACAATTAACATTATGCTAATTTCTAGTTTTAGAAATATATTTTACAAAATGCATTAAAAATACATGCTGAAATGCCGAGCATGTTTATGATGTTGTGTTCAAATGTACGAAGGTATGTATTCTTAAAGAACTGAAGGGCTGGCCAGGGTAGATTTAAAGCACATTAAAATAGTTTGGAAGTAGTATTGCAAAGCACAACAATCTGATTTATGAGTAGGAGGAAATTAAAGTGATATGCCATACCTAATTATTTTTGTTTTTGACTTAGAAATATCATAACTGTCATAAAACAAAATTGTCTTTTGATTGTAGTAATATGCATTGAAATAACATGTAGGAAAGTTAATCTTCTGAATCTTATGAAAAAACTTATTTCATAAGTTTTTATTTTGTACTATGGATGCATTTCTTCTAAAAGTTCTATTCTATCCGAAATACTTAATTTTCGGAGTGAAATGAAACTGTGGATCTCACGATGGCCTGATGAGGTGTTCCTCCATACAAGGAGCAGGAAGGCAGGCAGTGTGACTCACGGAGCTCTGTGCTGTGCCTGTAGCCTGAGCACAAGCTCACTGCAAATGTCTGTCCCTGTGGACTCCCTGATGTGTTGCTATCTTCCCATCAGGAGAAAAAGCTGTGGAGAAGATGAGGTAGTCTCATGTGGCAGAGGCTGGTCCTCAAACAGCTTTTGCTGTAAGTTTCCTCCATAGCCTTGAGCACATCACTATAGCCTGGTGCTGGGGATCTGCCCAAGGGGAAAGTCCAGTAGCCCCTTGTTTTGCTCTTTTGAGGACAAGACAAGAACATCCCAGGAGAAGTGGAGCAGTAGATGTAACAACCTATATGAGATATTGTAGAAACCAAGCTGATTCCCTCAGCAACACTCACTGCGGTCTGACAGCTGGCCTCACGGCAGAAGGGAAGTTTTAAATATTCCATTTTGCGCATCATTGGCCATCTCAAAATTGACTGATTTATATTCAACTTGAAAACTGGATTTCAAAGTACCTTTAGGAGTGTTGCAAGAAGGCGTCTGGCCTAACAAGAAAATTATTCTGTGGTATCACTGCATAATGTAGCTAATGAATTAAATCTAACAACCTAAGGTTAAATCTTTTTGAGATGTATAAAAATTCACATGAAAATGAGTTTTTGTATTAAAACTATCATAACTCGTTTTTCTTCAGCCAGAACATACATTATATCAGTGCATTGCTGTATGTACAGTTGTAAGGTGACTGTTACTGCACCACACATTTAATCTAAATACCAAAACAATTAATTATTTTCACATTTCTGTCATAAACCTTGCGTTTTATTTTTACAGTGCATCCATGTCAGGAGTCATATGAACAATGATGGCCAATGCACAATAAGTTTAATTTCAGAAGAATTTATAGCTTAGTTTTAATGACTCATTAAAATACCATTTTGTTTATGGCTTGTCTTCACTTAAGGCAATGTTTGAGAAGTGTTATGATTTATAAAAATGAAATATTATAACTGAAAAAAACCTATTTCAATCTACGAATTCTCTGTGGAGAAGGTACGGTGATTGCCAACAGCTCGGTGACTAACCAATGTTTAAATGTGCACTGGCATTTTTCAACAAACATTTCCTGAAGTGTTTTTTATACACAGAACTTGAATCTTCAAGTGGGACAGTGGGATTAAGATGATAGGCAGTGGTAGTTCAGAATGATTCATTTGGGGCTATCAAATAAATCATCTCTGTTATTAAAAAAAACTAGATTTATTCATCGAACCTTAACAGCTTCTTCCAAAAGTTGTTCTAATTTATCAATTTAATAAAAATATGCCCTTCAAAAATGCTAGTATTGTTAATGTTAAAAGAAATCACATGCATCAAAAGGCCAGGAAGCATCGGTAGCTTTTTGGATGCTGATAGTGGTTTGTTAGAACAAACCGCTGCCCCTTCTAGACTCTTAAGCTCACTGTTGGTGTGCAATTACCTTCATGCTGTATCTTGTTCAGGAATCCCACGGTGTCTATCACAGAGGTAGCTAAGCTGTTTCTCAATAAGCAGTACACCTATATTGCTGACTTGTACCCTCAACAGACACCCACATATTTTTATATCATTGCACATGTGGTGGACTTGGGTGGAACTAATTATTTTTTTTAATTAGAAGAGGGCAGACATCACCCTTGCAAGCAGTACTTGCGGGAAGCCCTGATTCTCTGTGTTCCTCCTGGGCGCAGGTTCCTCATTGCAGGTGGTGATGAGAGGGATGGGGGAACTGCTGCAGAGCCTCTGCTTCCAGAAAACATAACCAAATATTTGTGAGTGAGTGATCATAAAGACCACAATATGTAAATTGAGCAATTTATTTCCAGTTGTTGTAATTTACCTGTGAGTGTTTTGAGTGTTGGCTAATTGATGGACTGGATTGACTAGGCAGGCAAGATCCTTTTTTTTTTTTTTTTTTTTTTGAGCTGTTCTGAGGTTCATGCTCATCTCCTCTCCAAGTGATAACACTGGTTCGTATTCCTGAATTTTAGATTCTCTCACAAGAGTTTGAACAGCTCCCTTGACAGTGCAGCACTTCTCTGCCTTGGTACTAGAGATGTAAAATTGAGTGAAGAAGTTAAAGCTGTCCTTCTGGGTGTGCTGCAGTTCTCTGGCTTCAGCGCTGTGCTCGCAGGTGTGGGGAGCTTTGGGTCTCAGCATCTCTACTTCACCAGCACCAGCTTCCAGCTCTGGGTTCAGAAAGTGCAACCAGACTTAGCTCAGGCTCTACCTTCTGTACTTCAGGCACCATCTCTCATCTCCAGACAGCGTCTGGCCACCAAGTACCTTCTCCCCTTGAATCCTTATTCTGCGTGTCAGAATTGCCATGGGATAATTGCAGTGTGTCATTGAACCTCTTGCTTTTTGGCTGAGTTCTAGAAGTGGAAAATTAAATGTATTGAAAGCAATTGAGGCCATTGTGTCTTCCTGGTGAGCCATGGTAACTGTCAGAGGCAGGAATTAGTCTTGTCTGGATACAGAAGAACAGAAATGTTTATCTATTTCAGTGAGAGGTGATATAGGCTGAAGCTGAAGTATGTTAACAGGGTTGGCTGTAATGAGATTATATGTCTTATAAGCACTAATGATTATATTCCCATTACTAAAATATACGTAGGGAATGAAGACAATTATACTGCAATCACTGTGGGGCTATGAACTTATTACAAAATATACCCAGGAATCAGGCACATATTTTTATATTTTGACAACTGTACTTTAGCTTTCACACTGGCATATATCAGGAATCTCTCTCCTGAAATCAACAGAATTAGTGGAATTAGAAGTCGAGAGAGAAAAGCAGGCTAAGCAAATTAATATCTTTGTAGGAGGGAAAGCAGGATGAAAGCGTCGCTTTGCTAACAATCATTGACTTGGTAAAATATGGTTTGCTTGAAATGTATTTTGCTGGAGTAAGCACTGTCACATAGGCCCTGGATTTCAGCAGGTATATAACCTTACTTTCAGCGTGGTGTATGTAAATCACGAAACAACCACATATACCTACTCAGCCCCAGCCCAGTGTGTTTGGTGGTATGCTGAGACCCTCCCTGGGGTGCTGTGCAACACAAGATAATATTTCCTCATGCTTTCCTTTCTCTTGGCTGTCATTTCTGGCTTCTTATTTTATGATTTTTCAGGACAGGAGGTATATTTTCCTTCTGTGGTTGTGAAGTTTATAGCATAATGAAGCCATGGTGTGTGGCTTGAGATGCAAATAACTTAACTGATGACTGCTTGGCAGCTAGATCTGTCCAGTTACATGGTTAAATGAGAGGACTTTTGCACACAGAGGAAATTGCTTTTCTGAAGGACGTTCTGGGAGCAATGTCCTTGGCTAAACGTTGAGCTACCAGGTTGGAACATATTGCAACACCACTTTTTTGGACACTGTTTTTTCAGTAAAGACTGTCATTCCCTCACTTTGAATCTTTGTATATGTTAGATGAAATCACATTCAAACAAAGATTTACTGATTTCAATTAAAGTAATAAATCTCTTTATTGGAACATAACATAAAGAGTATATACGCTGTACTATTGGTTGGCCCTGTGACTTGACTGCAGCTCTTTAGACAGGGGAAAAGGAAAAGTAAGTGAATAAAAACAGCCTTCCTGGTTAAATGTGCCTCTCCCAGCTTCCCAGGCAGGGCTGTACTTTACCAAAAGAAACCTTGATGACGAAATAGTGACCCATAATACTGGTTGTGAAGTTTTTCTTGATAGTGCTTCTGCAAGCTTTTAAGGTGTAATCAAATCTTTGTGATCCATTTATACTGTGATGCACTGATTTCTGTTTCATTTCTCTGTGAGGGGAAGAAAATCATTGTTGCTGTCAAGAATGTTTTTTCCTGGAAAATGTATATGCTAACGTGACAATACAAACAAGTGGCCTTGCTGACTTCACAGCTGGCTTTTTCTAGTGCCTTGGATGACCGTGGTCAAAGAGGGTGTGAGAGAAAACTGGGATACTTGTCTCAGTGTGCTGGGGAGATGTTTTTTTTTATTTTTAATTAGGAATGACATCCTTAGGCTTTGCTTATTTATTATGTTTCTGAAAATTTTCTTTGAGTTGCTTCTTAACCAGCCTTTGAGAAACTTGTTCACTTGGATGCCAGCTGCATGGGATATCTATTGTAGCTGAAAGCGCTCACTTCTCTGCTTTTGCAGGTTAAAACATTCATTGCTTGTTCATAACTCTCCTGTCCTGCAGTTGTCCTCCCCTGAAATATCTCCATCCTGTTCTTCCAGGTCTTCATCTTTGTGTAGGCGCATGGAGGTTATAAATGAGTTTCGCCTGGAGGATGAACACAGCGCTGAAGCTGAACTCTTGAGTTTAAATATCAGTGTTACCAACGTGGCCTTCAGCAGGTCATCTCACCCCGAGAATGGCTTTACTCAGAGGCGTTTTGATCATTACTTGTCAGTAAGTGTCCATGAAAAGAGTCTTCAAAAGGTCCTTTATTCTACTTGAGCTGTACAATAATTAATTTTATTTCACATGATAGCTGTTTACTGTTCGATATCTTCAGTAAAGTTTCATTTCTAATTAATGTGCATACCAGGAGGTTTCTCTTTATCTCTCAGAAGATATGTACTCAGACAATCCTGTTCTAGTAAGAAGTGCGCAAGCATGTATGTAAAACAGAGAAGCCTCTGACTCTTATTAAATTTCTAGAGCAAGCCTTAGTGTTATAAGCTTTTGATCAGATACGATCTTTTCTCAAACGCAATCCAATATCCCTGGGTGGCAGCTATTTCTTTACTTTTTTTTTTTTTTTTTTTTACCCTTCTTATTTTAGCTGGTAGTTTCTCATCAGTTTTCTCCTCTTGTTTCCTCTGTGTAAGAACTTGGGCACTGAGCAGTCGTGGTGCAGTTGTGCTCTAAAATGTGCAATTGAGAAGGTGGCAGTGCCAGCTGGGGTGACTTGCTCCGTCCTGGACTTTGGGCTGCAGCAGCTCTGTCCATGCTGCCTCTGGTTAAGACAGACCACAAGTGCATGCCCTGACTGAATATTTTGGAGAAACAAAGCATGAAGAGCTCTTCCACCCTCATCCCCTCTCAAGGGGCTGCTGGGGTGCTCCAGCACAATGTCCCTGCTCAGCTTGCACCGTTTGAGCCCTAGGAGCTGTGCAGTGACTGCTTCAGGACAAAGAACAGCTGGGTACATATTTAAAAATGTAAATTTCCTTTCTGCAATTAATCTAATTAATGTAGGCATAAATGAGTAAAATAATTTTATAAACAAACAACTCTTTTCCATCTCTCATTATAATAAACTTCTAGAGATGTCTTAATAAGCCTTGCCTTGCACCTAAGCTGCCACATCGTGTTTAGTGTAAGTGCACAGTCTCACCAGAAGGATGCAATCTTGCACAACACTTTCTTTTTATTCAGCAGCAGTTCTGCACATAGCCAGCTGTGGTGTTTGATCCTCCTGAACCAGGTGTTCAAAGGTCCTCGTGCAACTAGAGGGACAAGCAGATGGGGAGATGCACAAGCTAAGTGCCTAGCTGCCATGGAAACTGATTGAAATTAGGAAATCAATTAAAGACAAAACCAGAAAAAAATTGTTATCACTTTAGGAAACTCTTGGCTTGTCTACATCTTTTCATTTTCTATAGCTCCTTCCATCTTAGGCATGCAGGTATTTTAAGTTTTAATTTGTTACTGTATATTAGCTCAACAAAAGGAGTTCTAAATTAACCTGAATTACCTTGCATTAGCTACAGGCTGAGTGTATGCATAAACATGGAAATCCAGCTGCTTTATGAGGAGTTGCTCTGGCACAATAGCTTACTCTTATGTCTGAACTCTTAGAAAATTTAGCCTTGAGGGCTGACTTTTCAAATGAGTTATGAAAAAAATAAATCATTGTCAGGCTGGGAAAGTAGGAATCTGTGTTCTGTTAATGGCATAGCTGGACAATCTAGGAAAATTCTGGATAAAGAATTTATATTTTGCTGATTTGAAATAAAGTTGTCAGAATGTGTCTAATGATAATCATATTTGGCTGAAAGCAGGCAGTGTTTGTCTCAATACCTGTCTGGATGTGGTGCCTGAAAGACATTGAGTCCCAGGTGAGCTTTTCACCTCTTAAATTCCCATCTGCTCCCCATGCTCTGTCCCGCTGTGTCCTGTGCTCTTCCCGTTGTTCCTCGCGCCCCTCGGTTGTGTTTGTTCTGTGCCCGTGGTCCTTCTGCTCAGCCCTGGAGCACTGAAATCAGGAGCAGCAGCAGTGTGGTGTGAAGTATCTCCTGTGGGCAGATTAATAACCCTACCAGCATATATTTCTCTTTCAAACCAGCATTTGTAAGTTCATCAGTCCAGGAGCTGGAATGCTGGAAGGGCCCTGAAGGTGTTAAAAAGGCCATACTGGTTGCAGTTCAGCGGCAATCAAATCCTAGCCAAAGTTCAACCTTTCAGCTTCTTTAACTGACATTTGGAATGGGATTTTCAGCCATCCCGAGAGATGAAGTTCCACTAAAAATCAATGGGACTTTTACAGTTCTAATGACTGAAACGCCTTCAGAAATCCCATCCTTAGGATTCTAAATTATTGTCTCATTTTCAGAAGTGCTTAGCAGCTTTGCCTAGGTTTTTACTGCTGCTGGATATCACTTGGGTCTCTCTAAATCTCCTCCATTAATGATCTTAAGAGCTGTGGGAGCTGTGCTGAGGACACCTGCAACTATGGCTGACATTTGTGGATTTTTGGATTAATTTTTTAAAACACTTGCCAAAAAAAAAAAAGATGGTGTTTTTTTATTTTTTTGAGATCTTCATAGAGATAAAGCCTTACATTATTCTTGCATTCCCCTTTGTCAAGCATTCAATTCCCTATTCGATCTACAGGATCTAAATAAATGAGCATGTTTGCCTGTCTTACCCAATGTCTAATTAAATATGAAGATTACAGATGTACTTGAACTGAAAAATGAATGCTGATATATTTTCATTGAGATCTGGATTTATAATGAAATGATTTATTACTTTCAAATTAGAAGCATTAGAAGAAGTTACAGTGTTTGTACTTGTGATTGCAACAAACTGCTTATATTTGCATCTCATGTTTTTTATACAAACACCATCCCTCTTTTGTAGAAAATTGCTCTGAGATGATGATGTTGCCCTTTTGAGATTTTTTTTCCCTATAACTTTTTAACTGAGTGCAATGCCTAGGGGAGAAGCTGAGCCTTAATCTATTGCTTTTCTGGTTCCAGTAGCTGAACTCAATCTGAGGCTTGAAATGCCTTACTAAAAATAAGATTTGAGGTTGTTACAGCTGTTTTCTTGTCTATAGTTTTAATTTCTAATGAATCCCATGAACTTGATTTAACATTAATATTAGTTCGATATTTTTCCTTTCAAGAATATTTTTCAGTTGCTTGTTAGGCTTAGAACATCTGTGGAAGTCTTAAGTGATGTTCTTCCCTCCCCAGAATTGCTGATATGTGGACAGCAAAATGATAAACTTCTGCAGGAATCACTATTTATCTTCATGGCAATGAGATCGCTTAGTATCATCCAGTGAGCAAGTGGCTGTGCTGTATTTCAAGACACAAGGCTGTCTGATGAGAAGGGCAGTAAGAGGCAAAACTTTATTTTAGTTCATAAATACAAAGCTATGTCACTGAGAAGGAGCAGTGGAGAAAGACTTCCAACTGGTAAGCAGATGCATGTGTGGGGGTTCATGCTCTGCAACCGGCATGTTTAAGCCGTTAAGCATGTTAAACATGGCAGTGCTCAGCCACGTTTCATTGTACCTGAAACAAGAAGATATTGAAGTTTTTTTTTTAAAAAAAAAAAAAAAAAAAAAGGATGCAAACAGTGATGGGAAAAAAAATAATCTTTTGTGATTCACCTGGCATGCGGACCCCAGAATAGCTGTGTGTGAGCAGAGTGCAGTGGCAGGTGGAATTTATTTCCTGGAGATGAAGTAGAATTGCAAAAGAGGAAGACAGGGCTGTGCTGGGTGTTAGCAGACAGAGCCCGTGGTTAGCGTGTTTGCTGTTAGTATGAGCTTTTTCTTTTTTTTTTTCTTTTTTTTTTTTCCCCAGGATAAGACCTCGGGTGAACTACAAACTACAATCACTGGTAGTAGAAGACTTTGCAGCCAGTTTTGTCTTGACTCATGCATGTTGTCTTCAGTACTGAGTAGATATCTGACAAATAAATGAAAGCAAGAAAAAGATCTTGTTCATTTAGTTAAGACCTATGTAAATAATACCATACATTAGTGTGGGGGAAAAATGCCTTTTTTTGCTCTGGATTTACCATAATCTGGCATAAAAATAATATGCAATATAAATGTGTTTATACCTTAGAGTATCTTGTTAAACCATTTAAAGTTAACTAATGTTTAGCTGTTCTGAAACTTTAATTAGCATTTAACAAGAAAGCAACAGTATAGCCAATTAGACATCTAAGCAATAACACACACATACACTTCTATTTTCTAGCAATTAATTGATAACTAGTTTACCGTGGGCTAATAATTAAATGAGAAAACATTCTGAGCAAATTGAAAGCACTGATGCAAATGAGTTCTGCATTTATTCTTTTCAAATTCACTGACCACATTATCTAATCTGTCGGGAACAGAGAAATCCTGAATTATGCTAAATATATACTCAAGCTGACTAACCAACCCTTAAAGCAACATTTGTCATTTTTTGGAAGCTTTAATTGCTCTGCTGAAGGAAAGTCCTAATGCAGTGCCAAGGCTGGCAGGTTAAACGTGGTGCCGACCACTGGTATGAGGGCAGCTGATGCTCTGTGCCCTGTTGATCAGTTGCCTGGCTGGTGGATCGACTCCTCTCTGCTGTTTTCGCTGGAGACAGCAACCCCAGGCACAAGCAGAGGATGTGTGTGTGTCCTTCCCAAGAAGAAAAAAATCTCAACCAAGTCTGAAGACAAAGGGGTCACCGTTTCAGCTACACGAGTGCTGGCAGCAGACAACTTCTGTGTTCTGCCAACTGAAAAATAAATGAAATGTTTGACAAAGAAGAATATGAGTTGGCAAAATCACTTGGTACATTCTGTACATGAAAATTGAAGACATTTTTCTACTGAATGCAGCAGTGATCACTGGGAATAGCTCCATACAAACGGGAAGCATCCCCATCACTCGTATTTGAAGTAGAGCAATCTCCAGAACATGGAGGAGAAAGTCTCATTTTGTCTTCAAGTTCATCTATTTATGATATCTTCCTCATCTGGACTGGCAGTAAGGTGAAATTGCCTGAGGTCTATTAAGCTTTAAACACAAGCCATCTGTTCAAACAAAACGCTCCCCAAAAGATAGTGTTTCCCAATACCACCATTACCCCTGAGCGTGGCAGAACTGCTGTGTCAATATGCAGGGCATAAGCAAGGCCTGACTGTTTCAATTGCTTTTCCAGCACAGTGAAACTGGAAAATAAGGCAACACCAGGTATTTCAAAAGACTTGAAGGAAATGAAGCAATGTTTTCGATTATTTATTGTTTTTATTATTTTAATTGTTTATTTTATTATTATTTATTTAGGCAATTGTCTTATCTAAATTTGGAGGTGCTGTTTTATTAGTGTGAAATCCGTACCTGGGACCTCACGGCAGTACTTCAACAAGTATTGTGTAATATAATAATTTGTGTTCAAATTTTAATGTACTGTGCTTTCACCCATGAGTGCAGATTATGAAGAGTTAGAAACATTTGTTGTGTTTGGTTCCTTATTGAAGACTCGAATCCTACTTTCCATGTATGCACAACCTTTGGAAAGGAGTGAGTGGCAGACCCTGAGGACAAACCCTAGAAGCATCCATCAGAGCTGCAGCTCATGTGAGTGAAGATCACTGCTGTCCCCCACCAGGTACCCTCCCCAGGGGGCAAGCACCCCATTTTGGGGCTGCTCTGCTCCTTGAGACCCCGTCCTCTGTTTGCTTCATGGACTCTCCTGACTGCTATAACTGTAATTTCTCTAGATGGATTTTTGTCAAGTCATTTATAGACAAGGTGAGTAATGACATGTCACTGCCTTCTTTATTTAAAAAGTAACATTTGCCAGTATCCACAGCAAGAGCTTCCTATTTGAAGCAGTCTCTTGAATTCTTTCTGAGCTGAGAAACAGATAATACTGAATGTAACAGACATTTTGGGATATTTCATGTCAAAGAAATATGGTAGAATTACAGAATAAGTATTGATTCACATTTATCACTGTTTCATAACATTTTTTTATTAAACTTTATTTAATCCTTGCTTTCCAACTCATTACTTTGTCTCTGGTTGTGACAGACTTTTATGATTTATTATGACCTCTTAATAGATACACACTTTGAGTTACAGAAAGGTAGAGCCATATTAGTTCTTTCAATCTTCTCTAGTGCCAATATAGGATTACTTTGGGAAATAGTTGCTTAAAATGCTTCCAAAAGCTTTTTTCTAGTTTGAAATAACTCCCGTGACGGGGTGTACAGCAACTCAACTATCATTTGAAGAAAAGGTCACTGTAAGGGAGCCCAGGTACTTGGAGACTTTCCTCTTCCTCTGGAGCATCGTATGCTTTGGTGTTGGAGCATCAGGTGCCTTAGAATTGGGGGTTATGGACTTGTAATGTTCAGAAATAAGGGCAAAGCAGACCTTATCCTTACAAACTTTCATTCCCAACAGCTGTTGCTAACACAAATATCTCCATATCATATATATGCAACTATAATTTGAAATTATAAGTAGTGCCTAAATTTACTGGTATTTACTGCACAGACATAAATAGAGCTAAAACTAACTGGAAAATAAAATAGAAGGAGGTTTATGTCTCACGTAGATGTCAGTGCTAACTTGAATTTATTTTGGTCTGATTAAGTATATTGCATGTAATTATTCATCAAACTATATATTTAACAAGAACAGTCTGATTTAGTAACTAGAAGAAAAATATTGAAAAATATAAATGTTATTTATTAAATAGGAAATAACCTTAAGAAGTCATAAAAAGAGTTGCAGTCTGTAGTAAGTTTGGAGAAAAAAAAAAAGTAAAAATCGGACACAACTATCCTGGATGTTTTGGGTAAAAGATAACTATTATTTTATAGGCAGACTGGAAGTTCTGAAATTTGGAGACATGGTGACTTGCCATAATGATCACATAAGGAATATAGCTGTTTTATTTGTGGTGTTTCTAGACTTTTTTTTTTAACCTTTATTTATGTCATAACTCATTTGCTTGTGATCAGATCTCCCTTCACAGCTGTTGAGTGGATGCTGTGACTGCCACTTGTCAGCCCTGTGAAGCTGCGCTCCAGATAGCCACACATCTAGGGGCTCCCAGTCTACGTGCTACAAATGAGCACAAAACACCCACTTTGATGCTAACGGCTTCTGGCTAGTGCTACTTCATGGTGGGCTTGATTTGATCTGTCTTTGTAAAGCTGTAGTTGCTCTTAAAAATCCCCAAAGCTGTCAGATCTTCAGAATCCCCCAGAACCACCTTTTGATCCTCTGGAGTTTCATCTGGTCCCGTTTGAAATCAAGGACAAGGAAGGCTTTGTGAAAGCTCCCGTTAAGAGCAAGATACAAGTGTCCAAAGTAAGTGGCAGCACTCGGCAGCTTGAAGCCATCGACAGAGAGCTCGCGGTGATTAATGGTCCCCAGTGTGCCCTGAGCCCCCAGCGTATCCTTGAGTGAAAGCAGGAAATTACTGCTGCCTTCCTATGGAGTAATCTTCTTTAGCTCTTCATCTGTAAGCCTGCTTTGGGAGGAAGGGTGTTGTGTATACTTTGCAGGAGTCTCTAATTGAAAGAAGAGATGTTTTTCTGGCAGACAGGGAAATTCAGGAAAAAAAAAGCCTCTTGGTGGGCAAGCTGAACTCTGTGGCTTAAGTTTAGAAAACAGATATTTATTGGGAATTTTTGAACCTGCAGAAAAAAACCTTCAGGAAAAATAGCACGGAGAAATACACATGTGGCAGTGTGATTTGCAGGCTGCCAACTTAATCATCTCGTTCAATCAGTGGGATGATGATATGAGTATCATCTGAATGCTCTCTGAATGCTGGCCACGTTGTGGTAAGCTGCCTTTTGTGAACCAACAGTGGTTTGATCGTCAGCGTGCTTGGCTTTGAGCCCTCAGCTCCCGGTGAATTACAGCACCTCACTGTCAGTGACAAAGACCTAGAAGACATTCATATTTTATACTCTCATAACAGTAGGATGTCTGAGAAATGCACTGACTAAAGGAGTTATCAGACGATCAGCATCATTTAAGACCCCTTTATGCCTTGGGAATATCATTAAAGTAGTTTAGTGCAATAGAGAAACTCTTTTCTGATGGGGATAAAGAGCATGTTCTGAACACTGAGATTTACAACTAAAACATTTTCTAATTAAATGGCCATTTTACACTCCTTAATTTAAGCAAATTTAACCAAAAGTCCCTTCAGTGCTTGAAGGCTTTCTATAACCCTGTCTTCTATTCTGTTACCAAAATTTCCAGGCCAGGCAATGTTCTTTCAGAGAAATACCTGAGACATGTTTCCCTGGCAGCATCCTGCTCTCACCGCCTGCTCTGTCTTGAGCTCCTCCAGCCTCTCCTGGCTCTGCTCCTGCCGTGCCCTCTGCATCTCCCCAGTGCTGGTGTGGAGCACTCATGCAAAGCTGCCTTTTAGATGCAACTTCACACATCCCTCCCTGTTGAGGACTGCTCCATGGGTCCTAATGTTTGTTTTTTCCTCATCAGTTGCTTCCTTGTTTTGTCTGACTGCCACAACTTTCTCTCTTTTTTGCATTTGCACCATGTGAAGCCCGATATCTGGTTGTAAGCTGAGAAAGCAACACGCTACCTGATGGTTCCAATCAATGTGTCTATGCTTTCCTTTTGGGTGGATCAGTGGGTAACTCAGATTTTTGCTCTATACTAAGCCTAGACATTTTCCAGGATTCTCTGAAAATATTGATTAACCTTTTTGTTTGTGAGGCTATGGCTGTGAAATGTTGGTGTGCGTTTTCTTTATCATTATTTTATTATGACAATTTTATAAGCTTCTCTGTATTTTCCTGGAACCTGGCCAGACTGGAAGCTAGCATGGAGATGAATTTTGTGATGTCAACACTGACCCTGAGATCTACATACTGGATAGAAACCACTTTGTACTTTTGCATATATTTTCTGTTTTTCATCACTATTCAAATATTCCAGCAGATTCTGCATTTCAACAAGTAACGTCTAAGGTATGTACATGTATGTACTCATAGCTATTCTTATAGGAATGCCTCATGAATTTGTCACTTTAGGTTGGAAGAATGAAGCAAACTTGCTGCAGCCCCGGGAGGGCTCACTGGATGTCTCACACTTGCAGAATTGCTCCTCTTGCACACAGGAATAGTCTCTACTGGTCACTCCAGCATCTCTTAACACTTCCCAGGATTTCTTCTTTTCTTCCAGCAGGGTGCATTGCAGCAGTACTGATTGCAGTAGTGCTGTTCAGGTTTTCTTGATGCTAACCCTGCTTTTTCATTTTCGTGCATAAATAGTGTGGTTTTGTTTTGTAGTGGATTGTTTTCAGGAAAATCATTACTAAACATGTAAAGACCAGGTGGATCGTCCTTTCTATAAGATATGCAAAGCATAATCTCCAGCTGAGCTGCAATTAGCTAAAGCCTCTGCTGTCTCAGGCAAAAGGGGCTCTCAGCCCACCTGTGGAACATGTTCCTGGCGGAGCAGCAGTGCCAGGGGTGGGAGGGCTGCCCCCTGCTCTGCTGCTGGGGACGAGGGGACAGCGAGGGGACTTCTCCTGGGCATTGCTCTGCTGCCCCTGGCTGCACCAGCAGCTGCTAGGCTGACTATTTGCAAACCTAATGGTATTCTAAATGTGGCCGGTGGCTATTTAGATTTAGAAAAAAAAAAGTGCTTTTCGGATGTCTGTGAGAAATTTGTTTGCTAACAAAGTATTTTGTGAAATTTTGCAGTTTCTACATAAGCAGTTATCCAGGGATGCTGTGCTTTACAGGAGTTCAGTTGTCTGCCTTAAGCAGTGTCCTGGAATGCACCTTGTCTCATGCACCGGTCAAAGAAGATGAAAGAAGTAAGAGCTGATTCTGTTGCGAGAGGTGTTAGAAATGTGGTGTTTCAGTGGCTGTTCGCGTCTCTGTCTTGATAGATGATTATCTTCTAAGAAAAACTTCCTGGGGTGGAAGCCATTCCCAGTTCTCCCTACATCAGTAATTCTCTATAAGAGGCTAAAATATCGTCCTGATTTTAGGGTGTCTTTTTTTTTCTTTTCTTTTCCCCAGATATGTGCAAATCTGTAACCAGACAGGCCATGAATATTTTGGTTGGTAAAGCAGCAGTCGTTGTCCTTGGCTTGTGGGTGAACCACCACTTTGCCAAGGAATCCCTGGGTGGGAAGCAGCACTGGTTCTGAGTTGCTTGAACAAACCCAGCGTTGTACGCTTTGTTTCTCATACACAGTGCCTGTGCATGGGGTCTGAAGGCATACACCAGTAGAGCGAGCAAATAAAAAATGCAATTAAGATCAGAGAGTTTGCAGCTCTTAAACAATTTAATCCTACAGCTTAGAAAGCCCATGGTATAGCAAAGTCCGTGATAAAATATAGCTATTATAGCCTTTAAATCAAAGATTCCTGACAGTCTAGTAATGGGCTATCGTGCTCCCAGTGGCAGCCGTTCGCAGCAGCAGCAGCCAGGCACTGCCTCTGTGGCTGACCTGGGCCGCTTTGCAGACGGGTTCCTCGCAGGTGGCATACAGAGCAGGAGGAGCAGGCACGCCAGTAAAGACACTGGACTTCCACAACAAGCTGAAGATGCAGAGCCTTGAAAGGGGTAGTTGCAGGAAAAGACATTGCAAAAGTGTCGGGTAACAGCAGATTGCCGTGAGGGCTTTTTGCTTTGTAATTGGATGGGACGTAAGTTTTTGTTCTTGCTGTGTTGAATATTTCAATAAACATCCTCATTCTCCAGACTGGAGAGGATCAAGGTCAGCTACTCCAGGAGATGTCACTAATAACTGTTTTTGTAGATTTTCTTGTGCTTTAAAGGCTTCACAAGAGCCTGCACCTTAGATATTCTGGCCTAGACCTTAGGAGCTGCTTTAATGCTATGTCCAGTGAAATTATTTGTGTGCTGGAATGATACATGTAGTCAAGCACTCTGCCAGACTGAGGCCAAGAGGAGCTGGACAGGGATAAGCCTCCATTTTTCTATCACCTTTTATGTTGTTTTTATCAGCTTCCAAAGTGAATCTCTGTGAAAATCTCTTGAATCTCCCCTGGCTAGCACAAACGTATATTTATCCCGAGTTCCTGAGAATGTTTCTGTGTTGTTCATTTAAGAGCCTTATACGAGGTGCTTTTCTTCAATCCAAGGGTGCAATGAATTTCCAAAGGGTGCATTTTTAATGTGACTTACAGTTTTGTTTTCCCCATCCACATTTTTTTGTATGTTGCTTACCTAAGTATTTAGAAATGTGTAATTATGTGCTGTACTGTGGTACCTGTGCAGTTCCTAGAATTTGCTCATGCTAATCACACTGAACTGTCCTTTATCTGCTTTGCGAATTTTGGTGCATGATAAATGATACTTAATGGAAACAGCTTTGGGGGATCCTTCACTGGTCTTTGAAGTCTAACTTATGCTCACAACCTGGGCTTCCCTATCCCCACCCCACGTGTTCCTGCCCTGCTTGTGCCTCTTGGCTCCCAGCACAACCTCTGGTGTCCCCCTGAGCACCAGCTCGCAGGGGCAGGAGGTTGTTAGTGCAGCACAGGGGTCTACATGCAAAGGAAGGTGATGTACCCACCTAAGCATGCAATCTTGCATTTGCACAAAGCAAAGCCTCTGTGTAAAAGGATGCTTTGGGGCTGCAAAGCAGGAGGAGCTTGGGAATGGCTGTGTGCAGCGGTGGAGCAGGCGACATCTGCAGCTGGCGTGTTTCACAGGTCAGCTTTGGAAAGCCTTCTAAGCAAAACTGTTCACTCCATTTACATTGTACTTCTATTTCAAACAGTTCATTTAAAGTGACGTCAGGCATACATCAAGCAAATAGCTTAGAAGAACAAAACTGTCAGACAACTATAAATTAAAGCAAGTTATATCAGAGTTTATGGTTTCTGCAACTTGTAATATACCTTGCAGCTTTAGCATAGTAGTTGGGCTCATAGTAAGACAGCAGCTGACAGGATTATATTTTATTTTAAGAAGTATATATATTAAGAATTCTATTTGCTTCTTTCTTCTTGTCCTTCAGTTTTTGTCTTGGAAACAAATGGATATGAAACTTGGCCTTCCTTGTATCTCACTTGGCTCCCCTGACATTCACTCATTCTTTCCATTTTCCTGTCCACTTTATGGCACCCAGCAGAGAACTGCTGGTCCTTTACCACTGCCACTTCATAACTGACGTTTGGGGGTCAAGAGCAGGGGTTCTGATGGTACCACTGGGAACACCTCTTGGTGAAGGAACTAATCATTGACAGTCATTTCATGGACAAAATAAAACAATGATTAGCTCAGATGTATTGGAGTTTATCTGATACCTCTTCACACTGATACCAAAAGAGTTGATAGAAAGCTGCTTCACATCAAGCCCCCCGAGCTGTCGTGGTGTTCCTTGGGGTGGTGGCTGGAGCACAGCAGTGGGGCTGGGAGCTCCATGCAGCCTCAGATGCTCCCAAATCCAGGCTGACACTGGAGCATCGCCACAGGCACCCACCAGCCACCATCATCTGGCAGTTTGTAACTAAACCAGAGCTCTGCTTGCTGCTGTAATGCTGCAGCATGCCTCTGCGTGGAGCTGCAATGGTGGCACTGGTATGGTACAATAATACAGAGATACATTTTTATAGATTGTTATTTTATGTAAGTATTATATACAGTTCTTGTTTGGACTGAAAAATCGGCAAGCCCTGTATTGGATATGAATATAGCTTTTAGGATACAGCATGATGCAGCCCTTATATTAACTGTGTATCCCATGGTGTCCCCCAGTATAAAAAATATTTGCTCACACAGTCCTGCATTCCTGTGAGAAAATGCCCTGCAGAATATTCTGAATGATTCCATGTACTCAGGCTTCTGAATATAGATTTTCTTCTCTTTTATTTATTACTTTTTTCTTGTTCTTGAATCATGTTTGCAATGGTCCTTCAATTACAGACTGTGGAGGTCACTAGAACATGATTAAAAATGATAAATAAAAGATATTGTGGAGAAAAAAAAAATCAATATAACACTGACTGAAAATATAGCAAAGAAGTAATACTGTGCCCTTGTGCTTGCAAGTTGTTATTGGCCAGCACCCTAGTGAAATCTCTTTCCTGCTGTAATTGTCTCCTTGGGTGTTGCCCATAATGGATTATCCCTGGGTTTTCTTGATAATGTTTTAAACAACTATCATTGAATTTCCAGAGGATTAGAAATAAAAGGGCCTAAATTTCAGAGATGTTCTATGTCTTCTATGATTAGGCTATGAGCTGTGATAAATAACACGTGGTTTAGGTGCTTACCCAATTTGCAGTGCAGGAATCACTGTCACCCCTCCCAGAAATGTATGTGAACTTCACTGTGTTTCCTGCAGGAAATGTTTAGATGCTCAAAATGTTTCTGGGACTGAAAATGTCACTTCTTAAAAATCAAAACATTTTTGATCATTTATATATATATTTTTGTCAGGATTGTTTCTGAACTCTTACTTGTGTTTGGTGAATTTGTTTGTTTTTGAAACAACTTTTTCTTTTGTAAATTTGAATTAATAACTATTATAAAAATAGATTAAAGGTTCAAGAAATTCTCAACATTTCTTGAGAGAAAGAATGCATTGTGCCTCATTTATTTACAACGCTCCCTTTCTTTTGCAGGGTGGACAGCTGGGATAACACACAAGTCCTGTTCTTGCCAACGCCTGAAGGACCTGACAGTGGCTAAGCTGAACTAGATCCTGCTGTGTCTGAAGCATGTGGAGCCACAGCTATTATTTGTCTGGTCCTCCTGTACAGCCCAGACCGGGGGAAGTCCAATTTTCCCACTCAGATGATTGTGGCCCGGTTTTGGAAAAGTCCTGGCTGCCCACAGACGGCACTTTCCCTCCTGTGTGCTAGGCCAGGCCCTGGTGGCTGGCAGGGAAAAAGGGCAGCTGAGGGGCTCACCCAGAGCAAGTGCCACGAAATGGAGGCACAGGGAGACCCCTCATCTCTGTCTGAGTTCCCAAGCAGCGTTGTAATAAGAACAAGCAGCAGCAGAAGAGCAGATAGTTCTTTGTCTTTGCTATTAGCCTGGCTCTGGCATTCGGCTGTACCCCAGAGCAGTGGTCCCCAAGTGAAGCTGTAGGAGGTAGGACGTTGTTTAACAGTGTTAACAGTTTGTGAATTGATTGAAAGAATCGGAGAGAACCTGTTCCTTTACCCGGAGGGCTGCCCAGCTCTGCTGTTTGCAAGGAGCTGAGCTCTCCTGAGCACTGCCTTGCTGCTTGGTCCAAACAGAAGTGCTGCTGATGAGTTAACAGCAGTGCTTTCCCTGACTGCTCTTACTCGTGAGGATATTTCCTTAGAAACTCAACAGTAAATCACTATTTGTGCATTCAGAAGTGGGAGAGACAAGCTCATATACATTCCTTATGTGTGGAGAGATCTGTCCAGGTACTCGCATGCTCCCTCCATTACTGTAATACCTGCTTTATTTCACCGGCTTGGGTATCTCACAGAGAAAGGGACCTATCAATTTATTTAGTCATTTATAGTTCTCCTTCCATTTCTGTATTATCTACTGTATTTCAACCATTTATGTACTGCACTAAAACCTTTTTTTGTTCAGAAAATATTTTTGTTATATCCTTAAAACGTAAATCGCAGCCGATATAGTTATAGAAGAGCAACCTTCTCAGTAAACTTTCTCAGCCAGGAGTAAAAATATATTTTTCAGGTTAGCTCAGAGTTTTAGGTTTTTTTTTGGAAAAGCATCTTAGGTTAACTATCATCAGCAAAAACTGCAGTCCCTGATAGGCTTGCATGTGAGTGTTGCAGGGCTTTTCATCCCCAGCCAGATGCTCCTGGCTGCTCCCTGTCTGGGCAGGGCCTGGCATTTCTGGGTCAGCGGCCGCGGCTCCAGGCAGTCAGACCCACTCCTGTGCTGTTAGGTTGGCCCTTGAAGTTTCACATTCCAAATTTTTCCAGTATTGCCTCAGCATTATGCTGAGACTTGTCTCACTCCTGAGACAGGAAAAATTACAGAAAAGCTTCCAGAAGTTGAGCAAAAGATGTACAAAACTAGGGTCAAAGGGGTTCTAGTGAAAAAGTAGGAGCTGAAAACATTTGGGTCCTTAAACACAGCCTCGAGAGAAGAATGCTCTGCCTAAACTTTGTTTTCTGTCTAGAATGTGCAGCCCTTAAGATGTTGTCTTTTCTGCAGCTCTGAATTATGAATGGCCTTCGCTTTTTCTACCTTGCAATTCAACAAAAGAACCAGAAGAGTAAAGGGTGAGGAATCCCAATGGAAACGGGTAGAACTGTAGCATGTTTAAAAAAAAAATGCCAACAAAAAACAAAACAACAAAAAAACATTACAGTAAGCATATTTCTCTTGCGTTCATTAAGCTGTTTCTAACAAGACTAGCTCCTGGCACAGCGCCTGTAGACAGGAGGGCTGCCTACCCTGGCCTTTAAGGGCTGGGCTCATTCCCTGTGCCCCCATGTAACACGTTGTTGCATGCGCACGTGCGGATGCAGCATGAGTCCACCGAAGCACTGTGCTTTGTTATGCTCTTTGGAGAGCTGTGCTGGAGAGGATTCACTGAAGGAAAGTCAACGTAAGCTTCTTACCCTTAAAAAAGGCATCCTTCATGATAGGAATGAAATCAGTGTTAGCCTTCTGTCTTTTTCTTTAAGCTCTCCTGCCTGCTGCTGAATACCTCCAGGATAAAAGATGTGCTTAAGATGAAGCAGAGAGAAGCAGTACATAAAAAGCATTAAAACTCACAAAGCTCAGCAAGAGGCAAGGGATCTTTTATCCCATTCAAAGTGTTTCACTAAGTGAAAAAGTGACAAACTTCTGGTTCATTCCGGTGCCGTCCCTAATGAGATTGCCAAATGGGCTGGAGCGTTCATGAGCCAGTCAGCTGGATCAATTTGTGTTTGGCTGCTTCGTAAAACGCAGCGACAATAAACTTGCTGTTACAGAAACAATTCCCAGGGAAGCTATTTAAAAATTGCAGGCTTGATTCAGAGTGCCCAGCTTTACAGTAAAGGAAGTCCTTTGACTTCCATGGAGCTGCTTGTGCTTTCCCCTGTTGTAAATCTGAGGAAGCTGTAGGATTTTCCCTGGCTGTGGGATTGTTGCCACTTCACCTTTGGGCAGAAACTCAGTTAAACAGCAAATACAGGATGGACAGTGGGAGTGGTACAATGCACAAAGACATTTTCACCCATAAGCATGCTTGCTTGTCTTTCTGCCACCTTGTTATTTCAAACCGGGTGTTTACAATTATTCCCATAGCATCCACCAGACTGCATGAAAACTGAGCTTAAAAATGCAACATATGATGAAGTGCACACAATGGAAAATGCTGAATGTAGTAGCAGCTCGGGTAAAATACAGAGGTGTGCCCAGGTAACAGTTTTTTTCTTTTCTGAGTGTATAAAAGCCCAAAGCCATCTGTTTCCTAGTGATTCTTCAGGAAGGCAAACCAAAGGCTGCCTGTTGTCTTTGCATCCCTGATTAGGTCTGCTAGAAAGCAATTATGGCTGATATAAAGTTGCAGGGAGAGACTGTATTTTTTTTTTTTTTTTGAGAGTAAATAGGTAAAATAAGGGCTAAAGAAATACAATATCTAATTATTCAATTTTTGTGTGCAGTGAAGTTTAAAGCATTTTGTGACTTTCTGGACTGGCATTATCAGCTGCTTCCTTCTGAGGCAAAATTAAATGTAGATTTCTAATGCTGCTTGGCTTCATGTGAAAGTAGTAAGTTGTTAACGTTCATACTGGGTCTGGAAATGAACCTAGTAAGCTGGCCATCAGCCAGGAGCTGTATCCAAACATAATGAGTGTTACAGGATAAAACCCTAGAACTGCAGGAAATGGGGAAAGGTTAGAAATGGTCACCATAGTAATAGAATGTACTTAGGCTTTAATTGAAATAAAACTTGTATTAAACTCAGGGAAATTTATCAGTCTCTTATACTAATATTTAACTAGAGAAATGGATTTGCTCAGAAATGTGTGTAATTCAGATCCCTCTGACAACCTTCTGTTTCTCTTCCAAAGCTGTTTCAAAAGCTTTAAGAATTGTATTTAATATAATGTTTTTTTTTTTTTTTTTTTTTTTTTTTTTTTGAGTAAAAGTTTTCCATGGATATAAAAAGGACGTATATGAGGCCATCCAATTTTGAGCAAAACAATATTAACACTCTGTTTGTGAATGTTTTATAAGAAAAAACATGGAGTTAATTTTTAGAAGTGGTAGCCTGGGAAGAGGTTCCTGCTAGGTGACCATTATGAGGATGTTGGCTACTGTGCATAAGAGTAAGTATAGCTGTTTTACTGGTTTATTCAAGGTTTTAATATGACAATGAAAAAATATTTTAAATTACAGATAATATATTTTTGTGTCTTAAGGCTACATGTATTGCTCATAATGTTTAAAATTTTCCTATTTTTGGCAGGAAAGTTCTCTCACTAGTGTTAAAGACTAATACACAATATATGGAATAGTGCCTTTTTTTTTTTTTTAATTCAGTGCAATAATTCAGATGGAAATTAACTCATTGGTTAATTTCTGCTCTCTGTGAGAGGTATGACATTTGCTTCTTACTGAATATCTTGGCATTTTCAATCAATTTTGATCCTTCTGGCATCTGGGAAGAGCTGGTCCTAGGGAGAGGTGCTTTGCACCTTGCTGATTATAATTTAAATATGAAAGATTAAGGATACAACTTCTGTAAGTGGTTCTTACACGTTACAGATTTGATATAATTTTAATACCTACTGTGTATTATCTGGAAGTGGATATATATGACATCTTGCAACATTGATCAAGTTTTATGGCCCCTCCTGAAATGTCAGTATGTCTTCTCCAAGTACCACTTTATCATTACTTCATACATTTTTAAAATCAAAAGGAATTGCTGCGATAATATAGTCAGATCTTGTGCATAATACTGGCCATACGGTGCCCCTACATTTCATCACCTTTTTTTCCTGGTGCTGTAACGTATAGAATCACAGAATCTTGGAATGGCTTGGCTTGGAAGGGACCTTAAAGACCACCTATTTCCACCCCCCTGCCGTGACTCAGCTCAGTGAGTAGGTTTCAGATTTTGCATTTTTGTCATGGTATGCTATGGCTCCTTCTGTCCCATGCTCAGCTGGGGTCACGGCTCAGGTGTTTGATATTTATCAGTGTTTTGACACCAAAGGGCCCTGATTATCCAAAGCATTGAACTATTTGCTTAACTTCTGTTCCAAGTGCACTATGTATGAATCAATGTATGAATTTAAGCTTATAATTAAGTGCATGGAGTCAAAGGTAAGCAATCAAATATGTCATAAATGGTGAACAATTACTCAGGAATTAATCATGGTTCAATAACATCATGGTAGAAAAGATCTGCGTATAACAACTCATTTTAATCATGGTGTAAGGTATAAAGCAGTTCTTTCTTTTCTCTGTCCCATAAAAGGAAATGTCCACTCTGTTTTTCCACTTTGTATAAAAATAAATGTAGTTCTTTACTGGCTTGATAAGAATGAAATTACAATTCAATTTCCTTGAGATTTTCTCTGTGCTATGCTATAGGTGTACAGGTGTAAAACTCATATCTGTTTGGTTTACATTTATACCTCTCACATTGTCTATTGGCTTCTGGAATTGTTTTACTGGAGTGTGTCTGTTGGTGTGTTATTATTCAGACCTGTTCCCATCTGAAGAGGGGAGAAGGGAGAAATAATTCCTGTGGAGTGTATGATCAGAAGTAATTTTCTTTTTGCAGAACTCCAGCAAAAAAAGGAAACTCTGCATGTTCCAATATTTCCATTATCTTAGAAGATCACTCTCTAGTGGCAGTTGTCAAATAAATTGTTAAAAGTATAGTGATATTCTACATCTGATTTTGATTCTTCTTCATCACAATTTACTGCTTATTTCCCCCGTATTTTACTCTCACTTGCAAGACATAGTGGAACAATTTTTTCTTAAATAATAGTAGAATTGTCTATGATGTGGTGTGTGTCAAAGAAAATGAAAGCTATAGGGAAAGTTTTGATCTCAAGGGCTATCTTCACTCACTGGGATTACCTCCTGGCGTGTACTACTTATGTAGAGAAGACATAGCTCATAATATATCCTGAGAGCCTTTCAGGTGGGCAGTTTTCTGAAGATGAGCAGAATCAGGGAATATCAAGAAGAAATGCTCTGAGCCATTGCGTTGAACTCATTGATCTCAGATTCCATTTCATTAATTTATTTTATTAATTGTTATTAATGTGGTCTTCCATTGGAAGGATGCTGATTGTGTGTTGGTGGATTGAGAGTCTTCCTGCAGAATTGGCTCTTTGAGTAACCTGCTCTGTTTACTGTAAAGTCTTGGGAGTCAACACTTCGTAATACTTTTGTACTCTGTAATATTAAGCTGTAATATTCTTTGTAATACTAAGCTGTCATATTCACTGATTGATAAATCATGACTTCTTTATTATCTTTGCTATCTGTTCAGTTTAGTGTTTTCTATTCAGTTTTGAAGGCATCACACTCAACTTTCTCATAATAACTTTGCAAGAATAACTTATTCTTTTTACAGTGCTGAACCTCTGTAATTGGTAAAGGCTGTGTTTACAGGAAACCAAGTGGGAAAGTTGCCTGACTTTCCAGGTTTTGCTGTGGCTATGAGCTGATTACTGTGTGTGTAGCTACTGTTTTTATTTACACCATCTAAGTCTGGAATTGTGCTACTAATCTTCAGCGAATTACTGCAGACATTCACCTTTTTAACATAGAACTGGAATTGTTCTGAAGTTCCAATAAACATGAAAAGGTAACTAATTTCTTTCCCACAGAGGGAAATACAAAACACCTGCATTACCAAGTATGTTGCAGAAATGATTCAAGGTAAAAAGCAGATATTTTTATACCTCTTTATATCAATACTGCTTTAAAACTCCAATGACGCTCAGTCAAATATACCTGAGAGAAAGTAAATATAAGTAATTATTAAACATATTTTCCCTGCCTGTCTGCCTGCTTCCTGAGGTTTTAATTGACACACTCAGTTTATGTCTTCTGTTTGTAAGATAATGGAAACCTGTACTAGTCAATGTGAGTTGACTGAGAAACGAGATTAGTTGATGAGCTGAGAAATCTTTTTTCCTTGACAGTACTTAAAGATGCATAAATAAAATTGTTAACTGAAATTTAAAAGGAATCACCGAGTATTCCCAGCACAACTAGAGACCTGGAGAAGTGTTTACCGCAAAAAGCAGGATGCCAGGGGAGTAGAAGCTGGAAGAGAGAACCTGTTTCTTAAGCAGTTAAGTTTTTTTTCTTGTACAAACTCTGGAATTAATTTAAACAGTAATATTTAAAGCAGGATAACCTTGGTATGGAGATACTACTTCTGGGAGGAGGTTTAGATTGAACTAAAAGTTACTGTATTGATCAACTTCTGTGTGATAGCCAGGTCCACCAAACCTATTTTTAAAGGCATGTTTGCACCCAGTACAATTAACAGAAATATTTGTTTAATAATTTGAAGAGGAGGAAAGTGCCTAGGCACTTGTGCAAATACTGCTGGGTGCTTTATGAAACATGTGAAACATGCTTTATGAAACATGCTCAGTGATCAGAGAATCGATAACTGTGTTTTATGAACATTAACGTTGGATCTCTGTATTACAGGAGCCTTTGGCACTACTAATTTGACAGTAATCACATGTGAATACAGTCATCTTTTTGTTGTTACACGTGAAGTATTTCAGATTTATGCCAGTGTCAATATGGGCATTTCAGCTTGCAACCTTATTTCATATTCCCTTTGTCCACTGCTAGTTGCTGAAACGTATGATGCTCATAGTAACTGATTTAGTCACTTTGTCACCCTTAAGCATTGACCTGTCTATAACCTTTTTAATAATATTTAATGTCATTCTTGGAGGTTGTAACAGAAACCTGCATTTTGGCCTTATTTCAGTTTAGTAAAACTGCTAACACATTTTTATCTGTTGCTAGTACTTTTTTAAAAGGGAGGATGAGCAAAAAAAATAATTATCTGTGTTGTCTTAAGTATTTTACTTGCTGTTGAATATTTCAGTAAAAAGAGCTTCTTGTACTGGAATCAAACACCATTTTGAAGATACTGGTCTCATTTTAAGACGTAAAATGTATTAAAGCAGGACTTCATGATCCAAGCATTTATGGAGTAGATTCTGATCCCTTCTGATGAGTCAGAGGGGGAAGTTGCTTCATTCCACTTTTTCCAGGCTTACCCTGGAGAAGTAAGCTACTGTAGGCTTGCAGATCTCTTATTGGGATCAGAATCTTGCTTAGCACTAGAGTAAGAAGGCAATGTGCAAGTGAAAGGCTCACAGGTAATTGCTCAGATCTAGGGCACACTTTTCATGGGTGCATAGCCTGTGAGAATTGCCTTAATTTATCTCTGTCTCTGAATAGGGTTTGGATGGCAGAATTGCTGTGCTAACCTGAAATTGAGTTAACTTGACAGCCAGAGAGTAGCATCGTTATTGGCTGAATATCATTAATTTTGATGTGACATATTTCTTACTAATGGGAACATTTATATTATCTGTATTTGCAAAAAGCAGGAGGAAAAAAAAAATCTACTACAACAGTATCAATATTTCAAGGGGAGGCAATGCAGTAGGGAACACTGTGATTTCTGTAACATTGCTTTTATTGATTGTTATAGGTATAAAAAAATGTTTTCACTGTTCTTCTCTACTTTTTAATTCAGAGACTGCTAATGTATGTGAAGAAGAAAATTAACATAATGAGGAAAAAATATGAAAAAGCAACTGTAGCGCCATGAATAATCCTGAAATTATATATAAATGTACATATTTGGGCAAAGTGAGTACTATAAAATATAAAGACATCAACAGGAAATTAGAGCTTAAAGCAGACTTAGGGACAGTAATAAAATGGATGAATGCTTACACAGGAGTGGTTTGCATTTGTTGTGGGTTGGATGTGCAGGCCTGGCTTCTTGTGTGCTGTGAAAAACCGAACTGGTTTGTGTGGAACGACAGCAGATGGCCAAAAAACAGAATTTGGCCCTACAGCTGCAGTGAACATGTAGATCAAAGCAAGATCTTTGCTTGTGGTGCCCCAGCAGGGATGGGGTTAGGTGGTACTGGAGGAGCGCTGCCCCACTGCCCTGCCTGTGGGTTCTGTGGTTGGGCTCCTCTCCTGGTCGCCTTTCCCCAGGAAACCCAAAGGCATTCGGTGCTGAAGGCTTCTTCTGTTAACTCCGGTATTAGATTTGCTCCATGGTCTTTACTGTTGTATATGAGAGCAGGAGATGACCTGTGAAACCGATGGAGGTGCCGGTGAGTCACAGCAAAGAAAGTGACACCAGAATTAGCGCCGGGCTGGAAGGTTAAAAGGAGCAGCTGGTGAGAGGCGATAAGCCATGCTCTCAGTCCTGTGAGACTGGCCTTCAATATAAAAGAAAGGGAACTTCAATACTGAAGGAAAGTGAATCTCCTGAAAAAGGGAATAAAATGGTGCTAGGTAATATTACTACAAGTAACACCTTTGGTGCTCACTGCAGCAGGTGGTGAGCTGGTGCTGGAAGCTGGAAAATGGCTGGGTAATGTGTTGAGCATTGTGTGTCTGATATTCAGAGCTGGTGCGCCTGCTCCTAGACCATCTTTGGGTTAGTTCTTCTTTAAATAAAATATTAAACTTTAAGCAAGGAGAGAGCAGGGATCCAAGTGTTGTAGAGGTGTGGCGCAGTGCAACAGCTCTCTTTCCTCTGCTTCCCTCAAAGAAAAGTTGGGTTTTATTGAATGAAGAATATGGAGAAGAAGATGGATTTATAGATAGCATTAAACCTTAGAAGGAAAGGGGACTGAAATATTATTATTATTTATAAAACTCCTGATATTTGTCTTCAGTTTTGATAACAGAAAAAATTAACATCATACAGCCAATCTCATATGTGATACATTTTTTTTGGTCTGATTTTGCAAAGCAGAAGAAGGGAATAATTCCGTCCTCCATGTGATGTTTCAGCATGTACTTTCACCTCAGGTTTTGAGATTTTCGATTACATTTTTCTAGTATGAGAGACATTTATTTCAACTTAACACCCCCCTGTGCCCCCTATGAACCCTTTATATCGCCTTTTCACAAGGAGAAATGCTAAACTTGAACTTGCAATCTCCTTAGAATAGCATGGAAGCTTTCCATGCAAGAGGAATGAAAAACATTTTCAGGGCTATGTGGAGTCTAAATAGTTGCCACAATGGTGATTGAGAGGAATGTTACTTTATGAAGGGAAAAACCCATTTCTCAGCACAACTAAAAATAATCTGTGCCAGTAGAAAAGACACTGAAGTTCTACATTGTAAACTGATTTTCTAGTTAAAATTTGTGGATGAAAAAGCTATAGGCCTGAAGTCCTTTAGATGGCAGTCTCCACAGATGTCAGAAGAATCAAAAATTTCAAGCAGATTTAGAAAATCTGGGAAAACTCCACTCTCTGCCATAGGTCAGCCTGTAAGTGCTGCAGTTTTTCTTTTTCTGCACTGTTTCTTTTCAAGTCTTGCCTTCAACTGAGGATCTTGAAATGTTTTATTAGATTTCGGTCTACGTATAAGATGTTGTGCATCTTTAAGTCTGTTTATAAGACAGTAAAAAGGCTGAAGTGTATATTAATGGCCTTAAGTAATTCAGCCACAATTTTATTTAAAACATCCAGGCATCAATGCACAAGCTTCATCATTGTCCTGACATGAATACCTGATTATTTTTTATCCTTTTGCGTAGCCTGCAGCCCTGTGGTTTATGAACATGCTTACATATGAATAACAAAAGTTTTTTCATAATGTTCACCAAGAGGAAATATTGAGTGAGATCTCGTGGAATACCAACTGTGTAATTGCATCAGTGGGAGTGTGGTTTGGGGAGCTGTAGAAGAGAGAGATCGTGATATGGTGTGAGCTTGGGGTCTGTGGTTTAAATTCATGCAAGTTAGGTACCAAGCTGTTCCCTCATAGGCACCTACAACAAAAGCCCTCTGGTTCCTGGGGGTGAGGAGCTGCACTTTTCTTGCTAACTCTGTGTTTCTAGAAGTTAATCTGTCTTAACATTTGAAGCCTGACTTCAGGCACTCCATTTTTTTCTTTCATGCCCAAATCCAATATTTTAAGTCTGTGTCAAGGGCAGAGTCTTCTGGACTTGCCTCAAAAATTGTAGGCTTGGCAATGAGAGTGTGAATTGTAGCAAGATTTCAGTTTTTCCTTTTCAAATGTTGTTCCTGTGATTCTCAAATCTAATCCTTAACATTAGCCACATCTGTTATTATTGGATGTGTATGTCTGAAGCTCTCTTCTGTGACACAGGGCAGGTTGATAAGGCTGAGCATGGTGTAGCGGGTACTCAGCTGACTGATGCTTTGGGCTCCTCCGATCTCTTACCCTCATGATGGATCGTGTGCATTAAAAGCCTATTTGTGACACCACTCAAGATACCACTCTTGTCAAAGATTATCTTGTGTTGTAAAAGCCTTCTAAGGATTATGTGTGCTTTGTTATTTTTCCAGTGACAGCTTACCTAACTTTGCTTTCATTAAAAAATATGATTCTGTAAAGTGCTTGGGAATAATGTTTTTAAGAGACTGTAGTTTAATTATTGAAAATTTCAAAGAGGAAATATTTAGCCAATTATTAAATTACAGTTGATTATTAATCCCAGAGAGATAATTACCAAGGTTTGAGGCAATTTATCTTCTTTTTGAAATAGATTTTCACTTCTATTCACAATAGGTCTAAGTTTTATTTGTCACTTAGATCCACGGCTGTTACTGCAAAGAATTGCGTTATTCTGCAACATAAAAATGTTTCTCTGAAGTTGACCATAAATATATTGGCAACATGTTAGCTGAATTCTTCATAAAAGCATGCTATCTTTCAGGAGTAATCTGTCCTTTCTTGCATCATAGGCAAATTTCCTTTGAGTAAGTAGTAGTTCTATCACAGCAGCAAGGAAGAACACCATATAGCAACTAAACTGAAATATAATTTTACTTCCAAAAAGCATAGGTTATATTGAACTTAATGTATACATACAGTAGTGTAATAAAATGCTTATAGCGATACTTAAAAGCTATAATGGGAAAAGACAATATAAGTGATGTCAGCTCTTTGGCAGAATTAATATTCTGTCTGCAAGTATGTTTTTTTTTTCTTGTTTTTTTTTTTTTTTTTTTTTTTTTTTCAGCATATGTAGTGGTTGTGGGTATTTTAACCCTTAAATCTAGAAAGTGAGTGCCTCAGTAATGGGTAAATTAAATGTACATCAGTGCATTAATCTAGATTTTGTCTGTTATACTGTGGTATGCTAAATACAAAGGATCTGTGAATGCTATGAATGTTTATGCTAAAACATGATTACAAACCATCTGTGAAATAGCTTTTTTAGGTATTTGAGTCATAAATTCTAACTTAATTATTCTGGAAGTGAAAGTGATAGCAATGTACTTCAACACTAAATGGTTACGGGAGGGCTGGAGCTGCGGATACCCAGCGGAGTGCAGCACCTGTGAGAATTTCTTGTGTCAGCTGCATGCTTTTTTGACGAGGACTGTTGAGGGAATCAAGGTTATTTTCACTTTAATACTTTTCTCCAGGATGAAAATATATCCATGTTTTCCTAAAAGATGAGGTGTTAAATTTGCAGAGAGGATGAATGCCCTTCGTCTTCATGAAAGGATCAGCTTGACAGGAGAATGCTGCTGCTTGTGTTCAGTCACTTTTCATCCTGGAATTCAAAGAGCATTATTTATAATCTCCTATTTGGAAATTTGTAAAAATGCTTAATTTTCTTTTCAGTTTAATCTTACTCAGTACACCTATAGGAATGGTCAGGATGCTCATTGTGATCCCCAACACTGCCAACTCCCCAAAATACTTGAGCATAGAAACATTTCCTCCAGGAGCTGAAACAAATGCTGTTCATTAACTCATACCGAACAAATCCACAGGGCTTCCCTTCATTGATAGCCTTTATGAGAAATCGTTCTCTGTGTTTGGATGGCAGTGATATGGGGTACCAAGATGTACCAATTTTTCTCCAATACTGATTGAGAAAACATGGGAAAGAAAAAATTAGCTAAAATGTAGAATTTAGACAAATTCTGGCCTAAGTATGTCTGCAGAGACTGCCATAGCACCTCAGCTCCAGCCCCTTTGTCGTTGTTTGCTTGCATAAGATACAAACCTCAATTGTAATATAAACATCACTGAAGAATTTCCGCTGTCATTAAATAAGCCTCAAGGAAGCTTTTTGCCTATGGCTAATCTCCAGGTATGAGTCTTTTTTCTTTTTCTCCTTTTTTTTTTTTTTTTTTTTCCTTTCTCCTCCAGAAGCTGTAATCAAGAAAACAATACAATTACGTCCTTATTTGTGAATTATGCTTCAAATGTTGATTTCTCTTATGGGTGCTTCAGGAGTCCCTGAGTGAGGAGCAGGACAGCAGCCTGGTCCTTTCTGCAGCCTGGTGCGAACAGCACATGCCAACAAGCAGCATCTGTGGTAGCTGAGCCAAGGCATGTGCATCCCATCAGATTCGAGGGGATAACCAACAGCCCCATGGGAACCCTGGCTGCAGGAGGGTGTCCAGAAGTGCTGCAAATCCCAGTAGGACCAGCAAAGTCCAGATCTCACTCTGCTTTGGATGCAAGAGTTGCTGTGCCCCCGAACTGCCCCAGCAGAGAGCAGCATTTCTGCCTAAAGGTTCGAGAGGGAACTGGCTGTGGGGCTGGGCATAGGCCCACCTGGAAACTTGTTTTCTCCAAGAGTGGTTCAATACTGACCCTTTCACGTGAACAATAGGTAGGGCTCAGACAGGCAGCAGCTGAACCGAGCTGACTGCCCGGCTCTGCTTTTAGAGCTGTGTTGCTTCTGCAGTCCTGGGCACTGACGGTGCTTAGCAGTCCCAGCGGTAACGAGCAGGCATTAACTAATTAAACCTTCCCTCTTCTGTAGGAGGGAGGTAAATATTTATTGTCTCGTTTCAGAGTTAAGGCAACATGAGATAAGACAGCGTAATGATAAATGATGAACAAGAACTGCTGCGATGCCTGGCCAAGAGCGAGGCCAAGCACAGAAATGGCACAGCTCCCGCTGAGGCTGAGAAGTTCAGGATCAGGTCTTACTCTCCTCATTATATATTGTCTGATGTTTTAAGTCCTTTTTGCATATGTCACAAACAAGATTTGTGTAACAAAGTAACTGTTACTTCGGTAAATTGCAGGTTTTTTAACTTTGCTACTACTTTGTGCTTCAGAAAGTTCTTGGACCTTCACTAAGTGTGATAAAGTTTGCACATGATATGGTTTGAAGAAATCCTTACCAGAGTCATTCTGATCCCTGTAAGAGAGGCGCAGGTCTGGGTACAGCAGGAAGCTGTTTGTATTTGCTGTGCAAACAGACACACCGCACCCGCTGGGGAGAAGCCATGAGATTGCTTTGAGGGAGCCCTCAGCTTGCGGGCTTTTTCTCTCCAAAACAGCAATTGTATTACCATTAATAAACCCTCCTTGCAAATCTAGGCTGAAATAAAGCTAGAATTTCATTCATCAGTGCTTACTGCTTAAGGCAGTGCTGCCTTCTTATGGTCTCCCCACAGACACGTAGTGCTTTCCTGGGGATAGAATATTGAGCAGAAATTGCTTCCAATCTTCTGTAGGACCGAGGCGTGGGAATGGGTTTGTACTTTGGCTGCTTTCATACTGCCAGCTTATGAAAAATAACAAAGCAAGCAGCCAAGTTGAGGAAACAAATAGGATATTATATAGTTTATTCATATGTGCTGCCTTCCATCCCATTTGTCACCATTTCATCCCACCTGCTGCTGAAAAAGATTCTGTGGCTGAGAGATGCCTTCAAGGCGTCGTTGGCGCACTCATGCTACAAGTGAATATCAATATCTGTGTTGAATAGCCTAAATGTATTTTAAACAAGACATTTCCAAATTATTGCGGTGTGGCTGTGTATGGGGCTCTGCAGAACACCAATTAAGAGTCTGTCAGCATTTGCAGCATGATCCATTGTGAAAATTTATTCCAAGTAGAAATTTGGCATGCAACAACCAAGACTAGGAATTCTCCCCTTCCATTTTTCTCTTCCTCTTTTGTCCTGGAAAACAATATCTGATGCTTTAACTGCTAAATTATTTAGATTAAAAAATGTTCTGTGTGACTAAAGCAAAGAGATGAGTGTTTCAGAGCTGTACAATGGCTCTATGACTCTTTGACACAGCCCAGTGAGACAGCACACAGAGGAAAATTTTGAGGACAGAAAGTTTCATCTGAAGTAGATGCACAACATTTAGAGGAATAGAAGTATCTGAAGCTAGAACAGAGCACCAAAGGTGGTGTGCCTCCTACAGTTATTAGACCTTCATGCTTTTCATGTGGGAGAAGATGTCATTTGGTGAAATGCAGTCTGAGTTTGATCATCAGGCTAGCCACAGGTGGTGCTAACCCACACGGCAGCCATTTCATTGTGTGCTTCCCCTAATGGTGTTTATTGCTGTGTTTTCATCTGAGGTTTGCACTGTCTAGCTCGTGATCTGTTGTAGGATGAAAATTATTGTACAGCAATGTACAGAAGTGTATGCCTAATTTAGCATACGTGAGCTCTCTAAAGTCACTGAGGGTTCAGTGCTCTTCAGTCCTGTGATAGCCGTGAAGGTGCCATATTGCTGGAAGTCCAGGAGAGCTGAGTTGTATGGAGGCAGGCAGACCCTTCTTCAGGCTGCTGAATCTCTCTGGAAATATTAACTACGGTGGCTAGAGTGAGAGGAGTTGATTTAACAGATGAACCAACTCAGCTTAGGAAAAGCAAAGGAGAAGTGCCAGAGAAGGAGAAGCACAGCTTCATATGAGGTAAGGGAGGTGACTTTCTACTAGTTATATATATATGTATATATGTATATTTATTCTGATTTGGGATTATGGAGAAAATCATAATGGAGAAAACATTCTGAGCAACGTGAGCTGTATTTTTCTCAAAGCAGCCAAGGGATCTATCTGAGAGTAAATCGTAGAATCACAGAACATCCTGAGTTGGAAGAGACCAAAAGGAACATCAAGTCCAACTCCTTGACCAACTTTCTTTTGGATGATTAAAGGAACTATGATTTGGCACACAATTTGTCCTTTTCATTCTTTGTAATGCTGAGCGCTGCAAGCTGGAAAGACTTTGCCGCCTTATAAGCTGTGGTTTGCCAGCTCCGTTAGCCACCTCTGTGGGCAATTTGCAAACTGCAGTTCACTGGTTAGTGTAAGATGTTCCTCAAGTATTTGTCCAGGTTCTCATCACTGGTAAGTGCTGATAAAAACAGCTGCAAGCAATGAAAGGGGCTGGCAAAACGTGCTGTGATGGGGTTGCTGGCACGCGAGGACTAGCGCAGCAGGGCTTTCCTGAGCCACCAGACATCATCCAGAGGATGAGAATTTTGAGATTATCCTTTCTGAAATCTAGTCGTTGAACCACAACGACAAAGGAAATCCTGAAGAGCATTGACCTGCAGCAAGGTAGGATAAGCATATTTAAAATAAATCAAGTACTTCACTGCAACAGCAGCAAAATGGAAGGGTGCTAGGGTTGAGCTGAGGGAGTACAGGTGCAACTGTAGCTTGTAAAGTGGGATATTTTAATGACCTACAATTCATCTGCAGCAAGTGTTTTATCTATTATAGTAGTGCTGTTAAGGTTATTATACACCTCAGAATTGAGTTTTGTTCTGAAATCTGCAGTGCAGAGTCTCTGATTTCATCCATATTCAAAATTAATTCACTTCTATACTGACATTTCTGCTTTGAGAAGTGGCACATATTTTTGGGAATACTTCTGTAAAAGAGAAAGGAGTGTGTGTGAAATGAGAAACTTACGTTAAAAATACAATTCCCCTTCCTTTACAGACCAAATTCTTGTTTTGTTTGCTAGCAATCATATGCATTGTAGTCAATAAATACCATAATCAGCAGAGGACTACAGTTCCTGATGTCTCGTTTCATCACTTCTCTTGTGATAATTGACATTCATTACCAAAATTATAATGGCTGTGGAGGATCCTCATGTTTTTTCTTTCTTTTTTTTTTTTTTCTTCAGGTATTTTTTTTTTACATATCGGCAATGCCAACTGCTTACAAAGAGCCTTTACATGCATGTTCCTTTGGAGACTTGAGGTATGCAAAGGACGTAGCCGCAGTTTGTGCTGGGATAATTTGGATTTCTGCTTTCTGTGATTTATGCTTGTTGACTTCAAATGCTTGCCCCACCAAAAAGCTGCATCATAAAGCTATTAATGTCAGGCAGCTCGTCTTTTATATGGCTCTCAAATCACATAGAGGAATGCAGAATGCTGCAGAAGCAAAATGCTGAAAATAAATTGCTCTGCGTTTACTGATGCACCCAAGGACTGTGAAGTGGACATCGCAGACATGTTGCTAGTGCCCACATGCATACTGTTCTGGATGGTCATTAATCTCGTCTCAGATTGGCTTTGAAAAGTTGTAAAATAATTCCTTTGTGTTTTTCTTTCTGATGTTCCTCGTATCTCATCTCATCATGTGAAGCTAATAGATCAGAACTCTCCTGACTGTGATGGCTGTAGACCCAGGTTAACCTTTACTCTCTGGAAGCCATTTCATGAGGATTTAAAAATGCATTTTAACAAAAGGGAGCTATTAATCTCTTGGCCATTTGTCTCAGATTTGTCATGCTAAAAGCTGGTATTATACCATATGAACACTGTCTGCCTGGGGACAATTTGCATCCCACATTTCTGGGAGGACAAAGGTAGATGTCTCATTTAAACAGGGGCAGGCACTGTGAGGTGCAACTTAAAGCTGGTGTGCTTCAGGGATTGCACTAGTCTCAGGGACACAATTCTTTGAATAGCTCTTCTCTCTGCATTTGTGCTGCTGAGAAACCAAAATTCCTTGTAGCATGTCTTTTAGTCATTTCTGTGTGGGGAAAATGTAAAACAGTAGGTGGGTACATAGGAAATAAGGATTTTGTGGAGAAAGCGATACAGGTTTTAATGCCATTCACACTTATTATTTTTATGATTTAAATTTCAGATTGAATAAATTAAATTGTGAAGGAAGGTATTTCTTCCATCTGCTGTAGGGATATGTCAGGTTTCTCCCTTTAGGGATGTGGTAAACCTCTAGATGAATTTATTACACACAATTTGAAAAGTATTTCTTGTGTCCAAAAGGGCAAAGGAAAAAAGAAAATGGAGACAAAAGCAATATAGCACTTAGGTATGCAAATCTAAATGGTATCATGTGAGACCTATAGTTAGAAAAGGTGTTTATGGGTGTCATAAATCCAATGCTACCTTCTGCCTGTGACCTTGGCAAAGTCCAAAATTTCAAGTTGTTAAAAAAAACAAAACTGTTCTCATATATGTATTCATGCTTGATTTGTTTTCCTTTTCTTTCTTGCTTTATTATTTTTTTTCCACTGAAGGGAAGTTTTTGTTCCTTCCAGTATTTGTTCGGGGCAATGTTAAATGTGCAATATGCAAGTGCAGAGGGTATAATTAGAAGTAATGGAAAGGAAGAGCAAATCGACTTCAGACTGCTCTCACTGTGAGGGCTATTAGGAAAGCAGCGAGTCTCTCCCGTTGTGCTTCTCTCTCTTGACTGAACACAGCACTAGAGGCAGAAGAGCTAAATCGTGTCCTTGTGCCTTGGAAGGCAGGGCTAAGGGGACAGTGTGGCAGAAGGATGGGCCAAGTGCTCTCATAGATCTCTCATTTCAGCCTCTTGCAGGAGGTGGCTATTAGCCTCCTACGGTAAAAGCAGTCATCATCACTTCTTTCTGACCGTGCTGGTGGTGGTGTGGAGGTCCTACCAGGTGGTGGTAGTCTTGCTGGGTCCTGCGAGGGGGTGAGCAACCCATATATCTATGTGGAGGCGTACTAAATGGGAAAGTTGCTTAGCTCCAGCTGGGGAAAAGCACAGGGTAATTATAAAGGATCAAATGCAAGACATCACTGGAAATGATGGCATGAAAGCAGAGCGCCTGGCCTCTCATGACATGATGCTCATCACGGGTTGACTGTGTGCCTACTTTGATTTCTCACTGTTAGGAGGTTTGGCCTTTGTATGGAAATACTGTTTAGGATCAAATGGAGTTTTCTGTCTAGAAGTGGCACAGACTTAATACAGTGCAGATGGGATGCTCTCAAAGGCACTGGTGTGGTGGAGGCTGGTGCTGGTGGGAGGAGGTGTCCTGCACCCTGAGCCAGCCTGAGGCTGGGGAAAGCTATCATCTGAAACTCTGGGGTTTTAGTAACAATCAGTGTCAGTGAAAATAATAACCAGCCAGATCTGTAGAGCCCTGATGTGAGTGGTCTTTATCTCTTAAGTATTCCCATTAAAGACATGAAGTGTCTGCCATTTTTGTGCTGTTCCCAGTCACATTGCTTCTCAGGACACTGCCAGATAATTGGTTCTTGTAATTCTCTCAGACTGTCAGAGATCTCATTATTTGAGATCTCAAGTAGGGAATATTAAACCTACGCTTAGGTTAAACCATTCACTTAGGTGCCAAAATTAAGCATATCCTTCAAGTGATTTCCTGAAAGGTTCTGCTGAAGCCCAGTGTTGCAAAGCAGATCCTATGTTATGCACAAAAAAAAAAAAAAAAAAAAAAAAAAAAGACCAAGTGTAGTTGTTATGGTCTGATGGAGGCAGCAAAAGATATAATGCATACGGGAAAGTCTGAGCATTCCTGAACACAGATTTGCAAGAAATTTCCATCCTTATCATCCATGAGTGCTCATAACGGTTAATGCTCTTGCAGAAAATGCTGAAGGAAAAGGAAGAAGATGTACTGTTTTTATAAAGTATAGCCCATGGCCAAAGGAAGAGAGACATTTCTATGCTTATAACTTGTTTGCTTGTTTATTTATTTATTGCTATTAACTGTAATTTCATTGCAAAGAAATAACCGTGAAGAAGAAGTTCACGTTGCTGCCTGCACAGAGGAAGAGGTGCAGTAGGAGGTGTACGCGCATCCATGCTGTATGGAGATACAGATCTGTGCAATATGCTTTTGTGACTTGAATTTGTTTGGAAGCCAGAAGCTTATCCTATTCCTGAGTATCTTGCGGGCAGGTCAGCCAGTGTTTCCAGAGATTTGCCTGGCTCATTAGCTGATTTTTCTGAGTCAAACCATGTACGGAAGATCTCCTGCCCATGAGAATCAGGTTGTGGCAGGGCAGTGAGCATGAGCCAGCCCCGGCCCAGGCTGCCAGAGCAAGACGCTGTCTGCAGGAGACCACAGGGATGTGGTTGGACGTAATTCAGGTCCCTGCTTGTTCCTCCCCCCCAGCCCCTTCAGGGTTTTGCGAGGTTTGTGGAGACTTAATCCCACTGTGGTTTGGGGAGGGGAGAGGATCCAGATGCAACACACGCTGTGAGCTTGCTCATAAGAAATTGCACATATTTACAAGCTTGTTAATGATAAGGCCACAGTAATAATAGTTTGTAAATTGTCATTGCTCAGCATATGAATTAACAACCCTTTGGTGGAGAAATTTACACTTCTAAAATTTTTCTTCCTGCCTTCTTTGCTTCATTTTGCATCGTGTTCTTTGGACCCATGTTAGAATGAGCCTGGAAAAGCCTTCGAGTTGGAATGCAGCACGGGACAGAAATGCATTAGTTATAAGCCCTGATTATATGACAGCATTCATTTTAAATTATATATATATATATATATATTTTTTTTTTTCAAGGAGATATTTGGTGTTTTACTTGATCAGGTATGCAACATGATGCCTTTTCCTCTGAGAAACTTGTAATTTTAAAAGGGCAACTTCCTGCTCCAAGGAAAGTGGCTCTTTTGCCTCACAACTTTGCTTGGCTACATGTATGCATCTCATATCTCTCCCCGGGAGTGTCCACCATGTACCTGTTCCACCCCTACTGTGTGAAGAGTCACTGGTGTCTGTGTTACCCTGCCCTCTTGTTCACTCCGTGGCCAAAGACGAGGCTCAGTGGTGTACTGGGAGACTAAAGAATAGTAATGATGTGATATCATGGTCTCAGAAGTGCACAAAACTCTTTCCAAAGAGTCCAGGGAAATAAATCCTTTTTAATTTGTAGGAAGCTATGTTGGAGGCTCTAATGGACATTCAGGACATGCAGAGTGCCACAGCGCCATCAGTGAGGTGACTGATGCCAGCTGACCCCACGGTCCTGCAAACGATGGCACTGCACGTCCATGTGATAGGATATGCTAGCTCACCTTCAGAAGTGTACGTAGTGCTCTGCACAGCATCCACACTGACTTCAGTCTCTGCTCTCTTTGGCACCACCAATCCATGCAGTATTTTGCAGCTTGGACATGTCCGTAGGTATTGAAATGTTTGTGAAATTGGATGAAACTTTCTCTCCCCAATACCTAAACCATTTTGAAAAGGAAGATTTAAGTATGAAAAGGGAGATTTAAGTATTGTAGCAGTTCTTATTTTTTTTCTGTATAGTCTTCATATTAGCAGCATTTCATTTAGAATTCAAAAGGCAAACTGTGCTTTTTTAGCAGTGTAGCACTTGCAAGCACAGCTGTAAATTCATTTTGACCCAGTGTATGAGTTTCAAAACTGTTAGACCCCTCTATTTAAAATATGCTGACTGATTTTCACAGATCACTGGGAAGCTTCTGCTCTGATGCTGTGTCAAAGCATATTTTAGAGGAACAAATCAAAAAATCCTCAGCAGTACGCTGCATGAAATAATAATTTGAAGGGCTAAAGCCTTATACCATGATGCTCTATAATCCTGTCTCAATGCATTGCTGTGAGTAAACACTCCTCTAAAAGCATGTCACTGTTCTAGTTTATAACACTTTATAATTACAAAAGTGTAATCAATAAAATGTCTTAAGTGGCTCCTAAGTAGAGAAAATGATTAATGCACAATGTCTAATACACAGATACATGTAAAGCAATTTCCATAGTGAAGAGTTGTAACATTTTCATGAAGTTAAATTCACATATGCTACTGACAAGTAACTTTCTTATTTTATTTGCTGGCTTCCATTTAGACACTTGGGAATTTCCATATTATGGCAAAAACACTTGTGATATATGTATATACACAGATTTATGTAAAGGCTATTCTTCTGCCCTGCACTGTGGTATGGGAAGGGACATACAGATGCTGAGTAGGGAAGAATATTCCTGCCCTTACTAGAGCATGTGTTCTCACTGTGTACTTTGGAACTGTAAAATAAGAATGGTTTCATTAGGAGCTGGTTATGACAAAGCTGCAGATTGCCAGTGTTTTTATTTCTGTCTCACTGAGGCCCTGCTTTGAATCTGGTTTCCACTGTGCACAACTGCTTCTGACACCACACAGGTTCCTTGGCAGACACAAATGGCACAATGCATATGTAAAACAAACGATATGTAACATTGTTAATAGCTGCTCTAGGAATCCTAATTTAATCTTACGGTAAACTTAAAATGATATACTTCTAAGAGAAGGGCTTTCTTTATCTAGAAATAGACCTTACTTTATGCTGCTCTCCTCATTCTTTACTCATAACTCCTGCAAAATGCCTATTGATTTTAGTGGGAGTCTTGCCGAAATACAGGCTGAGTAGGGAATGCTGTGGGAAGCCCTTTGCTCCCTTCGTGATGGAGGTTAGTCATAACACAAAGCACCTGAAGCTGTTGTGACTCATCCCATCCTGAAAAAAGAATGACAGGGGAAGTATTTTTCCACCACATGTTACTGTGCTGAAGGAAAAACATTGCAAGGATTTCAATAAGTAGTCTGAGACACCAGAAAGGATGTTTAATTTCAGATTATGACTCTTCCTTATTCAAGCATGAAGAAGGAGCACAGTTTGTTGTCTTTCTTTAGGTTTGTGATTTGTGTGCATTAAAATTGTGAGTATTGGCTGCAGTAAAACATAGGAATGTTTCTCAGCTAGCAGCATGCACGTCTTCTAGGGAAGTCATTATGTTTAGGTGGTCTCATTATCCCTGACAATAATATTGCAATTAGCAACCATTCATAAAAATTGCATATTATTTATATAATATGGTCTTTCTGTATTGGCAGAAATAAGCTTTTGGAAAAACTGTTCATTATTGGCGTGTAGTTGTACAGTTCTGTTAAGTAAAATTTGCTCAGGGACTCATTAGCAGGTAATAGGTTGTCAACCCATGTCTCCAACAGACATAGCACGCTATTTGCCCTTCAACATGAGTAAAATTAGAAAGTACATTTGCAGGAGGCTTTGTGTGGCCTTTAAAGGCTGCTGTTCTGCCTCTACCTGAAGCCAGTCTGCTCGCTCAGGTCATCCAGTTACAAGGGAGAGTTCCTGGAGCCGGCCCAGACCTTGGGGTTCCAAAGAACAGCCCAGGACATCCAGGCCTTGACTTCTAGTAATGCTAGTACTTGTGAATCTGCTTTTTCACATCTCACGTAATGTTCATACAGCATTGTGTGTGAATTTAACACATTTTTAGTGTCCAACTGTTTTCTTCAGCCAGTAGCTGGAATTTCCAGCAATGTTGCCCTTTGCCAATGCCATCATCATTGGGATGTGAACAAGCTTTTGCTTACAAGGCCAGCATTTAGGTACAGGGCTTCTTGTCTGTGCCTTTGAGCCTTTGTCCTTGTCCTTGAGTGTTACTTGCTGCTTCTCCTAATCCCTACCTCTGAAAGCACTGCCACACCACAAGGTATGGGTATTTCTGAATAAATAAGCTCAGCGAGTGGAAACAGGCTGTTTGTAAGGCTGCATGATATTTCCTTGTTTATTTAACTTCTGCAGGACATTAAATAAATCTGCTGCCTGCTGTCAGAAAGATGTCGCATGTCTGCACAACGTAGAAGTGTGAGTCTAGCCTTCTACTGCGTGAGTTGCATGTGTTGAAGTCGTGAAGTGGTTCCTTTGAATGATGAGATGCTCCCATATGTAACAGATCAGGAGCTGTCACTTTTCTAGACAACAAAAAAAAAATAAAAATCCAAGTTACGTATTATGAATGTTTATTCATTTTTTCTGCATAACTTCCTTCTTGCAGCAGCCTCTGTAATGATGCAGCTGGTTCTCAGGTAAGACATACGGATTCCCATTTCCAGCCTTTTTCTGTCCTTGAGTAATCGTTACCGTTAATTTTAATGACTGTAGTAACAGTGAACTGCACAGAGAAAGCGTGCTGCCATGATCATGCAGTGAAATCTGAAAATAAAAGAATAAAACTCTTTCAGATACAAAAGTTCTTCCAAGTCTAACAAAAATGAGAACCGAAGAGCTCGCTGTCTCTTTACTGAGCAGAAATGCAGGCAGCTTCACTTACAGCTCCCTGGCTGGTGGAAGGATTCCTCAAATCCCTCCTGCACCCAGCTGGTCAATACAGGTGCTGTAAGCATTTGCTACTTAGGTCCATGGACATCAAACTTGAATGATTATGTCTCCATCAAACGTGTGTTGGAAAATAAGTGAACTATGTAATCAAATGTAATTACAGGCTACTCCTACTTTGAAAACAATATTTGGGCTTTGTTCTGATGCTCTTTTCCAATCGAAGCCTGAACTTTGTTTCAGCCACTGTCTGACAGTAGGAGACCATTGTGCTTGGATAACAATGCAGCCAACAGACTGTTTTTTCACAAACCAGTGCATGGATCTTTGTTGTAGTGTCCTCCCTACATTTACTATATTAATGTATTATTATTTATTTGTAATGTCATTTGTTTGTGTATTATTATTATTATTTATTCTTTTACAGGTACAGAACAGGACAATTTGAATGGAGATACCTGCTTTTTATACTGGCTGTGAGTTAGTTGACTCCGATAATCTATTTTTCAAGGAGAAACAAAAAAAAAACCACACATGGGTTTCATTCCCTTCTAAAACACTTATTTGTATAATGATTTCATAGTTGAGTATATATCTTAGTGGACCATCTTTTTCCAAAGATGTGGTACCAGGAAGGAAGAATTGCTGATCTATGGTACATTTGAGTAAGTACCCAATGATAAATAGATCTTTACTGGGTCACAGTGAGTCTTTTCACAGGCTCCTTGGCAAAATGGTGTTGCATTTGCAATTTGGGGGAGTCAATGATGCTTAGGGTTTGCTTTTCTGATAACATTGTATAACTTTTCTCTCTGCTGTTCCTACCTTCCTTTATTAAAATATATCAATAGGTAATACAGTAAATTCCAATAATCATTTGCAGCTGTTTGAGAGTTTTATCTGCCGTGAATTTGTGCAGCAGTCAAGCACATGGCATATCATTTATGGTATTCATAGGTTATCATTGGCAATAGATGAATGCACAGCAACTCCATGGTTATAGTAATGTGATATTTTTTTTTTTTTTTTTTTTTGTCAGTTGTCCAAGATAAAATACTCGTTCTTTGATTCCATGGCAAAGACTCCAAAAAACAAAATGTTCTTCGGGTTTTGTTCCACATGGTGCTGGAATTCATAAAGTTTGTTCTCAATCAGTTTAGAAAGAATTATTCCAAAGGTTGCTGAGTTCATATGGAGTTTTTCATTGGTTTCAACAGGTTATGGGTCCTCCTAAATCAAACCACAATGACATATACAACCTTGAAAGGTTTCTGTAAATTATAGCATCATAGGGAGGAAACACTTAACTCTTATTGTAGGGCTTTATATCTGATTTATTTACCTTCTGTGGAGAGTCAGATAAGTAGAATGACTTTCATTTGCTCTCTCAAACAAGAGAGATCCCAAACTTTGAATTGTTTTCCTCTTTGCATACTTCTGATAATCACAGTACATATTTTTAAACCTGTCTAGATTTAGATCTCTTATCTGATGATAAACATTATCTGTTGTGAAATAAGGATCTTGGAGAAATTTTATTCTATTGAAAATTTTGGGCTGAGTGAGTCCACTTGTGAGCCACAGCTCTATGTAGCACAGTTTTAACTATCCTTGAGTTGGTCATCCTTTAGTGTTGACATATAATGCTGAAGTTGACCAGTGTCTGAAAACAATGACTTGCTAGTTGTTTTCACTTACACAACATCATAGTTATGGTGTCCTCTCTAGGCTTTGGCATTCAGTCGCAGTTCTGCTTTCTCTATTTGAAGTTTCATCTAAAATGTGTTGGTGTTGATGTAGGCACTTCCAGGATCACGATGAATTCAGGTCTTCGAAATGGCTTCCAGGTGCTTCCTTATTATTTTATATCTTTCTACTGAAATATAGGGTCCTTCGCTATGGTTATCAGTTCATAGCCATTCTGTAGCCAGGCCAAGCTGCCTGTGTTTCCGAGGTTATATGGAGAAAGTTTGTACAGTCGTGTCAGAGCATGGAGAGAAGAGTAAAGCAGCTTGTATTCCATCAGTTAGTTGTGTGGTGGTTATTTGCTGAGTATGTGAGGCAATGTTTCAGAAGAATTACCAGTGGAAGATGAAATGTGCATGTTCAGAGCATTTCAGAACAAGGATAGCTGATATTTCATGACGTTAATGGAAATCCTAGTAAATAAATACATTGAGTAATTCTTCAGAAACAGAACATTCATATCCATGGTTCTGTGTCCCCCTTTCATTATACGAGGCTAAAGGAAAAAAAGTATCAAAAATGTGGTGGATAATTTAGTTCCAAATATTTAATGGAATATAAAATCTGTTCCTATAATGTAGCACTATTTTAGAAAGCTTATTAACATTTTATACAGTGTACAGTGTATGAAAGTAATGGTCCAATTATTTATGTGGCAAGACATCCCTAAAAATGTTCATATCCATTCTGACTGTTTTAATAAGGTACTAAAAAAATACCATAATCCTCTGACACTAATGTTTTTCTTGGTAACAGTCCTCAATTATATCCACGCTACCGTTTACTTTATCATCCTCATTAAATCTATTTTTTTTTCATGTTTTAAGCAAGTAATCTTACTGCATTTAAATGGCTACATTAAATCATATATGATTTCTTAGCATCCTTTCTCACAATGAGAACTTTGGCAACATAGCAGAAAATGACAAGGACATGCTGCAGACATTACCGCGTGCTAATACATAGGACAGCAGCTATATACAAACAGTGTGTGTTTGTATATGTATATATGAGCACAGATATGCCTCTGTGAGGCATATTTCTCCAGTGAAATTAGCAAATTCATGATTTGGCCCATTTTGACCATGTGTTGTGTTGAGTGCATTTTCACTGGGGACAGTATCAGATTATAAAAAGGCATATAAAGGCCTTTTTCATTAGCTTGCCCTGCTGGTCACTTCACAGTAAGAAAAGATCACACGGTGATTTTAGAAGTCTTTCTTTAAGCATTTCCAACACTTTGGATGTTGCATTATGATGAACATCTCCAGGCAGCAATGAGCATTTTTGTTTATTTGTAGCTTGATAAGAATCTTCCAATACAGGGGTTCTGTTTAAAATTCTGATGATATTAGCTATGAATAAAGCCTCCTGTTAAACTAGGGAAACACTTTCAGTGTTGCCAATATAAATGTGGAAAGCTAGTTTTCGTGGAGATTTGTTGCATTTATTTTATGATAAGTAAATCAATAAATAAATGAGATAAAACCGGTATGACCCTTCCTGATATGTGGCAGGTTCTGACAGTAGCGTAGGTCATGGCAGGTCTTACAAGTATGTTGCCACCTGTTGCAGATAGCTGATTTTATTTTCATTAAGGAAGCAGTGAAAACTGAAGTAGCTGAAATCTGAAGGCAAAGTGGATTAAACAGCCACAATTAAATTAGCTATGAAGGGTGCCTCCTCCTTTTGCATTGTCAGAGTGTATTGTCTCTGAATAAAGCAATTGCAAAGTTATTGATCTGTCATTGGTATTAACCTCCTTGTAAGCATAGCGTGGCAGGATTTGTCTTAGGCTTAAGAAAAGGCATAGACTCAGGGAAAAAAGAAAGAAATACCGGAACAGTTGCTGTCAACCTGCCTGCAGGGGAGAGCATCTGGAGGAGCAGTGTCATTTTTCTAATCTGCAGGAGCAGAAGTAAAGATTGTGCTATGAGACTGGTGTCATCGGCGGCTGCCTGGCAGGGAGTGACAAGGGCTGATTATCAATGGGAGCAATGGGCAGGAGAATCCAGAATGATATCGTAAGTGCCAGGTACAGACTTTCTAGCTTGAGTTCTCGAAGAGCAGTGAACTAGCGTGGGGCAGAAGGGAGCAGTCATCCGTCCCACATGTGTGCTAAAGTGTCATCAATCCTATCTGTCACCAGCAGGAAATCTGAGGATGGGACTGACAGATGAGCATCAGAGGTGGAAACAGGTTTATTTGTTGGTTTGTTGCCTCTCGTGACTCCAACCTGGCTTTAAAAAGTTACTGTCAGAAGCAGGATAGCGACAGGAATTGCCCACGTATCTTAAAGGGGCCCACCACTAACCATACTGATGTTTTAACCTTGCGAGTTAGTTGGGGCTTCTGTGGTCTGAGCTGGTATGGGCTAAGTGTGAGGGGTGCTCAGCCATGCCTGCAGCCCAGGACAGAAGTCAGAATGACAGCCAGATACCTGCCTTGTAGCACTGAACTGTGGCTTTTTGTGCTTTCTTTTGCCTAGATTGGTGATTGGTGCCATGCACCAATTAGAAACCAAAAAGCACAAGTCTAGTTCTACAAAAAGACTAATTTTGCACATGGATAATCACCTTTATACTGAATTTACTCTCCTTAGTGCAATTAGTAAGCCAGTATTAAAAATAAAAATCAAAAAAAAAACCAACAAGGACTGTCTCAGAATTTCTATGCTCATATGTAAGCAAGCTGAATGAACTACAGACAGGAGTTTTAGTGTCTGATTCAAATAACATTTTAAAATTTAATGAGCTTGCACCTGTGCCTCTGATGTGCTTAAGCATCTTCACCTCACAAAAATTATTTTTGTCTTCAAAGTCCAATCAGGTAACACATCCCATGGGAGTGGTATTGCTGCACAAAGATGAATTTTAAGCAACTGTTAGTTAAGGGATGGTTTTGGGGAGATTTACCCACACTTTTAAAGATGAGGCTGTTTCATGTTGAATGAGTTAATTCATGATTGCATGATGCATCTTTTGTTTGCTTTGCACTATCCAATAACATAATTAACACTTTTTATTTTTCATTTTTTTTGAATGAAAATGTGACTTACATGTGCAGTAAGCTAATAATAGTTAATATTATAAATAGTTAATAAGAGTGAAGAGATAATTTCTGTAGGATGTACCGTTTTTGATGTTCTACCAAATGGATCTTGCTACAGTGATTCAAGGTGTTGCTGAATATCTTTAGAGTAATAACATTATGTTCCTGTAAGTTGTCATGTACTTTAAATTTCCTATTGGAAAATAGTAGAATTTATAATATTATGGGAAGTGATTTTCTCTGGCTTTTCTGTGGAGTAACACTCAAATGGAGTCTGAAACTCTAGGGATTACATAAAATGTTTTTGCATGTGGCAATATATGATTTCCTGTAGTGAAGCACAGGGAAGTTTTAAGTGTTTAAAAGTGAACATCATTTTTAAAACAGTATTTACAAGTTAATTAGATAATATTACCTTAGCCTTCAAGTTCTAGAATAAGTACTATAGAGCAAAACTGTAGATGCCAAACAAATCTGGTCAAACATCTCCAGTGGGTGATGTCCAATTCTGATATTTATTCCCTGGCTTCATAATACTTTCACTTTTTTTTTTTTTTTTTTTTTTTTCAGATGCATGGTGTTTTTATTGGAACTCTTATGGATTCAGCTTTCTAGCACCATAAAGGGGCTTGATTGATTTTTATGCTAATCCTAAATGAAAGACAGCTGTTGTACCCACTGGCTTCAATAAAGCTAATCCAACTCATGAAAGTCTTGTAAATAGCCAGATAATTACGTTGCTGTTCAGAAGGATTTCCTTTTGCAAGGTGCTGGGAGCCCTGCAGTACTCTCAGCCCATGGTAGTGCTGTGCCAGGCGGCCGTGCCATGCTGGGGTGGGTGCTGGAGGGAGGACGGGGGGCTGCTGCTGCAAACCCCAACCAAAACCCAGCAAGCAAGCCTGTAAAGGAAGGAGGTATTTATAGTGGTGCTCGAAATCTGATTTGTTTGTATGAACTTTGTATAGAGCTGTGGTTGTGCTGTTATTAAATACTAGTAGCCTTAGGGGACAGTTTACACACGGTTATTATGCCTAATAGTCATAAGTCAATCCTAACCACTTTAAAATGATGAATGGCAGCTTTTTTGGCATATCCAGGAAAAAAAAATAAAAACAAAAACCAGTGCTGTTCATCCACTAGCTAATTATCATTATTTGTATCTTTACAGGATATACGAGTGTATCTGTGCATACGGTCTTTTTCACTCCATCTAAATAAATATGCATTCATGTGAGTGCATATTAACTGCCAAACACAATATTGAACACCGAATTAGTTTCTTCATTTAATATATGCAACAGAATTAAATTAAACCTCAGCATAAGCAGGGCAGACTTTAGTTATTAATCCTCCCAATAGCAACTATAATTATTTTTGCCAGCACTAATTTCATTTGCATATGTATTGTTAAATTGCAAATCACAGCGAACCAAGAAGATTTTTTGTATGCTTAGTTAAATTAAGCAGTGCTGCTTGAGCACATTGACTGCAGCAGCTAAAGTGCTAATTTTAAGGGAAAAAAGCAACATGCATAAAAAGGCATGTGCACAACTTGTAGCGTTTTCTAATCTCTGTTGTTTGCAAGAAGTTTGCTTGGATTGATTGCAGCCCTCGGCCTGCCACAAACCACTGGATTTGTTGCGCAGAGCAGGAGGCTGCCTGGCTGAGTGAGTGCTGCTGCCCAAACCCAGGAAACCCCATCACAAAGCATTGGTGATCCTCCCCTGCCCCTGCTGAAGTTCAGCACTACCAAGGAAAAATTCAGACAAATTTCTGGAGACGACTGAGCTGCTCAGTGTGCACAGACCCAGATTTGGGGATTTGTACTGCAGAAGGAGCTCACAAATATCCCCCTTGTTTCACAATTGTGATAGACAAGTTGTTGGAATCAATAAAGGAGATGGTGAACTTGAAAGTCTGCAGAGTAAGCAGTTCGGCTTTGTTCAATTGCCACGCTCCAGCTCTATACCTTCAGATACAACGTCTCCAGGAGGCAGGGGTGAACAGCAAGTATGCTTGTTCAGCTGAGCCACGTTTTAAATGCTGTCCAATTCATTTACCAGCTTCTGATTTAGTACCTTTTAGTGAAGAAAAGGTGGAAGAAGCTTCAGTGCAGTATTCCAGGAAAATATTAATGGCTGGCTAGGTATCAGCAATAAAACAATTAATTTAATGGCATTTCAAAGGAGGCATTTCTTTTATTAGGTGAAGACCAGATGTTGACTGAGCCTGGGACACTGGGTACATTGCTGCACCAGCAGAATAATGCCCTGAGATTTCTTCAAAGCCAGGTAACACGTTTGTTTCTAGGTTTAACTTGTAGGCACCAACGTTGGAAGGTCATTGCAACTCATTCTGAGTGTGTAAGTGGTGCTTGTGGTTTCAAGAGAAAGGACTTGGAATGAAGCTAAAGACGTATGGGGCAGAGTGGTGTAGCTTGAAAGCAGAGCTGTTGTAATTTCCAAACAGGCTGTTGTAATTTCCGTCTCACAGAGTTTTATTAGAAGAGGAAGCAGCTGAAGGAAGGGCTTTGCAATTTTAATGGAAATTAGTAGTGTATTCTTTTTCTGCTAAGGTATAATTATGTTTTTGGTTTATCAAATACTGACCTGACATTCAAGATTTTTTCCTGAGAGCTTTATTTTTACAGCACTGAAAAATTCAATAGACTTTCAATTATTGTTCTTCAGAATACACACTCTGGAAGGTTCAGAGCTGAAATTTATGGTACCATTTCAGTCCTGGTAGTTTTTGATTATAAAAAAAACTAAAATTAATTCACCATAACATTTGTTAGGCATGCTTCAGGCTGTACAGGGCTTCAGGTGTGCTGGTTTTATTTTTCATTTGCTCTTCTGTTGCTTCTGGAAAATAAGTTTTATGGGACTTTGCCTCACATTCTGTGTGTGCTGTGTTCTGCACTTATAAAAGACGTGTGACTGTCAGGCAATAGATACAAGTAAATATTTCACTTGGACCAGTAGATGGGACACAGGTTTCTATTGAAATTTATAAAGTTTCATTCTGTGTCCATTTGCTTTGTTTTGGAAATTATTATTATGGGTTGGGCTGACACATTGTGTTCCTTTTTTGTTGGTATTAATTGTTGAAAGCAAAAAAAAAAAAAAAAAAAAAAAAGCAAAAAAAGCATCAACATTAGCAAACTCAGATGGTTTTTCCTTTCTCTCTTGTTACATGACTTAGTTTTGGTTGTCTCTACCAGATGCGTGTTTACAGGCTGTTGGATGGTACAAGCCAGGCTTTGGATTTGCATTATGTCGTGCATATTTTGTTATTTTTTTGTGTTAGGATTTGCCTAGAGAATTAATACATGTCAAAGCCTTTGCTGTTGATGCAGACATGTACAAGCACACCTCCCTGGCAGTGAGGTGGAGCTGGGTGGGAGAGCTAGAGCAGTGCTTGCCATCCGCAACCACATGGCACAGACTCACAAGAAGTATGAGATCTGGACGTTTTTTTCCTCCCTTTTGATGGACCCATGAGACTCATCTAGATGCCTCTTCAATTTTCCTAATGATCCTTCTTTCTGACAATCAGCACTTAGCTCAATAATGACTTAGAGCAGTTAGGAGAATAAAACATTGCCGTGTGATGAAATGAAGATATGACTGGGGTTTACCATTGCAATATTGCTCACAAAACTTCTTCAAAGTACCCAAATGCATCTATGTAGCACTGTAACACTGAGAAACCTTAAAAAATTATGAAAATGTGTGTTTTAATAAGGGAGAAGTCCCTAAGAAATAGAGAGGAGAGAGAGAGAGGAAGTAGCAATATCTCACAGCCACAGCTGGGAATTTCACAAGGCTTTTTTCTTGCTCAACAAGCAGAGTGAAGTAAATTGGTTTTATTAATGGAAATCTGGTTTCTCAATAAGAGGGCTCAGAAGGCAAAGAAAAGTGAAACAAAGGAATGGTCAGCATAACTTAAACTTGTTCCTCTTTACAATTAACGAATGAAATAATATCTAGTTCTGCAGAGACAAAGTCAAATAGGTTGTGTCCACAAAGAGCTTGGTTCATGTAGCCACAAGTGATCCGCCTGCTTTGTGTTTATACCTGAGCTCTTCTTTACTAGTGTTCGGCCTTCTATGTTTAATATTGAACTCTTAATGTCCCAGGTTATTTCTGAGCAAAATGTACCTGTTCTTTTCAGTTACTTTAGCTAGATTTCTTTAAGTTACTGAAAGCATTTAACTTATGTGGTGTTTCTTTCTCTCCCTCAAAGAATCATGTTGCCACTGAGAAAAGAACACAATTCAGTTTTTAATGCAAAGGGTATAAAGGAAAAAATCCCAGTGCTCCCTTGTCATATTTGCACTTTCTGTAAAGTACTGTATGTCAGATTGACCTTGGGCTAGAATGGGAAATGCAGAGCAATTATGAACAATGTGGGCATCAATGTAATCTTTCATCAAGAAATAAAGAAGGAAAATAAAGAACTCAGCTTAGTGGGTTTTATAAATAGATATTGCAGCACTGTCCTCTGTAACTCTACAGAAAAAAGCAAGTTAAGAAGGACATCTCATGAAGGGTTTTACTACCAAGCAGGGAAAAATGTATGAAATTACATTTGTCAAGTGTGACCTGTATGTATGTGTGTGTTACATATGGCCTCTGTCTTCAGCTGCATGCTCTGAAATTTGCCCTTTTGATAGCATTTTACTCTGTAAATATCTGAAGGAACTTCGTTTTTTCACCTCTCTATGTAAGGACTATGAGTATATAAAAAAGGGAATGGTCACAGACAAAACGGGGTTCACTTGAACTTGAATACCAAGTGTTTGTAGAGATGATGCACAACAATCTCTGTGATTGTGTGTTCTTGTTAAGAAGAATCCAACTGGAGAAAAATTGCACAGGTGCAGGGAAGGCTCCCTCAACCAGGGAAGAATCATTTTAAACAAGGGACAGAAGCTGCACCGGAGCTGCTATTCAGCACAGACCCACTGGGTTGAGCTGCGGCCGGGTGCTGCCTCAGTCCCTTTCCAGCAGTGCTCATCCTGGTGAGCATGCAAGGCCCGTGAGTGTGCAAATCCCATGGGCACACAGCACTGTATTCAAGTATGTTTTCCCAGCCTCCAGCTGTGAATGGCCTGGCTCTGAATTTACGTAGACCAAGGGATTCGTGCTGCTTCTTGGCCTCTGGGAGTGATTTCCTCCAGCTCTGTCAGCAGCTGAGCTGCAGCCTGCCTGGGAGGAGAGGGGCAAAGGATGGCCATTAAAAGTGTATTGGATTGCGAGGAGGCATGAGACTTGTCACAGGGACACGGAGGTCTATGAAAAACTGCAGCTATGCACAGAATCTCCTTTGGCTCCATCGCTCCTGAGGTGCGGGGCTGATGATGGTATCTATCAAGCCTTTAAGGGATTAAGGACAGGAATGGGCAATAGCTGTCCTAGCGCTGCTTCCAGACTTCTCAAATTAGCTTCACTGAGCACATCACAACTTTTCTGTTATTTTTTTGTGGATAAGTATGACTGTGTTCACCTCCTCTAGCACGTCTGAGAATGGAAACAAATGGATTGGGAATTGGGTCAGGTACAACAGGGCTATGTTGACTTTTCTGACTATATTTTTTCCTTTCTGTGACAAGAAGAAAGAAAATAAAGACTTAGAGATGCCTGGAAGATGGCTTTGACCTAGATATTCTAGACTAATATAAAATAGTAACAAAATAACTGGGATATTTTATACATAAACTTCCAAAATTATGGCAAAGCAGAAATCTGTCCTAATTGGCAACCCTGGTGATAACAGAGGAAGCTTGTAGTAAGAATCAAGCTTAGGTGGTACAAAGGGAAACCGACTGTGAATACAGTGGGGCAGAGAGACTTGTCAAATTCAGCATTGCTGAACTGAATTCAGTTGTTTCATCTCTAAAAATGCTGGGTTTTACTTGGACTGTCTTCATCCATCTCCACAGTGGGAGACCAATATGCAAAGGCATATCCTTTGGGAAGGTCCCTTGTCAGTACTGGAGATATTCATCTCCCTGCCTTGAAACGAAGAGAAGAAAGCTGGTGCTCCTCTTAAAGCTGGTGGACTTTTTGGTCCAGGGGGAGCCCTGAAATGGGGCCACTCTCCTGCAGGACCTCCTGTGTTCCCAGTACATCCAGAAGTTTCTCCAGTGGCCAATTTCCTTTAGTCATTGTTCCCACTTTGTGACTGGTCTCACTCTTTTTTGCAGCCGTTCAGTTCAAGCAGCCACCAATTCCTGCTTGCTGCCTGCAGAGTCAGCAGATGGCCAAAGCTCAGGCACGAGGGCAGCACTGGGTGATCCCAGTAAATGTGATCCCAGTAGAGGTCGGAAGCTATTGCCGAGTAACCTGATGAACTGCTTCACAGTAGGGTTTGCAGTAGTGTTTGAAGTAGTAATCACAGGTATTTGTTTCAGTGTCAGCTTGATGGGGAACTTCTGAGTGCATTGTTTTACCTCTGGCAAGGTAAATATGAATATAATTTTTCAGTTGGTATTTTCTGCATGAACCGTGCTACACAAATTCTCTTGTGTACCCTGTGATGACAGCAACACTGCTGGTGTCTCCAGAGTGTGTTTAAAACTCGGTTCTTCTTAGAATCTCATACATGAAGTATTGCAGTCACGTGGATTTTAAACTTCTGTTTCTTCTGGCTATTAACTGCTACTGCAAGTAACGTGATGGCAGAAGAATCCATTAACAGAAATGTTTGTACTCGTGTCGGTTCAGTTTTACCATGCTGGGTCAAAGTGTGCACACTGAGATGACTTTGGATTTGCTTGCACTGCTGCTGCACCAGGCAGCTTGTGGAGACCGGCAGTGAGCATCCTGCACAGCGCTGAGCAGGTGCCCTGGAGGCTGCCCGTGGCCATGGGCCGGGCTCGTCACCACCACATGCTCCCCCTGGAAAAGACAGGTGGCATCAAAGCCTCCGCTTTGCCAGGTGCTCTCTTTGGGAACAGCCTGAAGGCAAAATCGGCATCTGCCAGGCAGGTCTCCAGCAGCACCTGCTATCCTTCCCAGCGCCAGCTCACTTCTCCGGGGCCACCACGTCTCACTGCCGGCTCGGCAGTCTGCTGCAGCTTGCTTTCTCCTCTAGAACTTTCCTACCAGTTCCCAAAATTTCACAAAAGAAACCAGCACAGACCAATTAAAAATTTAAAAAGTTCGGGGGGGTGGCGAGTGCTTCCTTCCCACACCCTCAGCCCAGCGCCAGTTGCCGTTGGAGTTTAACAGGTCTCATTGCCCTGTGGGAACCACGACATGCTGCATTATTTTGTGTTCCCTACACCAGGAATCTGCAGCATTTAGATGTACAGCTCTTCTGTCACTTTTATCAATTGCTTTAGAACTGAGCTTGCTTATGCACTAGCCAGCTGATGCCCAAATAAAAGGGGCCCAGGACAGGGGCCTGGCACTTGGGCTGAAAGGATTGGCTTTTCATTCAGGAGCTAAAGCACCGACTGCTTGGTGCAGAGAGCTCAACTGCACGAATTGAGGCTGGTTGTACCACGTGTCAGGTACTTCCCATGTTATTTCTAGGTGCAGGAATAATACTTGCTAATATTTTGCTGTTATAAAATCAGATATTCATTAAACTGCATCCAATTGTGAATTTTTCCTTTATTTCTCTCCCCTGTCCAAGCCAACACGTCATCCTTAACTCCCCCTCCTCTCCGAAAATTGTTCCCTCCACAAACCATCCGCAGACACCTTCCTTCAGTTGTCTCAGTGGCCTTGGTCCCTCCAGACGAGGGCTGGCACATCTCCCTGTGCCCAAAGGCCCACGTGCACCATTAAAGCTCTGGCTTTTTCCCTGATTTTGCACCTGCAGCTTGGTGCCATGTGTAATTATAGCCTTTTGGGGAAATGTTTAAAAAATTGCCTTCCTTAAGTCATCAGAGCAAAGCGCAGGCATCCAACAGATTATTCTTGTTGCTCCTACAGCTAATGTTATTCATTCTTTTATTTTCTTAGTCTTTATACCCATCATCACATGCTCTTCACAAGAGCACAGCTGCTGTATAGGATACTTGTATCCCATTCAAGCCCACAGCCTGACCTTCTTTCTTTGGGAATTTTGGGGATGGGTTTTGTAACCCTTTTTACTTTTACATGGAATAATAATTTTTCACCTTTGATTTCTGAGGCAGGAATTTTTATAAGACTGAAGACCTTTTCAGTCTTATTGAAGAAAATACAGGTTGGCAATGAGATGTCCCAGTGTCGTACACCAGCAGAATGAATTGCATAGTTTGTGCTGCAATTGCTGTGAATATAATCCATTTTTTTTTTCTTCTCTGTATCTCCAATCAGGAAGATGTGTGTTAGGTGCATGTACATGTATTATTTTTGTTGTTGTTGTGGTTGAATATAGTACTAGAATATGAGGTAAATGTACTTTATATGTATAGATATATATATTTCTATTATCTGGTGTCTTTGGATATATGCTCAATAAGCTGGAGGGATTTGTGCATTCATTTATTTTGAAGTTTTGGTGAATAATACAAATTTCATTGGAAAAAAATGGATGCACGTGCAGTTGCATTTCTAGCGTGTAGGAGGATTACACCTCTCCTAAGCGGAGAAGGACCAGCTCCTGAGGAGGTCATTTTGGCACATGTCTAAGTGCATAGTCTTCTCTGGAACTGATGCACAAATTTATAGTTAAGACTATTTCTAAGCATATCTTTAAGTGTGTCTCTTGTATCAGGGCCTTGAAGATTAGCACTTGTAAAGGGGAAAAAATACTGGTACTTGGTTTTGGAGTATTTGGATATCAAAGGGTCACACTGTTTGAAACCACTGAGGTACAAACCTGTAACTGCTCTGTGGACAGTGGAAAGCCCCAACAGCCTGTTTGAAGAGGTTCCAGTAATAACTTTATCCAGTCAATTTGCTCAAAGCAAAAGGTTTAAAGTCTAGAGAACCCCTGTTATTTAATTAAATATCCCCCTTCTATATTTCTACACATGAATTTAAAATTAAAATTAAAATAACTTTAATCTTGTCCCACAGCTCTAAATGGTTTCTAGAGCTTCTGTCTTTGAAGCATTGTGACACTGGGGAACTAATTAAAACATAATTAGCTGATTTGTTTGAATGGCTCAAACACAGGCTTGGTGTGAGACTCGAAGTTTAGATGAGAGTAGCTGGTGATCATAAGGAAAAGGGGAGAAGAAGGTTGGGCAAAGAAAATAACCCCACAACATTGTGCAGAGCACAGTTCTCCCTCCTTTTCTCCCATTTATGAGGTAGCGTTGTGCATATTTAAGGAGTAAACCCCTTATCTGAGTTGATTTTCAGGCCCTGTGCAGGCTTGGTGTGACCAGAAGCTATCAGACAGCCCACACCACGGGGTCACATGAGAATGTGGGATCCTGTCTGCACAAAGGGACCGGGCTGCTGCTATCGTATTGCCCTGCTTAGCTCCTTAGACGTCTGATTTCTGAGTTTAGACACCTCAAGAAGCCTGTGGAAAAGCAAACTTCTTCTGAACTCAAAGGAAACAACTGTTTGTGCATTGAGGTCTTAGGTATTTCAGGTGCTAAGTGCTTATAATTACGGACTGCTGGCACTTTGATGGATTTACCTTGTGTTCATCTGCCCCTTGTTGCCAGCTGCTCCCGAGCAAACATCCAATAATCCTAATTGTCTTGTCGGTGTGGTAAACGGCTGACTGTAAAGCTGATGTGCAGTTGCAGGTTTAATTCCCCAAAGCCATTTACTCAGTGGAGAATTCTGCTCCTGAGAAATCTCCAAGCTCTTTTTTTCCCTCCATTTTACATTTTTTTTCCTTTCTTGTTTTCATGAAATAATTGGTTCACAGATAAGTCAATATATCCTGGACTGATTTTCTCTGCAAAAAGCACGTTTGATAAGCAGCCACACTGAGCCACCACGTTGCCCACAGTGAAATTGCAGCAAACTTTCCCTGAGAGATGAGCCAAGCATTTGAAATAAAAAAAAAAAAAATACAAAAACTGGCACCACATTGAGGGTGGCAGGGAATGAGGGTGTTGTGTGATGCGGCATGCCGGGAGAGGAGCGAGGTGTGCAGGGGGGATCCCCAAAAAGCCAAGCACTGTGTGCTGCCTGGCATTGGGCACTGCTTCCCCAGCATGGAGCCAGCATCTCTGCACATCCCCTGCTGGGCTGTGCCAGCTGACAGACCAACAGGAACAGCAGAGAGAAGGAAAAACCTTCCCAATGCAGGGACTGAGTCATTTCTAAAGAGGCTGAGAATGAACTCAGACAAATTGAATGTTTTCAGATTGTATTCTCCAATGACAGATGTATTTGTGTGTGTTTAAATTTGGACTTTATGTAAAAGTTATATAAGCATTTCTAATTTTTGAAAGCATCAGTTACTGAACCAAAAATAGATCCAAAACTTTTGTGCCATTTTAATTAACATTGTTCCTCTACAAAGTGCAAAAACCCATGAAGTATCTTTAATCAACATTATAATACCACTTTTACTTTCTCAAATAAGGATCTAAATGACAGAGAGAACGTGTCTTTTGTTGGCAGGCCAACGTAACCCAACAGGGAATTGAATTTAGCTGACATATAGATTACACCTACACCAAGCTCTCCCTTCATACGGCATTTTTTCTCCATCTGCTTCTGAGGGAGGGAAAGGTAGAGTGGGTGTTGGTTCGCTTTGTTGCTCTTCAGCTCAAGCGAGAGCAGAGTCTGGTTCCTCCAGGTTGAATATTCATCTATCACAGCAGACAAAAATCATTTTAACATTTAAAATTTAATATAGGGCTAGAGACAGAATGTCAGCTATCTGCTGCTGTAGGCATGGGAGCTTGATCCGGACAGGAATTTCGGTGTTCCCTGGTGGAAGCCCTTTGTTGGATGTCCATATTGGGTTGCATATGTGTGGCATCCCGGCTACATATGAGCACGCAGGCTTCCATCTGCCTGCATGGCATGCTGCCTGGTCAGCATAAACTGTTTGTGGTTTTGGTCCTGAATATTGGGATTTGTAAGCCTCATTTGCTCTCTGAATTGGATTGCCTCATCTGAGGTGTTTTTCGGTCTGATTTCCATAGCAGTGAGGTTCCTGGGGCTTGCAAAGCAGCCTCCTCTGTGAGGCCACCTCCATCTCATTGTGCTGGCTGTCATGCTTGGTGCCCATGCCCCCAGGCAGAGCTGGGCTGTGGGCATGGGGAGAGGAGGGAGTGGTTTGTGCTCTATGCACTGCGCTGCGCTGCTCCTGCACTGGCCGCCCGCTGCTTCTCCTTGTGTGGCAGAAGGAAAGTGCACCCTTTTTTGTGTGGCAGCTGTGAAACACAAAACCAAACCTTTCAATTTCTAAACTGAGGAAACAAGATCTGAAAAACCCCGGAACACTATGTAGGCTTGCATAATCCAGTGTACCATTTTTAGATTTTTCTGATTATTGCTGCACTTTAGGATGTTATCATTTCACAAGTTAAAATTGGTGATGAGTAGATTAAGGGATTTCCTCCCACCTGTTGAGCTGTTAGAAACAGCAGATGTTAGGCAATTCTGGGAATATAATTCTAGATTGGAATTTAGAATTTTTCGTTTTTTTGCATAATTTAGATTTTTGTGAAGTGAACTAGATGTGATTTCTAATGATCCAAGTGCTTATACAGAAAAAAGAAAACTATTTAAAAAGCTGGTGCCTCAAGACTACATTGTCTTAATTGTAAACATAAAATAATTTCTCTGATGACAATGGAGTACTGTACAGTAATTGCTGTGGCCCATAGAAAATATTACTGCTAAGTCCCAAGCTGTAAAAGAGTCTCAAGCATTTTTTATACCACAGAAGCTCTTATACTTCATTCAGGAACAGAAAGGAGGAATACCCCAAGATAGTCTAATTGCATATCCCAGAAAACAATTTTTTTTTTTTTTCAGTGTATGCAAATTACATTTTTATTACAGCAAAGAGAAATGTGTATTTTTTTCTTCTTTTAGCTCATTGAAAAACAGTTGATATAATTGGACAATTGATGTAGTTGCTTATGCAATTGGAGTAATTGCACATGCAAATAAGGAATTATTGTCACAGTTATAAAACTTCTGTGAGCAGTTACAGTGCATTCCTATGTTGTTTAGACACGTAATAGTATGTGTATTTCGCACCTAGGAGTTTTATGCAGTATCCTACCTGGTTATTTATTTTGTAACAACACTGTTACCTAAATATGAAGTATTCTTTACATGATAAGCAATAAAAATAACGAGTTCACTATAATATTCAGGGCTGTGAATACATTATTTCTAAACTGTGGTGCATTTTACTTTATGGGGAGTGAAATAAACACTTACTAAAGATGAAACCTCATTTAAGCTCTAGTCATTTCACAGCAATCAACAACGTACAGAATGTTTTGCCTGTTCCTGAGGCTGTGCAAGAGGAACATGACAAGCAATTGCTCAGTGCATTTTTTAAACCTGTTATTGCTAATGATAAAAATTTTAGTTGTAATGACTTTCTTCCCACTCTTTATTTTTTCCAGCTTTCTTGGAGTCAAGAGGAATGGTCTATGACCAGGTAAAATCCTCATTCATGTGTATGATGTAACAAGTGCCACGGTATTTTGCAGCCAAAAGAATTGCATGGTTCTATCTGCAAGCTGCTGGACTTTCAGGATGGAGCTGTGTACATTCAGGTGAGTTTTGGTGGTTAAGTAATTCCTCTTTTAGTTCCCTTTCCTTCTCACAATGATTTCTGGAGGGCACTAGGTTGCCTCTGTGTGCCAAAGGGCAGCTCTCCCTTTGTGAACAGCACCATATGGATTTATGTGACAGCTTCAGGAAGGCAGAAAATGCCCAAGGTGTAGCAGGCCTCTGTGTGGAGCTGGGACAACAAACCACCCTTTCTGGGCTAAATCTGGGAGCTTCTCAGCACCTGCAACTCGTGTGGGGTTAAAGATGGGGCTATTGCTTGCTCTGTTGCAGTATCAGACCCCAGTTATTAAAGGTTGACAGTCAAAATGAATCACAGAACTGTAAAGATCTTTACAAATGGTACGTAAAATGTGATCCACACATTTTGTAGCAGGAAGTGGAGGAGAGGAAGTCTGAATACCTGGCCAAACTTTTGTGAAAATTTGGTTTTAAATTTAATTACATCCCATATCTGTAATAAGAAATTAATTGTCATTACCTACAAAAATGTTATTTTATTCTGAAATTGGTATCTCTTTTTTTCCTCTTTGGCTATACTAGTTCTGCTCTCTGTGCAAACATATCACCTGACTGTGCAAAGATTGACTCCATGCTCCAAATTGTGTTTTGTCAGCCCCAGCTGTAAATCCAGTACTGGGGCCGCTTGCCACCCTGGGGACTAAATCTGGCTATTCATATTATGATTGCCATTGTAGGAGTTTCTGTTCAAGAACTCTAGTTTTATTGAATGAAACGTTTAAAAAACAATACCCTCATGCCAACAATGTCGCTTTCCTTGACTATTAACAGTAAAGGGTAGAAATATCAATTTCCTTACATATGGAGGCACTGGAGGGTATAAAAGTCAAGTCCTTCTAAAAGGCTTGTTAGGAATTTAAAGTATCCCCTGGGCCAGAGGAAGACTAACATAAAATCCATAGGCCAGATTCACAGCAGTTTGGATCAATATAGATCCATTGAAGTATACAGAATGTACTTGCTTATATATGTCAAGTAAACATCTGGTTCTATATGTATTTAAAATATTTAAGTTGGAGAAATTTCTAGTAAGATTAAAAATATCTTATTTCCAACAGCATTCTGAGCAAACAAAAGAGCCACAAAAATACTTTTCCATTCGTGTATTTATGGGATCTGACATTCACCTTTCATTTTTATTCTTCTGATCCTATGCTTTTTCTGTATCTTGGGTAGCTCTGTGACTGATCCAGGGAAGATGTAAACCTACTTTTTTTTTTCTCAGCTATGAAGCCAATCCCTCTAGTTCCCCATGTTCCTGGTGCAAATTCCATCTTCCTAACCATCTGAAAATTGTTGTTACTCTTTTGGGACAACAGTAAAAAAAAAAAATGATTTTTTTTTTTTTTAACAAAAGCTCTGTTTCCTCCTAAATTCCTCTGTACTTTAGGTAGTATCTGTATCAAAAAAACTGTATGGGTTTTTGCTTTGAAAACCTATTAGTGTCAAGACACTGCCAGTAACTGGATTATCTGGACTTTTGGCTTGATGCAGTCTGGCAATTCCTGTTTCGAAGCAATGCTCTGCAAACAGTGGAGATGCACAGATACTGGTATTTGTTCTGCACATACATACATATGTATGCTCTGAAGGGCAAACAAGCCTGGTACCGAACTGTTTCAGGTGGACATCCCTAATTTGGGGCTTCAGGAATGCTCTGCAGTTATCTGGACACAGGACAAGTTGCGCACTTCCACTTCCCGCTTGGAAGAGCACATCTCGTTTCTGCTGGCAAGCCGTGGGATGCGCTGAGCCCGAGTGCTTGGCCTTGCTCTAAACGTAGTTCCTGCAGTTCCAGGACCACTTTGGGCACACTTTGGAGCTCTCCAGCTTCATACTAGGCACAACACCCAGTCTCTAGATCATTGACTCGCCTTGACCTCAGCTGGCAGGGGTGGACCGCCAGGTGGTCAGGAGGCCCCAGCACCAGCTGAAGGCCATCGCTGCCCATGGCAGAGCAGGCCTGGGTGCACGCTGCCCACCTCTCTCCCCACAGCACACCCGGCTGCTGGGCCAGCTCTGTGTGGCAGAAAGCTTTGGTTTCACATCATGTCTGTGTTCATTTCAGAGTCATGGAAATGCAGGGGTTGCTGTCTTTGAGCCATGCAAATGGTAAAACAAATGCTCATAGGTTTTTTAGCAGGTCAGCGTGGAGTTACTGTCCAGAGACGGCCCGTCTGGGGCAGAAGGAATGTGTGCAGTGCTGGGTGAGCTGGAGAGCCAGGACATCACTCTGACAGTCCTCACACAGCGCCTTGTCTGTCTCTATTAGTCCTTTGAAGGTGTGACTGCAAGAGGAGTGAACCGGAAGAGCGGTATTGCTTGGAAGTTCTTTGTTTAACCTGCGTGTGCAGGTGCTGCAGTATTTTGTTGAACAAACACTGAGATTAGACTGGGACTTGCTCTTCAGATAACATTTGTCACTTGATAGGATAAGCCTCTGGCTTGATTGGTTACACAGAGATATGAAGAGTTACCTTTATTTATCAAATTCATGTACAATTTTAGGGTTAGCTCCTCAGCTGATGTAATTTGATGTGACCACATGATTATCGCTGGAGCTGCTCCAGCGTATAATAGGGTTTTGTGGAGAAATGCTGATGCAAGGAAAGGCTTCATGCTTCCCTCACTTCACGTCTCTCACTGATGTAGCTCACCTTCTCGTTTTCTGTAGCTGAGTAGTTAATTCCAATAGAAATAAATGATAAAGTCTTATTTTGGTTTGCATTTTTACCCAAAGGGCAGCGATAACATGCAGGCGTGCATTCTCTTGCAGCAATGCATTGAGCGTGGGACTAGGCTGCTCTTCCTGATACCATGGACTACCTTCCCTATGGATAATCATAAAATAATTCCTGCTAATTGGAACATCCCTGTTAAAAAGGTGAGTGGTGAGTGAGAAAAACAAATCTTCACTGTGAAAAGATGATGTTGATGAACATTATGTATGTTTAAGTTTTTAGGGTGGCAAGATGAGAAAGTAATTCAGTGACATAAATCCTTGAAAGTATGGAGAAGGAAAGTTGGTAGTTTTAGCCAAAGAGAAGCAGAAGTCAAATCATACAGTTCAAAATACCAGAATTCATTAGAATTCAAATGAAAAAATACACATTTTTGCAGTAAATATAGATTTTTAAAAAAAGAATTATAGCCCTAAGTCCTTCATAGCACAGAACAATTTCTGTGTTATTATTCCTTGTGTAGTACCACAGCTCCTTCACTGATATGCTGTGCTGTCCCCTTTCAGACATAAAGCCATAGTGAGATTCATTTGAAGAAAAAAAAACAACAAACCAAATGATCCTTGTATTAAAACCAATCCCCCATATGGTGGCAGCCTTTTGAAAGATATGAGGAAAAAACAAAAACCAAAAAACCTTCCATTTAATGTTTGTTTTAACACAGTCAGAAGAAAACATACATAACATGCAATGGCTCCTCTCATTTTTGGATCTGTAATTCAGTTTCACAGAACTCTGTAAGAGATTGTTTCTTAATGCTTACAAGATTATTTCAAGCCTGGACCTTATTTCAACAGATGACTATTTTTAGTTATTCTCAAGTGCTGAAAATAGGCACAATGCTGGATCAATAATATAGGCCCCAGTCCAATTGCAAACGATGCTGCTGGTGCCTTGGGCAAGGCTGTATGGGGACTGTTCGAGGAGTTCATTCCTCTTCCACCAGCCATTTCTGCTTATATTCAGCACGCTCTAAAACACGGTGCTCAGCGGAGCCCTTCTGGTTTCCAGAAGCTTTCCAAGAGCAATAAGCTCTGTGCTCTTTTGCCTGGTGTTGGAGAGGCTAAATGTATCGGTGCTGTGAGAGGAGCAGGGAAAATCTATTTGCCAAAGATTTAAAACCTGCAAATCAGGGCTGTGAACTCTAAAGCACACCCGGGAAAATCAGGCTAATTCCTTTAACTACCCATTAGACTTTGCTCATTCTCCCTTAAAGTATCTGCTGAAGAAAAGCTGTTTTCTGGGGGAGCTTTGACATCACCAAATCTTTTGGCTGTTTCCAGATGGTCAGTTGGGAAATGTCACTCGGATCCAGGAAAGGGTTCAGCTTTCCTTGGAGTGGTTCACTGCAAGGAAGAAGTTTTTTCTTTTCCTTTTGTTTAGGGATGGATGCCCACCAGGCCTTGGCCAGGTGCACTGTGATGTTGGGAAGCAGGAGGGGACCTGGCCCCTGCATGTTGCAGGAAAGTGCAGCCTTTCTGCATAGTAGCATCTGAGTGAAAAAGTAAGTTTTTGAAAGCAGATTTAGAAGTGTGGTGGTTAGATATTCTTTTGTCTTTTTTATTGCTTACAGTAGGACAACTGCGCTGCCCTGAAATGACCTGTTTCTGCAATATTTTGTCCCTAGGTGGTAATAAAAAAAAAGAAATGTAGCCAGTGGTAAATGCAGTTTAGGAGTACTGATGGTATCCGTGGTATCAGATCCCATTTTCAAGGCCTCTTGTTCTGCAGCTTAAAGACAGCCTTGCACCCCATTTTCTGCTGGAGGCAGTATCTGTGGCTTCCCACTCAGTGGGATCCCTGCTCTGTACCACATTGCCTTGGGCCCTATTTTTGTGGAGAACAAAGCACCCTCCCTTTCCCTGGCAAGGGACATGTTTATTTTTACTTTTTTTTTTTTTTTTTTTTTTTGTGAGCTCTCCATGCTTTGCTCATGCAAATGAAATCACTCTATTCTGACTAACATCTCTGTGAGTTACAGCCTGCTTATTGTTTTAGAAATAAAGATATTAGTATGCAAATGACTCTGGAAGGTGTTTCTTCTCATTAGAGAATGGAGATCATTTGATAAAGGATGCAGTGTGCTTCATCTGTAAAAAGGCTCAGCAAATTTGTCTTGTCTCAACAGCATTCTAACAGCAAGACCGATCGGATAATGTAGAAAAGAAAGCACAGGAGACAAATGGTTTATGACACTCAGGTTACCTTTACTGTGCAAGGTGGGCGTGAAATTTTTTATGGTGAGACAAAAAAGATGATGGACAATTAACTACAAACTCTTGCAGCAGGTTTATCATATGCTCAGCTCATCCATCTGTGTCTCAGTCTCCAGTGGACTCATGAGTTTCATCAAGAAAACCATTTTCAAACCAGCAGACCAAAACAGATCGTTTTCGGCTCCAAGCTCCATCGAGGCTTTGCAGTAATTTTACCTTGTGTTTACGATTTATGGATGCAACATATACACAGAGCAGACAAGAGTGGTCCAAATATTTTCCCCTTGCAGGGTATGTGTTTTAAAATATTTCTCATTCAGGGAACAGTTCTGCAAATACTTGAATGCATGTGAATACCTTTATTCAGGCTGATACCATTCTGTCCTTCGGGGTGAGATGGCTAACTTGTATGTAGCTGCATTTAAATTCCGATGTCTGTCCTGTGATAACTGGCAGAATTGGTTTGGGTAACTAGGAGAGAAAGGATAAGCTCATGGTTAAAGCACCAAATCGGAACGCAAAATATTGGTGCTCCCTTTGTGCTCCTGCTGCAGGCTGTCTTTGTGACCTTGAAGGAATCACTGGGTCTAGCTGCACCTTAGGCTTTGATCTGTAAAGTCAGGATAGTTGCCTTTATTTTCCTTATCTGTTTGTGCCAAAGCAGTTATTATTGCCCTTCACAATATTATGTCAATGTATATCTTATTGAAGACCTTTAAGAACTAAGCTTATATAAATAATATTTTTCCATAGCTACTTAGTTTCACTTATTCTTGCCAGATTTGTTTAAATATGATATATATTTTTAGAATGCAAGGTAATTATTTTTATCCTAGGAGTCTTGAGTCCCTCTTCTGTTCGATCTCTCAGTCTAGCTGCTTCAGAGAATGCAGACTCTTCTTCGCAGAGATCACGCTGGGGAGGGAATCAATAAAGTCAGAGCCCTGGGACTAATCAGGTAAGCTGTCACACAGCACTGAGATGATGTCTCTTTCTTTTCCCCCTGAAAAATATGGGAGGGTGCTAAGCCTAGCTCTTGTAGGAATAATTCTGGTAAGTTTTATAGAAAAAGAGACAACACAGAGCTATCCCCAGGTCTGACCTGGGGCTTGCTGGTATGGGCAGGCAAGCACCTGTTGATTTCAGTATCAAAATTATTTACTTCAAGCTCCTCTTTTCCGTGCCATTCTCTCATTCCTTATAGGAAGATAAACATTGCTTGAAGGAAACAAAGGGTCCCACTTTCTTCTTAATTTGTCAAATAGATGTCAATTTCTCATTGCCTCAGAGTAATGCTAAGCACTGACAAAACGCTACCCAACCCTATGAGGATTACGGGAGCAAAGTGCTCCCTTTACAATTCATTCCCTCGCTACTCAACACCGCTGAAGAAAGTGAAGTGCTGAAGAAAGATATAGGCCTTGTGGTCTTTCCTGACAGTCAATAAATTGGAGTTTTGTCAGGCCAAAGAGATGCCATAAAGAGAGCAGATTAAAAGAGATTAGTTCTGCCAAGTGGCTTGAAGAGAGAATTTAGTGCTCGCCCCTGCCCGCCCGGCAGAGCCAGCACCCGCGTGGGCTGCAGAGGGCAGGGAGATCCTTCTGCCTTCACAGGGCTGTACATCACAGCTGCAATGGACACTGCTGCTTTGGAGGGGACAGAAGGAGGGACAGAGAAATGCTTAGTTTTATTTTTCTTTCTCTTTGTTTGCAAGAAACACACCTTTGATTTCTGTATTCCCTTTGCTCTGGTTGGCCGTTGTTCTTGCTACCAAAGTTATGTAACTGAATTCAAAGGCAAAATAGTCACTTAATTTTTTTTTTGTAGTTACAACCCTATGTGGTGGTGCTATTGCACAGTGGCGCACATGCTATTATTCACATCGGTGGGAATTCCCAAAAAAGGTGAGATTTGCACAACCGAGAGTGATGGATTCTTCAAAGTGCTCATGGGGTGCTCAGGAGACTGAGGCATGAGACACGAAGAGAGAAGAGGTGGAGAAATGGCCATAAGAGAGCAGCAGAAGTTCTGCTATCAATCACTAACTGAAATTAGTCTTAAAACAAACAAACAAACAAACAAAAACCAGCAAATACAAACAAACAGACAAAAAAAAAACAAACAAAAAAAAAAAAACACTTGGAAAATTCAAATTCCCCTTCAGACAGATCTGAAAATGTGGCAAGTACAGCCATCATCATTGTTTTTTTGTTGGCTGATGAAAACTTTATAAGCCTGGTCTTCATGGCTTAAAGCTCCCCTTAACTTCAATGAGGCACGCAGTCTGAGGACACCAAGAGAATATGCAGTAGCCGCTGTCAAAAGAAGGCCTGGCTTTCCTGGGAAACAGGAATAAAACGGGCACATATTTTGAAGGGTATTAGAGGTGCTGCAGTGACCATGCTCTTAACCCTGAAGAGCAGATCTGTTGGAACCTTTTTGTTCAAACCAGATGGAAAAGAGCCTGTACAAAGCTATTTCACAGCTCACATGCGGACAGAAGGTGTCTGTGTTGCCTACAATGTCCCATAGAAAGACAGGAAAACATTTTAAATTGATGGCCAAGTTTTAGATAGGCCTTATATTAAGCACGGAAAAAGAGACATATGTCTACATTTATAAATTGTAAAGTAAAAGTATCTTTTATAATTTAACAATAATTTTTCATAGGTAAAACTACTTCCAACAAGTTTTTCCTGGGTTTCAATAGTAATTTCTAGTTTCCAAGATAAGTGTAGGCATTTTTTAAGTCTGTACAACTTGTTACTCCAAATATGATATACTAATGAGTTGTCTTTGTGGTTTGGAAAATGCTACTGCTGTTATGGTGTTTTGATCATACCAAGGGAAAACTAGGTGTTAGAAGGTAATATGCACAATGGTAGATTGGCTTTCCCATTTTTATGTTGCCTCCAAATATTTTCTCTGAAACCCTAGATCTTCTTTATGTTATTTAACAAAAGGATATAAGGTGATGGAATAGAAGTTTAAATGCTTGGAGTTAATAGAGTAGATATAAATGTCAGAATCTAAATAGAAATGTCAGTATCTAACTCATCATTTTAAAAATCCACTGTATATTTCTAGCTACTTCAAACTGGTTTAAGATAGAAAATATAAAAGGAGGAATATTATATCCATGAAAATGATTCAATAACATGCCTTTCCTTCTGGTTTTATTTGTCCATGGAGGAACTATTCCACAGAGAATAGTTCATCTAAGAGCTTGTTTTTTACTTGATAAAAAGGACATTTGCTTACTTCCAGACTTTGAAGGTTACAGCCTCATTTGATTCACTGGAGAAAATTAAATACAAAATAAGTAGGGAGAGAAGAGCTGTAATGGTAAAATATATGACCTATTTGTTTTATGTATATCATGCATGCTTATCAGAGCTTTCAAATGGGCCGCTAAAATTTATCTTAATGTTAAAGTCAACACTATTTCATTCATAAACAGTAATATGTGCAAAACCACTGATACCAAATAAGATATAGGAGGTTAATTCCTCCCTATGAAAGTCTGTCTACAAACATAAATTCTGTAATTTAGATTGAAAAACCATTGATGCAGGGTTATATTTTATTTATATAGCATGCTGCACAGGATGACTGCTATCCAAGACTGCTGTTCCTTAGCATCACTGAAGCAAAATTGGAAATGGTGATCTTTCCCATGAGGAAAGGAAAGAACCACAAGCCCATTAGTGCAGTACTGAGGAATCAGGCCTGATGTCACGGGAACTGTTTGCAAAGGTTTGCTGAAGTTGCCTCATGCTACTTCAAAGCCTTGCTCTTTGTTTAAAATCCAAAATAAGCAGTCAGCCCATTCTCAAGTGATCAAGTGGATATATTTTAAAGTAATTAATTGCTGGTTAATTGCCATGCAGGTTACTATCCTGTATAATAAAATTCATGGAAATGTTAGTTGCTGTAATAAGGTAATGAATTTTTGTAAGAAATTGTGTTAACACTGAACAATCCTTAGGTAGCTGCACAGCTTATGCCTCGTGTACAAATCTCAAAGAGGTGCTCATAAATTTTTTAAAAGCATGAGCTAGCACTGTTTCAGTGGATGAAGTGAATCAACTGAAAATCCTGAAATGAGTTTTTGGGAATCTTCATTAAAATAACTGTTAATAAAATAAAAGTTCTAGGGGATGAGGCCTGTACATAATAAAAGCAATCAGAAGTCTGAAAGACAAATTTCTCTTTTGAAGCAGTAACCACTGAAGAACTGGCCTTGCCCATCATATATCTGACGGAATTTTAAACCCCTTTGCAGTGAAGGGCACTGCCTAGATTTTAGCCACATGTTGGAGTGTGCCTCTAAGTTCTTTGTCAGCTTCTGTGTACCACACATGGGCTGCAAAAATATATATCTGTCATAAGACAAATTGTGGGATTTACTTAGTCTCCAGCAGTAAGATTGCTTTTCTATATCTGAGTGATGAAAAGCAATGTCTGAGCCTGTTTGAGATGTCATCATCAGCATCAGAAGCATTCAGTCCAAATGGCAACACCTGATATGACTTTCCTTCATCTGTTTGGACTACTTGCATCCTGCCTAAGCTTCCAGGTAGCATAGGTATTAGTGACTGCTCTCAAAGGACACTCCTTGTGTATATTCCTATTCTTTTCCTAAAGCAAGTTATGGCACATTAATCAATATTAAATGGTTTATATGGTGCTGTAGGAATTCTGGTGCTGCTTTGGTCTGACACTGAACTGCAGCTCTCCCGATGTCCTCCCACTGCAGCAGAGTGCTGCCAACCCAGCACAGCACAGCTTGTTGGAGCTGGCAGACACATGTACTGATCACACTGTCTGCATTGCTTCAGCCTGCTGGTCATTGGGTTTTCCATTTGGTAACTCCAACACCGCGAATATGTCACTGAAGACTTTGGCTAGGTTAGTTACTCTGTAAAAAACTCAAAGTTTTCTTTGTAATGTGGCAAGGAAAAATTTGCCAAGCTTCTCCTGAAGCCTGGTATTGCACCCCAAGGAGACTGTTAACACCTGGGCAACTTCTGGATCAAGGCCATCACACTTCAAGCCAAAAACCGTGCAGGAGCACACAGGTGAATGTGAGCCTCAGCTCTGCTGAAAATGAGTTACTCCTCCAGTGATGGAGCATTGGCCAGATGGAGGACCTGTGGGAGGCCTAGAACAGAGAGAGCACATATATTAAAGCTAATTCTGGTTGCTTTTCAAATCTAAGCTATACTTTTTTATGTACTTGGATATTTTAAAAGCCTAAATTAGCATTCAAAGAACTGCCGACAATTTTGGGTCCAGATTTTGGGCTTATTTGTGTTTGTGAAAACTAAGAATGTGTAAGTAGAAATTGGCAATACAAACAGGACAGATTTTAGCTTGTTTAAACTGAGTTTCTAGAACTGCTTTGCTCTTCTTCAGGCTGTGTGAGTTTCCAAATTGGTGCTTCATTCGGGGGAGTAATGCATCATCTGGGCACTGCACTTTGAAGAACATCACTGGCTCAGCTCTGGGCTATTTCCGTGGTGAAATCATGACTCCGCTCCGATTGAAGTCTGGCCCTGCATCACTTTGATCAGTCTGGGGTTTTATACCAGGTACCCTTATCTGTGGGAATTTGGATGGATTCATGGTACTTCGTGTGTGTTATGTCAGCCTTTCAAGCAATTGCTGACCACACAGCTGCATCTTTCTGCTGAACTGATGCAGGGCAGTTTGTAGCACTGGCAGCCAGATGGACATGCTGCAGTTCCCATGCTGATATCCTGATTTTTTCTTTTTCCATTCTCTATTTAGTCTTGGAAGCATGGTAGAGCCTTTACAAGCAAAACTAAATGGCTGAAGCAGAAGGGAAATGTTGGAATTTTACAAAACAGAAAATCAAAAGTTGCTAGTTGATGAGTTTTTTGTACTCTGTGTTGAGCCTTTACATGTCATGTTTTACTGCAAGGGTAAAAGTGATGGAGCAAAGGTCTGCAGGCTTTGCTTTCTGGGGGGCTAACTGGAAAAAAGATGGGTGCCTGCTTGATTGGCTTCAGGGAGGTTACAGTTTGTAGGTGTTTGCACAGATTTTGAGTTGCTTCCACAAATGTTTGTGTTGTGGACCCCAATCGGGACAGCCTGAACACCTGTGAGTTGTGGAATGTGGGACCCACAGCTGCACGTTTCTGGCTGTCCCGCTTGCAGGAAACTACCAAACTGGTGTGCAGGAAACTACCAAACTGGTGTGCCTCAGTTCCCTGGCTGTAAAATAGACAGCTTTCCTTTATAAGGTGCTTTACTTTATTCACAAGAAAAGTGTTAAATATTTAATTTCATTGTCATTATTATTCATCCAAACTGCCTTTCTATGTGTATGTAAGTACATATAGAAATGAATTGTGACTAAGCTTACATTCAGCTCTGAACACCCTGTTTTCTATTAATGCCCAATCAGACACTTACATGTAAGATCTTTGCATTTCTCCCTCTTTGTAACAGTGTTCCTCGGAAAGTTCTTTTTAGTCCTTACCTCAGCACCCAGAGCTGTGGAGAGGATATGGAAGGAGCTGCATGTGAACAAGTATTTAACAAGAAGTAATTCTCCACATTGTAATCATTTAGGAATACTCTTAGGTTAACTTTTGCGGCTCTGAGTAATAGTATTAGCTATGTATAACACCATTTAAAAATTCAGGACATAAGGTTCTGAGGTAAATTTTCATTTTCATGTTCCTTTCACACTCTTAAACTTTCAGAAGATTACAGAAATTTGGCCAGGCTGCAGCTAAAATGAGCAAAGGGGAGAGGCACTCTGATGTTCGTGACAAAACAACCGGGAGGAAGAACAGAAATATGAAAAATCAATATTTCAAAATCTCTGTCTTTTACAAAAGATTTAAAAACAACCTCCTCCTTGCCTCTTCCTTTGAGTTTTTGCTGAAAGACATTGTTTTAAGAGAGGCCATTTTCAAAAAGAAGGGGGCAGGATGAGGCTGGAAAAAAATAATAAAAAAAGAACAGTGTAAGGTTCTTCTGCAGAGTATTACGTGGGAACCCTGGCTTCAAAGGCCAGGGAGGGTGGCAATAGAAATAAAAGCATTTGTTACCCCCTGCAAAGGCTACAGACTCCTGCTGATGGAAACATAGTCATATTTTGTTTAAATTTATGTATTTTTTCAATCTCTGGGATTGCGGGCAAGGGTTTCACCCTCTGACTTCACCCATAAGATGTAGTAGCTAGAGCTCTGCCTCTAATTTGTGTAACATTTAATTAAAACGAATAGAGTGAAGAATTTTTTTTCCCCTCTTAAGTCTCACTGTCTTGCATTTGCCCTTTTCTTTGCAGTGAGCACCCATCTTGCAGAAGAATCGACAAGCAGGAGTGTCATTGTGATACAAACAGACGGTAAGCGATGACACAAGAAGGTAACCTTCCTTTACCCGCCTGTGATGTGAACCAGACCTGAGAATTTTAAATGAGAGGGTTAAATGACTTGCACCAGAAAATAAAAGCAGAAGAATGTATCAAAGAATGAACTGTAATCACTGTGATTTAGCTGAGCAGCGAGACCTTCTATAAAATAGAAATGTGGTTTTGAACATAGAGGAAAAAACAGGAATTAGTCTCAGGGAAGTTTTAATCCTCTTGTGGACATGTTTTCTCCCTAGCCTCCTGCAAAACTAGGTTAATACACCTGCTTATTGTCAGAATGTAATTACTTCAAATGGAACTGAAGATTAAAAGTGCACATTCAGTGCTGCATACTGTTATATTAACATTTGTTCCTCTGTTTGGTGGGGAGCAGCGGGGCTGTTTGTGCCTTAGCTGCTGGCTCACTGCAGCTGCTGGGAAGTCCCTTCGCCTGCTGCACCTTGCCAAGTGCCCCCTTCCTAAAGGAAGGAGCAAGCAGGGCTGGTTCCCATTCAAATGCAATTGAAACTTCATGGTGGAAAGTTGTTTGGATGTTCCAAACATTTCTAAGAGAAAGAAAGCAGTCCAGACTGACCTGTGATGTTTTAAAGCTATGATTTGTCCTCTAAGTACTTATCCATGTCAATTTTCAGTATAAAGTAAACATTGAATGTGACATGAAAGGGCAAGTGGTCACCTTTCCCTGTCACCTCCATACAACTACCGGCCTGTGAACAATTCCTCTGGGAACACTTGGTGGAAAGCTTTAGAAGGTATGGATGCCTGGAGAGGGAACATAATTTTCAGCATTTCTTCTGAGCTACTGAACTGCTCTATGCCACCAAGGACAAAGCCAACTCCTGACATTGACACAGCTGCCAAAGTCATTAACTGTTTCTTCAAATCCTAAATTACTGGAAGAGCAGACCCTGACCCTGATCTGCTGGCACCCGCGCTGCTTCATCAGGGCATCGAGCATTGGCGGGGGCTGAAGCAGGCACTTGGAGAAACCTCTGCATGAGCACCACAGCCAACATGCTCCCTCGTTTAGCTGAATGTGGGTTAATTAAGTCTATTAATTAGAGTTACTGTAGTGTGATCTTCTGGTAGAGGTCAGCCTCCTTCAGCAGAGCTGGTGTTCTGGTGGAAAACTTGGTGTTTTGCTGCAGCATCTCTCTGGGTCAGGCGGTGCTGCAGAGCTCCATCTGCAGCTGCAGGCTTTGGCTTCTACCACAGAGATTCATCTGGGAACAGATGACCGACTTGAGGGCAATTTAGTACTTGCACTGAAGAGGTCTTGCATGCTGTGAAAGCTTCCTCTGTAATGCTCTCCTACCTTACCGTACAAACCCCACCGTGCTGCCTTATTCCAAATTGTGGAGATCTCAGTACAGCCCATCACAACCCTGGCTTCGTAAGCTGCTCTTGGCACTGCATCCCTTGTCCAAGGCAGGTGCTCAGAGACACAAGCCATGCCTGCCCCCCTCAGCTGTCACACAGCCGCAGTACTTTATGTTGTCAGTCACAACCTGAGTGCCGGGCTATTTACAGTGCACCAGACAAAATCAATATACAGGGAATGAGTCACATTTAAATGTAGTTTGGTTTTGCTGCGTCTCTTTCACCAAATGAAGTTCAGCTTTGTGACAAACATCTGACACATTTTAATTAAAATGGAAGGCTGGCCTGAAAAGTTCCTCAATTTTAATATGCAACAATAACAAGACTAACATGAAAAAGCATGGGTAACTTGGGAGGAGAAAGGAGAATTAAGTGCTGTCTAGTGCTGTGCTATTGAAAACTTGCTTCCACATTAATTCTTGGAGACAAATTCAATTTTACCAGCTTCAGAATCATGGCAGGTTACTCTGGAAAATGTCCAACTTTAGAAATTCTTTCAAGGTACAGATACATTGGAAGTGCTCATGCAATTTTATGGTCACGTTGTCACCTCTGCACTTGAGCATGGAGCTGTGTTCATATCATCATTTGTCACACTGTAAAGACACCATTGTGTCTGTGCTAATTGAAGATGATTTTTAATTATATCGTGTTTTTTTTTTTTTTTTTCCTTTCTCCAGCTATGTCTATTATAAAATAGCTGTGAACAAAAACAAAGCAATTCCTATGCTTTAAGTGTTATTTTTCTCTTTAGGAATGGAAATCTGTCTTTAACTCTAGTAGTGATGCTGTTGGAGATGGATTTTGTGGGGCTCCCGTACTGCAAACCCTTTCTATAAATATCCTGAAGATATTTTACACATTCTATTCTGTGCTCTATTCCATTTTTCCACGTTTGGTGTAAAAGGGGAGATTTAGGGGAGATTTCTTTTAATTATCACCTTTTACGACCACTCCATTTCCCCAGAAAGCTTCCTGCCTCCTCCCCTGGCTGTGTTTGAAGAAAGAACCCCGACGTGGCAAAATGAAGCAGATTTCTCCCACTGGAAGTGTAGAAGTCTCACCCCTGTGCTGTTTGGAGCTGGGACCAGATGTACAACATAAGCAGCAGCAAGTACTTACTCCCTGTGCCCCCATCTCCTCTTCCATCTTTATGCGCTGAAAGGCCCACAGAGACATGCACATGGAATACGTACCTAGGATAGTGCATAAACTTTTGTGGGCTAGAACTGCGTATTTTTGTTTTTATTTTTCTTACAGCTGCTGTGTGGAGAGCTAGTCCTGGTGGAAACCAGCTTCATAACGGGTGTTGTATGAATAATAAAAGACTGTTGTAAATGCACTGGATGAAATATAAATGTGCTGTATTTTTACAGTTCTTGATCAAAAGAGCTTATCCATAACCTATTGCAGAAAGGTTTTCATTGATTTAGTGGCTAATACGTTGGATTTACATAAATGTTGATACATTTAGTTTGGTTCAAAGCCAAAGGTTTATCCAAAATGCATTGCAAAACAGAACAAGCCCTCAGCCGTAGGCAGAAAACATATGAGTTCCTAAACTGAGAGATTTAGCAATAAAACCACTTAAACACAAAATAAGTCTTCCTTCCATACTAGAATAATAATAATATAGGACTTTTAATAAAAATGGGCACAGAAACCAGCATGATTGGTTTTAAAAAATAATATATATATATAATAATAATGTTTTAATTAATTAATTTATTTATTTTTAGGAAGGGTTTTACAAGAGGTATTTTTACGTGCAAATACAAAAATCAAATGACACTTAAGAAATTTATTTTCCTCCAATTCCTCACAAGTTCCATGTTTTTTGAAGGAAAGGGTAACACTGTCATAAATCATGAATCATCTTGCTTTACCTACGTTGTGCACTGCATCTACATTCACCAGCTGCCCACTGAAGACTAGCCAAATAGCAAGGACTGGTATAAACCACGGTATGACAAAGGCAGTGAAATACGAAATGCCTACCCAAATTACATCTATTTATACTCTGTAATCTTTGAGCCATGATCCAGAAGACTGGTGATAATCCAGGAATAAATGTGTACCTTTTACACAACATTAACTTACTTTTTTCTAGCTTGTCAAACAGCTTTGGGATTTATTATGTGTTTATTGTATGCCTCACCAGTTTCTTTCCAACTAGGGGACTGCAAATTTATTTTTACCTTCCACCTTTGAGCATTGCATTTGGCTTAGTGAAGCATATTTGATAATGGATTTTAGCACTACAAGACTGTAAATTTCGTGCATTATTTGGAACAGAGGGACATGGGGGACCCAGCGGTGCAAATGCAAGGTAACAGAAAACTGCCACTCAAAGAAAGAGGAAGTTTTCCACTCCAGCAAAGATTAATATATTTTCACAGCATACTATTCATCAGGGCTGTAAAAGCAAAGTTCCAGCTGTTCAGAAGGCTGCTTGTTTACCAAACAGACTTGTAAGTTTCAAAACTTTGGACAATATTTAGCTACCTACTTGTAGGCAACTGATTTCTCGTGTCTTCTCGGTAGTTTACTGAGTTAGAGTAGCCAAGAGTATCATGAAAGTTAAGCTAGGTATGATTATTCCATGTTTATAGAATAGATTTGGTGTTCTTTAATGCACCAGGTGCTTGGATTGTTTCCATATTGCTTGCTATTTTCCTAGTTAATACCGTTCATTGATCGTGGTATGCCTGGAATGGAATGGAGCCTAGGAGTGAAACGGAGCCAGTTTCCATCTCAACCCTGTAGTGCTGCTAATGGCTCTTTAAGTAAAAGCTGCACAGTTTTTATTTTAAAGGACTCTGGAATGTACACAGCTAGGTTCTCTCTCAGTGAACTGCTACTTCTCTTCTGCAGCTGAACGGGTGCCCAGCATCATCCCTGCAATTAGAGCCACAGGACGAATATGTACCTGTTGTGCACTGCAAGTGCAAGGCGCACGTGGTTTTGGATGGATCAAACTTTACGATGAGAAGTGACTGTCCCAAAGGTCAGACTGTGAACTAATGACATGCATTCTCCTTGTCGTTCAGCCTTGTGTTTTGGTAAATGTCATGATGAGCTGAGAAAAAGTAGACAGAAAAGACACTTCAGTTTTTAGTGACTCATTACAGTTTAACTGGGCATGTCCAGTCGAATATCCAGTGAAACAAATTCATACTTTTTGTGGCTACTTTTGTGTCTGGAAGAAAGTTTTGCCATGTCTAAGTTTTTCTGAAGCCATTTCCAAAGAAAATGGAAATACGATGCCTGGAACACAAGTGGGACTGTCTAGGCCTATGGCCTGCCTGCTGCAGAATGAGGCTGTTAAATAATGTTTCATTAGGCAAATGTCCTCCTTGGCTGGCCAGGCCCTGCTGTACTCGTCTGGCTGCGAGCACCAGGTGCGAACTGTTCTAGCTGCAGGAGAGGCAGCAGTGGATCTGAATGCCGTGGTGTGCTCTGCCACCTTTTTTCAGCAGTGTTGCTCAACTGGAGTTCTTCTGGAAAATCTGGGCATCGGTTCGCAGAGATCAAGTAGCAGGGCATGCGTGAAGAGATATAATTGTTGTCTAAACTGCTAAGTTCTGATGAGGTTTGATACCATTTAATTTCTCAGCTCAACATGTAGCAACAACAAATTTCTTTGGCAACGAAGAAAATGTATTGAAATAGTATCCTCTACCAAGTGCAATGAGGGGGTGGGGAATGACTAGCAGTGACATTATTTCTTGAAAGAGTTTATGCTCTCCTAATGAAAATCCCACGCAGAAATTGTCACCCTGTTCTTCTCCATGGTTGGAATTAGTTACCCTCTGTGTGGTCAGAAGAACCTGTACTGCATTTCTTACATGGGGAAAGGCAGGTGGGATGTGGGTTGCCAACGTGAGCACATTGGGTAACCAGCTGAAGGAACTGGAGGTCTGCAGGTTTTTTTGTTTGATTTTTGTTTTCTTCTACTTAAATTTATCTGTTTGTTCTAATTTGCTCTGTCCTTTCAAACCAGGTTTGAATGCTGGCCTACAACAGAATTTACTGGCATAATCATTTATATCTGAGAACCAAATGAAGCATTTCCCTTGCATAAGTTGCTGTGAAGGCAGACATATGGCATGTATTTAAGAGCTGGGTAAGTTCCTGAAGTAAGTATTAAATAGAAAATCAGTGCAATAAGTGTATCGCTCTTCTTTTTAATGCTAGTATAGATACAGCTACAGATTTTGGCTCCTTTATGAGTTGTCATGAAGTTCAGTGATTGAATTATACTGTTTCCCATCATTTTTTCTTTAATTAATTCTGGATCAAATTCTGCCACATTTGTTAGTTGTAGCTGCTTTCACTAAGGGAAAGAGGTTGGAAATATTGCCAAAGCAACTTTGGATTAAATGAAAAGTTTATCAATAAACTGTCTCAATGATGAGATCCCAAAGTGCTTTGAAGAGAAGTGGTGTCCATGCTTACCACTCCTGAAATGATGGCACTACTGCGGTGGGCACTTACTTGCACACAGCATGCAGGAGGTGGAAATGCTTCTCTGCAGGGTGAGCTGCTTGGCTGGGTTGAGGCGGAGGCGTCAGGGTTGGCCAAGGCTGCAGGAGGTGTTTTATCACCTTCCAGCATGGGCGATTGGAAGGTGCCAGCCTCCCTTGGAATCAATGGACTTTTAATGTTCTCGGCTATTTTGGGCTATATTTAGCATGCAGGATCAGACACCATGGGGAGCAACTTTAAAATCAATAGAAAACGAGTAACTGATGCAAAGTCATTTTTATAGACTCTGTTCTGTTTTTTATGGATTTTTGAGTAAAACAATTGGATTAACCTTGTTGCCCTGTGATTGTTCCATTTTACTGTAAATAAAACCAAAGTAAAATCTTACAATACTTTTAAGAAAAGGAATTTTACATACAAGTGCAAATACATGCAAGAAATATAGGCCTTATTGAGGTTTTTTGTTGGTTAGTATACATATTCTTTAATTTGTTGGTTATTAGGACTTTTTGAAGCTTGCCTTGGTGTCCTCACATGTTTTGTGGGATTGTGATGCACAAAATGGTTTGATATCTGTTATGATTAATGTTCTGGAGGAACCTGGTCATAGTTATGGAATTACTGTGTGTTTGATGGCCCTGACACAGCAGATAATTTTCCCCTAGTTCCCATGGCCCAGCAGACACAAGATTTAGATGTGCTGACACACTGCAAGAAGAGTTCTGCTTAGGAGGATTCCCAGCCCTGGCCAGCTAAGCAGAGACGTTGTGATGGTGTGGATAAGCTTAAATAACTGCTCTGGCCATGGCAAGCTTATCTAAATTAAAACCTGGCTTGCAAACCCTTTGGAGACTTTCCCATCACTACCGCAAAAGCCCATATTTAAAAAAAGAAAATGAAACGTTTCAGTTTTCAATTTCAAATGAGTACAGTCATCCTGGTTCTAAAAAATTAGATGGTAGATTATTAGAAATTACTTTCATGTCCAAAAATGACTTCCAACAAAATTCCACATTTTATTCAAAGTAAACAAAAACCATCAACCCCTTCCTGGTAGAAAATGGTGGGAATACCAGTAGAGATGGTAAGTCTCAGTTTCCCATTTTCTCTGGACACGCTCACCATTTTATGTTTCTGCTGCAAAACTGTAGCAGCCGCAGAGCAGAGCACTGAATGCTCAGGCTAGGGCTTTTTTGGTTGATGACCACACTCTACCATTATGCACAACGCCACTCGATTTAGCAATTTGTAAAACTTGATCCAATGCCTATGGCAGCTGATGCGATCTCAGAAGGATGTCAGCATGCCCTGCAGCCCCAGCCAGATAATTTGTACAGAGGCTGCATGCCATGGGCAAAGCCTCCCTGCAAGGTGCCAGGGCTGCCATGCCAGGTGCCAGGCACCACGCAAGGGGACGTTAGGAGCCTGTTTTCAGTGTGAACCAAAGTTATGTTCTTGTCAGACTTGTCTGGGGTGTGATTTGGAAATCAAGCACCCGACAAGTTTGCTGTATCTCTGCCAAAAGACTCCAGGCTTAATTTAGTCAACATTCTGAATTAATTTTCCTTTTAAATGGATGCTTTCTTAAAATATAGGGGGGAGATTTTTTTGCTGATAAGATTGTTCTGTGAACCATTTCTAATGAGCTGCTGTGTCATTCCCTCGTGCTTTCCATTTGTCTTGCTTAGACTGCTTCAGTTTTAAGTATTCCAGTCCTTTACTGCCTGTTAATAATATTTATTTATACTGGGACCTTCTTAAAATATTTTTATAAGCTGTTAGAAAGCAAAACATTTTATTTATTTGTTTACATTCTCTTTTATTCAGGTGAGTGGATCTACAAATTAGTTTAACCTCTTTTACCTGTTTCCTTAATGTTTATGTGTCCAAATTTCATTTTCCATGCGTGTTCTTTCTTCCACTGGGCTCACACGTGCGGTTTGCGGGGCTGGGGAAGGCCTGGGAGCCCCAGGACCCATGGCTCTGGCTGTAGGGCTGGGCTTCTAGCCTGCAAACCTGCAAAGCAATGTTTGGCTCTGAGCAAAGCAACCCGGTCTTTGAGCACACAGCTACAGCTCACAAGAGCTTCTCCCAGTGCAGCAACGACCCCTTGTAATAATTTTCCTAATCAGTGTTATTTTATTAATCGTATATAAGTTTTTGTTGCTGTTGTTGTTGTTTTCTTCAAATCTGGCTGCAGTAAAGATAAAGCCATGGTTTTGCTAAAAACTTGTTTGATTATCCTGATGGAGCTGAAGCACTGTAATCTCCACGCTCTGTATGCAATGTATGCTGGCACTGAAGTGCCTTTCTGGATAACTGCTGCCGCTCAGGAAACAGAACAGCTATCGCGTTACCATTGAAGGAGCTGTTTTGCATAAATAGCTATCTGTAGCATTATAAATGCATTAGACATTTTTTGTTTGCTTAGTTTTGTATGGGTCTATGAGCACAACTTGCTCAGGCCCTGCAGAGCTTGCTGTGTGGGCAGCAGCTGGAAGCAAGGCAGGGACATGTCTGGGGCAGGGCACAGGTCCTCCTACCAAAGGAAAGCGTTTGTGTGGGCCCAGGAAATATTTATAACTGCTTGGTAACCATTTTATGAGGTGTCTTTAAAAACAGAGGGGAGAGCACTGAGGGAAAAGAAAAAAAAAAAAAAAACAACACACAACTACTCTCAAGAGAAAAACGAGACATTTTAAAATGCTTCAGGCCAAAACAAGGCTTTTATTTTCTGAGCGCCTTATTCAAGGTGATTCCCAGGGACTCGAACATCTTAAAACATGGCTGTGATTATGATTTTTGTTTGGCCAAGGATCTTTTGCTAATGTTTTGTGGGATTCCCATAGCTAGTTTATGTCTTAAGTGATCTATTGCAATTCATCTCCATTCTGCTGTGCATCTTTTTACACATCCTGTGAGAAAAGATCAGATTCTTGCTCACTGCTGGGCTTCCTGCACAGGGTACCACAGCACCTCCCATCTGTCTTTCAAAGTTCTGTTAAAAATGGCTGCTTCCCTGTTCTGATGTGTGCTGGGGGACTGAGGGCAGCGCTCGCCCATGGGTGCCAGAGGGATGTCCTTGAGCGATGCCTCCACGGCCGATTTTGTCTCACTGGCACTTCTTGCTCACTGCCTCTATAAATCTCAGCTAGAGGTTTTCAGCTTCCCAGTATCTTCTAAGGAATTGAGTAAATTAGAAAAACTATTCAAGCAAGAGCTTTCCTCTCCCCGAGATCAGGTAATGCTATACTCCGTATTTATCTGAGGAAGGAAGAACTTTCACAACCCAGTGGTTCCACTTTTTATTCTTTTCAAACTATAAAGTATCATAATATTGTTTAATAGTGTCATACTTATATTTCATGGTCTGATCCACTTTTCTTTTCCATTCCCATTGTATTTTATGTGGTTTGAAGTCTCAGAGCCTGCAGTCTGTGCTCATGAGGCAGCCTTCTCCCTGCACCACGTGAATAAAGCAGTGGTCAGGCATTCATTAGGAATTTATCTTTTATTTTACTGAAACAGTGCACACTTTGTGCTGTAAAGAATTGTGATGTCCTGCACATAATGTATATTTTCTTTACATTTTCCATTATCTACTTTGCAGCATAGCACATTTGTCACTAGTTTTCTTTCCTTTTGGCTTAATGAGAATCTCTTTTTTTTCAGTGCACTGTTTCTGTCCTTTGTGTCTAATCTGTGCCCTCTATTTCTCTCCCCCCTTGGAGATAAAGCTGCGTTTTGCTTCCGTTGCAGTTCCAGGCAGGTTGGATCCTTTCCCTGCCTCCTGGGGAGGCGCTGGGCCCACAAGGCATGGGGGAGGCCAGCCTGTGAGCCCGGACATGGTGGCCTGGTGTGGTGGTGCTCTCCCATATTCTGCCAAGGCAATTTTGGCCCCTAATTCTGTTGATTTTATTTGTCGTAAACGGGGCAGGGTGAGGGAGGGAGAAGCTAAGCTGGTGACTGTGGGAGATTTCAGAAAGGGTAGCTGAGAAGGAGGATTTCACAGCGCGATGTGCCCACGTGTTAGCCATAAATGTGCCCGTGGTGTGGTTGGTGCTCTCAGAAGGGAATTTCCTGGGGTTGTGAATGAGAAGTTTGTGTCCCGTGGAATGCTGTGAGTTCCTGTATGTGCTGCTTGGGTTCTGGCACAGTAGCAGGGCTTGTAGCTCTGCCTCCATAACTGGCCTCGCTGAGACCAAAGGCTGAGGTACACGGTGTGTCCCCGAGGGATGTCCCACCAGAGCAGGGCAGTCTGAAGAGGTTGCACGGAGATGATAGCCTGGAGGACGTGCTGCTTTACCAAACAGGGCCGCTTATTCGAGAGGAATAACCCAAACGCCATCCTTGTACGTGGCAAACATCAGCAGGGGTCTGTGGAAAGCTGCATTTCTGCAGTGGTTGTTTCCCATAAAGCCTTATCAAATAGGCTTCTTTTTATATGGCTGCAAACAACCCATTCTTTTACTGTTTTCAACATCATCTGACCGGCTTTTACTTCCCTGGGGCCTCATCAGCCCTTTCCCGGTGCTCCTTACAGAGCTGGGGAGAGAAGAGCTGTCTACAGAGGAGCACAGGAATATTTGGTGTGCTGCTCTGGTTCGGCACCTCTAATGAATAAGGAAGACTGAAACTTATCTGGGGCTTGCAGTGATATTTCACTGTAGAGAGAAACGTTTGGTCTGTGGTGCGTTCAGATATACCTCATTGTACTGCAAATAAGAGGAACATTGGAATAGGAAGGAACTGCACAGTAATGTTTGTAGTCTTCTCCAGTGTTGGAGGGCTGAGAGGCAGAGAGGAAAAGAACGATCCAGGAGATTTCCATGACCTACCTCTGTGCTGTAGTTGCACAGAAACACTGAAAAGTTTTTTTGGACATGTACAAGGGAACCACACATAAGCTCTGAAGGCAGCACAGGGGCCTGGCTTCTAACTTTATCCTTCCTGGTGCCACAGAACAGTTCTGGAATGTTTGTTTGGATTCTGATCTCTCCAGCCTGACTGGTATCTTTAAATCCAAAGAACCAAATCCAAAGAAATCCACCTTTAGCAGGTGGTCAGTAATCTGTTGTTTATCCCCTGTGCAGTGTGCTCTCCGTGCTATTTATTCTGCCTCTGCTGCCATGGCACTTGGTCTATGTCTTTCTCCTTTTCTCCCTTAAGCCCTGTCTCCTCTCTTCTACTTTTATAAATGACTGAAATAATAGTTTTCGTTTCCAGTAGCACATTTTGGCAGGGTGGGCTGGAGGAGTTTTCGAGCACAATAATATTTTTCTGTGGAGATTCAGTCTCCTATGTTTTAATTAATGTTCAAGCCAGGTAAGTTGTTTCTTTCTAGAAACAGCATTTGCTCCATCAGTGCTGATCTGTGCACAACTGTTGCTATGCAGCAACCTCAACTTCGTTTTTTTTTCAGACTTTGTTTTGAGCAAACTCCAAAAAAATCCAGATTTCTGTTGCTTGTTTTTCTTTGCTGGAGAAATGTTGTAATGCTACCATCTATGCTATTGCAAGGAAGAAAAAAAAAGATGCTTCCCACCCACTGCAAAGAATCCAGCAAATAAAGCTGGAGGGGGGACAACTTCGAAAAGAAAAGGAAAAAAAACTGTCGTATTCTGCCCAACAATTTTCTTGTTTGTTTTAGCTGTGTCTCTTGAGGTTCTGATTTCTTTGACTTCATGTTTAGCATTCAAGATAGTAGAAGATATGATTCCTTCTTTTTAGGTTGTCAAATAGGTAAATATCCTTTTCATTTATTTCAAAGCAAAATGAGGATGCATAGCAAATGTAACAGTCCTCAGAGAGTAAAATGGTTAACTTAAAAATGCATGCATAGTTTTCTTGCATTCATAATATTGCTATTAGTATTGTTTTTGAATTTTGGAATGTCATCTTTTTATTTAACAGTATTTTTTTTATATTTGTTTGAACAGGCAGAGTTGGGTAATGCAAAGGCTGTCTATTTTCATGCAAAAAAAAAAAAAAAAAAGCAAATGGAGAACAGGCAGAAAGTTCGTGTTTAGTATATATAAGGAGTTTTAACATGTTATGGTACACTGCAGTTTCTTCTAGCGAATGATTGTGTTTTGTCAAAAACCAAGCTGTTTTCCTGCCTTTCCTCTCCACTAGGTAGAGGAATACTGTCTCTTGATTTTGATCTGTCCTTTTCTAACCCACCAGATCATACTTTTGAATTGGGCTTTTAGTGAAATAGAAACAGATTAAGTTAACAGATTAACAGGAGTTATGGATGTTGTGCATTAAATTATGCTATCACAAATTGTTATAAAAATTCATGAGAATGTGAATTTAGGTTACCTAGTTGGAGAGAGTGTTTTTGAGTTTCTCAGTTAAAATATGATGGCGAAAGGGGTTAAAAAGAGTGAGGCAGAAAGAAAGGAGAAATTCAGAATACTGGGAATGCAATTTCTGTTACTATCTATTTCAATGTGCAGAAGTTCAGTGTCCCTCTGAAGGAAAGAGCGGAGGCAGCTGTGGCAGAACCAGGGAAGAAATCTATCCTCATCCCCATGCCCTCTCTCTCCTCCCTGGACATGTTCCCAAGAAATGCCACAGCTTTGGTCTTGGCCACAAGCCTTCTTCCCAAAAACTGAAAGCAAAACACTTGCTTTACTCAAGCATTCAACAGAGCAAGCATGATTAGCTTCCTCTGAATATTGATGTTGCTGAAGCTTTGTTCCACCTGTAGAAGGGAACTATATTTGAGGAAAATTTCCTCCTGAGGTTAGAATGAAAGCAAGCATTTTTGAACTGCCTGTGGTATAGTGGAAGTCCAAGTGAATGATCTGAAGATTAATCCAATTGCCATTTATGATAAAACATCATCTGAAGCTAGTAAATATATTCACGCTCAAGTTCTGCACGTCGTAAGCACAACCTGATCAAAGTTTCCCTGCTAACTTTTGACTCACCTTTGCAGAAGCATTACCTGTTTACAGGTGCCCTGTTTTTGCATTTAGTGTCTGAAATTCAGAGTCCGTACCTGGCTTGAGTGCAGAACAATGTGAAGGGTGATGAAGATTTCAGTGGGGTTATACAGATTTTCTTGTTTCAAACACGTGACGTCTACAGTTTCTGGCAATCGAAGTCAAAACTGTGTTTTACTGATGCCTTATCAGTAAACATCTTAAGCTTCTAGGTGTTGCCATGATGTTGGTTTTGATGAAACTGAAAAGTCAGAATTGGAAATTACAACTCATTTTCCCCATTTTGTTAAATAACAAAGGTGATCTTTTCTGTATGATTCTTAGTGTCACATTTTTGGTCTCAGCCAGATCTCCGTAGGGTTCAGAGCCTTTGATGTCGTTACATATTGTACATTTCACAGAGCCTTTGTCTTGGAGGAAAATTTCTGGCTGACATATACACACACTCATGCATATATGTGCTGTCAAAATATTACGTGCCATCCTAAATTATTTGGTAGCAATGGGAAAAACACCTGCTTGCTGAGTACCTTTCTACCTTTCAATTATCTGCAAGATTTTTTGAGGGAGATATATTATTTAAAATAGTAATGACAACCTGACGTAAAAAAGAGGTAATTTTTTATTCTTCTTGTTCCACTACTTGACATTAGGGTACATTGCTCTGTATCCTATTCAATCACATGCAAATGGCTTTCACAAGGTGAAGCAAACACACACTATTCTTCAAGAATTATACCCATGTATATGATATGTAAAACCTTTTAGGACTTACTGTGCAGCAAATGCTGCCTTTTAATTATGAATACATATAAAATATGCAAAAAGATAAAGTCAACGTGAGCAATGAGAAAGCAGGAACATGAAATGTGTGTCTTGAAACCACTATGCTTTTATGTGCAGTGCTAATTTTTGAAAATGAATTAGCATGATAATGTTCCAAGGGGCATTTTAAATATCTTGAAATCTTTGGGACTTCAGGGTGTTAGTCAGCTCTATTCTTGAAGTTCACGTTTTTCTATGGTTGCTAAATAGCATATAATATTTCACATTTTCATATGTCTAGATACACAACTTCTTTAGATACATAGCTTTCTCATATGCAGAACATTTTAAGATTCTTGTGTGCAGGTTTTTGTAGTCATTGTTGCTTAGCAGTTTTATGAGATGAGAATACGGATCCCTGTTACAATACTGTGATCTATGTAAACTCAAATACATAAATAGGGGTACTATATTCCTCTTATGCATCTCTGCAAACATAATTCAAGGGAGCAGGAGAGTGAAATTGCTTTTTAGGCTATAAGGATGTCTGCTATTGTCTGTGTCAGGGGCGTGTGAAACGGAAGGCTTCTGCCAGAACGGTAGCCATCAGTTTGTTTGGAGGGTGGCACTGGGACGGGACCAAGGTTGGCTGAGCCAGCAGAGGAGCCATCCATCCAGGTGAGTGTGAGCAGTGGCATGACATGGAGGAAGTGATGGCAAGTGGAGCTTTCTGACGTGTTTTGGGTAGCTGGGACTGCACAGAGGGATCGCCTTGTTTTAAGGACAATCCTGAGCTAGGGAGATCAATGGGAGTACAACTGGTCCGGAGCTCTGCTGGGAGAAGTGATGCTGAAGAGGGCTTCTGCTGTCACTCTTGGCTCAACTGTGTCAGTGTTTTTTCTTCCTGGGAAAAGCTGGACTGTGAAAAGCTTCAGATGTTTCAAGACATTTCAGTTCACTTGGTTCTTTACCAGACATCTCACTAGACTGAATGATGTTCAATTAACTCCAGAGATGTCCTTGTCTGGAAAGAAAGCAGCTGCAAAGCAGGAGCTGCATGAAGAAAGGGGATGGAAGCAGCTCCAGCTTGCTAGCGAGAATGGAGATGTTTTTATGACATCTGGTGGTCATAAAATCACAAGTACTCTAAGTGAAAATGGCAGTTGAAAACTTCATGAGAAAATTATTCCTTGTAAGTCATGCATACATGCATATATGTACCGTACATATATATCTGCATACAGAAGTATTATATTGGATTTGTAAGTTTACTACCATCTGTTGCTTTGGGTCTTTTGCATATTTATTATATGGAGTTAAATACAATGATGATATTCAGAAAAAGAAGAACAACTATAAAATATTATAGATGGGGAAAAAAAGTAATCTTTATTTAGCTAGGAAATGTAATTGAAGTTAGTGTAGAATATTTTCACATAAAGATTCCATAACTTGGCCCAGGTTCAGCAACTCTTGAGATTACTGCACATATTTTCACTTACAGCATTCACTGCGTTCAGTCCAACAGCACCAGTTGTGTTGTTCCTGTGCCTTTGTGTTCATTATTCTAACAGTTTTAAACCAGAAGGGAATTCCTCTCTGTGCTGCAGGTACTGGGATGGAGATATGTCAGGACTTACTTGCTTTATTACTGGCCCTAGGTGGCATTGGATATGGGGGTGAAATATTGACGCGGCTGGTGTAATAAAAAGGTATTTTGTAAGGCTTCATTTGGGCTAAATGAATGGAAATATTAATATTGGCTTCAGCTGGCTTGGATTGGGCCCATTGTATATCATGCTCTCTATAAAATTCTCACTACAAACGTAAAGACTTCATAATGCTAATAACTTTTATTTTTAACAAATGATATTGTTGGCTCTTGCCTGACCTAAATTATTATGATAGTAAAAAATGCAAAAATACAAGTTAAATTACTCTTTAGCAGAAATTTCAGGCAATGGACACTTTTCCATGAATATTTCATACAAAGCTATAAATAATTCTGTTGGATTTTGAAGATCAGAAAGTGACTACTTGGATGATGTAGGGCATTTATGTAAGCCTTATCGCTTTGTGCATGCCGGAATAGACAGATTCATTCATGGAATTCAAGTCATGTGTTGGTAAAAGTGACAGTTTTCCTTAAATTTCTTTTAAATAGCTATTTGTTTCAGTTGCTTAAGACAGAAATAGACAAATACAGCACTGTCATTCGCCTTTGTTGTTACCTGAGCTGCACCTACTGAAATGTTTTTCACACAGCTTTCAAATTTTAAGAATGTTTTATTCATTATTCTAATACTAGTGCTGAATATACTGCGCTCATATGATATGTGTTGGTTAGATTACTCAAATGTAGGTCTCTCCTAACCTTCATCGAAATACAAAAAATAACTTAAACTGATTGAATTTGCCTCCTTCTGAACTGATTTGGATGGGTTTTCCTGTAAACAGTGGTAATCTCCTCATATTGACTGGGGAGGGGGAAATAAGACCTAGAATTGTTTTTCCTTTTGTTACAGTTCCTGTAATTTAGTCAGTTAGAGAATGTTGTTATCCAGCTAATAGAAAAATAAATTGAAATGGTGCTTAGTTTTACCGTCGAACCCTAATAAGAAGACAAAATAAATACCTGAAATTTGTTTATTCAGAAATGAAAAACCTCGATTCTTGAATGCTACTGGCCATCAGTGTGGTTGTTACAGCAACTTCAACATGCCCAGTTCCTCCCTGCACTCTTCCCCCAAAGCCAGCTCCATTCCAGCTTCCTTCCTCTGCACTTGGGCATGTGCCGATGTCTGGGGCCAGCTGTCCTGCAAGGATTTCGAGGACAGGGCTTTTTATCTTATATATATATATATATATGTATATAAAATAATAAAAATCTAAAATAATATCTAATAAAAATAATAAAATATATCTAAAAATTACAGTCTCCCTGTGACTCAGGGCAGCTGCTCCACTAGCAGCCCCACCCCTCTCCCTGCTTGCCTACAGCTTTTTGAGCAGGTTCCCCTCAAGCCTGCCAAAAGCAGGTCTGTGAGCAGGACTTCCAGGGTTTTTAAGGTACTGCACGGCTGGCTAAAAGGAATGGTGTCGGCTGGTGCAGAGAGGAGCGTAGTGCTATGTCCCTGGCAAGCACGAACCCTGGGGTGACAACCCCAGCCCCACAGGGCCCCTGGGCTCTGTGCTGGGGGTCCTGCACAACAGCCTCTGCTTTTGGTCTCCATCAGCACTGGGTATGAGTAGCATTATTAAGGTCATCCTATGGAAAATAACAGCAAATGAATAAATGGCCATATTTTTAATCTTCTGTTCTCTTTGTGATATGTGTTATTTGTTCAAAACAGATCCTGCTTTACCATGCACAATTTGTCAGAAACTGCAATGGTCATTCAGCTACCTATTATTTTTTTTCCCTCTGCTTAGATTTTTGCCATGGTAAAACTAAGATCCTTTATAGCATTTCCAAGCTGTATTTCATTACCATTTTTCTGAATTTATATGATCTCTTTTGTAATGCCAAATGTGCTCCTAGTACATGATAAATCTGTACAACAGGAAAGAACTTTTCTGTTTCTCTTTTTCTTACAGCTAATCCTTTAGTATGACAGAAAATGTTACTTGCATACTGATTCAATAGATACCACAAAACAAGAACAAAGCAAAATGAGCTAGAAAGTCAAGCAAAATTACAGGCCAGAATCAGGAAGATAATTTATATGAAACAATATTCACATTGGTGTGAAAGCACATTGGGTAGCAAAAAGATCTGCCATGAGACGTTTGGGTGAAACGCTGCGGTGGGATGGGAAGGATCTGTCCTCCCACGTGAGAGTCCAGAGAAGTTGCTGCTGGATTCTCCCACAGTAATAAGAATTTTAACAGAATTATTATCTGAATTGGATGTAATTTAAAGAAATCAGGAAAGGTGTTATGCTGGAAACCTTGTCCCTGCTGATTTAAAATTTTTAATTTATTGCTGTTGCCATTCATGCCTCTCAGTGCCTCCAGCAGCCATTGCACTGCTTTGGAGTGTGCCTCTGCCACTGTGGTAGCTTCAGAGTCTCTGCTTTACATTTGGTTGATGCTCTCAGCTTTGCAAAGTGGTTCTTTACACATATGGATGTCTTCAGAGGTGATGATTTACTTCCTCAACCATTAAGCGTTAAGCTGGCATGCCTTTCTGTCACTGTTTAGCTGAAAAGCAAGGCTGAAAGGTTTGAATAAGGCTGGGACTAAATCACGCTGGGCATCTGTTGGACATTATTGAGGAAGCATGGAGTGAGGTAAATATAACAACACTAAAAGGACCTTCCCAAATTCCTGAAGACTGGCGCTGTTTCTAGAGATGTCTGCATGTAAATAAATTGGATTGGCAAGATATGATGTTGCTTTCACCATGTAAATATCCTGTCTCCTATCATTTTAGGATACTTTCGAAATAGGGTGGAATTAAAATATTTGTTTATAAAACTATCTAAGGAGGAGGTTTGGGCATCTTGCACACTCATCTTGATGGCTTTGTGCAGTTCTTCACCCTCAATCCTTTGGGAGCTCCACATCCCGAAATACCAGTGCTAGCTCTTCGTCCTTTGCCTGTATGGATATTTGACATCATTCCAGTCCTCCAAACAACTATAGTAAAATCTCTCATCACCTTCTCACTACTTTGGTGCAAACATAGGCTAAATGGTGATAAAGTGAGACAGTTTCTCATCCCCAGCTACTTTGTTGACAGAATATCAGCTGCTGGTCATCGCTGCAGACACTCATCCATCTTGCAGTGCCTCTATCACTTGCTGGGAGTGTTGCAAGTTTTAATTTACCATAGTGTTTCCTATTCCATACCTTCCATTTTGTACCTTGACATTTAACTGGTGTTGACCTCTGTCAGCGTAAGGCTTTGCATGGCAGGGGAAGCTTAATGAAGCACTTTACATGTCAGCCATAAAATATGGAAGAATGTTTGAATGCTGCTGTTCTCATTCTGGACTTATTTTCATTTATATCTTTCATAGCCAAAGGTAATATTGCAATGGTTCTTTTCTTGCTTTTATAAATTGAATCTCCAGTTTTCTTCTGGCTTCCCTCAGGAACCTGTGAGTGAAATTGTTTTCCTGTCCTGCAAAATACTTCAGAAACCATCCCGGCCTGAATTGAGGTGGGCGGCTTTGTTTCTTTATTTTTGCTTTTCTTAAAGTAATATGTTCCTTTTGCTGGTCAATTCAAAGAACTTTGATTTGTATCAAATTTGAATTTTAACATTTTCTTTCTATTTCAAAATGAAAAGTATTTTTCAGGTTCATGTTTTCATCAATTCATCAATTTGCCTTTTCATACAAACAGTATTGGTTTCAACATATATTCTTAAATGAAAATACTTGCTTGACAAGGTTGCAATCATTTCTTGTGTTTGACCTTCCCCCAGTATGTGAAGCTACTTTTATATTTCTTTTTGACCTCAGGCCGCTGTCTTCGGGTGTGGGGCATTTTTCCCTTCAAATCTCTTGTCTCTCCAGATCATTTTTATGCCTGACGGTAGTTTCAAATTTTCTCCCACCCTTATTTTTCCCCCCCTTTGTCTGTTCCAGGTTCTCCTCTCTTTCCTTTCTGTGCCTTTTCTTGCTTTGCCCTAGCCCTTTGATGCTTGGTGGCATTACTGTGGGGGCAGGTGCAAGCCGAAGGAATCTAAACACCTTCCACGCTTGTTTCCTTCAATAGGCATCTTCAGCCTGCTGCTGAAGCACACATTGCTTTTTGATTCGCTTTGTGAGCAGTATTTCAAAGAAAACCTACTTCTTGAAAACTAATTGAGCAATTTCAAGAAAACAAAATTATTCTCAAACTTGTGCTTCTTAACTGTTTACTAGCAGTGTTCTAGGCAGCACAGTACCTCTTGTGTCTGGTTTCCTATGATGCATTTAATGAAACACGATTTTTAAATCACACCTTCAGGTTTACTTTTTTGCCTTACATCTTGGAAACTTCAAGCTATCTGTAAGGGCAGTTGTGGTACAGTCACTACTTTGAATAAATGTGGTATTTGGGATAACAACCATGATTTTTTGAGGCAAATAATGTAAAGCACAGTATTTAATAGTTCTGGGTTTCTATAACTGGAAATTATTTCTCTGGAGTCTTTATTTTTGTTTAATTAAAAATAGTACATCTCTTACTTGGTTATACTCAGGGATACCTTTTGATGTGGGCAATTAAGAGACTAATCTGTAGCAGTTGCATAAGAAGTTCCCCATGAGAAATTACATGAGATAATAAGAAAGTTTCCAGTTACAGAAACCTATAATGCCAACGTGCAAAATATGTTTAAACCATTTAAAATCAAAAAAATGTAAATTTTTAGCCAAGTGACAAAGATATCTTGAATATTATTTTTGCTTCCATCTGAACATTTTTGCATTCTGGTGGAAGGCAAGAGACCATGGGAGGGAACACCTCTGACTGACTTCTTAAGTAACTCTGATTCCTGTTTCACATTCTCCCAACAACTGTTCTCTTGTGATGAGTCAACTAACATTGCAAACAAGTTGAAAGGTATACGCACATAGGTATACGCTTATCTGTCTTGTGTCTCCTTTCTGGAGGTTGCTACTTATTAAATATTTAATATTAACAGTATTTAAGACTGCACAGTAACAGTACAGTGAAACTGAAATGTGGCATGTTTCTGTGTATTCTGAAGTTCAGAGGCCGAGTGGATATTTCATTAAACAACAGCATGAGAAGAGAGCCTGCCTCTGGGTCAAGATGCTGCTCCTCAGATGAGGTTTCTTAGAACCATAAAATGGGCTCTTGGTATTTCTCTGTGCATCAAAGCATCAGAGACCTGTCTACAACCTTCCCTGCTCTTCTAGCACTCTTCCTCAGTTCTCTGGGTTCTCACCCATTCTGTGAGATTTTAAAGACACTCTCCAGTGGCACATCAGTTCACCAGGATGAGTTCACCATGCTCTGATGAGCTGGATGTTCTCCATCTACCCACACGTTCACGGGCCTGCATTTCCTTCCTCAGCCCCGTGCTCCCTTCTCTGCTGGCGTGGGGGCCACGGTGGGCAGGGAGAGGCCAGCCTGCACCCAGCTGCTTTGCTCTCAAGCTGCTCTCTGCTATTAGCTCTCCTCTCTCATTAAGGATCTAACAATTCCTTCATCTTCCATGTGTAACGGCCTGGCTGAGCCTTTGCTTGCCATAACACATTTGTCACTTTGGCCTTTTTGATTTTCTTTCTTTTTTTTTTTTTTCCCTCTACAGCAGAAAAAACTGTCAAGTTTCAGGAGCCTTTTTAATGACTTTTTGAGGTAGCCCTCTTAAAAAAAAAAAAAAAAAAAAAGAGAGAGAGAGAAAAGCAGAGTTAATCGCTCCCAGCTGCCTATGTACTGCTCTTTACTAGCTGTCAGAGTTCTTTCCCTGACCTGGAGGAACTGTTCTTTTTCTTGGTGTTTTTTTCCATGAAATTGTCTTGTTATGGAGAGAATCATACATGATATAGTTTGTGTGAGTCTTCAGTTATTAATATTACAATATTTCAGTCCTTTCTGGGAAATGCATGTTAAACTTTCAGAAAATAAAGAGCATTTTCCCCTTTCCTTAAAAAAAAAAAAAAAGTTCAAATTTGAAGAAATTATTCAAAATTTGGAGCACAGACCCTGCCAAGTAATTCAAATATATGAAGAACCCATCTCATGGCATTATAGCAGCATGTTAGCAGCTGTCCAGTGAGCAGCTGAATAGCAGAGATCACCATTGGAGCAGAAAAGATCCCATTAGCTTGAATCTTTGGGATTTAAAAACAAACAAAAATAAGAGTATTTTTCAGGCTTTCAGTTCTACACAAAAGAAAAAATATCTGCAGTTAGATGTAATCTTAACCCATTAGAATTCTGCAATTTATCATTTCTTCTTTTCATGAGAGTGCATGCTGAAATCTAACACCTGGTTCTGTTTGTGCTTTTTTGGAGGCGTCCTGAAGGCCGTCATTCTGCTGAGGAGGATGGAAGCCCACGTGCTCACCTCCCAACACAGCCGAGCTCCGTAGTTCGTTTTCCCTTTCCCATTTCCTGTGTAGCATGTTCAAAAAACCTGCTAAACTACCCATCAGTACAACTATGTAGTTTTAAAGCTACAAATTGCCAGAGAAACTGGGAAAAAAGTCAATGCCTGCCTCAGACGTCCATACTAAACATATTGCTTCTCATCAGGTCTAAGGAAATCCTTTATCAAGGGATGGGAGGCATCAGTGTATCACTGCATTAATGTGAGAAGAACATTGCCAAGGTATATTGCAATTTGCAATAACACTTACAGAAGCTGAGCGGTGAGGGGATAATAGCAATTCTTCTTTTATAATGCTTATATTAAGTTGCCATGGTCCAAGGGAGTGGGGAGCTGAAGTTTGGAGTTTGTTTCAGCTTTAAGCAGCTGGAAGAGTTTCTATACATTTTATTTTTAAGAAGTCCATAAAAAATGAACATGTTTTTTATTTTTAATATAGATACAAAATATTCAGGCCAGAGAGCCCGTTTCTGCATGAATGTCAAAGTAAAGAGCTACTTTGGCACTCCATCGCACACAGAACCCGAAGGCCATTCATTCGTCTCTCCACGGATGCTGAAAGTGGGGCGCCTGCAGCCCTTTATAGCCATCGCCCTCCAGTGAGACAATCAGGAGAATCTGATGGCAAGAGCAGACTTTTCCTTATGTTTTCTGGTTTCCCAATATGTTCTCACTTCCAAGAAATACGCTGCCAAACATGTCTGCCAGCATGCAACAGAAATAATGAAATATCATTTCTTTTTCACATGGTGATCTTACAACATGGCAGGGAGGTGTCAGCCCCCAAAGCCAAAATTAGAAGTGTCCCATCCCCGCAGCTGGTGAAAAGGGTGAGATGTGGTTTGTAGTGTGCAGCCAATCTGTGTTGTCTTCCACAGCCCTCAGGGCCTTTGTGGAGGTCATGATTTGGGGACAGTGGTGACTGCGGTGGAACCTGGTGTCCTTCTGCCCTGAGCTCATGTGATGTCACAGCAGAATTGGCTTTGAAGGCTCCAGCTGAACAAGCTCATTGCCCAGGAGCCCCCAGGAGATGGCATATCTGCCTGAATTTCTAACCCTGTCGCCCCTGGAGGTGTAAATATTGCAGCAGAGATGGTGCTAGGGAGGTCTCTGAATTGCTCACATCCAAGCAGCCCCTGGTAGCAAGTCCTGGACTTAGACCTGCCTACCCTTGCATGAATTATTATGCAGCCATACTTTATAAAACAGGGTTACTGATTTCCTTGTGGGAGAGAGAGGAAGAGGAGAAGTGAATTTGCCAGATTTTTTTCCCCCATTTGTTTTCTCTTGTTTCTGCTTTCCTGGAGAGCATTATTAATAATCCTTTGTCAGGGTGCCAGGGATCTGTCATCCTGAATGCAGCATAATTAAGTGGGCAGTATTTGCAGAGGTGTACAGACATTAAAGCTGCTCAAATGAGAGAACGCTGGACAGAAACATTTTGGAAGGGCACTGAGGAATTTTATTTTTTTTTTGAGTGGCTAAAGGGACAAAGGCCTTGAATAGTAAATAGAAGATCTCATAGGACAGGATGTGCTTTTAAAGTACTTTTTCTTTCCATTCCAATAGCACAATGTTGGTAAACCATCACCTTGAAATTGTGTTCAGTCACAATTTTATGCCAACTATAAATAATAAAAGGAAAAAAAAAAAAACACAACAGATTGGAGTTTGATGAGGAGGAAATATGTAATTATATGGACAGCTTTGCTTGATAAATGAAACATCAAGGTAGTAGAAGTTCTGTTTCTCATTAATACAAGCTTTAATATAATCTGTTAAATGATAAACTAATTATTGACCTGCCTTTGTTGATGCAGCTCATTGTTTTCTTTTGTTCTGCTCTAGATTTATTTAAAATTTAAATTTAATATAAATATATAGGTACAGATAATCTGATCTTTTTTTTTTTTTTTTTTTTTTTTTCCCAGATCATTGCCCTGTTTAAAAACAGAAGAGAATACAGATACATGCAAGCCAAAAGAATAAGACTTTAATAAGACAGTACAGCCAGGTGTTCTGTTTTCAGAAGGCCTGGTAGCTGATTGGTATTGATTAGGTCAGGGTGACCTATCCTAATACAATATAGTTCAAATTCAAAATAGCTATTGTAAATAAAATTAATAGAACCAATTTTCTACTCCCAAGTAACATTGTAATACAGCTTCTTATGACTGAGTTCACATTGGAAAATAAATTAATGGCCAGTAAAACACAATGGAAGTACAGATATGAATTTCCAGAAAAATATATGGCCATTAAATCCTTTATTATTGTAAAGCATATGAACCAGATTATCAGCTGATACAAAGTGACATGGTTCTACAATATTTAAAGAGCTGTCACAGTTTTCTTCTTTATTTTTTTCCCCCACAGTTCAGTGGGGAAGTGCTCTTTTATTTCTGCTTTCTGGGTTTGCCTTTGGTCAACTACTGCACAGTGGTTAGCATGGTGGGGTCACCTAAAGGTACTTAAAGATACCAGATGTAAAATTATTTTTTTTTTCAGTAATTACTTTGGAAAGAAGAAAGACAAAATAGGAGACCAATGGGTATATTTCCAGCATCTCATAGATAAACCTGGCAGAATAAGTTTTCAATCTGGTTAATCTGAATGAAATACATACTTTTTTTGTTCTCGTATGCTTTAATTGTTAATATAGCTTCATTTGGAAAACAAACCAAAACCAAAACTTACGCTCTCTCTTCTTGGAAGCAGTCTCTCTCTTAATCTCAGGAAACCTGCTCTCATTTCCCCACTGTTTTACACCTATTTCCTCTATTCTATCAGATTTCAACACCTCTACGGCTGTTTATTAGATCCAGAATGTTGTACACAGCTCGCCAAGCAACCAATTACGTCCTCTATAAAAAGAATATGCTACTTATGTCTAATTAACTTCACTACAGCATGTTCGACATTGTGGGAAAGTAACCTGCCGAGTCCAGGGCAGAACTGCGCCAGATTGAAACTCTCCCAGATGACTCTATTGATGAATAAACAAAGAAGGTCGGCCGAGGTGGTGGTAAGCAGTATATCTTAATACATGCACTGCTTGGATAAACAATGTGTTAGCTGTTGGATGCTCATTTTGCTTATCTGCAGACCATTAAAATTACCCTGGTATTTAAAACTACGTTCTCCTAGAAAAATATATATTCATTTTCCACCCCCAAGAAACCTAGAGAACATTGAATCAATATTTAATTTTAGGGGACAGCCTGAAGACACTGAGAAATAGCACCTGAGAAACTCTGCCTTCTGCAGGAGAAGGTCAAAGGGCTGATTGTGGTCAGCCACAATGCTGTCTGCTCTCAATCATGTCCCTCTGCCTGACGGGAAGCAAGGTAAGCACAGCGGCTGTTTTTTCAGCTCCGTATTTGTACAAGTCTAACACAAGAGGGTGAACCTGCGTAAGGTCATATAAATAATGAATAAATAGGGAAGCTGCTGAGCCAACTATCATGTTCATTCAAGCACAGCGTTCAGGCTTAGGCTCTGAGCTCTGAAGCAGGGAAAGGACCTCATCATGGTGCCCATCTTGCACACTGGTTCCCCCTGCTTTACGTATATATTCTATACAGAAGAAATCTTGGAAAGAGGCAGCCAAATTATATTTGCTCAGTGCTTTTGACAATGTTTATGCTTCAGCTTAAAATTACAACTTTCATTTTTCTTTTAGGTCTTTTACTTTTTTATTTTTGTATCATTTTTGAAGTGATATAGACTACAGGCAAGTGACGGACATATTCCCAGCAGAGGTACTTTTGTGAGCAATCACAAGTCACAGATACTTTTCTCACAGATCCTGCTACTTGAGGCCTTTGTTCCAAATCATACTCATATTTTATCTATTAGCTTGGGAAAGGTACCAGGTGTCAGAGAAACATGTGCCAGAGAATCATCTGGGGAAACTGAGACACAGAAATTTAAATAAATAAGAGAAGATACTATTTCATATACACTTTAGGCACATCAAGATTTTTCATATCTGAAAAGAGTAAAAAAAAAAAAAAAGCAAGTGGATATCAGGAACATAGCTAGTTAATTATATACAGAAATGAAGAAAATTCTTAACACTTTGTATTGTATCTCATATCCTTCAATCACAGAAAGAGATAGCATTCAGTCATGAGCACTGTTGACTGAAATGGCAATGAATCCTGTAATAGCGAGTTCATTAATGTATGATATATCCCCTTTGCAGGCATAATCTGTTACGTTGGATTTTGCCCCAAAGTGTCTGTAAGTGAAGGATCACACTGAACATCTTTAACTGAAAAGGTTGCTGAGGACTAAATAACAATGCGGTGATTTAGGGCACTGATTGTGCTCGCACTGCGCAGAGTACAAATGAAGTTGAAGTGCTTTGGGCACAGTAATTACCTCTTTTGTCTTTGGTATGCCAGTGCTATGGAGGTTTTCTATTGTTGAAGTTCATAAATCATTCACTAGGAGTGCAGCGTAGTGCTCCTTGCACAACATAATTAACAAGCTAAACCATCACTGCAGCATACCCAGCTGCAGAGAAAGGTGTTTAATTAAAAGTGGGATGCTTCCAATGACTCGAAATTGTTTCAGGTTCCAATTTCAAGCTTTTACATACTGGAACGTCAATTTGGAACTTTATAAACTGAAAACCGTTGCGAGGAGCATAAAGCCCTGTATCCTGAGGCAGTAATGAGATCTCTGCTTGAACTTCTGCTGAATGTTACATTTATTAGCATAATTCCACGTACAGCTTTAGCCTGTTTTGGGGAAAAAAGTACCTCTGCAAAAAAATACCGATGGAGCTCCATAATGAGGGGTGATATCGTTTAAGCCAGCCTTTGCTCATGCAGACTCAGGGCTGTTATACGTTAGGTCCCACGGCTGCATTTCAGTTGCACAAACTTCTGTGTGACAAACCAGTGCTCACACTTGTGACTGGGACAAACAGGGCCCAACGGGTTAAGGAGCTTTGGGTTTAGGAGACACCGTCCTTCTCACATACACAGCCGTGTGCTGCCAGATGTTCCAGCTGTGCTCTGTGCCAAAATATTTTCAGTGCTATAAAAGCATTTTGCTTTTCCCGTTGCTAAATATTGTAGAACTGTCAATGATCTGCAGTAGTGTTATGGGGTAAATGTTTGCCTCTTTTTAACTCATGAAGATTGCGCTCAAAATATTTAAGATCGGAGAGAGGATGGGGATGAGGAGTGGTTTGTGTGGTAGTGGCAGCTGTGGTGCCGTGGGGCTTGCGTGGTGCTGGGGTGATGGCAGGCAGGCAGACTGCTCATTTCCATGGGAATTTGTAGGTTTCAGTATCTCTCGCACCCCCCCCCCAATAAATACAGAAGACACTAACATTTAGTTTAGAAAATGTAACATATTTCTTTCAAACAAACCTTCAACTTTAATCCAGGCATCTGGAAAGCTCAGACTAATAAGGAAAATAGACTGTTTGTTGCTCTGCCTTTGTAGTGGATGGTAAAATGCACTCTTCAGGACACAAGCAAACAGCAAGATGCTTCTTCCCCTACCTCAGAAATCTTCCAAAAAACAGATTCCCCAAGGCCAGCCACAGTTGCATGTAGGTGTTAAAATCGCCAGGCTTGCAGCAGGTGTTTTGGAGCTGGCTCTGCCCCATGCCAGATGACTTTTCCAACCCCATCTGTGGCCAGTGGCTCGCTTGTTGACATGACTGGCTCACAGCTTATGGAGAAAAATCTTACTTTTTTTTTTTTTTTCCTTGCTCCTACAAAGCATTTATTTGCTTTAAACCCAAGTGAAAAATCCCTAGATGTCTGGATCAAAATTATGCGAAATGAAGTTAGTTATTATTTGTTTCAAATAAGCTTCCTGTAGCTTGCTGGAGAAACAAAACCTCCCAAGCTGCTCTGTGGGGTGTGTGTGAAAGCATCCTAACAGCCCTCCCGAGCGGGTCCTTCCGAGCTGCGCCACCCTCCCTGCCCCACGCGGGGTTGGGGTAAGCTGGTATTGCTTACCCAGTCAAATGATGTTATTAGCAACAGGAAATAATGACGTAGAGATAATAGCAAGTCCAAGTCAGACAATTAGCACAAATTTCCTATCACAGGGAACAGTGTGTGCTTTTTCAGAGTCTTGTAGTTAACAGCTCTGGATTACACTGAAATAGACTATTACCTGTTGCATGCAAAATCCTTCCATTTTTTTTTCTTAATTCTGAGCTCCAAAACTGGCTAATGAGAAGTAGAAAGAAAGACTCATGTTGTAAAAACAGAAGTGGTTGGGTACATATGAAGCAGGCTAACCTAGCAGCCGCTATGGCACTGGGGACTGCCTGAAATCCCCCTGCACTTACTAAGCCCCAGAGGATTCCTTGTTGTTGATACCATCCAATTATTCATTATCATTGCTTATTAATTTATCTGAAGTAAGCTTTCTAGGATAAATAATATCCAAGCTGTTAGATACTGTGCTATTTAAAACATAACGCTATCTATAAATTTGTCTATAAGAATTTACAAAGAGAAGTCCTGGGGATAATTCAATGGTGTCTTATAATTCTCTTGGAAATAACGTGTTTTATACCAAATTAAAGAAGAAAAGATCAAAAGTGTAATCTCTGTAGTAATATTTAGACTCACTAGTTATGAAAATTGTTTTGGAATACTTTTATATTTTCTCTTGCTTGGCTACAAGCTTTTTACACCAAAGGAGCACGGGTGTAGCTCGTTGTGAGCCCTGTAGCCTGCTTTCCTGGCTGTAAATGCTGAGATTAGTGATTCTGCACATCAGGTGGGTTAACACGGGGGAGGAGAGAGGATGAACAGTTCAATTAATTAAGCCAGGTTGTAGCACATCATCATCATTTTTCAAGGTGTCAAGTGGGGAGATCTCCAGGAGAGATGCAGATTAGCTGGGACCACCTGGGAATTCAGGCTCATTTGCAACCCCAGCACTTCAGAGCACTTGGAAGTAATGTTTGTCAAAGTTTAACATTAAACCCACCATAAATATGAAGCATATTTGTAGGAGTGCTCTAAAATACTGTTAATTTCCCTCCCTGTGATATGGAAATAATCCAGTGAAGCCAAGAATTTTTCTGACTTCGTGCAGAGGCTTTTGGGTTTGGGGGCGTGACCCCAGCCAGGAAATTCAGCAGTGGTGCAGCTATTTCAGTGATCACGATGACAGAACTGAAAAGCGGTTTATTCCGAGCTCTCACAGCTTGGGGTGAGAGCGTGCCGAGGAGGCAGCGGAAGCCTCTCACCTCCTGCACGCTCACAGAGCTGTGCTTTGGGAAGCTCCTCAGGCTTTCTCATGATGTGAGCTGTGAAGATCCAGCAACATTTCATCCTGGAGCTATATTTGCATATCTGTAGCCTGCAAGTTTGGCATGATTCCTTTATGAAACCATTTATTCTGCATAGATGGATATTCTTGAATGTCAGGACTATGCGCAGCCCGCCTCCTTTTATCCCAGTTGTGTTGCATGTTATGAGCTTTGCCCTTTATTGCTTTATTTGCTACTAATTCTGCAGCTGTTTCTCTGTTCAGGTGGCAAATGAAAATGCTGTGGGCCTGATAAGGTGGTGGTTGCCCACTGGGGAGGAGCCTGGCGCTCCTGTGTGGTGAGGGGGCTCTGGGGAAGGCCCTAGATGATGAGGAGAGGCTTTGCTGGGGTTCCATGGGGGACCCCGGGGGCTGCTGAAATGAGAGTGGAATGAAGAGCTGAAGGAGGTAGGTTTTGTTCTTTTTTAAAAATTTATTTTCCCCCGTATTTGTTCATTTGCTGTCTTTAGAGAGCTCCATTGTTCTGATTTTCTGTCCTAACAAAAGAGCTTGGAAACTTTTTGATGTCTTTGTAGAAAGTTTTGGCTGTATGCTCCAGATGGCTCTGAGTCCCATCACAGCGTATCGATATTAATTAACCCCGTGTATAACCCAGGCTGTGAATCTCTTCACAGTGTATCTCTATTTATCACCCCTCTTTGGGGTGAGGAGGACCAGGGTGGGCTTGGTGGGTGACCAGGCTGCCACCAGATGTGGTCCCAGGTCAGCAGGGCAGTTGTTTGCTGGGCTGTAACTGCGGAGGGGTGCAGTAGCTTTGGGATGAATGAAGTGCTGGGTCTGTACAATCAGCATGTGTGGTGGAAGAGGAGAAAAGTGAAAAACTTGAAAAGGCAGGACTGCTTTCTTGGTGTGTTGCTGAAAAATCCGTTATGATGATACACAACAGGACAGAAACATACAGGTAATTGAGCGTGACCTGTTTGCTTTGAGAAAACAGCCTTTTTTAGGTTGATTACATGTTTGTTTTAGAATGATATATTCAATACAATTGAGGGAAATAGTTGGTGATAACCATTTCAGGTCTCATAGAGAAAGGTTTCTGGAACAGTAAAGTGTCACTGAAGGAACAATATAGCTATTATTTCCTGGTTTAATTTCAAGAAACTGTGGCGTTGTGCTTGGTCCTTAGCGCTAGAATCTCCTTTTCATACCCCATGCTGCTTTGGTATATAGCTGATATATGAATATTTTGTATTCCTGCTTTTCAAACAAGGAAGTTAAAAGAAAAAAACAATGTATATTTATTAACTTACATTTCATGTAGGAAAATAGCTTGAATCTGAGCAATGTTGTGAAGAAAGGAACCATTCTAGAACTGAATGCTTCCACCACCACTCATCAGTGAGCACAGTGACTGACTCAGTCTTGGGCTTGATGCTCTCTCAGGTAATCAAGTGGTTTTTGCAGGCGGCAGCGTTGTGATTTCTTTCATAAAGTGATAAAACCTAATCATATAACCGGTTCAGTTCTTTCCTCCTTGGGAGAGCTGGAAGGTTATTCCAGAGCTTAATTTTTCTGATTGTTAGAAACTGATTTTTTTTTTTTTTTTAACATTGGTTTTCAGCCAATTTATTTTTTCTCTTTCTAATTTTGTCTTAACTGTTTCTTCTCTTGCTGGTTATATTTGCTTGAAAATATCTAGTGAAATTTCTAGGTTAAATAAGCATATTTGTTTTAATTTGTCCTCTATTCCTATTTCTTGATTGTCCAGGTAGTTCTTTGCAATACTAGTATACATTGTAGTTCATCTTTCTTGAGCTTGAGCCAAGCTGTCCAAAAATTATACATGATATTGAAAATTAAGTTCTTTGTATTTCCGTTTTGTTTTATGAGCAAAATCCCATAAAACACACTCAGTTTTCTCATGTTTCTAACTGATGAATTCCTGATAGTTAACAGGAATTCTTTTTGTAGCTGATTCCTGCTGCTCGTCTGGTGGATAAAGGGGCTTGCACTGTGGGGGAAAGACTTACTGCATTTAACATGATCCTCTTCAGTAAAATGTGTAAGGAAATCTGAAACAGTGCAGCTCATTGTGGGTTGAGGTCTGGTAAATGTCCTAACGTGAGACTGGTGAGTAGTAATGATTTAGACTGTAGTTACCATAAAGTAGCATTTATATATGCATATATATTTATTTTTTCTTGTTTCTCAGAAGACAAATGACATTTGGACAGAGTCTTGTGAACAAGGAAATAAGGGATCTCTCACAAACTCATAAACCTTTGAGAAGTTCTTAAATAAATCTGAGCAGCTCAGCTCTGTTGCTGGCGTTATTTGCTCTGTAGACCAACACCAACGATGTGTCTCGCTGACTTTGCATTAGACCTGCTGATTGTGCGGATTTATCTCCAGTATCAGTTTCAGAAAATATCTTCTAATATTTGTCAAACTGAAAAAAATACTACTGCTCCAACAAAATTCTTGTCCTGTTAGCAAAATCGAGATGTACAAGGCTCAGAAGTTTCTCGCCCTGTAGAGGCTGAGCTGGCTCGTTGCCGCCAGCCCTCAGTAGCATCTCCTGGCGAGCAGGACGCGTTGGCGAGTTGTCCAGGCTGCACCAGGGTGAGGAGCTGTGCTGGAAACAAAACAGGCTGCTTTGTGCACAGGGCCTTTGTCAATTGTTGTCTGACTCCACGTGAGGTCTATGGGTGATTTTCATTCTGGAAGTTGTCTTTGTTTTATAGACAGTGTTTGTTGCTCCTTCTGAACTGAGCTGATGCTGGTTGGACAAATGGTGCTTGGGGATCCAGATGAAGAGTTCTTATGCTGTTTTCCCAACTCTCTGAACTGCTGTGGCTCTGGGCTCTCAGCTGGGTTTTTCTGTTTGAAGCTGTGTTGGTGACAACTGTTGTTTCAAAGAAGGAGACAAGACCTAGCAAATGACGTGGCCAGTTTTCTGAAGGCAGTTGCTGAGAGATCAGCCAGCTCCCCAAACTCACTGATTTGGAGCTCTGAGGACATCCTTCTGAGGAACTTGTCAAAAATGTTGACGGCAGCCAGAAAAGTGTCGCCTCTTCCCATGCCCAGGTGCAGTGCGCTTTAGCTCCTTCCAGCTCAGAGCTGCTTATAAGCAGAAACAATATTGTCTGGGGAGGAGTGGAGAGAAAATGTAGTCACTTGCTGAGTTTACCAGTCCTGTGCTCCTGACTTTAGGGATGGGCCTTTATCCTTTCCACTGACCAGTTTTCTTCAGCGCCACAAGTGCTAATGACACTGTTGGAAAACAGTCATGGAGCCCAAGCCAGCTCTAATTCATACTTGGGTTGGAGAAGTGAGGGAATGGAGATGAGAGAGCAGGGTATGGAAAGGAGTGAAGAGAATACCTCACAAAAAGAGAGTGGGGAAAAAAGTACAACCAAAAACCCTGTAGTGAACAGGGCAGATTTATTTTACAGAAGTAAGAGTCAAGTCTTGTTTGAGATACTGGAAGGGCTGTTATGTTTTGTAAACATTTTGTATTTTCTTTCATTGAAAGCTTGGTAGTCATTGTATGAGCTTGATATAGGCTCTTTGTAGCAGTGGGAATCTGTGTATCTTAGACTTGCAGAGGTGTACAGCTGGGGCTTTGTTACATCAACCTGAGCACTATTTTATTCAGATTCTGCTCCTGCAGGATATACTCTTTTGTTGTCATGAAAAAACATTCTGGCCTGTGACTCAGCCTGACCAGCTCTGCTTTACTTCATCTGCGAGAAACTGCATCATCCATGTATTTATTTACTGACACACCGCATGGTAATTTTTGCCCTTTAATATTCTGTTGTCTAATTGCAGTTAATAGAGGTTCTTAATCTTACTAATTACTGTAAATCATGCTCTGCTAGCCATCCTTTCTTTCAGTGGCAATAAGGCTCTTTTCTCCTTGGAAGGTGCATGTAGTTTAATATAATAAAAGTGTCTTGATAATTAAGATTTATTGGTGAGGGCTACAGAGGGTTGAGAGTCTATGTGAAAGCAACATACTGGGTTTAAAAAACAACAACAAAGGGAACAGAAAATTCAGGTCCTCTAGAACGCTTTACTGATGCAAATGGCAGTGAGCATAGCTTTAGCCACCTTAGTTTAGACATAAAATTAAACCTAAGACCTTTAATTAAAACTATTAGAAGCCTGCAATGCTGCTGGCATAGTGTTTGACAGGTGAAATGTTACCTCTGAGCAATTATCACTTCCAGCACAGTGTTCTGGCATCTCTGCAGTCCTCCTGTGGGTGTCTAAACTTCTAAGACTTTTTATACAGAATGCTTTTTGATTTCATGGTTAATCTGTCAGCCAGATCATCATATTCAATTAACGTGTATAAATCCTATCAAATCAGGTTCAAAGTTTTATATAAAACAGGTCTGTGTAAGAGATTAATCCAAATGTTGATCCACTATAGATTTCTTTTGGGGTTTATAATTTGAATTCTCTCTGCCCGAATATTTCTGTATTTGCATGTAAATGCTGGTGCTAGAAGTGGCTCTGAGGTTTCAGCTTAATTCCCATGAGGTAGAAAACATTTGTGTTTAGAGGAAATATTTAACTGGTGCACTCTGCAGAATGCAGACTTAAAGCTTAGCCTTAGGAAAGAAGAACAGAAAGAACTGAAAAGTCACCAAAAATAGATTCTTTGAAACCGTGATCATAGAAGTTAACAAGTAATGGGACTTGTAAGAAGATGACTATTTTTTTTTTTTTTTTTATGATTAAAAATCTGTGCACAAAATGTTGGAGCTGTAATTCGCTTCATTGATATTCTAGGTTATTGGCTGAGAAATCTCTATAAAATGCTGCGTTCTCACCCTTTACACTACGACTCAGCACAGGGGACCTCCCTCGGTGTGTCCTGCCCTGAGCCACCCCACTGCAGTGGGAGCAGGTACGTGCGGGAGCTGGCTGCGTAGCCAGGTCAGGCACCAGCCTCTTGATGTGGTTTTGTTCTGCTCTGTCCCTGTGCTCTCCTCCCGGAGCCTATAAATAGCTGCAAACGACAACCTGCTTTCACTCCCTCTGCGCTGCTCCTACTTGTTAAATAACAACTGCATGCTGAAACCAACCAAGTAATCATGCAAAGCTGTATTAGGCTCTCCATCTGACATGTCACTTTAGAAGGAAACTTTTAATAATGAATTAACATCTGATTTTCACAGTCTCCTGTCATGTGACTTGCATGTGTAGATGTGCTATTAATTACTTATGGTAGCTGTAAAGGAGATACTGGCACAGTTCACAGGCTGCTTTTTAAGTGTGCAGCATCATTTAAATGTGTCTAATGGCATTGCTTAGAATACATGCTTACTCTTGGCAACCTGCTGATACCATGCTTAGAGGCATTTCTCTGTGCTATTTGTGTTCTGCAGTATCTGTGGTTATCAGCTGGCAACCGGGGCTTTTGCTATAGGATACTGGAGAGTCATACAGTGATAGAAAGTCCTGGATAATCTAAAATAAATCAGTAGATGGAGGGAATTGTGTTCTCCCTGTGGTGAGAAGGAGTGATATAGCACCTCTCTGAAACCTGCTGAAAGCACCCAAGGCAAAATTTCTTACCTGTACGCTTTGCTGATGCATTGCCCTTGGAATTGCCCCACGAGACCATTCTTGTTTCTGCATCTTGAGGAGACCCTAGAGATGTCCCAACAGGCTACTGAAATCACTGCAGAATTCCTAAGGCTACATGTATGTGTGGCTTTTTCTGGAGAAATTCCTACCTAGAACGCTTTGAGTTTACTGGAGAATATCCCATAGGGCTGTGTGGCATGATCTACCTTTGTGTTAAGTATTTCATACCTCTAGTGTAGCTCTGCAGAGCTTCTGTGTTCTCACAGAGCAGTCTAGCCCAGAGCGGTCTGCATGTCAACACGTGGGGACCTGGGTCTGACATGTCCTCAGTGGCGTACTTCTTGGCATTATGTGTAAAAACAATGCTGAAGTACCAGAGAAAGCACAAGGTTCCCATGTGTCCTCCCATCTCAAAGACAGGCTATCCTTCCTGCAGTCTGACTCTCTCCAAGGAGCAAGGCAATACATGTGGGTTTCTAGAGTCCTCCACAAACTGACTCATTTGTGAAGTGATTGAACCAAATGAAAGGGAGAGCAGGGTACCTCATGTGCTTGAATGCTACAGTTATGATGAATCCAAAATGTAATAAAATCGAAGATATCTCTGAAACTCGTATGAAAGTAGAATAAACGGGCAAAAATCACAGTTGTCTTCTGCATGTTTGAGAAGTAGATAAAGTTTACATTTTATTATACGAGCAATTATTTACCTTCTTTATAGTGGCTTCAGTTCCTTCAGAAAAGTCATGTCTAGCCTGTAACTTTGATTTTTGCTGAGTGAACTTATTTTACTCTTTTTTTTTCCCCCGATTTGGATTTGATCATTTCTGCATGCCCCTGTTCATGTACCCAATTATGTTCTTCTTTAGCCTGGCTTGCTTTTTGCAAATATATTTGTTCATTGTATAAATAACCAGAGATATGGAAACTTAACTGATTCCTGTGTGGGAGATGCTCCCCTGCCTAGGGGAGGTAATAAAGATTGACAGGGGTACTGACATTTTGGTTAATTTGTCTTCGGGAGCTTTACTCTTTGTGAGCTCAACCTGCATTGAACATGATTTCCTTGACTTACAAAGAGGTTGGGAGAGGGAGATGTTGATGCAAGAAACATTGGTTCACAGCTGACAGCCCTGTCCCTCCAATGTTGACTTACTCCAACTATTGAGGAAGATGATTGAGAATTGTCAAATTCCTTGGTATTTGAAACGTGGGCTGAATCTTCAGAACACATATACAAGAAGAGCTGATCTGAGTTGTGGAGGGCTACCCCTGTTCAGGAGAGAGTGTATAAAGCTCCATGTCTGACTGCTTCTAGCTTGGAATTTAGAGTTGTTTTCTCTTGCCGTGTTCTCATCCTGTCATTGTATCTTCAGAAACATTGCTATTGACTTCAGCAGATACTGTCACAGCCCAAATGTCATCTCTTAAACTCGCATTAGTATATGACTACGCACCAATTGCTCTTTTACCGATTCTTTGTCATCTCAGTGTCAGAAAAGTGAGCTTCTACCAGACTGAAACCTTTGCTTTTTCATTTTGTATTTCCTTCTACGTTTTCAGCTTTTTCTCTCCTAGTTTCTTTGCTTTTTCCACACCTTTGAAGGTAAATAAGGTGAAATATTTCAAGCTTTCAAGCTGAGTTATATCGGTGTATTAATTACTTTTAGCATCTTTCTAGTTAGGACAAATTTATCAGTCCTTGAAACTTAAAAAGAAAATTCTTGAGAGCTTTACAGAATAATCATTTACATCCGTGTTTTCAGCTATTTACAGAACCTCTGAAATAATGTCCTGTTAAAGAGAATATATATTTCACATTATTGTAACTGAATTGTTCTTATTAAGGTCAGACGTCAATTTTGAAAGCTTTTGAAGGAAAGGGGCATCCAGTCCTATTGTATTTAAAATGTTAAAGAGCTTTAACTGTCTTTCCCTGGAAACAAAATGCAAATGATCAAATATATTTGAAGATTGACTGCTTTATAAGAAAAGCTGAAAGATTCCTGTTTATTTGGTAAAATTCTGCTCCTCTGAGATGAACTCCTTTGTTAAGGTAAAGGTTCCAAAAGTCCTATTAATATTCACTGAACAAATTATGGTTGTCAGTACTTTGCTCCATCGTGTTTTTAACTTGACTTAAATTATAAATCTTTCTGCTGAATTTAGAGAACCATGTAGACGTCTCTTAGAACCTTTTTTACTTTGGAGCTGTTGACATTTTTTTTTTTTATGCCATTATGAATAAATTATGTAGCTAGTCAGACAACATAAACACATTTTGTTAAACATCTTTCTTTTGAGCACTGTGCCCCATGACAATCAAGTCAGTAAGTCAGAGCAGATGCCGTGTTGTCACGGGGAAGGATGGGGTGCCCTCTCAAACCATACTTGAAATGAGAACTACTGCATGAGTAGTACTCTTTTCATACATGATCTTAAATTTCAGTTACTACAGTAGAATATTTAAAATGTAACTAAGCCTTAGACAACGTGGTTTTCTTTAAAAAATAAAAAATAAATAAATAAATCAGATATGTTGATTGTGCAGTTCAGGAATTGTGAAACCCAGGTTTTCATTGGTAGTTGAAAATCAAATAGTGAATTATTGTGTGGTACTCCTATGTGTTTGTTTTTGTTGCTTTGTGGTCCAAGCAACAATAACAGGTATTTCATAAACGAGATGAAGGCATGACAATTTTCCTGTTAATTTGCATCTATTCTTACAAGACTTGATGTGCTCAAGAAAAAAAAAAAAGTAAGATATTGATTTCCTAATTTTTACAAAGAATCTATATTTACCTCCTAATTTTAATCATCATTTTAATAAATGTTATTTCATATCAGTTATTTCCCTTACAGGAAGAATTGTAAGAATTTAATCTTAAGTTTTACTTTGTGCCTCTGGGAGTGGTTTTTGTCTTTCTCCCAGAAGTGTTGAACTTCTGTTTGTATCAATGTAATTGTTTTTCCCAAATTATTCAATTTATAGTTCTTCATAGTGTTGATTCCTTGAAGTCGTGAATAAATGAAGATGGAATTGCTAACATTCTGGTTGATTTCAAAACTTCTGGCCAATTTGAAGGAGGTCAGATTGTGTTGGCTTCAACACACCATTAACAGCTTGGTTGGATAACAAATTGAGAATACTGAGATGCCATTTCTCTAGAAAATAGCTGCAAATACTTGAATATCCATTTCATGCTTAAATTGACTAAATGCAGTTGGGAAACGCAGAAAAACTAAATTTTGTTTCCAGATCAGCAGAAGCATTTATGAGATTCACAAAATTGAATTACTGATTTGACTTGATTGTGCTTACAGCCAGAAATAACAATGATGTACTTTAGATATATTACTGTAATGCAGTTATTTTTAATATTGCATCTTTCAAAACTTCAAAATAAGAAGTTATGCATCAAAGCTGAGTGTGTGTTATACCCTAAAAACAAACTCAATCTGTCATTATTCATATCATATTATTCATATGATATCACGATGAAGGATATGATTCATAGATGACCTGTATCTCAAGGTTTGTAGTCGTTGTCAGCTTACTTTGTGGTATTTACACCTTTCAGATGAAGGAATAGCTTGGAAATAAGTTAACTAACTCTTGGACATAATTTCCTTGTCTGTATCAGATGTAGATTTCATGTCTGCATCAGCCTACTTAATTTGCTGTCAGTGGTAGTTATTTCCTTATTACCTCCTTGGAGAATTTCTCCTTAATGAGCAAATTAAGACTTCTGACTTCGTACTGTTAAGTCTTTGACTTGCTTTATGGGAGCTGCCTTCTGAGCCTCTTTAGCCTTGCCTGCTTATCTGGGTATGAGGTTTCTGCTTAAGTACCTTCTTTGAAAAAGACATAGGCAGTAAGCTTTAAGAGTTTAATTTCAATAGTAAGTTCATTCTCTCCTTCATCTATCTCTTTTATGGATCATATAGGTACATATGGTCTCTATTTTAGTGTTCCTTAACAGAGATCTTATGTTTGATTGTCGCATATGCAGGGAGTTACTTGGTGAGATCTGACGAAATGTGAGGAAGTGTCTGTTTAGGCACATTTGACAGCAGGGAAGGAAGAGTTAGAAAAATAAGGGTGAATCTATGAAGGCAAGCTGAACAGTTCTATATTTTATCTGCCAATAATGGCCCCCTCCTATATATAAATATTTTTTCCCTTCTTCTCTGCATGGTTCTTGCAATGTTTACTGTCGCTTATCAAGTTAATCCTATCAAGTCCAACCCATGAGACCACTTCACACTGTGCTGTATCAGCCAGCCTCACTGTTATCTTATTTAGTTTGATCTCTAATATAACTTGGTTTGACTTGCTGGTGTGCAACATATGTCGACTGGAAAACAAAAAGGGAAATCTGTTTGTTAAGTGTGGCTAAGACAAGCCTCTGTTTGCTTCTTACACTAAGAAAAATGAGCGAAGGCTATAGCAAATGTGGATTCTTAAAATTTGAATCAGGGCAGCTTGCATGAAGAAAGATGTATTTTGGTAAGTATCTTACCCTTCTTATTGAAGTCTGGTGGTAAATTCCTTGGGCTCAAGCATAATACATATAAGTCTTATATATAAGAGTAGTTTTGTTTGAGCAGAGACGTGGAATATTCTTCTTTTGACTCCACTAGGAACAGATCCAGGCAGCTGCTGAGAGCTTTGGAAGCCTACTTCAGAGACAGTCTTGATATTTGGATCTTCCAGGCTTTACATACTTATTCATCTTGTGATTTGTCTTATTAACCTTTTGTCAGTAGCTTTTCTGACTCTGTAAAAACAAGTCTTCTAAATTATAGAGCTCTCTTAACATTTTTCCAATTACATATTACACAAAAGCTAACAGGTTATTGTTCTTTTCCTCAGCGTGCTTATGCTCAATAAATCATGGGATCCAACTGTCCTGGTTCAGGTTCGGTGCTATTTCTAAGGATGAATGATGAAATAGGTCTACTAAAAAGGAAAGTAGTACAGATTTCCTGTAGTCCTTGTGTCATCAAAAGAGTTTAAATCTGACCAGTTTGGAAAATCCAGATCAATTAATTGTATATTACGAAAATTCCTTAATGTATTTTTGTATTGCAAAAAAATATAGCTTCTAAATACCATGCTTTGAAATACAGAGCTGTTACTAGTAAAGGTTTTTCTGAATTACCTTAAAAGCATGAATATAAAAAACTGAAGGCTGCAAAGGATAAAATATTTTTTTTTTCCTAGCTTTGTAGCAGACATCTTATGTTTTAGGAAAAGGAGGCAAGGGAGGTATGTTTTCCTAGTGTTGATATCTATAAATACTTGGAAAGCTATGTTTATACCCAAATAAAAAAATTGTGTTGTTTGGCTAAAAAAACCAAAACACACGCATTGCGATTGCGGTACTTCATGTACTATACATGTGCACAATTCCATATTTACATGGGAAGTCCTGTTACCCGTGGAAAACATTTGCAGCTCTGCAATATTGGCCGTGCTAAAATATGGTATGGTGGAGAGGCTCCGGCTGAGATGCATCCCCCACCCAGACCGTCCATAATTCAAGGCATGGCTGTTAGCTTTGTTCTGAGCTGCTCTGGCTGATGAGGATATAGCAGTCTCATCCTCCTGCCTTCCTTCCCCTGTCCCCAGCTTAATCCATTCTTTGGTGCTGGCTGAATGAGCAAGGCAATATGTGGGTTTTACTTAAAAGTAGAGAGTGTTTTGTCAAGGTGCTCTGATAAAGGAACTTTATGTGCAGTTATGAGTGTCTGTGGTATTTATGGGGTATGGAGAATTGCTTTTTCTTGTCTCTTCGTATTTCCTCTCCTATGGCTTTTCTCTGTGGCTGCTGTTCTTCTGTGCAGTTTCCTGAGAAAACAAGGCAGATTGTGCTGCTAACTGACCTGAGGGACAAAGGCAATTAATTGCTCGGTCATCCTAGGAAGACCAGACTGGGAGAAGCCAAAGCCACAGGCTGCTTGCAAGTGTCAGTAATAACACCTCTTTCAGGCTTCGTTTTAAAAAATAAATAGAGTTTTGTAAGAAAAAGAAGTGTGAGCTGAAGAGCACAGAAATGGTTATACTTTTCAGATCATAACCTCCAAATGAACAAAATTACACTGGAAATCAGTACCTTAAGACATAACTATGTACCTTGATCATAAGTGTGTGTTCTGCTGCTATAGGTTCCTGCATCCACTGGGTGTCTTCTCTGCCGAGTTAGTTTAGGTCCAGCAATCTCAAAGATGCAGCAAAAGACTCGGCAATGCTGAACCATGACATTCTGCCTTCCCTAAGGTAAAGACGCTATTCCAGGTTTAAAGCAGGAACTTCAAAAGAATCAGTGAGATATTTTATCATACTGTTTCAAAGACAAAAATAGGAGTTCTGATATATGGAAAATTCTGGAAATAATTTATAGTAGCACTTATTGTCATGACCTTAATCAAGTAAGGCTGACTCTATTCAGCAGTGGTTAGGACTAATGAGCAACAGCCTATATATTTATCCATAAATTTCATTATAATCTTCCCAGTATTACTTGGAGGTTTCTAAACTAATCCTGATTTTTATTACCTAGCAATATGTTAGTTGTTTTGCTTGACTCCTTTTTATATGGCTTCTTTATGCAGTTTGGTGGCACTGTCTAAATTAGATGTATTTTGAAATGACATAGTAGGTTATAAAAGTGGAGACCGTCTGGTGTTTACGCTGTAGAACACATTCTCTGCCTCCAGGCTTGTTTGGACTGTGTGCAGACTTTACAGTTGCAGGCATTATGCAGGTTTTAGAACTATCTTCTGTATGGTACATTAAATCTTGACCCAGCTCTAGGCAATGCTGTGACAGTTTCCCCCCTGTATATTGGCCAGAACATGCACTTAATGGCAGTGAACCCCACTGCTATAGGTGCTGCAACCTATTACTGGCAGAGTGGTGATGCTTGAAACGACCTGATTTAGTCCAGTCAGGTAGATCAACATGTTCTTTCCAATGTCTATTTGGATGAAAAATTGGCATTTTCATGAATTGTTCTTATACAAAGCATTAGTTTCATAAGTTTCTGCTTCCCCTTAAAGACGCTCTCCAAATCAGGTTTGAGAATCCCAGGTGTGTAAGATTTTTTTTGTTTTTATTTTTTAATTGCTCAAGGGGAAAGCAAAATTTTTGAGGAATAGTTGAATTCTGCTCATTTAGCTGCCTTCACTGGCAAAGTTTTAATTTCTTAACTGTTTTGAATACAAGGTTGTTACTTTTCTGTTACTCAGTTATTGGGGGAAAACTGTTCATAATATTTTTCAAGACTTGCAGATGAGATTGGAATTAAGTGATGAACAAGGATATTTTGTATCTTGTAAGAATAGTGGGGGGGGGGAGGGAAAAAAAACTAAATCCATCAAATAAGTTATTCATTGCAAATTACTCATTCTGATTTAATGGAAAATGAATTTTTATATAGTAAGTAGGAAGTATATTAATTTAAAACTGTCTGTCTTATGGAAATTAATATAGAAATAAGTTCTCAATGGAAAATTATGTTTCAAGAATACTATATTAAGAGAGTAATGAATAAGTTATGAAAATTTAATTGCATATTTTAAAGCAATTATCCAACTAATCATACAATTCCTGTTGCAAATAGTAATTAGGAAAATATTTAGATTTATCTAAGTATATAAATTGTGAACTATCAGGAAAGAGAATCCACTGTAATAAAGAATAATTGCCTGTCGGTTGTTCCTTAAAACTTTATAAATACTTTTTAAACATTTCTCACGAAAGCTGGGCTATACCTTTCGTGTTTTAACAAGTTCATAGAACATCATAGTGGGATGGAATATCCTTGTAAGGTTTCTAGAGAGAATTTCAAACAATACACACTGAAAAACCATTTGATCACCGAAGTTTGTTAAAGGTTTTGCTGTCAGGCCCTCAGGGTGATGAGGCCAAGTGCCAGAGCTCACTGGCAGCCCCCCAGGGGGGGTGTCAAAACTGCTTGAGCTGCAGCCTGCCCACCAGGAATACCTTGTGCATCGCTTACATTTTAAGATAGTGTTTTCATGTCCAATTACCTTCTCTAAGATGAAGGTAATTTTATGCTGCTGATTTGCAATGAAGGGCCTGGCACTGAGTTAATGTTCCTCTGGCACAGAACCAGTGCTCACGTGGAGGTTTCAATTCACAGATGCTCCAAAACCTTTCTTGAAACTACCTTGGAATTTGGGTAAATTATGTATGATTTTCTGCTCTAATAATTTAATTCTCTATTGGTGGGTGGTGTGGTAGGCAGGCAAATAACCTTTAATTTGGGCTTAATTAGCTTTTCTTTTACTTGCATTTATTTTTCACTCCCATGTGGTGTCTATATACCTACCAAAGACACACATTTGCCATCAGAGATTCATGAATTTTCTGTAGCATATCAGTACTGCATTCTTTTTTTATTTGCTGTATTATATACCACTAAATTAAAGAAAGAGAACTTAGTGTGAAAGCTTAATTTCACTCTGGTATTTTTATTTCAAGGCCACTCGAGCCTGGCTGTGCCAGGAGGTGGTGAAATGCTGTAGTGGTGGTGAGTGTGCAGGGACCTGATGTCCAGGGCCAGCTCCTGTCTGGTGCCCTGGAATGAGAGCCTGTGAGCAGGAGCTCGTTGGATGCGTTCCTAGAGTGAGTTTTCCAGCTTACCATCAGCCAAAGGCGATCTGCTTCATGCACCGAGGCTGCTCCAAGACAGGAGCCAAAGCGTGGTAAATAAGGATGATCAGGAAGTTATCTGCAGAAGTGCACTTCTGAGCTGAACTGAAATACTGATGTAGATGCGCCCTCTGTTCTGCACATACCTTATCGCTGTTATTTGTTTTTTTTTTTTTTTTTTTTTTTTTTTTTATAGTCAGAGACATCTTTGTAAACCAGAGATGAGACACGAGGCAATCGGTGTCAGTCCCCCAAATGGGGATGTTTGCATCAACGTTGCCCTCTTTGTGAAGCCAGAGGTGAGCTTTGTGGCAGCTGTTGCTTCTGGATGACACTTGAGCGTAATTTCCCATTGATCTCTGCAGTGGTCTGTGCTGTGTCAGAGGAGAAGCACAGAAGTTTTTTGTTGGAAGGGCGAGTCACAACCACTTGTACCTGTGCTGGGCTCAGCAGCCTGCCTGTCTGTAACAGGCGTCGCACTCGAGCAAGGCTGGCTTCTGCCAGGTCCTCGGGTTATGAATGCAGTAAAAAACAGTGTCTGTGTAATGCCCTCGTGAGGGCTGTCGGGGTGTTTTTGGCACCCTGTCTTTTAATGCCTCACTGTCATGCAGTTCTCTGGGCTGCCCGATGTACTCAGGTGCAGGCATCCTTCAGCAGTCCCCTGGGCTGCTCCTCTGCTTCATAGCTGAGGGCTCAGGGTGGGTCAGGAAGTCCCATCATGAGCGTGCAGGGAGGACAAGACCCAGGACCCAGACCTCTCACCAGCGTTTTCTGCTGCACTGGGAAGCTTGGAATATCAGTTCTTGTTTGACCTTTGGATGCCTCTCCATGAATACGTCACTCCATCACGTGTAGTGGGGCTCCAGGACAAAGCTATGCACATAATTCAAAGCTGCCTGAAGGACCAGGGACTGGTTGGGATCTTATGTACCTAGACCTTGTGTGTCTGCTTTGATGTGATCCAAATGTCCAAACAGCCTCTTTTCTTTAACTTCTGGAATAAAGCTACTAATTAAATTTCCTCTTAAAGGAATCTAGTTGGTGCATGCCAAAACTCTGCTGTGAATTAAATTAATATCTGGTAATTGGGATTGATTAAAGGATTTGTTTCAAATCCATGCTCTCTCTAATCAAAACACTAATGTATATTCAGCCTCTACAGCTGACATTGAGATGCTTCTGTTAAAAGAGAAGGCAAAATACTGAAATGGGTGTTAGTGACAGGTTGGGGTTTCCAATGGATAAATAACATTTTTGTTATGATGTCTGAAGTATATGTACGTATATATATGGGAAAAAATTAACAGAGCAATTGCACCTGTGTTATACTGATAGTGATATTGGAAGATATTTTTCCACACATGGCTTATGCAGTAATGCCAGCTTACATGTGGTGTTGGCTTTTGTGAACCTACCCCACAATCTGCCTGTGAAAGAAAACTGTCCTGTGTCCTCAGGTGGGAATTTCTGGTACATGTAAGAGGTGGGCTCATAAACAAGATTGTATGAGGGAAGCTAGTCTTCAGCTCATGCTGTCCCATGTGTGATATCACATGTCCTTGGATATCACAAAAGCTTCACATGTAATTATTAAAACCCATGCTTCCTTGAGTTCTTCACTTTCTCATATCTTGGTGAGAACAATGGCTTACTTAGCATCTTTTCACTCAGGGTCTGCTAACGTAACAGCTGATGCTTTGAATCCTAGAGGACTAATCCAAGCCTATGCACACTGGGCCTTACTAACCATGAGAATTAAAAACTGTTATAGGACTCAGTTTGCCGATGTAGCATCGCTTTGTATTTCTATTTTGGTTTTTAGACTAGAAATAGATATGCATCTTCCTAAACTAAATTATTCAGCTCTGCATCTCATGAATCTCAGCAGTATGCATGCACACTGTTATGCTTGCTATATGCTCTTTTTCTGAGAAATGTCTTAGCATTGTGTAATAGGCAATTCAGGAAAAGATCCTTTGATCAGGTATCTGTTGCTGATGAGAGTAGAGTGAATACAGAGGAAAACACCACTTTTTCTTTTCTACCCTAAAAATTGCGTATCTTCTGAGATGAACTTAAATAATTCATGGAAATTTACTGCAGATTTCTAATTAAAACTAATTAGAACCAGTCTTTTATCACATAGTTTACCTCTCAACAGCTTCGTATTCTTTATAAGACGACATTTTTGTATGCATGTTCTTGGCTTGCAATTAATGTAGACAAAGCTAAAATGAGCTTTTTTTTTGTTTGTTTGTTCTTCCTCTGGGTAAAGCTTAGAGAGCAAAAAGGCAAAAGGTAATCTTTTTCTCCACATTGATTTAGGGCTGAGAGTCAAATCAAGCATCCACCCAACGTGGCTAAAGGTTAGTGTCTTTAAAGCTGTTCGTATGTGTCGCTGGTTACCTCTGTGTTCCTCGAGGTATCTACGCCTGTGTTTGCCTCCTGTGACATTATTTTGTTAAAACCAGGTTGAGCTGATAACTGCCCTACAGCAAGCTAATTTGAGCAGTACATTCTGACATTTTTATTAGCAGAAGCTGCACTTTTGGGTCTGTTTGTGTACTTCTGTCCTATTTCAAATGCCAGTTTGCATCTCCGGTTGTCACCTCCGCAGTCATTTTCGGCATCTCTTTGAATCCATGATTCTTGTGCTGAGGCTGGGGTTGGCGCTGGCAAAAAAAGTGCAAGTGGACACTGCCAGCTGCATGACATGGTGTTGCCACTCAGCCCCTTGTCCCCCTCGCTGCCTGAATGCCTGCAGGAGAGGAGGGTGCTGAGAGCTGCAGGGCTCAGGTCCCATCGTGGTTCTCCTGTCACGGGGCATTTGAAAATGTTCCTTAAGCGTTATAAGTCTCCCTTAGTAATGATTTCCTAATCATACATGGTATTTTCAGTTACAGTTTCCTAGTTCAATACTGGCATAGCATTCTTTCATCCTGTCTCCTAATAGTGCTGCAGGAGTAATCATGAAAGTCTATAAAGAGCAGGCTAAAAATTTCTTCTTTCTATAAAGGACTTTAACTAAGAAATTTAAGTCTTACACTGTCTATTAAGCAAGTAAATAATTTAATTGTTCAATTAAAAGATGTTTAAATGGCTTTTTTCTTTAATGAAGGCATGTGGCTATTACATCCCCTAAATTGCACTCAATAAACTCATATTTTTTTGTGGTGTGCATGACCCGGATTTAAAGAACTACTTGAGGACACTGAACTTAGTAAACAGTCTCTAGTTGTGTAATGACACATGACAGAAATTAGTTGACTAAATAAGATGATACTGGGGCGGGGGTGGGCTTCCCCCTTCCTTACCAAACCAAGCCCTAAGAACCCCACTGTGTGCAGTGATGCTCTCACCAGCCGTGATCCCCTGCAGCAGGGCTCCTCGGGGCTGGCTGGTGAGGGCAGCCAGGCTGCTGTGGGCACAGCAGGCACTGCTGGCTCTAGGGGAGCTGCTCCAAGGCACCAGCAGGGCCTGCAGTTTTACAGCAGGCTGCTTTCAGTTCGGTGTTGCTGTTTTTAATTGCTAGATGCTCTTTAGGAAGCTAGTATTAGCTTAAATCCTTACGTTTGCTTAACTTTGGGTAAGCTCTGATAAATCCATTTAATGCATTTATTTATAGCATGGTCTCAGTAGTATAGGATGGGCTCCAGTGCATCGGTGAGTTCTTTTTTTCTTTTTTAAATGCTTGTAGAATCATGTTCACTCCTTCAGAAAAGGTAAATTGGATGGGATTTTCATCTCAGATCAAGGGCAGATGCTAAAGGCTCACCCGAACCTGGCTGTTCGAGCAGGGAAACCTTGCATGGTCACAGGTGCCAGCTGATTGTGGGGTCGGCTTGAAGAAAAAAAAATAACAGTGCTGCTTCTTGTTACTCTAATTGGAGAATATTTTATTGGTGAGAACCTAATGGTTGCAGATGAGTCTGCTTGGAAGACTTTTCTAGGGTTTTACTTCTGTGAATATGCTTCCTCATGCACATAGAGGAAATAAAAGAAGGGAAATTCTTGGGGAAATCCTGACTACTTGTGGGCTCAGTCTAAACTTTCCTCTTGTCCTGAACTGTTCCAGTGATACCTTCAGTTTATCTTGAGATAACTCCGTTTTCCAAAGCTTTTAAAACTGAGGTTACTGCTGTATCCTTGTACCCTGTGTTTCTGCTGATTACGTAGCAAGCTCAGTGACTGTTTCAAGGAACAGGGATCTGAAGCAAAATGGAAGAAACGTTGAGGTAAATTTGGGTGAAATACCCTTTCATAGGGGATTTTCAGTGTAGGAATGCTACCTGCATGCAAACAGGGTAACAACAGCAACGTTTAGCCATGTTGCCCTTTTACGTTGCTGTCCCTGTGTAGCAGGAGATGTGTAACTGCTTCTCCCCTGTTGGGTGATAACCTCCTGCAGAGTATAAAATCCACTTACCATTAAATGCACGATGTGCTGTGGTTTCTTGGGCAATTTCATCAACATTTTCCCCAATATAAGACTGATGCCACTGAACAACAACACACTCTAGTTTCACTGCTAGCAGTAGAACAATAAAATTGTTCTGTTGAGATTATTCAAGTGCAATAACTCCTACTAATAAATTAGAAAAGGGGTGGGGGAGAGTTTGTTTAATGGAACAAACAACAGTGGTGACATGAGTTTCTTACAATCTGTAAACTGTGTTTTTTTCAGGATAAACTTTTCAGTTATGCTATTGAACAGTGCAGCTAAAAAAGATGAGATTCAGAACATCATCATGTAATTTTATTAAGAACAGATGGGTGGAAAATTCCTTTGAGTGCTATAATAGCTGCCTGCCATTCTCGGGATGGCAGCTGATAATGTACTGGATGGACCTTTCTGTCCATCTGTTAGTCCATCTATCCAATATTCCTTGGCTTAGGGAACACTTCAGACTTGAAGCTTCAAACAGCATAGTTAAATGCCAGAGAGATTTTGTAGTATTTATAGACTTTGCTAGTTCACGTTTAAGAACATTTTCTGTGATTCATCAAGTGTTACTTGATTTGTATCATTTATTAGGAGTGCAGCATAATGAGTTACAGCTACATAGGGTATGTGTGTACCACTTGGTAGTGTTCTGATCAGACAGGCTGAACTAACACCTACTGTGATGTTTGTTCTTACTGACATATACTAATTCATGTATATCTTAAAATTTATTTTACCTCAAATCAGAGAATTTTAGATGGAGGTGTCCTTGGTGCTTTTGGGTAAGGGAAAGGCAGGGGAAGATCCAGGAGTTACCCTGCCTCTGCCTTAGCATGTATGGGTTTTAGGTGACAATGGATGCTGTGTGCTCAGTGGCAAAACTGTTAATCTGGTTGTCAGATAAAATAGCCATCTCTAAAGCAAGAGCTCCTAATGGATTTGGGGGTTTTGGTCTTTATTTTTCACTTATTTCCTGTTGTCTTACCTATAGTTGATTAGGAAAAGTGCTTTGAAAAAAGAGCTTAATAAGTTTGCTTAGGTTTCTTGTGGTTGCAGAGCAGTTAAGATGCACATCCTTTACAAAGAATGTACTCTGCAGCTCCCCTGTGTATTAAACAAATAAATATAAAGGGATTAACACCAGCTTGTACGGTTACCCAGAAGTTAAAGCATTACTTACAGCACTAAAAAGGATGTGAAGATTTAGTGCTGCTGTGCAGTGCACTAAATAACACCAAATTAACTCATAAAACATGTCAGGACTTGGTACTCCAGCCACTCCATCTGTGTACAGCTATCCCTATAACAGGGCTGCCTACTGTGCTGGTGATGAGGCTTGGTAGGCACTTTAGGAGAAAATGCTCAGTGATGCAACATGTGAAGAGACTTGCCTAAGCCAGAGATGAACAAACTTAAAGCACGTATTTCTTTTTTTCATGACCTTACTGTAAATGCAAGTGTCTATTCTCCATGAAAAGACTCTTAAAAAGGACTGGAGGAAATAAAGAGCAGAAAACCACTGGGTTGCTAGTGTCCACCTGAGATTTGCAATATAAATCTAACTTCACTTTGTTGCCTCACAACCCCTGGTATGTTTACTATGGCTACTCCTGAGAAAATTGTTTGTGTTGGGAATTTTTCACTGCTACTTCTCTAAAATGATTTCATAATCAGGACAGCATTATAGCAGGTTGATGGCTCTTTCTCTTCTCGCTGGCCTACATTTGATGGCTGTAGTAACCACAGCAGATATTTTATTGCAAAATTAAAGAAGGTATTTTCATGTATTTGTTACCTCTTTTAGTGGGAGAATAGTTGAAGGGATGCTGTATTTTTGTCTTACTCTTCTTTTATTACTTGCAGTGATGTTTCCCTGTTGTTTTCCTGTCTTCACTTGTTCTGTGCCATGGCTTTCCCACTCCTGGTTCACATGTTCCTGTGTGTGTTCCTCCTACTCCTTGTCTCCAGAACTCTGTTTCCTTTCTCCTTGGTTGTGGATGGGAGTAACATAGTCCCGCTGCTGAGAAAAATGTCTCAGAAAAGGTTTTCCTTTTATTTTGTCAAGTAACTTCAGCCATCAGTAGAAGTGTTTGTCTGGGGTCCTCCTTGCTTTCCAACTGCATCTATGAGCATCTTGACTTCTTGGCAACAAAAAGTTTGGAGAATGTCTCATGTATTGGAAATGCACGGGTTAGATGACTGCTTGACCTCTGCAAGTAAACAGGAAGCACTAAACATCCATGCTTTGCAGGTTTTACTTTATGAAATTCTACTTAGGTGGAAAAAAAGTGCTTGAATTATTTGGATGTAACTTCTAAATTGTAGGTGAGTGTACTTGATCTCCATTTGAATGTGCCATCCAAACAATGTGGTCTGCTCTGCAGAACAAAATAGTGATGAAGGGTGTTTTTGCTTCAGATGAGAGCAGCTGATTCATCAGAGTAATAAAAGGATTAATTACGTACCTGACTGAGGTTATTTTGTTCAGTCAACTATGACCACTTGTACGAACTCATTATTCTCTTGTGTATAAATGTAAATACTCTCCAGTTGTCAGATAATCCTAAAATACTATTTGTGATGATGAATTGTATTCAGAGCCATAGGAAAACTTCACAGAAGTTCTGAGTTCATGGCTTTCAAAGTTTGAAGCACATTTTGTTGTTGAGTAGAAGCTTTGAAAACTCTTTCCCTGTTGAATTTCAAGATGGTTTGTTTCTTGTTGCAGTATAGAGGAGATGGTCTAGATGACCTCCTGGTAGACCTCTCAGCCCTGTATTTCTATGGTTGTATAAATTTATCTCCACTACCAGGGAAGGAAAAAATCCTGTATGGAAGCAGTATGTAAATCTGTGTCAGGAGGCCACAACTCTTAAGGAGGCTCACAGAGTGGGGCAGTCGAGCTTTCGTGGAGTCTTGAGTTTGTTCAAGACTTCATGACCTCCTTTTTAAAATTCTGGATCTTCATGGATTTTCTCCATCTGATGTCAGATTATATTAATGCAATATCTGAGCATCTCAATAAGAAGTAATTTGCTAATGTATCTGCAGTATTGTAACTGTATTCACAGTACCCTTGCAATGCACTCAGAAAATAACCTTGTTTAACTGACAAGGAAGTTGAGGCACAGAATGTAAAAAACAAAAGATTAGAAAAGGCTTTTAGGGGATGTTTATGCATCTTCTGTGCCTTAAGTTGCGATTATAAAATCGCAGATAGATACTATTTCAGAAGTATACTTTGTTATACCCACCCTGTCATTAAGAAATGTGGATTTTCTTTCACACTTTGACTCAATTACCTTAAAACTGCTCCTAACTGATAATTGTGTAGCTGCTTTAAGAAACCAAAGAGCCTCTCCACTGATGGACTTGCTGTCTGGAGCCTGACTGTCCTTGCAGTTGGAGAACTTTGCCAAGGGCATAGTCTGACAATTCTTCTTACTCTTTTCTCGGTGGACACAGAGAGCTGTTTGGTCCCTTTGTTGTGTGTGTGTGGTGGTTCTTCTCCTCCTCCCAGCCTTTTCTACACGCCATCTGTGATCCTCTTCTGTTAACTACAAAAAGCAATGCCTGGGTGGGGTAGGTGCGCTTCCTTCCCCGCAGGCGGGCTGCCCACCAGGGATGACACAACGCACAACGGGGGGTGTGCAGACGTCACTGAACCACGTCACTAGTGACAGCCACGAGGTTTTAATTTAGGAGTTAAGACTTCTGAATCTGGGTGGGAAGTGGTGGATTTGGCCTATGAATCTGAAGTTTAGTGTGTGAACTTCTGCTAGCATCTTGGGCATCTTTGTGATAGCTTCAGCTGCAAGTTGGATGATTGCAAATAAAGTTTAAAGTACTGGAAATGAATAAATGGTGGTTTTATGGCAATTTTGTCTACAAGTCTAAAAAGATTGTGCATCTCTTTTTGTCAAAGAACAAAAAATTGAAATTGCCCAAAAGATACGATGTTTTGTATAGTGAAAAGTTTTTTCTCAATATCATTTAAAAAGGTAACGCCTGAGCCTTTGAAACAGATTTCACAAGTGCTTTTGCATACTTCTGTTCTTATGGCGAAAGTATAATAATAGGAGTCTGAACACACAGTGAACATACAGTAAGTCAAATTAACCCATTTTTTTTCCAACCTAAAGATTTGGTTTATTACTATATATGGAAGAATCATTTAAAATAAGGTTGTAATTGCTGTAACTCCAGGATTTGGGGAGAACCCTGGTTTGTCATGCACAAGTGGTCTACCAAAGGTTGGAGTTCAGTTCTTCACTTACGTATTCTTAAGCAAAGAGAAAGCAAGTACATTTTAGTAGATCAGAAAATAAACAAAAACCCAAAGGATGTGGGTGCCCAAAGGCTCACCCCATTGTTCTAGATGCATCAGCCGGTCTAATAAAACATATTTTATTTCCCTGCAAACTTCTCCTCACTATTATCTTTGTACTGTCACAGCTACAAAAGTGACACTGCATTACTGCATTCTTGTACGGTGCAAGTTATTAATGAGGTAGTGAAGAAACTACTGTTATGAAATTATATTCTTTCCTTGTGAAAATGTTCCCTTGCTTTCTCTTTACTTCCAAAGGAGACGTATCAGTTTATGGGATTGGCATATGTGATTTGACGGCTGAGTCATTATTGGAAGGAACACAGAAAAGAATTGTAGTTTTCCATTACTTGCAGGAGATATAATATGTTTGTTTTCTCTTCATACTACATAGGCATAATTGCTTGATTCCTCTTGTACTTGGCATTTTGAATTAGCTGCTTTAGTGACGATGCTCTCCTGAGGCATGGTGGGCCACCAGGCTGCTGGTTTGATTTTTGTATGATGACAGGTAGGAATGTTTAAACTCCTTTCCTGCCTGTGTGCCTAGGTCCTGTAGAGCACCCTTGCTCTCCACGGCAGCAGCTTGTTCTGCAGCATGGGTGCCTGTTTCCCTGCAGCTGGTCCACCCTCACCGACTGGCCCTGGTGCCCCTGTGCATGTGGTGAGTCTGTGGAAGGGCAGCAGGGGATGAAGCTCCTTGCAGATTGTTTCCTGACTAGTTGATGTTTATTTAACGTAGGAGACTTCATTCTCAAGTATGAAAACATTTTGATTGTATGTTAATTTACTTTGAAAGGCACCTGCAGGTATTATTTATTACAGTACAGGAGTTGAAATCAGTAATGTGTAATGGAACTAATTTTTTAGGGGTTAATGAAGATCAAGTGCCAAACAATCTTATGCAGATCAATTTGCGGGGAAAAAAAAAGTCCAGAATTGATACCCAAATGTTTTTTTTCCCTGGTTTAGACAGTAATTGAAAAACTATTCCCTGCATTTAAGGAAGACTAAAATTCAGAATTAAGTAGATCAAACTCCTGTTTTGATTTATCACCTACCTGTTTGTGTATAGTCATAACAGGAGAATCGGCCATAACAAGTGAAACCAAAACAACGAAATAACCAAAGGTGCTTGTAAGACTGCTGGGGTCAGAGGTACACATTGACTGGGCAACTTAAAACAAACAAACAGAAACCACAAGCAACAAGCCAACCAGAAGTTTTCATGACCACAAGGATTATCTTAAATACTGTACAGATTTTGAGGCTGTCCTACAGTTGGTTACATTATTGAACAAATTTCAAATCCTTTCCTTCCTCAGTAATTACTTGAGGGAAGTGACAATGTATTGTGAATTTACATGTTAGCACGATACAAAATTATTACAATGTAATATACACGGATGGCTCTTTCTAGTGGATGGCACCAGGTTTCCTTTGGGTTAGAACATGGACAGGAGTACAGATATGAGGCTGAAGAGGACATTGCTGCTTAGAAATAATGTTTAGAGGCTTCTTCCACTCCCATAGGCAATTATATGGAAAATATTAATGTGCTTCTGGTCTTGATCAGTTCAATTCCCCTGGTTTGAAACTGAAAGGAAAGAAGGATAAATTATTTGAAAATTGAAGACATTTATCTGTGACATTTAATCAGTGTAAAGGGATTTCTCCTGATCCATGAAACTCCCAGTACAACATAAATGTATCTAACCCTCATCAATGATAGGCCATCCGTCAGCTTATATACTTTTTTCCTATTACTGCAAGTTTATCCTCAGATCTAGCAAAAACCATTCATAAATTCATATTAAAGGTATGTTGTTTGGAGAGGATATTATACAGTATAATTCCAAGCTCAAAATCAAGCTGTGATAACCGCTCTTTATCTGACATACTAAGCTTTCAATCACACTTTATCACAGATACAGGCGTCAGTAAATGAGCAGTTTTTTTCCCAGGAACAATACAGATAAGCAAAGGTGGCTGAGAAGGTGCAAAGCGTAATTTAGAGAAGACAGCAGGTCTGTTAGATGTTTTCACATCCAGTATCCTTTGTAAGAAAAAGCCCATGAAAAGAAATTAAAAATGACTTAGAGAGTCATCTTCCTGAATTATTCAAACCCTTATTTTTCTGCTCCAAAGCAGAAATAAAAGAATTAGTACTTTGTTGTCATACAAGGGCTTGTATCAGAGGTTGTGCAATTGTCTGGGAAAGCTGCTGGGGGAAGGTGTAGCAGCTCTCTTCCTTTTCCATTATGGTGAATAGCAAGCTCACTCATCTGCACTAAAACGTGGGGCTCAAAGAAGAGGACAAGGGGGATTTTATTAGTCTGGACTGATGCTTCTAATAGTACAAGCTGTGTGCACTGATGGCTAAACTGGGCCAGGCCTCCTAGTCACAAGTGCTGAATTGAGAAACTCACTATCTTTGGCTTTTGTTTTCTCTGAGTCTGTAGAAAAAGATAAGTTGCTGAAAAGTAATTTGGAAATGGGACAAATGTGTATGCTTTCCCATATTTTGTGATTTTTTAATTTTGTTAGAAATGTAACTTTGAATCAGATGATTCCTTTTCTTTAAGAACAAACTTCCGTTGGCTCTGTGATGCAGTTGAAATTTTTTGACAAAAATCATTCAGATGTGTTAAATATACTTGAGTTGGCAATGGAATTTCTGACCATGCTGTATAAAGCGTCACTGCTGTGCCATACGGTGCCCGCAGACCAAGGTGTGCATGGGTGTGTGTTCCTTGACACTTTCTGTTCTTCTCCTTAAAAAGCTGCAACAAAACAGAAGTGATTTTTAACTTAACCAAACTTGGTGGCATTTGAAAAGGTTGTTAGTTCATGACCTGCTCTTCTATTGAAACATGTGTGTGCCTTCCAGGCCAGGCTATTCAGTAATGCAATCTTATTTATTTTAACAGTAGGCAGCATTTTTTGCGTGCTCCAGCTTTATTGCGTGACTGGTTGTGTTGTGGGAGGAAGAAACTTTATTGGACTTGTACCAGTTTATGCTGTATTTAAATTATGTCCTGAGACACTTTTCTTCAGAAGTTGTTGCATTTGTATTCAAAACCACCACTCCGAAAATAGTCTGTATTACTGGAAAGTGAGCCCCCAAACTATTCTTTTGTTTGTTTGTTGGAGTCTGAGGAGCAGTTAGCTCCAACTACAATATCTTAGAGTTACAATCTGGTAAGGTTGTCTTCTTACAGATGGAAAAAAATATATATATATATGAATTCACAGAAATATCAAGGCTGCTTCTCACATTAACAGAGCACAGAAATTCCCATATCCATGACAGAAAATGAGGCAAAAAGACATCAGTACCCAGGGTTAAGTGGTGGTCATGGCTGAAGCAGCTGACAAACCTGGTTTTCAGCTAAATAGGAAAAAAATATCTCTACAGCCAAATGTATGTAGCTCAATCCCCCAGTATTCCCAGTCCACTTAAACTTCTCTAATGAGAAATTAAGAGTGAAGCAGACCGTGGCACTAAGAAAGTTTTGATTTATGCCTCCAGAAGAGTTGGTCAATAGTCCTGGGCTGAATGCGAGGTTGAAACACAAAAGCGTCCATCATGGTATGCCCATGGTCACTCTTGAGAAAGGGGCCTGCCAATACTCTCGCTGTTCTTTGGAATTTATTAATAAAGAAATAGGGGAAAAAAATATATATCACATCTTGGGGAAAAATAAAAGCAGAATTGGTGTCAGAGCTGAATCAATGTGCAGCATTGATACTTGGTTACCTGTTTCAAAAATGAGATTGATGTGATTTTGTGGAAATACACATTAGCCATAAAACAAAGTGCATTTTGGGAGAAATAGGACTTCTGCATAATTTAAACAGGCAGGTTTCCTTGGACATAAATGGGAATTGAATAAGGCCTTAGGCGTTTTTCTATTCATACATTAAGAATTATTAAGATGGACTACCACACTTACAAATGCTGATAATAGAGGCATAGAGACACTCGAGTCACAGGAGAAATCTTCTGTTGCACTTACAGCCCTGTAATTGGTCTCTAATTATTGATTGCAGCAGAGTTCCTTGAATACAGTAGCAGCTCATGTTGGGGGATAATTTATGTTCATGGAGAATTATTACCAAAGCCACAGGTTATAACATACTTAAAAACCTTTATGCTTTATGGAACGTAGAATATTCTCAGAGCGCTAAGTAAAATAGATAAAATGCTTTGGGGAAGACTTGAATGTGGTCTTGGTTGTGTGGAGTTTGGAGCCAGCAGGCATTGCTTTACTGATGCTTCAGAAAGCCAGAAGAAAGCTCCCAGCAAAAGAAGAGTCAGCTTCATCAGGATTTCAGTGTGTTAAATCATAGTTTTGAATTTATGCTGCTTTTTCATGTTGGATTAATTTTTAGGAGTAGATACTGAGTATTCATCTGACCTGATGGCTAGAACTTAATTGCTGCTGAGGGTAATTAAAAAATAAATAAATTGCTGCAGCAGTGCGGGTTCCTCATCACATGGTACCCAGTACCCTGGTTGTGCAGCAGGCTCAGGGCTGTCAGCAGCGTGTGCAGGAGTCTTCCTCTTCTCCACTCTGCACAGGTCTTGCTTACAACAGAGGGAAGATCTGGAACATTTTTGTTTTTAACTCTGTCCTGATCACTACATGGAAAAAAAAAAGTCTCCCTGTAGAAAAGCTTGTGATTCTGAGAAGTGGTGGATAAGTTCAATCCCTCCCATGAAGTCTCAAGAGGAGAAGAGGGAGAAGGATAATGCTGGGTGCCTGTGAGAGGACTGAGCATCCAGGCAGGGAGAGAAGGAGAGCAGCTTTGACTTCAGGAGGAAGCTAAGAAAGAAAAACTGTGGTCCAGAGCAGCTGAAGTGGAAGGCAGTTCAGCTGGGGGCCATGGGTGGTGCGGGGGCTCCCTGTGGCATCCCTGCGGGGCTCTCGCCACCTCCCCTGCTCCGTGCTGCCTTCCTCAGCGAGGCGTGGGGGAGGAATTTTCCAATGGCATCCCCTCCAGCTGGGTGTGGGAGGTGTTCAGCTCCATCGCCATCTGCTAAGGAGGTGTTAGAGAACAGAGGGCTTTTTCCCTGTTCTATTTCAAGAAAGAAGGAAAAAAAGGAATTTGTGTGTGTTTCTGTGTCAGAGTTTGCAGTTTACAGTAATAATAGCAAAACCCCATGTAACAGCTGCAGAAGTTCTCACGTACACTTGTACAGAAATATGAAATAATTATTGCAGTCAGTTCTTTTCAATGTTAATACAATAGCATTTTTTTCTCCCAAAGGAACAGTCTTACAAATGGATAGTTAATAGTCAATTTTGTGATTCTGTAATAATAATTCATTATTACTGCTTTAATTTTCTTTATATGGTGGCCCAAGGGTGGTAATCCAGAAGCAGTTGGTTTGTGATTATGGTGCTCATGCTTCTCATACACAGCTCCAACACCCTACTGATGCCAAAAGACGATCTGGGTCATGGCAACCCCATGAAACAATGCACTCCCTATTTATCAGTCCCTAAGTGATCCCTGAAACCACATCATGGATTCTAGTCTAAATTTCTCTGTAAATCATCTTTGCTTTATTTTTATGTATACCTCTGCGTAAATCTGCATTTCTTTAGGTGGTGTATTATGGAGGAAATTAATTCTAGTTCAGCAAAATTAGTAATATTTAAAATTATTTTTCAAGTTCTTACTAAGACTTGATTTAGCAAAGATTTTGTGTAGTTGCTGGACTATGGACTGAGATCAACAGATGTCTTGTTCCGATCCAGACTAATGATAATAAGATTAATGTGTTTAATTATTTATTTTCAAAGTCCTGACATCATTTTTTAGTACGTACCTAATGGAAGAATTATTTATTTTCCCCAAAGATCATGGAAATGTTGAATGACTCTGGTAGTTGAATCACCACGTTTCTTCAGGTTTCCCTTCTGATACAGCACTGACTTGCAGATACTTATGTGAGTGAGTAATCCTGTGTGTGACTTCGATGCATTTGCATGTAGCTCCTTTACGAGCTTGGTAAAAGCTCTGCTGTTCGGGGAGCTGCAGACACGTCCCTCCTCCGGGGAGATGTGCAGTCCTGTGCCTCCGCTCACGCTGCTGAGCAAGTCCCGTGTGTGATGCGCATCAGTCAGGTCTCAGCAGTGCTGCTGCAGTCGGAGGGCTTGGTGTGTCAGTAGGTGTCAGCATTCAGTTGCTGTGTAATTGAGCACTGTGATTGAATGCTCATGGCAACACGCCTGCGGAATTAATGCCAAGTACTCTACAAACTGTGTTTTAGGATAGGATTATTCAACCAGAAGTTTCTGGATACAGAAAGTGAAAAAGATACAGCTCTGTTTGGCGTCCAAACCCCCAATTTCTTCACTGGAAACAACGTTTTGCTCCGTCACACTTGCTGACAGCACAGTGTGTGAACACGAGCACTTGCCCATGCAGTGTTGTGCAAGTGTTGTGGACGCTGGCTCACCTTATGTCTGTGCTCACCCTTGGGTGGGTTGCGGCGCTGCTGGCAGCACGAGCCCCTGCTCCTTCCCCTTGAGAAGTGGATACGTGCCTTGGACAAGCTGCTGGCAAAAGTCTCTGCTGATAGCTGTAGAGCACCTGTGGCTGTGCCTCCTTCTCTAACCACGTTTTAGCCTCCCATTTTTCCAGGCCTGTGACTGTAGGACTGTGTTCGCTCAGTGCGTTAGGATGAGCTGGTGCACACCCTAACAACGAACTCGCTGGGGGAGGCTGCAGTCATAGCACGTTGAGGAGACTCCTCGAAGGGTTGTCAGAGGGGTTTCTGAGCTCACATTACCTGGTGAAGTGATGGGACTGTGGCTTCCTTGCGGCTTCCTGTGCGCTTTCAGGAGAGATGGTGTGAGGAAGCACAGCTCGGTGGCTTTCCTGCAACACAAAGCTTCAGTCTTGGCCCATCCGTATGAGGGGATTGTGTGGGAACATAACAAATCTGGAAATGGTGCACAGGTTACAGCTCAGGGACTGCAGAAAATAAAGTAACATGTGGAAGCTGTACGCGTTTATATGTAACAATGTGATTTGGGTTTTAGAGATGCTGTGGTTGTTACTGCTCTTAAATCACCTCCCTGGATAAGCACACACGTGCACAGCCAGGCTTCAGCACACCAGTCCTTGGTCAGTGCTTCAGCCGTCAGCCAGGGCTGCTGCTTCGTGCAGATCGCTGCCTGGTGGAACTAATTAACTTGCTCTGTGTAATTGGCTTTGTGAGGAGCAGAGAACCCCTTTGAACTAGGATCTGGTGCAGTTATTTTCATATCCATACTAATGCTGTTTCCTCTAGCAGATGCAGGGCTTTTAACATCTCTGAGCCTTTTTGGTTTATGCTTTCTGTTCCTTCCCTCTTTCTCTTCCCAGCCACTGTAACTGCTGGCATCAGGTGAAACAGCATGAAGAAATACTTTTTTCACAGACCTGCTGTGCAAATGACGTTGGATTTACAAACCTGAAGGGGGCTTGCTTGCCTTCCCAACCTGTCAGTCTCAGGAAAACTCCACTTCAGCTGCAAAATGCAGCTGTAGGAAACGTGAGGTTCTGCAGTGAGCACGGGGGAAGGTGCAGCAATGGGACAGATCTCAGCAGTGGCTGGGTCCTCTGCTCTGCACTAGGAGCAGGCAGTGCCCAAGGCGAGGTCTCTCCAGCTTTACTCCTTATGGTTCAACTCAGTCAACTGAGAGTCTTTTTGTATCTTGTCAGAGGGAATGGCCCTGGGCTGAGAATTGCATTGTACCCCATTAACTTCCAGTAGTAAGGTGGCCTTGCACACTGAGCTGTTCCAGCCTTGAGGGATTATCCAAAATACTTCACTTGTGAAGACCACCTCCATTCCTGCCTCCTCAAAGAAGATGCTGTGGCCTCATCTCCACTTCTCTACGCCTGCCGAGAACTGTGTTTGTGCCTCTTTGGGAGATGAGCCCGCTCGGTGCCATGCCAGGCAGGTGGTGACTACCAGCACCGACGTGTGACCCCATTGCTACACCCCACCTGGCCCAGTTTCTCCAGCTGTCATTGAGAAATCAAATCATTCTTTTGTGAAGTAGATAAAATCCAGATGCAAAAAATATTGGTGATCATACAGTAGAGGTGGTGGTGGTACAGGGATTTTCGTTATTATTGCTGAATTACGATATTGGTGAAGGAAGGACAATTACCCATTGCTCATCAAGCACTCCTTAACCACCGTGCTGCAAGAATATAGCTGGTGCTAGCAACTAATCTTCTTGTAGGCTTTTGTGAGAAACGCAGGATTATCCCCTTCATTTCACCCATTCAGCTTGTTTCTAGCTCATTTTGCCTTGTTATTTCTCTAAAGAATGCCAATTCTGCCTCATGATTCCATCCCTTCCTGGCTGACACATTGATCCTTCCTCGGGAGGCTCCGCAGTGTATTCCTCAGTAGTTCAGTATTACAGCCTGCCCTCAGTATAATGATTTCATTTAAACACTAACGCTTCCTCATCCTACAAGTGTAAAATATGTTGCATTTTGCTGCTGCCTGTGCTCAACAGCCTAACGCCAGCAGAAGTGAATCCGGAGCATCACGGGATGAGGCGGTGTGTTTAATGGAATCATTATTTTTAGGAAGGAACAAAGCAGTGCCATTTCTTGCAGCATTCAGACTTCTCAATTTAATTATTTCTTAAATACTCTCTGAGGAAGAAGAGTGGGGGGAGCTTCTGTGGGCAGAAATACAAGTGGTGCTGGGCATGGGTGTCTGTCCGGCTTCAGGGGCTTTGAGCCACAAGTTGGGTAAGCGCAGCTCTGCATTTTTGTAACGAGCACAAGAAAACCACCTGGTAATTCCCGACCTAGGGCAAGCTGCTTGGGCCACATGGTTGCAAAGGATAAACTTGCCTGCGGGACCACTCACCAGTGTGCACTCAGGCAGAGCAAGTGAAGCTGGGACATGGTAAATACTTCTGGCATCAGGCAGTCAGGGTTAAAACCCGACAAGTCAGCTGTGTGAAGTGAGAGGAGTTCCCTGGATTCAGCCTGAGGCCAGCAGGGTTTCTGCACCAGGGGGCTGTTCTGTAGTGATGTGTGAGCTATTCCTGGAAGGGTCCTTTGCCACAGCTTTTGATAGAGATGGGAACACTTTTAATTACCATTTATTTTTGGTAAAAACAAAACAAAACAAAAGCTACCTACCTATCTGCAGATCTGGTAAACACTTTGTGAAGAGATGGCCTATGATACAATAAATAAAAACAGTCACACACAACTGAACGTGACAAATTCATATTTTTGAAAGCAAATGTATTTATGGCTTTTGATTATGATATATTTTCAGTCCTAAATTAAGTTGGTTTATATATGTATTTGTTTTGGGATTGCAAAAAAAACAATTACGTTGCTTTTTTTCCTTCCTCCCTTATGTTCACCCAGTGAGAATAAGGGAAGGTGCCCAGGTCTCTTGCTGGGTGATACCCACCTGGGCTTACCCTGCTACAGCGGTGGCTTCCACCTTAGAGCACTACTGACCTCCAAGCCAGCATCAAATAGCAATATGCATTGGCTATTATCATCTCCCTGGAGCCACAGAAGAACCCTGGTGCCTTTTCTCTGTGCTGAGCAGGGGAGCACGGCACCTGTCCCTTGTGGTGGTGTGGCCACGATTGATGTTAATTTCTGTGCCCGTACTAAGCCTGTGTAAACTCTGCTGATCACTCTGGCCAATACTCATGCAGTGTTATTTAATCCTGTTTTCCTGCTTTACATAAGCAGTTTACCAGCACGTGATGATTTGATTTTCTTGGCACCCCACTTACTTCTCACTTTTCTTTATCAGTTGATTTACTGCTTCTAGGCAGAAGATGAATAGTTTGCACTTTGTACTCTTAAATCAAAACAGAATGGAAAAGACTGGTTTAATCATATTTTATTCCAACCCCACTTATCTGTATCACCTATTGCTTCGCCCTGTCAGGAGTGATATGTCTGCAATATCCTATCTGTGGTGTTTGCTCACCACAGGTTTTGCTTATTCATGATTCCAGCATTATTTTAGAACAAAGCCATGAGAAGAGGGCACCGAGCAGTTCAGCACTGCTTCTGGTGGTTTGAACAATGAGACCGAGATGAGTTGGGAACAGCAATTCAGTAACAGTTTACCTTTCCATTTAAACCTTGGCATAGTTTGAATATGAACTGTAAGCTAGGTCTTAATTCTGCATGATGTTTACGCATATTCTTAACATTAAACATATCTGTCAGGCTTTCCAGCTACGTGTAATTTACCTGACATAGTTGAAGTATGTGAACCAGTGGTTGTTTTAGCACAGGCTTGTATACCTCCTTGAATCTTGGTCTGAATGCAAAAACTGGTTTTGCATTTTTTGATTTGAGTTCAATTCATACTGGATTATAAAGCAGAAATTAAAGCAACTTAATGAAAATATATTTAACACTTTGGTGATGTAATCTTATCTTAGATGAAAACAAATGTTTGGACCATTTTTCCAACTGGATTTGAATTCTGTGGTTCAAGCTTCATGAATGTACATCCCTAATAGTTTGGATAAAGCATCTGGAAACTAGCAATCCATTCCTTTCACAGCCAAAATATAACATTAAAACTGTTTCAGTACAGCTTGGCAATGAAAAATGTTCTAGATATCAAAGTACTACAGGGTGAAAGATTTAACTTTGAAAATTAAATAATCAAATGAGTTGACATTACTGTATGTAAAAGCATGTGGTGCATTCAAATTATTTCTCATCAAAAGACAAATTTCTTGCAAAGACAGACAGTGACAGGATATTTTTCCATTGCCTTTTTTCTTGAACTGTATTTGAGCTGGCACGATGTATATAAGTGGAGCTTACCTTTAAACAGAGTTGGGTCTTCAGCCTGAAGCGTGCCAGAGCTTTCTGCTCTGCCACAGTGGTCTTCTGCTTCTAGCAATAGAGCAATTAAAGATATCCTTTATTTGATCAGCTGGAGAGCATTGTTGGTGTAATTTTCATTTTCCTCCTTGCCTGTTGCCAGCATATGAAATGATTTATAAGATTTATAACAGCCTGAGCAATACTGCCTGTGGCTGTATTGCTCAGTTCTTCAGAATTTTCCATTTCTTTCGTTGGAGTGTAGCTACATAAATGGTACTTGGTGTTTTCTATCTCGTTTGCTATTTTATTGCCTGTGAATCAAGCAATAGAAAAGCTTGTGTGTTCAACTCCAAAGGTTTAGACTCGAAACCAGGTTCTGCCATCACTTAGCACTGTGGCCCCTTTGAGGGGACTAAGCTAAATTGAATTACATCTTTTCCAAGGCTACAGCAAACAACGCAGTCCTGGCTGAGCAAGGCTTTCTCCAGTTAAAAATCACTTTTTAATTTTGTCCACTCATCATGTTGTTATGGACAAATTTTTCTGAGCAATCAAAGGAAATTATGAAGGTACAAACTAATGCATTACTGTGATAAAATACAACTTTCAATTCAGTCGGGCTAATTGACTTATTGCTCACCTCAGCCTGTGAGCTGTGGTGTGAATCAGCCTGGAAGTGATTCACAATGAACCACCACAGGACAGCGGGAGAGGCAGCCTGAAGGATACATGTGCTCTGAGCAGCTAAAACTAATTTTAAACAATATGGACAAAAATGTTTGTTCTAAAGGTCTTGGTTTGACCAGTCAATAACACCCCCTCCTCTTACGTTTTCATCCCTAGGCATTATTCACTCTGAGCTTCCTTTTAGTGCCCTGGGACTCACCGAAGCCCCAACCTGCAGTTTTGTTGCACAATGATACTTTGCTCTTTCACCACCCATAAAGCCGATTAGTGAAAACGAAGGTTTCTTCCTGTACAAAAAAAAAAGAAGTTAGAATACGTATTTAGTAATTCTTTGTAACCTTTGGAGGAAGTGCCGTGTGGTATTTGGAGATGAGCTCCTAGCCCTGGTGGCAGCCGCTGCTTGCAGCAGCTGGTGGTGCAGGGGCCAGGCTGCCCAACGCAGGAGCTGCTCTGCTCAGGAGGAAGAAGCTGAGACTGAGGCTTTTGCTCAGGAGCAGCTGAGGCTATTAGGTGGTATGGGTAGCTTTTGCACTCCGTGGCTGGTCAATGTAATGCATAAGAGCAGCCTGAACCTTTCTGAAAGCACTAGGATTTTGGGAGACGAAACTGTTGAATGCCTTCTGTGTTCTGCTGAAACAAGACCTGCTCTAAAACTCAGGAAATCAATAGGCTTTTCCTGGTGTCCTTAACTCTCACCATTATTAAATTGCTGTTCTTCTCTTGCTGCTCTTCTTACTATATTTGTTATTTTTAAGACTGGTGCAGCTGCAGAGTCATGTCTTACCTCCTGTCGTTGAGAGCTCACTGAGTGTTTAAAGATGGGACTCATCCTTTTGAGCTGAACTTCGCCTTAGCTTTCCTGCCTGATAAATGAAGAAAACATCTTCTCATGATGGCTGTCTTTCTCCATCAATTATGGAATATCAACCACACAACATTTCAACAGCTATCACTGAAACGAAAAATACCCTCTGTGTCTAAATGGACATAGCTCTAAAAGACTAATGGTGGGAATCTTGGATGGACCTATGTGTTGTTCTGCCCTCTGAAGAAATCTTTCTGACTTGCCTCTCTTGCAGTCATTCTTACTACCTTTGTCAAAAAGCAATTTTAGCTGTAGGCTTCGTTGCTGTTTTGTGCTTGCTGTCTTTGGAAATAACTGAGGAATTATGGAAATTTCAGTTAGGAAATAGTCATTTTGAACATTATCTATTTGGTTCAGTTTCTTCCAGAAGAACACACTTAAAGAACGTATAGAAATCATTTTTTAGTCTTAAAGCTCAAATTGTCTTGTTAGCGTGTCACTTTTGAGTGAAGAAATGGATTGACATTGATTTTTCTTTTTTTCCCTTTTACACCAGTATCCAAGTTTTTTGTGTCAGTTTGATTCGACAGAAACTGAGATCTGCCTTTATTATTTTTAGACTACTGACAGTTCAGTGTCTGTGACACACAGGGAAAGTTCCACACGCTTCTGACAGAGATTACACTGCTTAATGTTTTCTCTTTCTTACGTTTCTCGTGAATGCCATACCATGTTGACTCCAAAGTGAATGAATGCTGGTTAAGATGTACGGTAACTGAACTGAGTTTGATTTCTGGAGTTTAGGCAACGCGTCCATGAATTTCTGCCAGCTCACACCTCCGTTAAATCATTCTGAAAATCTCTGCCAGAACAACTGCTCCCCTGTGATCTCAGGCCCACTGGAAAGCACCACCCTTGGAGCTGCTAGCTTCTGGTGCCCAAGAGCTATGTTTTTGTGACAACAAAAAGTGAAGAAAAAGATCACCAAGATCTCAGAATAGGTGTGTGTTTTATAGGCACAGCAAATGTGTCCCAAATGTATGTAGATGGCCCAGTCTGAGCCGCAGTGGCCTGAAGCTACGCGTCCCTTCTGTGTCCTGTGAGCATGAGCAGCCCGAGGCTATGCCCTGTGCCCCACGGTGGGGACGGGCTTTGCTCAGGGTGTCTGTGTGCCCTCCTGCCAGCAGTCACCCTTGGTTCGTGTCTGCCTTCCTCTGCTGCCTTAAAATCCTGGCATTTCCTTTCTGAACTTGGCCTCTGAGCTCTTGAGTTTGTTGCCACGCGTTCCGAAAGGAGCAGGCTCCTGGATATGCACACTGAACACCCACTCCTCCCTCTCCTATTGCTCCAATGGCTTTCTTCTGTAAAGTGTATGACGCACTAAAATTAACCTTACTGTCCGTATTACTCCTTCTGTCACCATTATTAAGGCTCTGGTATCTATATAATAAATATTGAGTTTGCTGTTCTATGTCTTTCTCTTTAATATGCATTGGGTATATCCCAAATTTCTCACAGTGAATTTAGAGGTACAGGACAAGTCTATGCGTAATTCCAAGTGCTCTCCTGTGCATGAGGAACAACTCTAGCAATTACCCATGTAATTTATATATTGGCAAGCCCAGGGTCACACATGCTCATTAAGCATGCAGCCCTGGATGTGTGTGCAAGAGGTGAGGTGTGTTTGGAGTTGGGCTTGTCAGGTGTAACCCTGCTGCTCTTGGATGCTCCTGCTGGAGGAGTCACTTGTGTTGCATCACATGCCTGGGATACACGGGGTAGTAAATCCTTTGGCTAATGTAAGTACATCAGTCTGGGTGCCTATGGTGCATATGAAAAAAAAAGCAGAAATAAAGTCTAGCTAATAACTTTACTGAGGATCCAGCAGTGAATAATTTGCAGATTAATGAGTGAAGACAGTCCGTGCAAGTAGCAGTAAAGGAGTGCAATGCCTTGTTAAATGTCCCACTTTTCATTCCCTGGCCGTTTTTCCTATAGAAGCATCCTCTAGTCTCCCTGCCTCATTGATTCACTGTCTATTTGCAAATCACATTTGAAAACATATTTCTTCTTCAGTGATTATAGGTTCTAATTCTTTTTTTTCCTCTGCCATTATTTTAACTTTATAACTATGTTATGTATATCATGTGGAAAATATTTCTTTGTGAATTACACCTTGTGGAATAAAGGTATGTTGGACTGAACTGCAAAGTCTGGGTACAGAATCCATCAAGGAGGTCAGATGCTGGGCAAGAGCGACTGCGTTAAGCTGTTCATCTGTGGAAAACAGGCTCGAACCAAGAGGATGTTTGGCTATACCTAAAGTGTGGTGTGTTATTCTGGCTGTCATGTGGATGCCAGTAAAGGTTTTGCTTTCAGAATGTAAACGAGAGTGTGTTGCTGCCAGGTCTTTGAACTGGGACTGACAGTATTAAGTGGTGGACAAAGGTGGGAGCAGCATATAGAGGCTACAGCAGAGAGAGATTTCAGATATTATTTATTGTCTGTTGTAAACTAATTCTCATGTAAGCTTGTTTGTAAGTCTTTTCCAGTGCGTAATTGGTAAATATTTCAGAAGTCGGGCTCCACTGGTATGCGGTGCTCACAGAAACCTGCATGTCACAGGGTCCACACAACAGGCTGCAGTTAGCTCCAAGTCACCTGGCATTGTAGTTTCTTCCTGTTAGGTGATTTATTGGTCTGGGTCTGTGTATTACAAATACAAATCTGTTTTGCTTTTTTTTTTTTTTTTAGGTGTGGGGTGGTGCTAGTTAATCTGGCAAGTTTCAGTTTACATGTATCTGCTTAACTAAATTGCAAGGGTCAATTATATGTTCAGTCTGATTGTTGATGTCTGTAATTAGATGTACTCACTTTGATTTTTTCTTACCAGAAATTATTTTTTATTAAAAACTCTAGTCTTTCTGTCTGCCTTATATACTTTCTGTGTATGGATATTTGTATACATGCATTTATCTAAGTATAGGCTCTTCAACTACATTTTTTTATAATTTTTCTTTGATAGCAAGCATTTCTGTAAAACATTCTATATGAACAGGCAAAAGAAGACTTGTAAGAAGATACAGATGGAGGGCTTCAGGGTGTTAATAACAAAAATAATTAATAAAAAAGGGGGTTGGGGGCTGTCCCTGTCAATGCACAGTCACAGGCTTTTCCAGCTTTCAGCAATTTGCAGCTGTGGGATTTCCCAGTCCTCCAACCTTCCCTTTGATGCTCTACTTATCTACTAACAGGCAGGTTTTATTTCCCCACTTCATTCACCTTGATCTTGACCCAGAAAGACAATTATTTAAATTCCAAGGACCCATTAATCTTTGACATCCTCATAGAACAGAGCAAATCAGCTGCTTTTATAATGCAGACATCTATCTTGTTGGAAATGGTCTGAGATCAAAAGGTTACAGGTGAATGAGGAGCCAGTAACGATTTATGGAGCTATTTATGCTGTTGAGATCTCTTCACCAGGGGCCTATCCCTCGTGAAACACATCTGGAGTTTCATCTGTGTTGGGGTTTTCTTCTCAGTCTTTATTACAAACTATCTTAGATATAAATCCAAACCAGCCTTGGAGGTCCAAATGATTTTACATCTGGAATTTGTGCTAATCCAGGTCACAAAACATTGCGTGTACAAGGATATTTTTCCTTGTCTGGTGGCCCAGCTCTGTTAGTCTGATTATAGCAATGAATTACAATGAAATTTTTTCAGTGTGTTTTTCTTTGATGGATGAGTGCACTTTCTCTTCTTTTTCCCCTTTATAGACCAGACTGAAGGATGTATTTGATCACCAAGAGTTAATTATTAAAGAGGGAAAGAAACATTCATTTCAAAAGCAGATGGTTTTCAACGTTCACTGTATGCTGGCAGCAAGGCAGTTTTCCTCCAGCTCTGTGGTCCTTTATCAATATGCAGCTAAGTATCAAGTGAAAATAAATAATGGAAAGAACATTGCATTAATTTTTTCCCCTCCATGAGAGAATAATATGGCCTTGTCTTACCAGTCACCAATGGAAAGAAGACAAAGAGGTTAAAGTTTCGGGATTAATTTCTGGATCTGCATGCTTTACTGATTTACATGCCATAGAGCATCCGCTCATCAACTTACTGCTGTTTCTATAAGGAATAATGTTAACTACTAAACTAAAAAACAAAACATTCACGTGGTGGTGGGTGGGGTGGGGAGGAATAGCCAAGTGTTTAATAAGTATGCTACTCTTTGACTGCTGTGAGGGCTTGGGCTGATATACTTTAATGGGCATTGGGTAAAACCAAATTAATTTCACTCTACGTGAGTTTTGAGTCTTTCAGAGCTTCCACTTAAAATTTCATTAAGAAATAACCATTCTAGGCAGAGCTCTGACCAGCTGGCTTGTTGGCTACCAACCCTTTTAGAAAGAGGATTTAAGGGCTTTCATATGTTTGCAAACCAGCCACTCTTGGTATGTATGAACTGTCCTTCTCTCCTCCTTCTATCCCACCTTGTGTATAAAAATACCAGACTGTTAATCCTAGAAAATATTTAGGCATTTTGAGCAGTTGCTTCTAAACTACTTTTACTGCAAATATTGCCTAAGCAAGTAATACACCCAATTTCTAATGCAGTATATAGAAGTTATCCACAGAAACCTCGTCCTGAAGATAATAGGATGTGGGGAAAATTAGACTTTGGAGATGGTTATAGATAAGTAAGGCGATAGGCCATTCTTTCATTCTCTTGAAAACATTTATCTAAGTTAAAGATGTTAAAACTCTAGAAATTCATTTCTGAGTAAAGTAACCTGCCATAAACCAACTGAAAATATTACTTCTATAAGGCAGTATTGCACTTAAGTGGATATTAAAGGTACTTTGAAATCTAGCAGCATGGTTTGGTGTTACTATATGCTATACTTTGAATACTGAACATCTTCTGTACGTACAAATATGGAGAAAGTGTGATGATGGTACATGGCATGTCAAACTTCATTTTCCAATTTAAATTCTCTTGTTAACAACATTAAAACAGGTTCTGTATTAATGAGTTTGCTCAAAATTCCACTTCAGTGGCTTCTCTGAAATTCTGTTACCATTTTGTTAATATTAAAGGCTGTGTTTACCTTTGGATTTTAATCTCTCCAAATCTTCATGAAGTTTCCTGCATTTATAGAGATGGTTGGCTGTGCAATCTTTTTGGCTGTTGGCTTAGAAAAAAAATTGAGATGCAAGTCTACCTATCTACTAAGGCAAAATGTCACAACTGGTATCAATCACCTCAGACTCAGTTCTCTTTGTTTTCTATGTCTGTGGTGCCTCTCAACTGCATCTTGGAACCTCTGCTGGCCTCTGGTCAGAGCCATGCCTGCCCTCTCCCAACCTCGTGTGCTCACCTGCTGGCTCCCATTCGTGTTTCCTGGCTCCTGCGTGCGGCCAGTTCACCTCCACATACACCAAATGGGCTGGAAGGTAGTTTTGGGGCTTGGGTGCAGTTCTTCCTAATTGGTTGAGCATCTGCTTTTGTTGAATCCAGTCCAAATCTTTCTGCAGATACGATAGAGAGAAAAGTCCAATCTGGGCTGAATGCCAGCTAGGCACTGTGCTTAAGTAATAAGTACAATTATCTTGCTAATAAACACCAGCTTTGAATTAAGCTTATGTTTATAGATACATAGGATGCTTAAATGTTAAGTGGAATGAATTAAAATCCAAAAGAAGTTCTGTCACAGGCAAAGATGCAATAATGTACGTGCTTTCAGGGTTGTGATTACCTTACTTTCTTTTAGAATTCAGTATTTACATTAATTCACCAAGGAAAAATAGTGTTAAAGCTGGGACAGTTTTGCACAAACAAATATTTTTCACTTAATATCTATTGAACTAAATCATAAGGTACAGAGAGGCGCATTGTTAGTACAGAAGTTTTCTATATATAAGCTCAATGTCTGTACAAAAAGAAAAGAAAGATTTACCCCATCACTGTGTGCACTGCTGGAATGCTTTGCTCACACACCTGTTTGCTGCGTGCTTTGATTCAGGTTATGTCTGCAGGTTAAAATTCTGTGTTCTATTCTTTGCAGTCGACCCTTCCTACTATCTACGTACATGGTTCTCAATTTCTGGTTGTTCCAATGGCTGTTTTCTTAGTCACCTTTACTCTTTCAACAGATATTCCAAGGCTTAAGAGTCTTGCTAGCACACTGAACACAGACGAGTGTTATTACTCATTTTAAAGTAGTCTTAATCTTGTCTTTTCATCTGTCGCTATAGGTTGTATCAGTCCTCTGAGCATCACTGAACATTTCAAGACAAGTTGTTTGTGAAGCATGATCCCAGCAGATCCTCCACAAGAACAAAAAGGTATTATTCATATTTAACAACATGGAGACAGAGTTAATGTTTAGTTTAGATGCCTAAATAGGCTATAAACTTACTGCCAGCTGCTTTCTTTAAAAACGTTTTACTGTGTTATCTCTGCCCTGTGCTAGTGGCATGCAGGTCTCAAAAGGAAGAGAAGAGGGTAAATTTTACCTTTTTTTTTTTCCCCTTGCCTCTCAGATCAGGGAGGTTTTGTTCCATTTCTGTCAAAGGCTCTGACAGATGTTCTTCCTGCAATCCTTATAAATCGTTCTAAATGTCTGTGTGGCATTCACCTGCCTTGTATTTTTCTTTTAAGTTTTGGTCTTAATTGGGATCCATGTAGACATTTATTTAGTTTGTTTTATTGAGCAGCAGCAGAGCAGAGTATTCCCTCCCACGGAGGCAGGCTCGGGAGAGGACCTGAGGGCAGGTAGTTTTGTGGAGACCTATGCCAATCACAAGCAATTTCCCTTTAAATAATTTATTTAAAATTATTTAAAGGTGGGGGGAAGGATGCATGGAATCATTGCCATCTGTGTGCTTCTTCTCTGATGCTAATCAAGCTCTTCTGCCAGGTAGCTCTTCCCCATGGGCCTCTCTTGCAGGGAGTTTTTTAGTTCAAAGGCTCTGCAGAAATCCAAAGTATCTCAGCTACCATGTCCTGTCAGACCTCCAGCTTGCTGCATCTGTCACTGCAGCCAAGTTTTGTGCGATGTGGATCTCCATCCTGGTGGGATCCCAGGGAATGCTCCCCTTTTCTTCTCTGCTTCCTGCCATTTCTTTGAGTTTTGGTTTGTTCTTTTTGCTTGTTTCACCTGCCCTTTAGTCAGATGGACTTGTTCAAACTTAGAAATGCAGCCATGGCTTTCTGTTTGAAAGCATATTGAGAACAAAAGTTATGATAACGTACAAAAATGCAAATTGGAATTGATCATGTACGGTACAGCCTAGAAAAGTGCTAACAAGGACAACATAATCAGACAACACAATGTTCACAGAGGATGGAGCAGTGGAACAGAAGACTGATAATGGAAGATAGAAACACTGCAAAAAGGAGAAAAAGAAATACAGATCCAGCTTCATGCCTGCCTTCAGTACAGAGGTGATAAGAGATGGTGAGGAGTGGCTGCAGCTGAGCAGGATGCGAGGTGTGCTCAGGGAGTGCAGCAGCAGCAGCAGCTGGCATCCATCCATCCCCATGTCCTGGGGTGATGGCAGAGGTGTGCTCGCTCCTCTGTTCTTTGACCAGTGCTTTTAGCAATGTGGTTTGCAGTCATCTGCAGAAAACAGTTGAACTCTCTTCTATGAGTTACATTCTTATGCCAAGAATTCGGGAAGTCTGCCCACTATTATCAATATGGTTGGTTCCTTCTAATCAATCATACTAGGTTGAATAGAATCTAATATTTCCTACCGATGTCTGTGGAAGGAGGCTTAATTTGAGGTCATTTATTCCATTCACTAAAAGTTTTACAAGTAGCTTTAAGGATCAAGCAGCTTTAAAGATCATGTTATCTGATAACTATTGTGTTATTGTGTTAAAACTAGAACATAAAATTATTTAATTACTATATTCTGTATGTTCAGCTCCTCAGGATATTTTTCCTTTCCAGAACATGCAATCAGCACATCCCTAGGCCAATTATAAATTATAAAATATCACCATCAAATATGAGTATTCTTGAGTGGAGGTGAGTATTTTGAGTGGGTATTTACTGAAGAAGAAGAAGAAAAAAATTAGAATTTGCTTTATCACTTTCTTTGAGTTTGCCTTCTTCAAAGCCAACTAATTTATCAGGATGAATATTTGTAGACACAGCAGACAACGGAGAATATTTATGGAAAGTGAATTTTAAACTCAAGCATGAATATTAATGCTGAATCTGAGTTATTTTTTATTTTTATTTATTAATTATTTGCTTTAACTGGGGAAGATATCACAAGCATTGCACTGCAACTTAAACATCCGTATGTGCAGCAAAACTGAACCTCACAGTGAAATGGGATGGTGACTGTTAGCATTTAACTGCTCATAAACCACAGATGACATTTTATGTGGATAAGTAATTATATACAGATACCGTCGCGTAAATCCTGTATTTAATAACTTCATATGAGCCAGGGAATTTGAGGAAAGAAAAAGATTGCTCATATGCTAGTGAATGGTAATCAAATTTATTTATTTTTTTTTATTATTTCACTCAAATAATAACCAGTAGTTAGTTATTTTACTCACAGATTCCATGGCTGTCCATATTATCCCAACTATCTGTGCTAATTAAAATAATTACTTTGATCCAGTACAAATAAATTTGTGCTCATTTGGTAGTTTCTTTTGAACTGTACAGAGAAAAAAGCTGCTGAAATGTGGTAGGTGTGATTAGAACAGAAAAGAAGCAAAATCTCCTCTTGGTCCTTCATAGGGTGGCTTAAGAGGGGGAAAGCTGATGTGGGGAGTAAAGAATGGGAAAATGGATTGATAACAATTCAAGCAGATACTACTTTCTTTGTGTGAGTTTTTTGTTTCCCCTCCCTTCTGGTTGGTTGTGGCTTTTTTGGTTTTCTTTTAACAGCTGCCAGAAAAGATGCCTTTGGGAGTTGGATAGTTTGACATTTCAGGGGTGATAAAATGGATGCACTTGGTCAGAAAAATTCTAATGCCTTTCTCCATCCAACCTGGCCCCCTGCCACTTACGAACAATTTAGCTCATAGGAAGATATTTTTCTTTTTTTTTTTGTCCCTTGACAGCTCTGAGGATTTTGTCTGCCTGATTTTTGACAAAGTCAGGATCAATGTTCCACCAGATTTGCTTATGTCTTAAAGCCTTCTCATGGGACTCCTATTGCATCTATCAAGGTGGATGAATTCTTTTTATAGATAAGCAACCTAAACTTTGGACGTTTTTTTCCTTTAGCAAAAACAAACAAAAAAAACATCAGTCTTCCATTCCAACAGGAATAGCTAGAATCCAAAAGCATGCCATAGATTATCCAAAATTTTTATCTCCTGGTGAATAGAAAGTCCTTTATAATTTTTTGACCTCTGCAGAAGTAAGGATATTGCTCTTATAAATTAGTTTCTCCTTCTGTAGTCTGCTGTAATGCATTGAGATTATTAGTACCGTGACCTGTATTGTAGTTCATCCTTTTTTCACTGATGCATTACTCACACCTCATCATATCACCCCTTCTTTTGGAGTGGCTTTTATTTAGAATTCTGGTACTACCTAATTTTAAGGGATTTCTTTATTTTGAGCCACAGAACAGAGAATTGGTCGGAAGGGAGCTGTGGAGGACTCAGGGTCAGACCCGACCCTGGCCCAGAGCAGGGCCAGCCTCGGTGCTGGGTGAGCTCGGGCCAGGTTTCTCAGGGCCCTGTCTGCTCAGGTTTGGAACATCTCCAGGCCCCCACAGCCTCTGTGGGCAACCTGCTTGTGCTTGGTTTTCTCCACTGTAAAATCTTGCCAGGTGTCAAATGTCCCTCGCAGAACATCCTGGCTTTCTGCTCAGCGCTGAGGCAGGGGTGGCAGCTCCTGACACCCATGCTTTGAACCTCACAAATGCAATTAAAAAGCACGTATTTTCAGTCTTCCCATTTCCTCCAGGCACTATGAGTTTGAAAGACAACCTTTTGCAGAATTTATGATCTCTATTTGTAATTCAGAGCTATTCATTCAATTATATGTGCCTGGCTTTGTAGGAGTGCCAGGAGCTTAAAGACATCTGTTTCTTAGGCTTGCTACCACTGCCTTCCCCCAGGATGCTTTACCTGGTAATAGGATTTTATTCTATTTCTCTCATGCAGTCCCCTAGTTAAACTACACAGGGACATCAGCCATGCAAAATGCATGTCACACCTCCCTAAATTGGTATAAATTCCTATTCTACAGGAATGCCAAAAGGCCAGGAAAGGATGTGTGAGTTCTCTTGCACTGAGGACTATGTACATACAGTCCAGATTGGCTTACATGAGAATTTAAGACAAGATGCAAAGAAGGTTAATGGAAGGACTGGAGAAGCAACGTAAACACCGCTGGCCATAAACTCTCACTGAATTGCAGTGCACTTATTATATCAACATATTGTTACTGCTCCATTATTTGTATGCTATATATACATGGATAAATATTTATGAACAGTTCTCATTTTCAGTTTCATTCTAGGAATTGTTATGACTGAATAAGCACCTCTGCATATGTCGTCTTCAGAAGGGCTGTCACCGGGAGACTGCAGCAGCTCTCTGGGCTGATCCAGGAACTCATTGTAATTCCCTGCTCATAGCACTTGAAGGATCAATATCATTATTGTTAATGGTCATTGCATGCATGATTCAAGATGAAAACAGCTGCCAAATGTTGAATCACACTCAGACAAACCATCTCAGTGCTTTGCTGTGGCAGCACGTTCCCAGCTAAGCATGAGTACACGGCGTGTCGGCCCTGCTGTCCGGATTACGGGGACACACGCCACAGTGACGTGACAGGCTGTTTCCACAGACTGTTTTCAGATTGTAGCTTTATTTCTGACTATGGGAAACAGTACAGCCAAGGGTCAGGGGAAGAAGTATTATCCTTTCATGCAATTTTATGTATTTCTTACTTTGAATATCTCAGGGATACGCAAAGACATTCAGGTGCCCAGAAGTACCGATGAATGTTTTGGGATTTAGGTATGTAGCCCTGTATTTGTACTTTGCATGTTTTGAAATCCATACTGCTATTTCACAATCTGGCTCTTGAACATTGTATTGCAATTTAAAATATGTGGTCTGACTTTAATAGATATAAAGAATTCATGTAAATATTTTTTTTTTTAATACATTTGCCCTTATTCAGAACAGTTGACAATCTTGGTTCACCAGAGTACCTAAAAGAAAGCCATAATAATCAGCTGTGTAAAAGTGATTTTATAGTACAAATTGGCTTGCTGGGACTGAGGGAGTATTTTGATTGTTATTTTCTCAGTGGAATAGATTGATGTGACATCTGAAATGACAGTCAGGAATAGATTCTGAACTGCCACCTTCATCTCTTAATTAGTACAAGTAATTCTTTTGAACAAAATATGGTTATCATCGAGTTCATTTTGTCCCAGTGAGATTAAAGAGTGCTTGAATTTCACTTTTTTTTTTTGTCCCAGGGGTGGGATAATCCCTGTAATTACATCATATTTTCCACTGTTATTCATGCATCATCTCTAGTGATACTGGGATCTTCTGCAGATCACTTTGAATATATTAGACAAGCCTTGCCAATACACTTCTCATTCAGCAGCTGAAGATTGCTCTAATGGAAGTTGCTACTTTGAGTGATATAAAGTTCCCTCATTGCTTGTTAAGTATATGAAAATGCTGTTAAATGCTTTTTTTCAACCTCTCTATATACAAAATATCATAAATACTGGGATTTTGGTGTGTATAAAGTTGTAGCGAATCGTTATTCCCATTCACAAATTTAATGGTGACTGTTAGGAAGTTGCACAGTTAAAAAACTGCACATGGAAGTATTCAGCTTGGCTATAGCTGTCCTGGGAACAGGACAATCTGGAGTTCTGTATACCTTGGGATATATCAAAAATTTGTTTCTCTCTATTTTATTAAATCTGCAAGTCATCAGTAAACACACAAATTGCAGTTGCTGGCCACTCTTCCCTTTGTCTCAGAAGCTTGTGAAGCACATGACTCAGAAGGTCTCCAGCTTCATTTCATCTGTGCATTAGTGACTGTTCTGCAACAAGCAATGATGATTCCTGGCTTTGGAAACGTGGTTGTTTTCCTTACCTCCTCCTACAGTCTACAGGCGCTAATTCATCTCAGTTGCCAGGCTTGCTGTGTGCTCTGGTGTCCTCAGCATTCTTCTGACGTCTTGGTGGTGGTCAGGGAAATTGTAACACGTGGACCTGTTGGGCGCTGACCTTCAGTGGCTGCAGGTGACACATCATCTGCTGCCATTCCAGTGGGTTTGGCACTATTTCAACTTGCACCAAGATGAATATCCAGCCTGAAATATTGTAATTCATCCAGTGTTTGCACTTTGCTGGTGGGTTCAGCAGTGAATCTTGCTTCTCTGAGCACATCAGAGGAAGACAAGAAGGGAATAAATTGACTTTAATTATTTCAGGAATACCAGGGAAAGACTGATGCAAACAAGAGCTCAATCTCTGTTTCAAGTATGGTGTGTAGACTTTCACATTTTTTTCAGAGAGAAAACAGAAAATGTCATTTATATTAAGAATTTGTAAAAGAATTCCCTACTGAAATCAATGCATTCTTTCACAAATGGTATCACAGTGGCTGATGTAAATTCCTCATGATTGACTGAAAGTATTAAAGCCATCCTATGCTGGTGAAATGTCATCAGGCTAAAAAAGATCAAATATCTCCATTTCAGAAATGAAAACAACGGCAGATAGAGAGGCTGAACAACTTTGAAAGGGTTTGAAGACACATTTTGCATTGAAAGTGATGGAACAGGGAATAGATCTGTTTTTTTTTTCCAAGTTCCACTTTCAACCTGCCAGATACTAGGTCCTCAGGCCCCTCATTTGTTGGCATTCTGTTTTATATACATTAGTAAACAGAAAACTTCTCAGCTGTTTGTCAGTACAGGTTATCCAAAGCTGAGTGAGGAGTGCTGCAGAAAGCAGCCAGAGCGAGGGATTTGGAGCAGAGCTGGAGGCATGGAAAGCAGCATGGGGTGGCCTTGTCCAAGGGCTCAGCACGTGGTCCAGTTGCATTGTGACACATGTACACACAGTGTCAATGCACATAGTATATAGGGTATATAGGATTTTATTATTGTTTCTTTTTTTAACAGGACACATTGGGAGATTAAAGCCTGTGAATCTCCTTTAGCCACTCAGGGGATCATAGCTTTCAGAGGACTTCTATAATTTCTCTAAACCTGTGATCAAATGCCAAATAAATGAGCTAGGAAGCTGTCAAAAAACCTTGCAATGACCGTTTAGGAAGGCAGGTTTTCAGGGCAGTATCAAAAAGCTTTGTGATATATCCTGTCACTGCTGGAAGGGAGATGCCACAGCACGCTGGGCTCCTCAAAACCCACTGAAAGTCTACTCCTGAGACTGCAGCAATTAAAGTGACTGATGTACTGGGACTCAGCTATCCCCTGCTCAGCGCTAACTGTGCTGGGAAAATGCCTGCTGAGTCGAGCAAATGCCTTCCTGTGTGGCAGGATCAGGCAGGTGGAGGAAACGTGCTGTACCAGGGATGTGGGAGGGCAGCGGTGGCTCTGCGCTCCGTGCCATTTTGCTGGGAGGGGCTGATTGCTTTTGGCTGCTGCAAGAACATTGCAGGGGGACCAGCCTGACCGTCGCCCGACTGGATAAATTAGCACTTTATGCCCCGTTGTCTGCTGAGATTATCTGTGTCTTGTGGTAATGCGCACACTGCTTTGGGGGATAGTTATCACAGGCAGAGGGAGGACGGGAGGATGAGCTTAGAAAAAGGCTTGGTCTGTGCTGGCAAATTGGTAAGTCTTTGGGCTAGAAGTTTGACAGTAAATATGCTACCTTCAAATGTGGTCTGTAAGTAAACTGAACCTATTAAAATAAATGGGCTATAAGTCCATTGATGTCACGTGCATTTGAGGATCCCCCACAGCACTTTTGCTGGGACAGCTTTCACACTGTTCATTCTTCTTCAGCAGTTTCTGCTTTAATCACCCCTCCTTGAGCTGCTGTGGATCCAATCCAGTTGTCACATATCCCATTAGCATTAATTGGGTCTTGGATGAAGAAATGAACTTCATCCTTAGACTGCAGTCCTTTTGTGCTGGTACAATTCACAAATTAAGCATTACAGCAGAGAACCTTTGTGCGTGTTTCAGCTGTGCGCAGGGGGCAAAGCAAGCGAGGGGCATGGGAATGAGAGAAGGGGCTTTGGGTGTGCAGTGGTTATTCTGCTGGAGAAGCCCCAGAAGTCTTGCACTCAAGATGCCAATGAAATTATCTGCAAGGGTTTTTCTAATGTGGGTTCAGGAGAAAATCAACCCATCTAGAATGGGGTGGCTGCCAGTCCCCTGCTGCCGGAAGGGTTTCTGGGCTAGGAATGTGGGATTCAAAGAATCGCTGTGTTGTACTTCTCCCTCTAATATGAAAGGAAGATCCATGTGTCACAGGTTATTATAATTAAGAAAATGTTAAAATAACCAGTTACTCCTCCTGGAATTAGACTTGCTGCTTTTAAAATTTCATTAAATGAGAATCTAAGTCACAGAGAACATATACGTAATCACAACTGCATAGTTCAAAGAGCTCTGTCAAAAATGGGATGCCCAAAAATATGACCTACCTTTCCTTCCGTTTCAGATTTCCAGGGAGTTATTAAAAATTAAAGGTGCCTTTAAGGAGCTTCCCAGAAAACTCTTTAAATGTAGGACATAGTGTACCAGCAGGTTACATTCTGAAACAACTTTTATGCAATATATCGTGGTACAAAGCAGTTTTGTTCAAAGTATTTAAAGTATTTCAATTAAGAAAAATAATGATCAAGGACAAACAACATTTTAGTAGAAAGAGATTAAATTATTTCTATGGTTACTGTGCTGGAGCAGCAGCTAGAACTAAAGTTTTAAGATCCATGTTACTTTTGTTAAAAATTTGATGCTAATGACGAATTTTTCATATACCCAAAAAATCCTTTTTAAGGACAGGATATAGAAGAGAGCTCAAGCTAAGAAGTAATTTTATCTGTTTGAAATTATTTGCGTGTTTCTCTGCTTTGACACCAAATCTGGTGATGGTTTTGACTGTTCCATGTTCAGATATTAAAAGGTTTTAGTTCAAATTGCACAGGGTCCTGCAAACACTGGCAATATACTGTTATTTCTTTTCTTTACTTCTTTTAATATTTTTTTTTTCATTAAATGTAAGCAACGCACACAAAAAATTGAGATAAAAACAAGTATATTACTTTACCATCCTACCACACTTTTATGTTTGGAGTCTGAAGGTTTGTTGTGTGTTTGGAGGGAGAATGTAGGTTTTTTCAAACGATAGCTCTCAGACGGCATCACAGTATCCCTCTCTCTATCTTTCAGATGCTTTAGGAGCAAGGTTGCTTTCTGTTATTCGGCAGCCAGGCAGCACAGACAGAAATGATGCCCAGGTAAACCAAATACCCTGCTTTGGGATTGTTTGGTTGGAGTTGCAATAATTACTGTGGAAAGGGGTCTTGAAAGACCTTAAGAAAGCCACTCTCTCTCTTAAAAGTAGATTTTTCAGCTGTAATAAAGTGAAGCAAAATGAGGTGAGCATAAAATACTTGAGTTCCTCCAGTACCCCAGTGATGGCATAAGTGAGGTGCCAGAAGATGCCTGCTCAAAGCTGTAGACTCCCATTTCCTGAAGTTCTCAAGGAGCGGCACTGTAGCAACTGCGGTTGAGTGGAGGAGCACTTGAGTAATGGTTGAGCAGTAGTCACATTAACAAGAAATCATTGTGCTTTTTTTTTTAGGGTTTGGGAGCAGAAATGGATGCCAGAGCTGTGCTTAAAAATATTGTTTAAAGGTCATATAAAGATAAGGGAAAAGTGCTAGAAAAAGAGTGCTTTAGAAAATAGGTAAAATTTCAAAAGACTATTAAGAAAGTATTTCATTTTAACAGCGTGCATTTTCCTCATCTCTCCCTGTCTGCAGAACTTTTACCAGGAATTGCCATCTGTGTAATTTTAAAAATAATCAAAGATCTCATTTTCTTTGTGAAGAAAGGAAATTAGCTGAAACGGAGCGGTTTTTCTTGTTGCTAAACAAGCATGGACAAAAGATGCAAAAAAAGAGCAACTAAGGAGCATTTCTTTTTGGTGCTTAGTCTTGCAGTGTCTGGGCTCAGCCTCATCAGCTCTGGTGGTGCTCATCTCCTGGAGGGCTTGGGTTGTGCCAGTGCTCCTGGCTCCATCCTGGCTTGCCTGGTGCTGAGGGCACCACAAAGATTTCACCTTCCTCAGCAGAAGCAGTTTGGGCCTTGCACTGGGGCAGAAAAAATACAGTACACAAATAGAAAAATGAAAAAGAGAAAAGATGAAGTAATAAAAAAAGGAGACCAAGTCTTCTGCTGAGGGCCTAGTCAGCTTTTGGTCAGTGAAGATGTGGTGCAAGACTGAGAAATTTCATTGTCTTATTTCTGTTAACAGCTTATGAGGGACAATATTTGTTTCTGCTGGGACAGGCGTTGAAGCTGGATCTTGTGTTCTGTAGCTGTGCATTCAGACTTGGCACACTGTGGGTGCCTGGGTGCTGAGCTCCCATCCACCCTCCCTGCCCGCAAGGTCTCGGCGCGCCTCCCCTGCCACAGCGCTGCAGGCAACAGCCACAAATGGCTCGTGTCACACGGCATTTCGGGTTCGAGTTCACTTAATTACAGCATGGGTTTGTTTGTTTTCACTGAGGTGCTGGAGATTGTCTCTCTTTCTTTTTTCTCCCCCACAATTAAAATTTAAAAACGTTTATTTGTAATTACCACGACTGATTTGTAGCGTAATTGCACCAGGCGCCTCTGGATTACCACAGTCTGGCCAGCTGTTTCGGGAGGCGTGCTGGTGCCCTTGCTCTCTGAGCAGAGTGGTTTGCTGCATTAGAACTTAATAATAATTTGATATTTAGTAAAATATCAGCCTGGAGAGGGATGGGGGGGGGCAAGAAAAGTTCTGGTGAGACATCTTCTGCAGCGTTGCAGTGGAAATCTCATCCTGTGGGGGCAAAGAACCAGGATCATTCTGAATTGTTGGGCTTGCTCGTACATGTATTTTGGCAGTTTGTTTAGTGTGGGTACTCAGACTTGTTAGGGAAATTCAGCTAACGTTACTTCTCTTGTCCAGGATGGAAAATTAGTTGGATAGTTATTTTTAGTGTTTCTTTTTTTTCTTCTTTTTTTTTTTTTTAATTTACTATTCTCATAAAAAAGCATTAACAAAATAGAAATAATAGCAAAAAAGGGGGGATTATAGCATGATCTTTTGAAATTTTAGATAAGGCATATAAAAGTGATTATTTTTGCACTAGCCACACTTTCTAGACTGTACTTTCCTCTTTACACTGGGTTTGAATGGAAAACAAGACATAGTGTCATCATCTCCAAGCAATTCTATTACTAAATTGTCAGAACATAGTCATATTTCTGGCAGCAGTGATTCAACTCCATTTCCACCTCCACATGGATCAGCAGTGACCTTGACATTCTTGGTCAATGCTCATGTAGAGATTGCTTGGCAGGCGCAGGTGCCAAGCTGTGGAATATAATTTCCTGACAATGTATGGTATCTGGGTGTGTAATTGGCTTCTGGGCTGTCCCCGCACAGCTATAGGGTCCTTCTCCCTGCCTCTCAGCTAGTAGTTTTTAATGACCGGGAAACCATGAACCATCTGCTTGTACAGTACTCTGGAACCACACAACTGTCGCTGGTTTTATTGGTTTTATACATTTATGTGCTCCTCTCAAAAATATTTTAAGTGAGATCCATTATCTAATTTTTTGAAATGGACTATCAGGCAAATAGGATTTTTTTTTTTTTTTTTTTTTTTTAATTAGTGGCAAAGGTGGAATCATTAACATGCAAGAGAACACTAAAAGGCAAAATTGCATAAGCCGAGTCTGAAAGTAAAAACCTCTAGCCACAACAAGCCTTTCAAGCTAAATCATGTCCCTGGAGATGAAATGATGCAGCAAAGTAATGGACTTTAAAGATCTCCTCCCCTCTCCTTTGCTCTTGCTGCTTTGTCCATTACTGCCTGGGCAGCTGCCCATTTGGCCATTAATGCCTTTCCTGTGTAGGTGTGTAGGAAAGCATTATGTGCAGGTAAAGGTCTGGCTCTCTTTCCTAAGTATGCTATCCAGCACAGCTGGGCCGGCACAGAGAGGAAAATGGGAGGCACCAGAAGGTGTCGTGGCGCAGGCGGAGTGGCTCATCGAGGACGGAGAGCCGCTGGGCAGCGCAGCTACAGCCCTCTGCCTCGGAACACCTTAAAACCCACAATTTTGTCATCACAGATCATGCTTCCAAGAGAAGCAGGTAAGTGGTTATTATTTCCGAGAAGGAAAGGCGTAAGAGACAAAAAATAGCCTTACACAAAATCAGGCTGCTGCTCTAGGCAGTATCTGCTGAGATGGCTGCTGGGACCAGGGAGATACTGGTGGAAAGCATGTTGCCACTGACAGCATGGCCTCCTCTGGAGCAAACTTGCTTTCCAAACAAAAACTCCTCCTGATTAAAGGATAATTCAGGATGTACCTGCTGGAAGTGGGACCCCCATGCACCTCTGCTGATGTGAAGGAGAGAAGTGGCACCTCTTCTGGGCTGGTGTCCAGCACCCTGCCCAGGAGGATGGCCTCGGGACAGAGAGATGGAGCTGAGCACAGGGGGGACAGGAAGGCAGGTCCAGACCCACTGGCTCAAAATTCATCTCTATCTACTCAAATCCAGTATGTTTCTGTTGTTCCTTTTCTTCTTCCCTGCCTTGGCCTAATTGCATTGTCCTCTGACCTCTCAAATGCTTAGCCCAGCCTTTGTCCCCACGCCAGTTTAAGAACTAGAGAGGAGGAAGGAAAAAAACACAAACCACTACCACCAAACAAAAACAAACAAAAGCAAACAACTAAGAGAACGTGGATCTGTAAGGAAATTGCATATTTTCACTGTAAAAGATCACTAGTGGAACATACTTGGCAAGAGTATATTCATAGAGTTGAAAAAGAGCGAACAGGGAAGGGAAAAGCACAAGAGCCTTTGAGGACGCTAAATAATTCAGGGTAGTAGTAGCATTGCTGCACCCATCTCAGGAAAGATTTTTAATACAATTAGAAAAGGTTCAGGGTAACACAGTCCACACAGTCAGGCTTTTAAAGTCGGTTTTGTCTCTTCAACTACTTGTCCATAAACTTCTGGCTTTGTGCTTCCCTTGCATGTCTTCTAGTGATGGAGAGAAATTAGGATTTCGTGTGAGACATCCATTTTTTACTGATCCAGTTTAGTGATATCAGAAATGCATGAGTTAGAGAAGCGGATAAAACTTGATGTTAAATGAAATATAAGGCTCTCAGTGCATGAACATCTCCTTTGCTAATACTTTATTAATTATATAGAATTTTCAAAAATCTCCTTAAATTCATGTTTAAGTTAGTACGTGTGACAAGTTGAGGACAGATAATATTATATTGACATGGGCTCTTCACAGAGCTAGTTAGCAGTGCGATAATAACAAATGTTCCAGGCTTTGCTTTTTTATTTCCTGCTCAAGCAGAATGTACTGCTCTTCAGTGTCTTTTACTTACAAGTGTGAATAGTTCATCTCCCTCAAGTCAGCAAAACACTGATCATAATTGCAGTTTTGGACTTCAGGTAATGAGAGAGGTTTAACACCCTGAAAGATCTTTTCTTCATTAAAGTGATGTTTTCAACTACTATGGTGGGTTTTTGATAATAAATCAAGGTTCAGTGCTCATTTTAAATGGAATCTATAAAACAACAAAATGAAACAAATCCAGCCAGCTTATTGATCAGAGCCGGGTTGTCTTCTGTCTTGTTTTTGCCGTTATGTTCTCGTGTTCTCTTGTAAAATACATGCTGCTTTGTCTGAGTAACATACATCATTAAATTAAAAGGAAAGTTACTTTCAAAGGCAATAATGAAAAACATCTCTATCTGGTGTTCGCTGCCAGTGACAGACTTTAAAGGGTGAAATATTGGTGAGTACTGGTGAATATATACGTTAATTTAGCAGCAAATTAAAGCAGCAAACTTAAACATCTGCTTCTTTGTTAATTCCATACGTTTTGGACAGTTAGTGACTTGTTTCCTTAATCAAGAACTGCAGTGCTTATATGACCAAAATCTCTGTTCCAGATTTGCTTGTGTTCTTCCTTGTTAGTAGCAACATATGGAGATGCACACCAGTCATGAGGGCTGAAATTAGTACCTAATGTGGAAGCGGGATTGCTATTGTTTGATGGCTTTCTTGTTCTTGTGGAACTAATTCCTAATCTTTCATGATCATTTAATATGGTAAATCCTGCATTAGTGCTGACTTCATTTCTAGGACAATCTGTAAGAGAAAATAAACTCTGGCTCTGACCACTGAAGTTTGGTTATGTGAACAGTCAACGAATTCCTATTAAATTACAGTGCTGTTGATTGTATTTTTTTTTCCCTATGGTGCATTGTGCACGTGGAAATGCTTTGCCTGTGAATCCCTTTAACTCCCAGGGGCAGCAGAGGCTTTCTGTGTCTCAGGGATGCTCTGGAACTGCGTCAGCTCTTCTGGAGGAATGGGTTCCCTGGAGCAGACTGCTGCCAAGAACAGCAGTCCTCTGCTGTAGGCTTTGCACTGAAAATGTCTGCCTGCCTCACACCAGTGCATTGAAATGCAGCGCGACAAGGCAGGTACATTGGGTTTTAAGTATGGTTTTAATTTTAGGCTCCAGAAGATCCGTTGTAAAGAGATGCAGCCATATCTGTGTGGTTGTGCTCAGTGGTACGCATCTGAGCTGAAGTCATTGCAATGTTCTTTTTCTTCAGAGCTACCAGTTATGCAAAGTGAAGCTTTACCTGAGTAGGGATTAGGGTTTTTCATGTTTAACTCAAACCATTTAATGGAAAGCGATCTATTTTGATGGGAGGGGAGGGAAGAACCAAAAGCACAATCAGAAAAGCCTTAAATACAAGCTTCTCATTTTAGTTCTGAGTCTTTCATAAATACTAGAAGTCATTTTGTTTCTGTCAACAGTCTTCTGTTTAAAACCAGCTTCTGTTTAGAATACAATAAGAAGGAGGAATCAGACTCAATAATTTGCTTATGCTTCTAGTAGTTGTTCCTTACTTTATTACTTGCCAAAGTGCCAGAACTGACAAATTATCCAATAACACAAAACCGAAGGCAACATTGCAGTCGTCGTAAAGCTGGATTAGTTTATAAGGTATCCTTGTTGTGTTTCATGAAATGAATAACTAGTGTTCAGCAAACCTGTTGCAGATTCTTTTCCTCCTCCTTTCTTTCTTCTTTTTCTTCCTGCTACTAAAATGAGCATAAAGTTGGACGTTTATTTACTTGTCAAAAGAGAGGAAATTATTCAAAAAGAAAAATTGTATTCTACCTAAGCCATTTCAGAACATGAAAGTAAATGCCTTGGATTTCGAGTTTGCTGGTGTTCCTGAGGTCTTTGGGTGGCTGCATTCCTGGTGTGGGGGAAACAGCTATTTGAGGTTGGAGGTATTACAGTACAGTAATTTCTTTCCAGAGAGTAATACTCAAATTCACTTAGTGAATTACTAAGTACTACATATTGAATTATAACTAGCTTTTGATTTAATATTAAGCTTAGAAGTTGCTGAAGGCTTTTGCAGGAAAATATATTGCATCAAGGCTGGCAGTTAGGGCTTTCTTGCATGTTTTGTTTGTTTTTATACTGTCAGCTGTAGACGCAGACTGCTGTCTCGTGTGTAGGTGTGCACATTTGATGTGCCTTGCTGTGTTCCCAGAGGTGTGCGAACATGACAGCGCTCCTCAGGTCTGCAGAGATCAGTGCCCCCAGAGCAAAGCCAGCAAGGAGCTCCAGGAAAGGCAGCAGATTTGCCTTGGTGTGGACTTTTTTTTTTTTTTTTTTTCCTTTTCTAGTTTTGCTTTTTCTTTTGCCAAGTTTGTTTTTGGGGCAGGTTGAGCAGACCGTGCTCCACTGCACTGTGAGCCTCACTGATGTGGGAAGCAAGTGCTATCAAGTCCCTTTAAAAGCTGAAGTATAGCAGTGCGTTAGCAGAGCTCTACAGCTTCCCAAATAAAGCCGGGCTGAGTGTGGTGGTTCGTACTCGGTGCAGAGCAAACCTGCTCCTCCTGAGTTGCTTTGCAAAGACATTCCTCCTTGCCTACCCCTCTCTGGATGCAGATAACTGGTACTGCGTCCAGCTCCACAGAAAATAGCCATGTTCTGACCCAATACTATGCAATTTAATAATTAGGAGACATTTTATGGCACAGTTCTCAGTAGAGAAGAGCAAGTGCAGGTCACATGGAAGGCATGATGAAAGCTGTGTTTAAGTCTATTTGATCTGATTCCTGTCCCACAGCCCGTTCTTCTCATGTCACAGCCCACAGCCAGGACGTTCTCCTTTATGGCACGTTCCAGTGGACACGAAGGCCGCAACTCCCATCTGTCAGTTGGCACAAGAGGAGGTAACCTGAGCACACCTCCTTCCATGTAATTACAGGTTGCTGCAGCCTCTGGCTGCTCCTCTGGAGAAGGAGATAATTGAAGTCACTACGCCATGTGCCACTAATGGATCATCCAGGTCTTTAACTGATCCTCTCTGGATTTTTAGTTTTTTTCAAGTGTAACTTGTATTTTGCCCTGCCATTAACATGTCAGGTCACCCGAGAGTGCTTTTATGAGTGTGCCTACATAACAGGATGCCCAAATTAATTCTGGGTGTACTTGCTTCCGTAGGAGGGGTGTAGCAGGAGCACCGATGAATCAGCCTGCGATGCTTGGCGTGTCCTGGTGTGCACCAAGGCAGCTCCACCAGCGTGCACCTCGTGCTGGAACCACACAGGGCTGAGCATAGTGAGTGCTGCCAGGGCTGGGGGAGAGGTTCCCTCTCCCAGTTCCTGGGAAGTGCTGGAAAACGCAAGCAGTGCCGGAATGGAAAGAACCTTCAAGTTGTTCTATTCAATCATTTATATTTAGCACCTTGTAAGATGAGTGGGAAAGCAGCAAAAACCTAATTAGGTGTGGTTTATGCTAAAAGAAGAGCTACCCCGTAGGAGTGGAGTTATTAATAGAGTTCATTAGGAACAGTTTTGAGACTGGCACTTAACTTGGCAATGTGCTATTGAAATTTACCAGTGACACAAAACCTAGGGAGGGAGGCATTGCTGGTGCAGAGGAGGTTTGGTGTATAGGAAGAAATAGTTGACTGGGAGGACTGCAGTAATGAAAATAAGATGAATAATAATAAAAAAAATAAAAATACGCAAGAATATGCACTTTGGTACTTAGAAGTGAAAAATTCCTGCCATAACTGGAAAATTACAGTTGTAGATGATGGAGGCAGAGAACAATTTGAATATTGGAGTTGATCATTGCATATAAACCAGAACATTGGTGCAGCTACGCCAGCCAGTGCATGTAGGATGCTGTTTACTATTCTGATCACAACGGCTTGAAATGGATGCTAATCGGAACAGGTGAGGACAAAGGCTCCCCATTCCCTCCCCCGTCAGCATCCCTGCCTGTCCTTCAGCGGGTTCCCAGAAGGACTCAGTGCAAGCAGCCCGGCAGTTCAAAGCCAAAGAAGACATCAGCCTGCTTTCTGCAGAGGCATCGGGATGAAATACCAGCAGGTGACCACAGCAACGTGCAGTCATGTCAGCAGACATTTCTCCTGAATGAAGGACTGCCAATTAAAAATCCACCCAAAGGAGTGGCAACCCCATTCTGTAGGACCAGAGCATGCAACAAACCCCACTCTTTTTTGGGTGAGGTTGGACTCAATAAAGAAAATCATACCACGAAGGAGAATACACCTGGATGGAGTGATGGGCTGTCTGTTAGCACACGGTAAGACCCAAATACTCAGACACCACCTGTTTTTAAAGCACAAAGCAAACTCTTGTTCCTCTGGTATCTGTGAGTGGCAGGTTCCCAGAAGCTGATACCTGACCCACTTGGCTCTTCTTGCCTGCAGAGGATTTCTGTGGGCCAGCTAAGCCTTTTTGCTGGTGACCTGCAAAGTGAGGAAACATCTCAACTTCACAAGAAAAAGGTAGACGATCCTTTGCAGGCATTTTAAAACTATCCATTTTTCAAAGATCTGAGCCCTGCATATTGGAGGTGGCTGGGAGGCCTGGAGAGGAACCCTATGTGTCCAGAAAGGGCTCCTTCACCCTGTGAAGAGCTTGTAGGGTTGTACCCTACCCAGGGAATGGAAACAAACTTCTTTGACTGTTGCTCCCCCAGTTTTGTCCTGCACACAGTCTCTCGCATGGGCAGCAGCCTACCTGCTTCTCAGAGCGATGGGGTTTAGTGAGGTACTACAGCAGCCTGGGCTCGGGTCGCCCAGTGGTGAGGTAAATCACCCACCAATTCGTTCCTGATGCTTTGGTAAGCTGGCAGCTGCCACGTGCACTCTTGTGAAGCTGGAGACAGACCTCTGCATTGTCAGAGCTGATGCTGCTGGCCAAGGCAGGCGTTTGGCTTTTTGGGGAGGCTCTCGTGGCACTTGTGCCATTGCTGGGGATGTGTCCTAACCTCGGTTGGTGCCGTCTGTGGACAGGGCTCTGCAGCTCCCCTTGCCCAATCAAGTCCATACTTTCTGCTCTTGGCTGGAGTGCTTTTCTTTGTTGCTGCGCTTTATTACCAGCCCTTGCCCCTCCAGGCATTTCTCCACGATGTATTTTTCATGACTCTTGCAGCCAAATGACATTTTTCTCTTAGGCCTGCATCTCCTTGCTCCACCCAAGGCTCTGCCCTGGCCAGGACATACATTGTGCTCTCAAACCCCTCTACTTCTGCACAGGTTGTGCCTGGCTGTCCCAGACCAGGCACCACCATGCTGTTCTTCCTTCCAGCTCGTCTTTCTGCCCAACCATAGAAATAATGAACTATTCCCACAGCATCTGACATTCCTGCTAGACCATCAGCTCTCTGGTTAGTTAAAATACATTTGTCTTTCCATTAGCTTAAGCTTACAGGAAGAAAAATCTTTCTGTGAAGCCAGGAGGATTTCCAGCAGGTAACTCCTGCAGGCTCCCGAGACCCATGTGCTTTCTCCTCCTTGCTTTCAGGTCTGAAAATGACAGGAAGGTCAGTGTGACCATGGCACAAAGATTGGGACCACAAATTTGACCAACGTTGCAGCCTCACATGATTTTACTTCCTTGAATAATTTTTTATTTTCAACAATACCACTGCTTGAGGAGGAGGTTGACCCATGGAGCCCTTCTAAAAGACACTCTGATAACTCATGCTTTTTCACTGCAGCAGTGCTATTTGTTTGTGTGCTTGACATTTGTCCTATAGCTTTGTGCCACCTACTACAGCTCCTTCTGATTGAATCACTGCTTCCGTTATTATTTCTCCGTTCCTTGACTTTTTTCCAGTGAACTGAAAATATTCTCATTCTTGTTTGCTATTGATCAGATAATCCATGGGTCTGAGCTGGTCTGACACAGCCCAGGCTGCAGTTTGAAGTATTAGAAGATGAATACATACATGGAGTGGTTTACACTTTTTTACCCACACTTTTGAAACGTTTCAATATCTGCAGTACATTTTCAGTGCATTACAATTCACATGAATTACATTTCAGTGCATGTAGCGTGCCTTTCCAGGAGGGTTTTCCAAGGAAATACACTTGGTGCGTTCTTTTGAAAATCATCAGCTCGGCTGTTCCCCTCCAACAGAAACCTCTGTTGTAGATTAAATAGTCGTTTTGCAACCAGTGTCTGGATATTTTCAACAATTTTTAAACATTTTTACTTTTTAAATGCTTCTCAAGAGGGGAAGCAATTGCTTTTCAGGCTCAGTGAAGATAAGTGTGTGCTTTCCCAAGGAGGATTTCCTTGAAGTCTCGCCTTGCTTGGCTGCGTTCATACAGAAACATTGGACAACCTCAGGTGAGGAGCAGCGCCTGCTCGAGGAGCCCTTCCCCAAGCCCAGGAGTGGTTCACCTCCCGGGATGATCGCTGTTATGGTATTTTCCAATTTAGTATTTTCTTCCTGAGTACTGCAGCCCCCCGCGTGAGTGAGCACAGGGTTTTTCTTGTACATTTGGGTGTTCTGGGGTAGGGTGGGGGAAGCAACCATCCACAGCTGGGTGAGACTTAGATGCATGGACCCATCTTGGAACACAATTATTCCTGTATGGCTCCAGTGAGAATATCTGTGCTCTGCTGTTGTCATTGTTGTTATTTACCTTTACAACAAATGCATTTCTTCCTTGAGTTACAACAGCAAAGCTTTTGGAAACTTTTCTGCATCTCTGGGTGTTTTGTAATGGGTTATATCTGGGTTATCTGGGTTAGCTCTGAGGACTTGTGAAGCATCCATGTGCTTTCTGGTAGGGGGAGCAGCTGCAGCAGCGTGACCATTGGGTTTGGGCCACAGATTAATTCAGGTGGCCATGCAAACCGAGCTCAGGTTCTGCTGGAGGGATCACAAATAGCAGGGTCAGTTCACAACTTCTCACAACTTTCCATGCATCTCCAGGCAGGACAAAAATATTTCCTTTTACATACACCATTATTACCACCCAGATGACTACAAAGATACAGAATTATAAAACTAATTGCTTCTGCAATTTAGCTTCATTTTACTGCGTGATTTATAGACCTGTGACAAGAAGACCCTTTCCTAATGGAGGCTTTTCCAAATGAATTTTCATCCATTTCATAGGTCATACTCCTCACTTCAGTTCTTTTGTCTGCCATTTGCTATGGCTGTTAAACAGCTCTAAAATTAAAGTGTGATTATTCAGAAATCACTTCATAAAACATTATATGCCATTTTCCACCAGTTTTTCCTATATGTCTTGCACTAGGCAAGAGAAACTGCTGAGTTTGAGCTAGAAATGCAAAGTTCATTATGGATAACTGTCGATTAGATAGGAAAGCGAATTATAGAAAAGAGATCAGTGGCATCTAATTGTCTCTCTCGTGGACATGATGCTTTATAGATGGAGGGAACAGCTTGCAGAATCATTGGTGGCACCGAGATTAGTTATAGATCTCTTGCTAATTCAGACTGACAAATTGCAGAATATTTAACAACTATTTAAAAAGCACATTTCCTTTGTTCAGCTTTGGGAAGACAAATGAATTAATAGTAAATTTTATTTTAAAAAGAAAAATGTATCGGTGGTAAAGTGGCGTGGGTGCTTTGCTGAGGAGGAAGGTGGGGGGTTTGAATTCTAAATCAGGTATCTAATGTTTCCTTCCTTAAGTTGATCTTGTGATCTTATTGGTCTGATGATGGGTACTGTATTCCTATCCCAGGTAAAGCACAGAGGCAGATACCATTTCACGCACCCTGAAATGTATTTCAGCTTGTGGTGAAGTGAGAGGCTTTTAGGGACCTGGTGGTTCTTCCAAAGGTGTGAGAGGGAGAGGAATGATAGAAAATTGTAGCTGCCGGTGTCCTTTTTTTCCTAGAGTAATCAAATGCTAAATAATATCACTAGCCTTAGCTGTCTCAGCATTACTGTTACTGGGCTTCCTTTGAGCACGATAACTTATGCATAGGATGCTATTACACCAGCTGAGGGGAGTGAAATGATGAGGAAGTAGAGAGCTGGGAGAGAATTTTGTTATTTTGAGTAAGATGGTATCTGATGGGGGGTGGGGAGGACTGGTAATGAAGGAAAAACAAAATCTTCAGGTAGGGAGAAGGAAAGAAACCTTATTTTGTGTGCCTTTGTGTAACAGCACTACCAAACCCAACCCTTCTGCAAGCGCTGGTTAGGGATAGCGTGACCTGGAAAAGGGGCCGCGTCCTCCTCCAGCAGCCAGTGCATGAAAATAGAGAAAGAAAAAGGCCATTCAGTAAAAGACTGAAAATGTCAAGGAAATACAGATGTCTCGTAACATATGGGGACTTGAGAGTTAACCTAAAAGACAGAATGTTCTGCTGGAGCCTGTGTGCAAGGTTAAAGCTGTACATATTTCTCTCCCCCAAAGTCTGCTTTTTCCAAGCCTCATTAACCATTTTGCTGAACATTACAATCATTACTCTTCTGCCAGGTTTTACCACATTTTTCAACCTTTTAGGTACAGACCTTAGAATTATTGATCCAATGAATCATACTGACTGAGGTGCTGGCTGCTGCTGAAACACTTGGGTAGGAACCAGGATGTTGGCTCAACATCAGGCAAATCTGGCTGAATGTTCCTTGCATGGGGAGTGTTTTTCCACATGCAAGAAGCAGCAGCGCTGAGGGTATCACCTCCTTGCAATTTCTGTGGTAGCGTACATTTATGAGCTTAAAGGCATCTAATGACAATGATGGCCAGTTAAAAATAAATAAATAAATAAATAAAAATAAAAAGGCAGGGACCTTTCTTCTTCACTACTGAAAATTCCTCATTACTGCAAATAATGAGGTCTGTGTACCATGGAGGCATTCTGTACGCAGCACCTGAGGCTAGTAATATTTTGTCATTTTATTAGCTGACTGGGTTCCTTTGGCTTGCACTGGGAGGAGCATGAAGGGGTTTGACAGAGCTCATGGGGTGCAAAACTCCAGGGAGGGAGGGCTTAAATGACTGCTAATAATTTGTCTATGCATCCATCCATCCATATATATCCATATATCATACACCTATTCTCATATACGTGTCTACAGTGCTACTGTAGATGTGATGGAAGCAGATAGATATTGGTCATGCCTCTTTTCATATGTTTTTGGGACGCCAAAAACTAAGCTATTTGTGTGAACAACTGATTTTGACTGAGCTACAGAAAAATCCTGTCTGAGCTGCCAGAGGGCATGGCATCAGGGGCTTTGGATTTTTGTCTTGTAGTCAGGATTACGGTATTTAAAGAATGGGCCTAGTGTTTATCCACCACACAAATGATTAGTGCAATTTGAAATCTAGAATAAATATGCAGCCAGATGTGGTGCTGCCTCTGACTCTGTTGCTAGTTATTGAGCCTGGCCATTAAAAATGGAAATAAGGCCTTTTAGAAAAGACACAGTGAAATCACTGACACAATGAACAGCAGCTGAAGTTATCCTGTTCCTGACACATGTACCCTAATTGCAGAGGTGGTCATAAACTTCGGTCTGCTTCTCAAGAGATATGACAATACAATAACTATAAAACAAGTAATTACAGCCAAGATATTAAAGATTCCCAAACATCTGCTAAGTCTGGGATGAGACATAAGAATGAACTGTCTGATCTTGACAAACAGCTCTGATGTGCTCATCTCAGGCTGGATCTGGATGGATTTGGGGAACAAACGTGGGACTCGATGTGTAGGCATTTGTCCAGGGGAAGTCCTGAAAATAGAGAGCCTATTTATTAAGCAGAGTGTAAAGAGAAAGCCTGAAGGATCCCCACTGCAGAACAAGGTGTTACTTTTATTTTCACTGTGCCAGTGCCTGCAGGAGCAGCAGAGATTGCAGCCTCACAGCACCAGTGCTGGGGGGGCAGCAGCTGAGCCCCCCCTGCTCGGGGAGCCCACGCTCCAGCAGAGCGGGCAGGGACGGCACAGATGCTGCCTGCGTTGCTCATATTTCAGGTTGCTGCAGGGAATTTGGAGCAGTTAGGAACGAGATGTTCTGAGTCTCAGACCAGTACTTGAACATCAGGTTTCTTTGTCCTCTATCTCAAGCACTTCACGTTCGGGTTTTCGCTCTACCCTGGCTGCTTCAAGCTGCCAGCACAATCCTGCGCCTTCCCCAGGCGCCTCGATGAGCAGGATGAGAAGCCTATCCCTGCACAGCCTAAATGGGGTGCATTCCTTTTATTACTTATTTTATGAACTATAGTGATCCTGAATAACAGCAAATAAACTAATTACATCATAAGCACTTTTTCTTTTATGTTTACAGAATGGACTGCATAATGCATGAGTTTAACAGCTCCCCGCGCTAAACTGGGATTAAAAAACTGAGTATGGGTATCCAGTTTACCACAAAACGTACATTAGCAATGAACACAAGACAACGTACTTTGGCAGATCTGACTTACTCTCCGTCAGTTTCAAAAGAAACAAGCTGTAAGGTTTATTTTGTAGAAAAATATTTTGATAGCATATTTAACGGATTTTGCCAATTCACATCTCTGTTTTCTTTTTAAGAATAAAGAGATTGAAACAGTTAATAGCTTTGAATGAAATTAACTTTTCTTCAGTAAACCAACCAACCAAACAAAGCAGCTATGATGATTCTCTCGCAGCTTTCCAAAACAATTAGGCAGTAATGACTGCTGAAGAGATTTTCATGTCGTTTCAAACACTGGTTGGAACAATTGGAAGCCACAAATTTTTCTCTTTGTGACTTTATTATCTAAAAGGAAATGACTAATTTGGAGTTTGTTATTATTGTTTTATAGTCCATGAAATATAAATATATAAGTAAACACTTCCATGGATTTAAATATATAAAATACATAATGTGGAATAGTTAAAAATTAAATAGTTTTCTTCAGCTGAGGCTGAGCTGGGCTAAATTATAACTAGGATTTAATGTGGTGGTTCTCAGTTCTCTATTACAGCTCTCGTGGATTGTAGCTGCCAGTGAGTTTCACACCAGGAATCATCCTGTTGATGGCACTGGGACCTCAGTCAGTCGTGGTGCTGCTGGGCGAGATGCTCTGCAGGTAACGCTGCTCCTCATGCTTCTCAGCCATCACCGGTAGCTACATCCTCTCTGAGAGGCACACATATAAAAGAAAAAAAAAGGCCCATAATTCATTTAAAGATGACCCACGTTGAAGAATGTTCTATATTGCCATGCAGTAGGACCACTTATCCTGATATTTAACTTATTTTCTAACTCAATTTGAGTGTATGAATGAATCATGACATAGAAATAACATTTGAAAAGAATGGGTTCCTTGACATTGAACAATTGTTGATCAACGTTAATAGGGGAGCAGCGAGGTCAGGACTTGTCCTGTAGCCTTTTTCATCCCTGAAATACTAATTAAATCTTGCTTCTTTGCAGTCAGCCCAGGGCCCATCTTGCTGCAGCCGGCTCATTCCTCAGGAGCTGTAATCCCTTCTTTTGACTATCCCCCAGCTGGACTGCCCCAGGTAACTGCACGCAAGGACACACCAGATGCTCTTTCTGGCACTTCCCCTTACTCTTACCTTTCCTGCACGGTTTAACAGTCCCTCAGCTCTACCCAACAGGAATTGTTCCAGGCTATTTTGGTCCTCATCCAGACCATATGTATTTCCTTCCCTTTCAAGTGTGATAGATGTGTGCTGGAGGTGGATGTCCCTGACGGGCACGTCTTGTCCCCTCCTCTTCAGAAGTGCCTGAAAACCCTCTTCTCCACGCCATGCTGTTGCTCTGTTTGCGACGGCACTTTCTGCCACCTCTGCGCCTGCCTCTCCGAGTCCCTTTGTGTGTTACACTGCCCCTGAGCAAAGGAAAGAAGTCCCAATCATTTCTGCGAGCTGTTACATTAACCTCCCGTGTCCCTTCTGAGATCTGGCTGTGCTCTGATGGCCACGGTGCTCTGCCCTCTGGCACTGCCCAGGTGGAGACAAGCTGCGGCTGCTGCTTCTCTCATTTCTTGTCCCGCTCTCCCAGCCTCTGCTGCTGTTTTCCCTCCTGTCTGTCACACAGGTTATTAGCTTGCCAGCTCTTTCCTCTGCTGTGTTTCCTACAATGCCAAGAAAAATGGGATCCTGAGTCCTAATTTCTAGGCGCTACTACAAACAATAAGGATTATGATCATTGCTACCAGTGTTTCTGATTTATTCCATTATCGTATCTCTTTATAGCATGAGCTTCATTGCATAGTAATGATGGAGATAAATTTTGGCCCCTTATTTTTCATAACCACTTGCTAGCTATATATCATCAATTTTCCTCTCATTTAGATATGTGCTTCTACTTCAGGAAAAGAAAAAAATATCCCAGTTGTCTAGGTAATAAAGCCAGCAAAACAAATTCTGAAGTGTATTTTACAATGGAATTTGATTGTGTTAATTTTTCATGTGTTAAAAAAGAGGATGCTTGCTCTCTCTGGGAAATGTTTGTTTTTATGGTTTGTTTTTTTTCTGACATCCATAACTGGTAGTCATGTGGAAGATCCTTTTTTTTTTTTTTTTCATGAGGAGATAGAAACATCCCAACGTTTACCTGCCAAGTTCATTGGAAAACTATATACTAAAATTTAGTGAGGCTTAGTGTTGTACAGTTAAAGCTTGAAACAAAAACTTCAGGCAGTGTGAACCTGCATTTTGAATGTACACATCCCTGCACATCTGGTGAGAGTATGGGGGGGAGGAGGGATTAAAAAAGCCCTCGTGAACCTGCACTGCAGAGCCCAGCGCTGTACCAATGCTCCTGCGTTGTCTTGTGTGGTTTCATTTTGGGTCGTTAATGTCTGTTTTCATGGGTGGCCAAAGCATGGCCTGTGGATTGACTCCACCTCTCATTCACTTTTTTGAAGGATGACTCACTGTCCTCACTGCCTAAGGAAATAAATATTTTGTTATGCCGTTTCAGTTTCAAACACCACAGATGGAAGTCTTGGCCCTCACCAGTCATCACGTTGCAGAAATCCCTGTGTCCCTTTGGGAAGTCAGGGTGGGGATGAGAGAAGTGGTCCTCTGGGAAATGCCTGCAGAACATCGTGCTGCTGGCAACTCAGGTGATTCCCTCTTCCCACCTCCCCTTGCCTCTCCTTTTCCAGCCAGGATACATGATTTTACCAACAAATTGTTCCTAATTCTATTTATTTTGTATTTTTAACAAGGAAATTGAGGAAATATTCAGATAAGTTGGAAGTGGTCCTGCTGCACAAGAATGAGAAATTGCCCACGTGGTTCTGTGACATTGTTCTTCAGCTGCAGTTCTTGGGAGATCGCTGCAATTGTTAACATCTAAACAAAAACAGTCTAATGAAAGTGTTTTAATCTGCTGATCAGCTATTCAGAGAGGAAGGGATAGCCGTGCTAGGTGTCTTTGGAGTGTGGAAATTAATGCGGCAGTGGTAAGCAGAATATCTGTAGTTATTTACAATTCTTAGCAAGCTATTGTGTGCATAATTTTGTTGGAGGTTGATTTAGCTTCAGATTTCATTTCCTGCACCTTGAGCAGCTGGAGGAGCTCCAGGCCTCATCCCTCCGTTGGTCTGGATGCATCTGAGCCGGGAGCTCAGCATCCTAAATTCCCAGGGCAGTTCAGGCTGGGCAGATCTACTGGAAAGCCATTCAGAGAAGATAATATAGGCCCCTGTTCTGAAATCCTTCCTCATAGTGTAAATTTCTGGTTTAACATGATTTTAAAAAGAGCTTTGTGATGGAAATCCAGCCCTCACAACTTTCAGTCTGCAGAAGACTTTTTTGATAAGATCCTTAATAGGGTAACCCTGAGTGTTGTTTTTTTTTGATAGAGCAGGCATCAACAAGGATGAGAACTCCTCTGTGAACTGTGAAGGTGATGGGACATCTGCTGTTCCTCCCTGGCACCACGGGGATTTGATCGGATAACATAAGGCTTGTTGCTGGTGAGCAGCGGTAGCAGACTGTCATCAACAAGCGTTTATTAGAGTTTGAAGATTGAAGGAGATTTGTCTCAGGTGTCACAGGTAACGAGACCTCACCAACACCCTATCATGCTCTGTCATTATTGTTTCACACAAAATCATCTTACACCAGAGCCTAAAACCATCCCAGTCCTCACTGCTACCCGCATGGGTTGCAGACAGCGCCAGGGGTCAGCCCCTGGGGGGAGAGGTGCTGCTTGCTGAAACAAACCCCCAAGAACAAAGGGAAGGCACGGGCAGAGGTGAGCACAACAGCTGTGCCTGACTGTCCTCATGTAACGCAAGCTGCTCAGGTGGGATATTCGTGTCCTATGTGTGATGTAGTTATTTCCTTTTCACGTCAGAAGTAATGTTGCCTCTCATTTGCAGTAAACACAGGAAGAAGGATGAGAAGTGGATGTGGTTGGCTACAGATCTTTAAAGAGAGGATGTGATCCAGCCTTGAGACTGTTTTCAGCTGTAACAAATGGTAATTAACAGTTTATTGATTAAGACAAATTAGCCTAGCCAATATGCTCATAATAAAACCAAGGGAAAAGGGTTCACAGAATAAGACCAAGTTCATTATATTAGATGTATTTAGGTTCCACAACATATTTAGAAAGACAAAATGTGTTTCACTGTTTTTTTTTTTTTCTGCCTAAATATTTTTACCAAAGAATATACAAACTCTCCCAAATCCCTACATGGCTGTGAATAAATTGGTGATGGAAAGAGTCTCTGGGTAAAGTTGCAGCTCAGTCCAGCACATGTGGAGGGTTAGAACAGGCCAAAGCTGTTGAAAACTACAGCATTGAGTAAAAATTTTCTCTGAAAAGAACAGACCAACTAACAGTTCTATTACTGATGCACTACGGCTGTGAAATAGTGCTATATCAATTTCAAGTAAATTCACATTATTGTGTGTCAGAGTTTGTAGGTGATGCTGGAGGAACCAAAAATAATTAGTCTTTTGCTGCTGTGATTTCATACACATGTCAAAGTACAGCACATTGTACAGAACTTTTAATTAAGAAAGCAAACTTTTGCTAAGCACTTCTTATTTGTCTCATTTCTTTGTCACGTTATTCCTTTTTGTATTGCCAAAAAATGCTGGACTGTTGCATCAAATGGCCAGACAATATCGCTTTACCCAGAGGCACATGCCACATGAAGGAAGATATTTTTCTTTTACTGAAATGAATCTTTAAGAAATATATTCTGAGACAAGTGAAAAGAAAGGACACAAAATGCAAGAAATTGTCCATACTGAGAATGTAGATTTTATTCATGCTTCGTCTATATAATACCTGAAGTCCTTGTACTGCTGCTGTTGTTTGTAGTAAATTATGTGTCACCTCTTTTCTGACTCTTTTTACTATTATCTCCTCAGTTATCTGTTCTTTCTCCCCTACTCATCATCTTCCTTCCTCTTCATAAAATGTTATAAAAGAGAAAATTACTAAGTTTGAGGAACAGATGAGAGGAAAATTATGTGCTTCCTATCTGTATGATCAGGCATTGCTTGTGATTGTATCTATTGTGGATGAGGCAAATAACTGCGGGGCCTGAGTAATAGCTTCAACTGGGTGAATTATATTTGAGGAATGGAAGTATCATAGAACACTGAATATCCTGAGTTGGAAGGGACCCACAAGGATCATTGAGTCCAACTCCTGGCTCCACACAGGACTACATAAAAATAAAATGGGGTGTCTGGGAATGAATACTGACTATATCAGTTGTTCTGAAATTATTCATGTATTGTGGTCATTTAATGCTCTTGAATATTCTGGATAAGAAAGAAAAATTCCAGAAGATCCCATTAAATTTCAGGGAGCTGTTTGTTTCTTTGCTCTTGGAAAAAATGAAGTTAACTAGAATATTCCTGTGGAATATCAAGAAGCCAGGTTTGGCTCATTTTCTTTAGACCAGGAAACCAAATTGTTCCTGTTTCACCAGTCAGTGTCTGAAACACCTGGCTGTTGGTTACTGTGGCGAGGTGAAGGCTGGCTGGGGTCTCTCCTGGTGGTTCCCATCCTCCTCTCACAACTGAATTCCACTCGTGCAAGAGCTGGTGCCCGAACAGATGTTGCAGTGGTACAAATGGTCAAACATACCAATAGTAAATACACGTTTTTGTCTTCTGTGGTCAAGAAGTTGCACATATTTCACTAAAAGGACAAAGAATAGCAGAGTTTACACATACCTTGTTATCAACCAGGAAATTGAGAAGAAATGTCCAGAAGTAAAATGCTTTTGTAGCCATTTGTGGATGTTGTACTGATTAACACCTAAAGACTGAGAGCATCTGACCCTCTGATTTAGTTTTCATGATTCTTTGCAAGACCACAAGGTGAGGTGGGTCTTAGTCTCTGAGCATGTGCACATATGTTTTATGTCTAAGATGTGAAGAGAAATGCGTAACTCTTTTCTTTTTAGAGGAACAATAAATGTTGTGCAAGAGTTCTAATCTGAATCAAGTTTTTAGTGAAGTAATTAAGGAGGCAGCCTCATGGAGTCAGGGAATTCGTATTTGGAGCTTGGTGCCTGTGGTGAGATGCTGTATAGCCGTCAGTAAGAGAGACTATCATGCTGTTTCCTGAGTAAAGAACTTGCACAGCATTTCAAATACATTTGCTAAAATGCATATAATGATGATAGAGCTAGGGTGAGTTTCAGTCTGTGTTTTTTTCCCCCTGGTAAAATAAATGAGGGTTATTTTTTCTGACCGTGCTGGGTGTTAGTGTAGCGTGAAAACTCTATTTATTGAAATATAGGTTGCATAGTGAGTTCTAGGGCTTGAATTTATTCTCAAATAGCAAGAAATGCACTGTGTGGCTTCCTTATAGCATTTAATACTGTAAGGGTTAAGAATGAATTATGTGCTTTTAATGGGACATTAACATGAGATAATGTAACTACATTGATAAGTCTTAGAATATACTTTACATAGGTATTGTACTTGGCAGCAATCTCAGCTGTATCTCATTACAAGGGGAATTGAAAACCAGACTTCTGTGTCTTCAGTGGAAATACCCACCATAGTGTGGTATAATAATATCAGTGTTTCTGTATGCATTTACTTCCTCCGGTCTGTTCCCAAGGCAAAAGGGACTTTGGACCTTGGTATGGCTCAGCCAGAAACCATGGGAGCAGAGGATGTGTCTCTGTTTTCAGTGGCATAGACTCCAAAGCCACCCAGAAACTTTTTACTGGAACACGTTAAACACCTCATGTGTTGGAAGAAGTAACAACACGTGTGTATTAACTTTCACTACTTCCTTTTAAAACTAAAATAAATGAAATAAAAAAAATCCAGTGATGAACCTAAATAAAGTTCAGCTGCTCATGCTCTTCCTGCTGGCCCATTTCTGCGCTCAGACCAAGCGCCTGTTAGTGTCATTCAAAGCCTAGATGACATAGCTCTAGGGGAGCAGCATTAATGAAAGCCTCTTTGCAGGGAGTTCACCTCCTCAGTTTTGTTTCCACGATCCCTTTGAAAGGAGCTGGTTAGTTATCTGCAAGTCTATTTCGGTTAGACTCGCACAGCCTCGAGTTCAGTCATTAAGCCCTGCTGTTCGCTTAGAAAAAACAAATGAGCCAGACCAGCTGAGCAGAGGCAGCGTGCGTGGGGATGGCAGAACCCACTGTGCTGAAGCATCAACCCCAGCGGGGCCAGTCCTGTCCCTGGGCTGCTGAAGGCACGGTGGGACCTGGCAGGGCTGTGGGGATGTGCAGGGGGCACGAGCTGCCCCTGGGCATCTTCTCCATGCCCCCTCTCTCAAAGTGTTCTGGGGAAGCTTGGGGGGAGCTGTTCCCCCATTGCACTGAGCCATGATCCCAGTAACACAGCTGTACAATGCAGGCTTTTGTCCCTCTGACTGAAACTACTTTTGATCAATTCTCCAACAGATATTTTACGAGCAGCAGGTGCTTACCTGCTTTATTTGCATTAATTGTAGGAGGTAGTAAGTACTTTCTTGGGGTTTGGTATTATACACCCGTGGTCTTAGCTTCAGCTACAGACAGCAGGAATACGCACAGACCTTCAGTCTTTTCCTCTGTCCCCAGTGTTTGCACTAGCTGCTGTGCATTTCTGCTTTGTACAACATTTCTGTTTCATAGCCGCAAGACTGCACCATGCTTCTCCTCAAGTGTGTGTCTTTACCTGCTTAACTTGGGGAAATGCAGACTTTATTTCCTTCCTGGGAGTATCCAAAGAATGAAGGAAAAGATGAAGAAGAGGCTATAAAAAGAAAAGAGTGAAAAAAAAATATGGAACTCTCTTTTTCCTATTGAAATGAAGCATATTTCTTTGCCTAATGGGATTTATCCTTTCAGATAACATGTTTTCTGTTGTAAAGAAACAGCCGTTTTCTTGTAAGCTCCTTAAGGTACAAGTTTGTGAGAGCTGTCAAAATATATTGTGTTGCTCAAGCTTGTTGCAGTCAGGTGGCATGTGGGAGAGCCACCGGCTCCGTGCATCCACATCCATCTCTGCCTCGTGCAGCTCCTGCCCTTGTCCCTAAATCAAAGCAGGAGAGGAATCTGCATGGCAGTTAAAATAACGCCAGAAAACCTTCACGAGAGTCATGCTGCTGGTTGCAGTGCTCAGGGAAGAGAAGGAAGGTGCATCACTTGGTGGAAGGGTTAGGAGCTTAGTTTGTTCTTTGGACTGTTTTAGGCGAGGTGCAACGCACCCAGACCTCTGAGAAATGTGCCTGGGGTGCGAGGCGGGTGCTGCCGGCAGTGCTTGCTCTGCCCATCCCTGTGGCTCCTGGTGAAGCCTTGAGGTGCCTCTGAGCAGGGCTGAAACCCCCAGCAGACCAGCAGTGCCTGAGGATGCACAGCGCATGCCCCAAGCAGGCACCGTTGTTTGCTGCGGGCTCTTGTGGTACCCTGAGAAAAGGGAGAGGAGCGTGTCTCCATTAAAGCAGAGTAAATTATTTCGTGTTGCTATTAGCCACAGCACTGTTACATTATACATGACTCCTCGCTGATCAAAGCTGCAGATTCTTTCTCTTGTTAAGGATTAGCCTTTTTGTCAGATGGATGGTGTGTGATAACCTGTGCTTTTCTCACTAAATTGGCGGTCTGTCACCCTTCCACATAAACTTTCAGTAACTGGCATGAGTACTATAAATATACATGGGAAATAAGCTTTCATTGCTGCATCGGCCGTAGGGAGAGTCAAATATGGGTTTTTGCTTTCTTTTCCTGTTGGCGTGGACATATCTAGCTGCCTGGCCACCCTTGGAAGTGCTAGCTGAGCCTATCTAATTAAGCACAGAATCAGAGTGGTTTGAGTTCGAAGGGAGCTGAAAGATCATTTAGTTTCAGCCCCCCCAGCCATGGGCAGGGACACCTTCACTAGAGGGAGGTGTAATTGGACCTGTTAGCTAAATGTGTGAAGTTGCACTGGCCTTGGATTGTAGTTTGCTGTTCATGTTAATTCTCTGCATGTCCTGTTCTCTTACATGGGGCAGGCAGGGGTCAGGGGGCAAAGTCTTTTTTTGTGTAAGATTAAGTACTCCACATTTGTAAGACCCAAATTAATGGATGACACAAAATGTATGATTTCAGAAAAGTTTAATTTCTGTACCCCATGTTGTGGCATTTTTTTGTTTGAAATAAGCACAGTTTGAGACCAGAGATCAGGGGAGGACAAGACACTGTACAGCATAACTGGTACACCTTCGCTCTGTTCTGATGGGATTTTAAAGCACACACCCACAAAGTTTGCTGAGCTTTCACATATCTTCAGGCTCGAATTCAACAGCTTTCTGGCTCAATGAAAAAAACAACATATATAGACCTGGCTTCAGTACTTGTACCTTGGAAGTGACTTGACAGCCATTTAGAAAAATACTTAACATTCCCCAGTTTCCTGGTCCCTCCCTCCCCTGAGGAGCCCGCAGGAGCAGATCCATCCGTCTGTGTCCCCGGCGGCACGCGGGGCAGCCCGTGCTGCCTGGGCGCTTTGATTCATGGAATCAATAACTCGAAGGCTCTGCCTAAAAAGATGGAAAACGCGGCGTGACCCGGTGGATGAGTAATGATGGTTGTGTGTGGCAGAACAACCGGGCTACGTTTGTGTCAACAAATAAAGCCTCCTGAGCACAGCCAAATTACCAAGATCCTTTCATTCTGTTTCTTAAATCTTTGCTTTAAAGTTGACCTTGTTTTCAGTTCTCTCTGGTAAATGTGGTCTGGTGCTACAGGAACAAATTGGGGAGTACGTTTAAGCTATGATTTATTTAGGTTTTATCTTGCCTCCTTCAAAGAGTTTATGTTAATTGCTTCATTAACTTACTCAAAAGCTTTTCTCATCTTCATTTTGACCAGCCTTCCATGAAATGTCAGTCCAGGGGTATCTTTGTGGCTGTTGTAAGGGCAAGAAAAATATGCAGCAAGAAGTTCTCGTCCTCCTTCCCTTGGCTGCTCCTGCCCCTCTGCTCCTGCTGACTGTCACGGGAGTTCAGGATCAGCCCCCTGGTCTGGCAGTGAAGAGCCCTGGTCTGCATTGAGTCCCTGACAACAAAAAGGATGCAGCCTTGGTATAAAGGAAAAGGTAATATTCATCATATGGCAATTTACTGTATATTAGGAAAGAACAAATGTTGCCTTTTATTGTGACAGATTTTTGTTTTATCCACCAAATTCATTGCTGGAGCAAGCTGGCACTTGCTTCTCTTGAGTCATACAGAGGGTTTTTTTGGCACCTAATACATTAACATGTGTGTATTCTTTGTGGCTACAACTTGAACAAATGTTTTGAAATGATGACAGAGAAAATTACTTTTCTTGCCTACATGAACAAGTAGGTGTCGTGTATTTTAATTACTGTGACCAAGCTGCAATTACAGCTGATAAACATATGGAGATTAAGCTGCAAAAAGAGAGGTGCATTTACATTTTCTTAAGGAAGTGCCACAAAGATGAATAGAAAAGGGGAAGGGGTGGAGGGTGGTCAAAATAATGCCAAACCTATTTATATTAATAACTGAAATTCTTTGCATTTACTTGTGTTATTTGTATTTACTTATAGCACACTCCATGACCTCAAAGATCTTCAAGTGGTTCATTTTGATCTAGAAAGCCCTGCTACGTCAATATGTGCTCATTTTGTGATAAACAACCGTGTCCTTAGAGCAGCACAAGCACCGCGGTGTTGTGGAGTACAGGCACAGCTCTGTGTATAAAATAAGCCTGCAAAAATGTGAACCACAGCTTGACTTAAATGTGCATTTGTGTCCCTGTCATCTGCAGCAGCCTCATATCAATGCACAGTGAGGCCAGAACAGCAGATTATCTATCTGGTGACAAGCATGATACTATAATTGAAATGAAACATGAGCTTTTTTTTTTTTTTTTTTTTTTTTTTTTAAGTGTCCATTCTGAGATCTCTGGGAGTTCCCAGAAGACCTTAGGAGGTTGATCTGGACTCTGTGATGCCGTTGTTTCTCCCAAGATGTGTGAGTGTCATCTTACTATTTGCAGGCTCCTCAGAAGAAGGTTTTCCTGACGTGATGGAACAACTGCCATGCTTTGCTGCTGCAAAGTGCTGTGCCTTCATGTACTGACCTCAAGCAAGAGCGAGACATGGTGACATATCTCCTCACACTACAGTTCCCAGAAACAGTAATTGGTATTAAAACATTCCTAAAATATGACTTTTTTTCAGAAGAATAGACTGACCAAAGGAAAGTCCCTTGCAGCCAAGCATTAAATATTTTCCTAGCGGCTCCTGAAATACTTACATATTGATGAAATTTCACTGTCCTTTGAAACCTGTCAAGAATTGTGCTCCTGCACCTTTATTGCATCATTGCAAGGGTTTGTTTTAGTGTGGAGACACAGATGACTAGCAGCGTGCTGCAACTGAGAAAAGAGGACTTCTGTGACAAACCGAGGAGACAGGTTGGATACACATCACTCCCGTAAATGATAGGCTAACATATTGATCCAGGGGGAGACGGAATCTGCCATATGCTTGGTGCTAAAGTTTCTTGCCTGAAAGAACAGAGTTGGCCCCAGACCAAAACTCTGTGATTAAGCTTGCCGAGAATTTCCTCAGAGATGAAGACTCCTTTGGCAGCTCCTGTCAGGTCGAAGCAGGAGAGGACAGACGTAGTGGGCACCACTTGCCATCATCTCCAGCAATCTCAGTGGTTTTACTGCGTGTGATAAAAGCAGAGGACCTAAACACCTGAAATAAAATCTGTGATCCCTCTGAGCTATTTCTCATGCTGTGGTGAATATCTCCTGGTGGAGGTTTGTCCTAGTTTTCTGTGATAATGTAACGTTACTATAGGAGAATGTCAAAGCGGTGTCTGTTCAGAGATTCTCTTAGTTCTTACTGTATTCAAATCTATACCTTTTGTCATGGTGTATCCCACTTTACAGTTCTAACATAAAGACAGCAATATTAGTTTGAGCTGTCATATGGACTTCTGGTGATTTTAAAGACTTCTCTAACTGTGCAGTCTGTAGAACAATGGTTGCCATTCATGGCAAGCATCGAAAGGCTTTCAAAATTTTTCCTGGAATGATCAGATGGAGATTTTTCCTACTTAATACAGTTTACCTTCTTGAAAGCACTTGAATTAGCTTCACATCATTCTCTGGTACTTCTCCACAAGCTGGATTTAATGACCTGTTAGCTGGGTCGCAGCCCGACTGGCTGCCCTGGGCTGTCCATGCCAGCCTGCTCCAGCTTCAACAGCAGAAATAAGTATTGCTAGTATCTAGGTTATTCGTGGATGCTGGCTTCCATGGAAGATTCTTGTAAGCACTATTTTAACTTACCATTTGAAGTTATTATGCCTGAATTTTACCCCCTTCAAAATATGTGAAAAAAGATCATTTCCTCTGTTGGCCATCTAAATAAACCTGTGTGTCAGGAGACACGTGTGCTTTGAAGCCTGAAGCTGGTTAGGACCCTGCTTCCATCTGTACCCCTGGGGCTTCCACTGGTCTGGGGGAAATGGCTGCAGCTGAGAGTGGTGTTGATATTCCTTCTCTTCTGCATTCTGTGTCCACACTTCAAACAGACAAAACTAAGATACTATTGAGTTTGGAATTTCTCTAACCTCTAACTTGCTGTTTTTATGAATGGCGTTTTATACGGCAATAAAATCAATGATATACCAATCCTTTTCTTAGTCAGACTCAGCATCAAGGGAAAATTTCACTGCAGATACCAAAGATTTTCTTTCTCAGGAATAAACAGAGAACCCTCCTCCAGCCATGCCTTTTGGCTGTTAGCACGAATAAAGGTTAATTGCTGCATTTTTATGTTTCTCTTTGTAATTAAGAGTTGAGCCTTCATTGCTTTTCAATGCAGTTACTGGCAATTGAAGTTAATCTTTTTAATCATTGCAGGAAAATGCACATCCTGTAGTGCAAATCCCACTTGAAATGCACGGGGCTACAGTATTTGGAAACATGCCTATACCTAGGAGAAGCTGGAATAGCGTATTTGGAGAATATGGTAGGGAAAGTTATTTTAAGAATAACAGCTTGACTTTTGGTTTATCTGAGAAGTGGCTGAAAGTTATGAGAATGGAAGGCAATTCTCAAGCTGAGGCAGCTCTGGACCAAGTTGTGGTTATATTGCATAGCGATTACATTGCTACTAAGGCCCATTCTGTTTGCTGCTGCCTTTCTCTGATTCATGTTTTAGTTGCATCAGGTTTTCCTGTTGTAACTTTCCTTAGGCCTTTCCTCATTCATGCACCAAAAACTCATTCAGGGCTGCATTAATGAAAGAAATTGGGCTTTTTTTTTTTTTTTTTTTTCCTCCAAGCTACTGCATCTAGCTACTGCTGTAGGAGAGCAGGTGGCAGAAGGTCAGGGAAAACCAGCGTGCCTTGTCCAGCAGCAGAGGTCAGGGCTGCAAGAAGCAGCCACTCGAGCTGCAGCAGCCGTGAGCAGGAGGCATCCCATGTTTGACCAGCTCCGTATCGCACAGACAGTTGAACAAATACGTGTAATTGCATCGTTTGTGTATAATGCGCGTGTTGCCTGACATGACTGTCATGAAAAAATACATTGCTGTGTTAATAAATAACTGCTATGTTAATTCATGTGAAAGGACTTGTAGTATACAATTGCAGGACAGAAATGAAAAAGAAGGTCCTTAGAGAGTTTTGCAACAATTTCTATTTCATCTGATTAGAAGAAAAGGCTGGTTTTTCATCTTTTCTCTATTTTATTTTATTTTTTTTGTATTTAAATAAATCTTCTGAAATGTTTGCGTGCCTGTAAGAATTCTGAAAAGCTGTTCAGACCTAAATCAAGTGGTGCTGCGTGAATCTTCCCAGGCAATAAACTTTTGGTACCTTTGACAAGTTTTATGGTTTGAGATAGGTGCACTGTGTTATGTATCATATTTCACAGTAACACAGCTGAATAGATCATATCAATTTTTATATGCTAATAATTTGTTTTGGTATTTTAATACTAGGAGCTGTAATTCATATCTATTACGTCTCTTAGACTACAGATAATCTGAATAATATTTACAGAAAAGTCACTTTAGGAATACCTCCTTCATTACATTTTTCCATTGTGCAAAGAATGCATGAATTAGCAAGTCTAGACATTTAAAAAACTGTATTGAAGCTCATCAGCTGGCAGGTCAGGCTTGTTCCCTGTGATTTTGCCTTTCCCTTGGACATAGGATGTTTCAATTTGCTGCGAGTTTGGGCTGTTTCTCATTTTCTTTGGTAATTTGTGGGTAAGCAAATAAATCTTGCTATTTGCGCACTCTTTTTGCCTAGAAGAATAATGTAAATGTTTCCTCTCTTAAGTTTGCCTCAAATTCCCAGAGATGTTCCTAGTGCATTAAAAAGTTTTACCTATTCTAATCTATGACTTGCTATGGGAGCAGTTGAAACTCAATTGTGCTGTTGCAAACTGGATAACGAATGCCGTGATATCGGCAGTGGGAGTGGTAGAAAGGCACTAGCAATAGTGTGCAGTTACACAGCCAACTGAAAGCTATCTGGAGGGCAGCATTACTGAAAACTGGTATTGTTAACAATAAAATGAAAACAAACTTGACAAAAAAAAAATGAAAATGCCTAAACAGAGGGTGGATAAATGAGACTAAAAGCCTGATTTTATTTTTCTGACAAAATAACCTTCAGTGCTAAAACAGAAAGTCTCATTGTTTGATAAACAGTTTATCAACTGATCAAACCTGATCTTGAGCAACTCTGAGGCCCTGCTGCAATATTTACGTTCAACCAGGCAAATTGAGAGGGCAGTACTCCTGCCCTCTCTGTACACACAAACCTCTCTTTATTACTGGTTATTTGTCCCTCTGTTTAGTATAATTAACTCTGAGTTACAAATCTGTTTTGACAGAATGTTCCAGATACCACATCTGAAAGAAATGGTTGCCAAAGCACTCAAGAGAGGAAATCTCCAGACTTATCCGTAAGACTTCCCTCTTTGCCTTGGAAAATTACCAAGCTGGATAACTTCTCAAAAGTCAGATTTTCAGAACCCCACAAAGCACATGGAGTGCTTCCCTGTCACCTCCCTTTCATGTATGTTTTCAACGTAAGCTGCACTGTTAATGACTTTTTGTAAATCCTGAGTTATGGCTTGGAGAAAGGCGTGCTGCTAGGTGGTGATATGATTTCACTGGGTTTCTTCGTCGCCACCAGGAACCTCACGCAGCCCGTGGGCACGCCAGAGCTCAGCAGTGAAATGTTCAGAAGAGCCCATTTAAACCTTGGCACCGCATCGCTGCATTTGGGGGATTTGTAACCTTTGCCAGCTTATCATAAACACCATGCCTCGGTGGCGCTTGCTGTGGCTGTAACACAGATCGGCACCTTCTGACTTCTGCTGTCCCTGCTGACTTCATTTCAGAGATTTCAGCAGAGCACAGGCACGGTGAAATCACCATTCAGCAGAGCAGGGAGAAGCAAGCTCAAACCAGCCCTTCCTCCTGAGATGTGACCTCCCAAGCCATGTAGCAATGAGTTCGGTGCTGACCTTCACACAAAGTTTGGTGCCCCTGTGCCATCCAATTGCACGTCATTTCTGTTGGTTTTGTGAAGACTAAACAGATGTCTCCCACGGTGAGCTTTTCATATAATTTAATCCATTCATTTTCATATAATTTAATCCATTCAGGATGGGTTGATGTTGCAAAAGGCAGAATTTGGTGGAAACTCATGAGTCTAGCAGTGCCCCTCGCAGTGTGCTCACCCACTGACCTTTCAATGGATGACTTGCTGAAGACAAAGTAATGCTTTCTGTGTGGCTAGGAATTTTCTGTTTGGTTTTTAATACCCATTAGCTAAAAGCAAAATGGCCTTCACTAAAAAGTCAAAAGGGAGACTGCAATTGATTTAATACTTACATTAATTTATATTCAGATGCCTTACTCTGTTTGCAATTGTGTCTGCTCATAGAAACTGTGTAAAAGGAAGCAACTTTTCCCAAATATCATGTTTCTTTTTGAATAACGTATTCACAGAGCTCTTCGCAGTAGGGAATTTGCAATAGATACAGTCTTTTTTGCAGTACGGTGCTGGCATTGAGCAGCTAACACACGCTTCTTTAGTGTGTGAAATGGGAAGGCAGACTCACTTGACAACACTGCTGGTTTGCACCATTTTATTGCAAATACTGAGACAGCCAACGTGCTCTTCCTTCACCAAGTTGGTTTCTGCGTGTGGGCTGGGCAGTGCTGGTGGCCGTGGGACCGTTCATCTAAGCGTATCTGATCATTGCTGCTTGTACTCTGAAATGAAATATCCCTTGCCTTTTAAACAAATAGCACACCGCCCACTACTACATGACTAGGCAAAGGGGACAGATGTTGTATTACAATGCGAGTCAGAAAGGATTTAAATAATGCAGCAGAGAGGGAGCAGTAGCATGGGAATGCACCACAGCTATCAGGATTGTGTATATTGTACCTGTAAAACTGTGGAAAATGACTTATTTTACACCTTCTTTGGACTATGAAGGAGGCCAAAAGAGTGATAATTGTATTAGGAATTAATCCAATTAATCCACTTAGCCCCTGAGTATGTTGAGATGCTTTTTTTTTTTTTTTTTTTTTTTTTTTTTTTAACAGGAAAGAAAACAAAACAGAAAACTGGAAGAGCAGGAGCCTTTCCCCAGCCTGGGGAGCAGGACCCAAGGGGGGAGGTCCTGTGCCCTGCTCCTGGTGGTTTTTCTGGAGGTTTTGTCTTGTTGTTCCTCCTGCCTTGGGGTAGGGGCTCCAGTCCTGCACTTCAGGTAAGCCATGAAACACTGAAAATTGACTGTTATTTGGTTTGCTGCGCCTCGATAATTGAAACTAATAGAAGCAAATAGCTAATATTTTCTTGTGGGGTGACCTTGGGAGCAGGAGAACAGCTAGTCATGTCTTCCTCCAGGGAAGGAACTTAGAGGAATTACTGCCAAATAATAATAATAACAGCAGCAGCACAGGCTGTAATTCCCTGCTCACCTACTTCAGTGACACCTGAACACCAGCACAAAGAAAACAAGCCATTTATCACATCTAATTTCTCGGAATCGCTGTGTGGAGCAGAGTGGGGGAGCGGGCAGGTTTCTCTTTCCAGGCATACAGGTCTCTCACCCCAGCCGGTAAGGAGCTAGCACGTAATTCTCCCCTTTTGGCAATTCATGCTTGCTTGGGCCAGATTGGGATTTGGACTGGCATGACTTGCTGTGTGTCCCTGTTTCTTTTTAAGGCACTCTGAGGTGAGAGCTTTTCTGCACCCACCTACTCTTCCTAATGAGGGAATTGCCCCCGTTGCTCTCCACATTGCTGTGCAACCACAAATCACCCACCCTGGCTCTGATTTCAACCTAGTTTTTAAGAGAGTGAGGTTCATGTGATACCTTCGGAAATGCTGAGCCTTTTCAATCTATTTTGGTCTCCAGATTTTACAGTGGAAGAGGAATCTCAGAGATAATTAAGCAGTAAAACACTTAGGGAAAAAAAAAAAAAAAAAAAAAAAAGTTGGTTTAAGGAGAGGGCTGTTCTATAAAGGAGAGCAGGCAGAGGTCAGACATTAAAAGCTGGCTGGCAGCAGTGTCTGACCAGGAAAACAGCAGGTGAAGAAATCTGGGCATCAGGAAGTATCATGAAATATAGTTCATAAGCAGTTGGGTTTTGTTAATAGTGGGGCTTATGTTATAGCCTCAGTTCTACATGATGGAGGAAGAGCAATGGTCAAAAGATTGGGGTTGGAAATATCTTGGCACATGATGAAAGAGTGAGTGAGAGGTGCTGCCTGGTTTCTGAGTGATAGAAAGCAATTTATTGATGAAGGAGGTAATTCTGGCTGTAGAAAGAGGTGAACTTGGGGTTCGTAGATTGGGGATATGCTGGTTTCTTTAAAGGGGAAGGCGATGCAATACTGCTCAAAATGAGAGTGGTGCAGAAGAAGGGATGAGGACACAGCAGTGCCCAACACGACACAAACTGAAATCTTAAACCAAATGAGAAGCTGCCATGATGCATGTATATCTGAAAAAAAAGAAAAGAAAAGAAAAAAAAAGGGTCCCGCTCGCTGCCCTTTCTGCTTTCTCTCTCCCCCACATACATTCACCTCTTCCTGCACAGAAAACAGGAACATTTCCAGGTGCTGCAGGGGCTGACAAGATCTTCTGAGTGTCTGGAATGGTGGGAGTGAAGGAGCAACCTCACATAGCAGAAATATCAGTAGGTAAGGGAATTAAATGAGAATGAGGAAAAGTAAAAAAGGAGAAAAGAACAGCAAGGGAAAGGAGGCTGGCTCCTTGTTATTTGTCTGCGTGATGAAGAGTGTAGAGTAGCAGAGGAGCAAATGAAGATGTTTGTGTGGGGTTGGGTCCTGATGCCAGACCTGTGTGAGATGGGCTCCAGAGAGCTCCTCTTCATTAGGGGCAGGATTAGTATAGAATACAAGAAAGTAAGAAAATCTCCTGCATGAACAAATGACTTATGCCACAGGGTCCTTAGATATGATGCTCAGAATGTATTTATTGCAGACATTTAATTATGTTTTTTCTCAGTGTGAATGTATATACACATGCAAGTTATGGATGTGTCTGCATGTAATTATCCCTGAGTATTCTGTACGTCTCTGAAAAGGCTGATAAAAGTCTAAGATGACTCTTGTGAGTTGAGAATGACTTTGAACTAAGTAGCTTAGCCTTTTAACTCAGCATTTCACAAACAAGTGGAAGTTATTAAGAACCTCAGAGGGTAGAGCAATCTGGCTTTGCAGAATCTGATGACAATTCAAGTGTTGGAGGGGAAAGCAGGGCTGGTAGACGCACTTTTTCCTTTGAATCTTTATCTTTCTAGGGCCGGTCCATCAAAGGAAGTGGTGGCCTTGTGGCCCAAGGCGAACAAGTCGATGAGGCTTTACGAAGACCTTTGCATTTCCAAAGCTGCAGCTGTAGCTGTGCTGCGTTCCTGGCTGGCTCCAGATGGAAGTGTGTTAGCTTAAATCACCGAGGCTGGCTTTAAGTAAGTCATTTTATCTTTCTTTATAATGCTTTGAAGGAGGAAATTTTGTTTCTTATGTAACTCCTGAGAGCCGTTATTTGCAGCAGGCAGCAGCGCGGTGCGAGTGCGGCGCTGAAGGACGCTGCTCACGGGGTGGCTTGTGCGGGGCCATAAACACGCCAGCTGTCCTCGCAGAGCGGGCTGGGGGACCAGGGGAACCCAGAAAATCAGTCACCCGGCTTTCCACAGGAAGTAAATGAATGGCACGGCTGCCTTGCAAAGATAATTTTACCGTAGCTAAATAAATCCTGGGCGAGGGGGAGGTATCACCACCGCGTGCTGCGGCCCACACAGGGGATGGCCGCTCTCCTGCAGCAGGACGTGCCCCACGGCTCGGCTCTGAGCCAACAATTCCCTCAGATCTGCTGGTCTCTCGAGGCCTCTCCTCTCAGGATGCTGTGCTTTCGGGTACATTTCCCACCAGGATGCTTTTGCCCCTGAGAGGTTTGGACGAGCTGTGCAGAGCAGCCTGCCACTGTGCGGGCTTCTCCTGAAGCCCTGCCAGGGATGCAGCGGAGGCAGCTCCTCAGCAGCCGTGGCAACATTCAGTCCCTGGCCCCCCTTGCTCATCTGGCAAGGGGCACACCCCGACCCTGCAGTTCTTCATGCTGGCATCCTGCTTTTGTCCTCATCCTGAGCCAAGCAAAGAGAACAAACTCTCCTCGCAGTGTCTGCGCAAGGCAGCGAGGTGCGGAGCAGCGCGCTGTTTGTCACCTCCGTTCTGCTTCTCCCTGAAGAAACATAAGATTCTCACCTTCACCAAATCCTGTCTATTAAAATCTAAAGGTGGGTGATCACATGAATGAGTTCAGGTCCTACAACTATAAAATAAATGTCTGCTGCTATAGAGAAGGCAGTTGGTGACCTTTCCCACCCAGCTTCCCTGGTGATTCACAGATTTTATTTTTTGCTAAGTACAAAAGCATTTTCCCTGGCAAATGCTCCTTTACTGAAGGTGAAAATGAATAAAATAAGCCCACAAAACACTGAGGGGAGGGTTAGGTCTTTTCACAGTTACCACTATTTATAACATAAAGCAGCTGAAGTGTGGTGAGTGCTGTGGAGAAACGCACACATTTCCCCATGCCAGGCTGAGCTCAGTGTTCCCAAGTTAATTCCCCCACGCTAACAATTGTGTGGTGTCCTGTATTTTCAGCAGGGAAATTTTCCATAGCCTTGTATACCAATGTGATCTCTTTAAATGATAGGTCTACTTTGAGGGCATTTGACTCTATTAAAAAAATCATCAGGAATTGATATACTGCATTTTTCATTTGAAAATCTGCAATCAGGTAGGAATGTCTGAATATTCATATGCAAGTAATATCTTTTCAGCATTCATTAATCTGAGTCAGTAATGAACTGCAGGTAAAATTGAGTGATAATTTGTAACAAGTAATTTATTTGATTATTTTTCCCATCTTCCGTTTTATTAAATATCTATGAACTGTTTAATTGACCTTCCTGAATTTTTCATTTAGTATTCACAGATTTTTTTGGTAAGTGTCTTGCCAGGAGGTCGGGCAGCCCAGTCCTTGCTCCTTGGCAGGCTTTCCTAATATTTACCCTGAATCTTCATCAGTTAGTTCATGGCTGATAGGGCAAAACCCTGAAGAACAGATCATTCCTTTCAGTTTTACTGTTATTTTTTGTATATTTTAAGTCTGTAAGTTCTCTCCTCAATCCAACTTTGTTCAATCCTTCATCTTGGAGATGTTTTCTAGACTTTTAACCTCTCTTCTGGTGCCCTTTTGATTCTCTTCATTTCATCCACAACTTTACTAACATATAGCATGTAAAACAAGGTATTTATTCCAATGTCTTATCAGGAGTGAATGTACTGGAAGGATTATTTCCCCTATTTTGATAGTCACACTTTGATTTACCAGCTAACCCATCCCAGAATGACAATCTTTTTCAGAGCAGCTATCCCGAGCCTGCTCTGCAGCCTGCACAGTTCCCCAGCCTGGCATTGTGCAATTGGTTATTTCTACATAAGTACAGTATTCTGCATTGTCTTTGCTAAATAAGATTAATTTTTTTTTTTTTTTTAAGATTTCTTCAGTTTGTCAAGACCCGATTGAATTTTACTTCTGTCCTCATGCATGTTTGCAGTCTCTCCCTGCACAGTGTGATCAGCAAATCTCGCATGTGTGTTCTTTCTTCTGTCATCCAAGTCATTAATGAAAAAACTAATAATGCTGAGCTCAAGGCAGGTCTCTCTGAACTTGTGCTTGATTCACCCTTTAATTTCAAGTAGAGCTGGTTTCTGGAAATGAATGGTCTTCTAGCAAGCTTCACAGCCTGTTCAGGCTTCACCTAGAGCCAACCTAACAGCAAAGGCTTAAGGCAGGTTCTGCCTCATTCACATCCCACAGGCCTCTGTATCTTGTTGCTTTGTGGAATGATGGAGTATTTTGCTGGATGGCTGCTGACCGAACAGGCATGTAAAGCAATGCCAGTCCCTCATTCTAAAAGGCAAGGTTGCCTCTTGCTGTCTTTTCCTCTTCAGACTTCCCCAAAAATAGTTAAGATTCTGATACAGCTTCAGACAGTTCCTTAACTATGCAAAGATAAAGCTCATCAGCATAACCAATTTGAAAACATCTAAATTAGCCAGGCACTCTTGCTGTTCCCTTTTTATGAGATTACAATCTTCCCTCTTTGTTACAGTATTATTGTGCCGACCATCTGCTCTCAGATGGCCTTCTTCATGAAGATTGAAGCAAAGAAAGCTCATTAAACACTCAGCTTACTTGGTTAATGGCTTTCCCACTCCTTTTTTTGGACCTCCTTTATTGCTAGTGTAGTTACAGGATAATATCTGGTTAATTGCCCCATGCTTCTTACCCTGACCTCTCTGATTTCGTCACTGTTCTCACTGCTCTGGCTGATGAAATGCTTGCTGAATTTTTAAATGCTAAAGCTCAGGCTACTCACTGAAATGCCTACACATTAAGTCAATGAAGAAAATGTAATCAGTTTTCATTTCCTAGTGATGGTTGTTGGTCAGGCTGCTTGCACAGGGCTGAAGGCAGCAGCAGCCCCTCTGCAGAGCCCACAGCGCACTAGGACTGGTGGGCAGGAGCACACAAGTGGCCTTAAGGGAGATTGTTGAGATTACTGGTTTTGCAATCTAATAATATGCAATTTGTTCAGATTGCATCAACTTTTTTTTTTTTTTTTTTTTAAGTTCTCCTCTCCTGACTTGTGCTATTCTTAGTATGTTGTTGAGATTATTTCTTAGGTCTTTAGAGTTCTCTGTGGATTTCCCGTTATTGGTCCCAAGCCTACAAGTAATTGCTCTCCGTCCTTGAGCCTCTTCAAACAGCTCCTGCAGCAAGATTCACCTTTATAAGTATGTGACCTCAAAGGCACATGAAAAATCCTTTTCAGTGATATTGGATAGCTTGTAAACAGATTTCCAAATTACTCCAGCTATATGTAAACACATAAGGGCTTGGAAAAAAAATATACACCTCTAGTTACAGAGGTACAGGTCGATAGAGATTTCTGGGTTGGGTTCATTCATGGTATTGTAATTTAGGTAATAAGATGAAGAACGTTATAACATAAAATTTCTCTGTTGCAACTTCATTTGTGCTCTCGCACTAGAGACAGGAAATGAAGAAAACTCCAATTAGCAAAGCTAAATAAAAGCTAAGCGCAGGGGAACCTGATGGGGCATGCTGACCTTCTTTTCAGTTTTCAAGCAACTTGAAACTGAATCTTGGTTAGAACTTGCCGTTCACGTTGCTTCTTCATGCAGAGGCATTAACCTACAGCTTACGGTAGCAAGCAAGCTGTTCTCTGCCAGTAGAAAAAGTCCCAGCCTTCCTCATTTTCTCCAGATGTGTCTGAAAGTGGATGAGCTTTGCCAGATCCTAATATTTCTAGTCTGGCTAAAGTACTGGAATGCAATAGGAATGCACACTTAGATATATAATGCAATTTTATCTAAATTCTTTGGACCCAAAAAGGAGGAGTCTTAGCTGCAGGGTGCTGCTCTGGGCTTGGGGCTGGAAGTCGGAGCTGGTGGGATAGTGTGTGCTGGTCCTTGGCGGCTCCAGCACGTCCCACTCCACCACGGCCTCCGTGTTTTTCTCCACATAGCCAGCTCCAAAGGGGAGCAGTCCTCATCGTCCGGTCCTGACAGTGCTGAGAAGGAGAAGCCAGAGCCTGGCGTTGCCATTTTACACTGCAGCTTCCTCAGAAAGCCTTCACAGCTCTGCAGATCTCCAGCCAGGTGCAGCTTTTTCTGGCTCTTTCTTTGTAGCTCTTTAATTGAAAAGTAAAAAATGAAAAGCTTGGCCTGGACTCCCTGAGTCAGACACCCATGGTAAGATTGTTGCAGGTCGATCCCTGCTCAAGATGGCTGGATCTTCCTGAGGTTCTTGTTGTGAATGTAGCTCCAGGGCTGAAGGTTTTGTAATAATTGCGGCCGATGGACTGTGAACTTGTGCAGAAAGTGAGCAGCCTTCAGGAGGCTGAGAGAAGGAAGAATCTCACTCCTTCCTGAGGTTGTGCTTTTTAAGCGAGTCTGTTTTTTTTGACAAGAGAATCGAAATGCGAAGCCAATTAAAATGCCAAGGAATTTTCAAAACATAGTCATAACAGAGAAAATATGCCTTTAAACCTAAATGATGTAAGCAAATAACAAAATCTTGATAGCTGACACCAGCTAAAAGCAGTTTATAAATAAGATTTTTTTTTTTCCTTCTTATCCGCTGCTTCAAGCAGTCACTCAAAACAAATCTAACTTCCAGTTCAGTGAGTAAAGAGTTTGAGGTCTCTCATTGGTGATGGGAAGGACAGACTCGGCAATGCAAGCATGCATGCTTCAATACATCGGGATGTTTTCTGATATGTAAACCAAAGAGTAAAAAGGCAGAGGATGAGCTAAAGGGCAGCATGATGAAATCGTAGTATCTACTGATTCCACTCGGAGCCTGTGATCCAAGGAAGAGCTCTTGTTTTAATTGGTAAGCTTTCCAAAAGGCCCTACCGTCCCTTTGGAGAAGCAGGGGCCTTTCGGGTGGCAGGCTGCTGTGTGTGATGCAGGTGACCCACTACTTGTGTGAATCTCCTGAGAAATCATCAACCTGCGGCTGAATTTATTTTTTGAGGGAACTCATTTGGGGTCAGAAGGAAAAATCAGTTCTCCTCCTCCCTGCAGTCATTCACTGGAGGCACTGGTAGTGGTGCTGAGCTCCCTGTCTCCATCCTGAAACCACTTCTGTTTTGTTGTTTGTCCTCCTCACCCTTGAAAAATGAAGACCCTTCTGCTTTTTTAGTTACTGAACTGGAAACTATTAAATCAGGCTAAGCCATTCCAAGAAGTAGTGGAAAAAATGGTTGAAAAAGTCATTTGCTCAATAATGACAGGAGCTGGAACTGCTTGTTCTCTGCCACCCTCGTCGGCGATCAGCTACCAAGAATATTTTTCTCCTGAAGGTCAATAGAAAACTCACTTTTTTTGGGTTTTAGTTTTATACAATATTGGAAGAGCTAAATCATGTTTTAGCTCAAAAAAAAATCTTATTTAAAATCTTATGACAGGCACTTAAAGCTTCCTTATACACTGTTGTTTCAGGGCCTGTTTTTATCATATTTACGCTGTTGCAGTGCCTCTGTTTAAAGGTGTGTTCTTTGGGTTCAGGTGCTACCAAAAAAATCAGAATGAGGTTTGTTTTCTTGTTTCTTTCTCTGCAAATGGTTTTACCGAGCTGTTGAGCAACACTGGCTGAGTTTTATCTTGACACTTTAATTTGGAGGCAATTTAATATGTTCCGACTAAAAATTTTAAAGAAGTCCTAGTGTAGAGCAGAAACGAGGCACAGATTTCATCATTCTTGACCCACTATCTTTTTTTTCTTTTTTTTTTTTTTTTTTTTTTTTTTTTTTTTTGAGCTGTCACTTCAGAAACACTGTGTTGTTTCATTCCAGGTACTTTAACAGCTCATTTTAGTCTTGCTGACATTGCTGTGCCATGGTTCATGTCTTTTCTGACATGAAGCTATCAAGATCTTCCATTTACTCTAACATTTTACCCCTGCCTACAAATGAGGTTTAGAGAAGCTAAAACCTTTCTGCAGCTAAGATCTCATTTATCTGAATAGGGTTGCTCTTTGCATTTTATAGTATCTGATGCATGGTTCCGGCTGAAAGGCCGGATATCTTTGCAAAATACTTCGCAAAACGGCTATTTTAGATACCGTACAGTAAGGATTGGAACAGATGCATCAGTTTCAATTTCAAAGGATTTGAATCCCTGTAAAACAAAACAGTTTTGAAATATCTCCATATTTCTGCTTTCCCCAGAATGCCTTGCCAGCTCATCCGAACACAGCCCAGGATGTGGCCTGCCTCTGGTTCCCAGGTGCTCCTGACATGGTCCCTGTGACTGGGCTGGCCCAGGGGCACGGTGCAGCCCCTCAGCCCTGCAGGACCCCCATTCCCTTCCTGCACCCCGAGCAGCCCGCCCGCACTGCCACCGCCTTCTCCAGGCAGCCAAGAGACTGGAGGTGTCACTGTCTGCATTGCTATCTCTGCAGGCTTGCGTGCAGTCATCTGGTGCTCTGCATAAAATTCACGTCTTTTATTCTAAAATGTGACAGGAGCATGTTTTTCTCTCTTCTCCCAAATAAATATAGCTGGAAGGATGCGCGGAGGAGAGCTGTGCCCCCTCTCTGACTGATGCGCCGTGACACGGGGCGCAGAGGAAATTCAGCACTTTGTCACTCCCGCGGCCGACAGAGGCGCCGAGCCGGGGCTCCCCGTTGCGGGGTGGCAGCCCGGCACCCCAGCGCTGCCTGGGAAGTGTGCAGCCCGATTTAGCAGGGTGCTATGCATCACTAAACAGCATCTTTGGTTTATTTTTTTGTTTGGTTGTGGGTTTTTTTTTTTTTTTTTGAGTGCGGCCGTGCCTGTACTACTCGGCTGGGAGACGTGAGTCACGCAGCGTGAAGCTGTGGGGCTGGATGGCTGCCCGAGCCCCACGCGTGCGCTGAGTTTCAGCGGATCTGAGCCGCCTGTCGGCCCCACTTGAGGCAGGTGCCAGCTTCTCATGGTGCACAAACCTTGTTTCCCACTTCAGCATCCCCTGCAGTTATTTTCATTGTGGTGTTCGTGGGAAGGACTTGTTTTTTCTTTTTGTGCTTCGGAGAAGTGTGTTCAGATAGGAGTGACACATCCATGCCTCGCGTGGCTCTGAATGCCTCAATTTCCCTTGCTGTCATCTCAAATTGAGGACATGGAGGATCAAGTACATAAGTACGGTTTGGGGTAATTTGGCACGAGAGATGGTGCAGAAATGCCCAGTGCATCGTTACGGGTGATGCTGGAGTGAGATGGGTCCAGAGGTGATACCAGATTGAGACAGGTCCATGATGCTGGAGCGAGATGGGCCCAGTGGTGATACTGGAGTGAGATGGGTCCTGCGGTGATGCCTGGGAATCAATTTGATTCCAGTTGGCTTTTCATGTAAAGGAGGAGCAAACCATCTGAAATATCACTGGGTATATAAAAGCCAATGTGCAATGATATCATTTATTCCTCTTTTATATACAAACTGTCTGATAAGATGCAATCTGAAGGTCTTATGATTTTAGGAGGCAATGCTATAGGAAAATAAGTTTTGAGAGGATTCAAATTGTTAGTTCAAATCGGCTTGTTTTCACACAACACAGGCACTATGTCTTTTCCTCGATACGACCAGAGCTGCCACTCAAGCGACAGGAGCAGCACCAAAGCACGGCCCCACCAGCAGCGGGGCACCCACTGCCCTCCCTGCGTGGGTATCCTGCCCTGGAGCTGCCAGCCCCTTCCCCAGGTCCCATTGCACAAGGGGGGATGCTTTTCTCGTTAAAGAAAAACTAGTTTTATTGTGAATTGTGAGTGTTATACGCGTTTTCTTTCCCCACTTCTTCTTTTCTTCCAGTTGCATGAATAGACTGCCTTCTGACAGTATTTGATTGTCTTGTTTGTGTACGGCTAGCTTTTATTTCTCTGCCAGCAAGCTTTCTCTGCGAATTAGATATTATTTAGATATACAAGCACTGCTCTAACCAGGCAGTTCTGCCTCTGACAAAGGAATGGGAATGTAATGGAGTTTTGCAGTGTTCTGTCTTATAATTTACTTATATGGTACCTAGCTGTGGGTGATATATTTCCTTTATTTCCTGGCAATTCTGAAGTGCCTGGGGAAACAAATAAAGCTTTGTTTAAAACAAAACAAAAAAAAAAGTGATTAAAAACTTTCCTTCCGTCTTAGAATCTGCAAAATATTCAATTTAACCCCACGTTAGGTTTTCATTTTAGTTGGTAAGTAATTTACTATTTTTAATGTAGAACAGCATTCAAAATAATGAAATACTTGATAAAAAGTATTTTGACCAAAAAAAAAAAAAAGTTATTTAAGCTGTTCTAAACACAAATTTAAGACAATTTGCTGAAATAATGGATAGTTATGAAGCTATTAGATCAGACTGAACCTGTACTTTTTTTTTTTTTTTTTTTTTTTAAGGGAAAACTTTTATAATAGAGTATTCTCCAGCTCAAGGTCAGTGCCTACCACACACGTGTGCCATGCACTACCTTTGGCTAGACCCGTACAGGTTTGTGTGTCTGGGGGAAGGAATTTCTCTTCAGCACCTGACCTCCCTGGACCAGGTAAGTGCTCAGGCCACAGGGCAGGGCTGAGCACCAGGACGGTGAGTTGTGTTTTCAAGCTATAGATGAGCTCTGTTTTTCCCCTGCCTCAGATAGCCACAGATTATTTTTTATTATTTATTTCTCATCAATATGCTATTTTTATTTTATTTTATTTTATTTTATTTTATTTTATTTTATTTTATTTTATTTTATTTTATTTTATTTTATTATTTTATTTTATTTTAGACGTGTTTTCTGGCTTTCTCTCTGGGTACTGGATTCCATCCTGATTTTCTCACTTCTCCGCTGACCCTTCGCCCCGTCATGGTACAACCGAACACACTCCTTCATTTGCAACAAGAACTGCTCTGGTTTCTCTGCTGCCCAAAATTAAAATAATCCATTCTTGTTGGCTGTAGATTTTTATACCATGAACCAGCAAGGGCTGCTGGGACATGAAGTCCAACCTTGTGAATGAAAAGTTTTGCTCACTTTAAGGAACCATCCTTAAAACTGCATCAGGTTCTGCTCTTACAGGTGGTTGGGGTGGAGGGAAGCTGGAGCAGAAGGATGAGGGAGAGGCTCCGGCCATGTGAAGTGGTGCTCACCGGGCAGGTGCACTTTGCTCAGCAAGCCCCTGTGCAAAAGTGTGTGAGCATTGTCTGGGCTGTAACTTCTTGCTGCATATTCCACATTTTTGACCGGTTGATGACCTTTAAAATGAATTAATATTCTAATTTTTTCCCTGCTTGACTATTTTAATCTTTCTTTTAAGAACCATTTCTATTATTTAAAACCCACCTCTGTGTGCTTTAATATGAGAATCTTTCTCAATTTCATTTTATATGTGGTATAAATCCTTGATCTTTATTTTAGCGTTGTCTGTAGTGTAACCACCAAGAGAAATGCTAATGACGTCTCCAATTTTCTGTCACTAAAACTAGGATCAGGAGTTTCACAGAAGTCAGTACTAGGTAATGCTCCTCCTGTACAGTTTACACACGTTAAGAATAAAAATCAACAAAATACCACAGCAGATTATTTTTTGTTTGGTGCTGTGAGTTGCATTTTGATGGTGCTCCAGAACTGAACGAGCACCGCTCCAGCTCTGCCAGGAAGCATCCCTTGTTGCTTCTAGCAAGAATTGTCATGGTGATGCATTCTGTTGACCACATTTTGAAACACAGATTGTTTCTAATTTTGTTTCTTTAATTTACTCTGGGTGCTCTGCTGCTTTCTCTCTCTTCTCACTTTTTTATGGAAGAGCTTTTTCATGCCAAAGCATGCAGAGAGATCAGGCTCTGCCCTCTCGCCCTTGCTCCTTGGTCCACCTGGCACTGCCGGAGCTGTGGGATGCTGTTTGCAGGTGCCTATCCTGCAGGGAGCTGACTGCTCTCTGCGATGGCAGGGGGGTACTGGGGGGCTCAGCACCCCGGGGCCGGCTGTGCCGTGCGGGGGTGCCCTGAGGAGCGCCCGCACCTTGGAAAGGCTGAGAAGCCTTTAGCCTAGCCAACAGGCTCCACGAAGGCATTAAATTTGGCAGCGAGAGTGTAGCACTTAGGTTATTCTCAAGGAGTCTTGAGATATAAAAATGTTCCCGTGGGAGTTCTTGGCTCCACATAAAGGCTGAAAGAGAAAAGAGCCCAGCCGCCTGCGGGGTGGAGAAGCGCTGCTTGATCTGCTTCCTGGCTTGTGCATGGTTTGAAGAGGAAGGGCTGGCATGGATTTACATCTAACCATCCCTTGGGCTTTCTTGTGAGGGCCAGGAATGGGTTTTCTTCTGGAATTGGTCTGTTTTGAGCAGGTAGGGCAGTCCAGGAGATCCCTGCCATGTGTCAGGTGAAAATAAAGTCTTGCACACAAAGTAAAATCGGGTGCAGCGTGTGTTAACCCGATGCCTACAGAGACAGAAGGGTTCTGATGCTGTGGATTGGTCTGTGCCTGCCCCTCCCCGGAGGTTTCGTTCGGGAGGACCATGGCCGGGGTGTGTCGGTGTGCGTCTCTCCAGGCTGCTTCCACCTACAAGCCTTTGCTTTATGAAACTGCTTGTCTTTGGTTCAAAGCATGGGAACAACAGCTTCTGTAGGTAGGCGAAGGCTTCTGGCTCGCAGAGCACTGTCTGCAGCCCTGTCTGAGTGGCTGTTGCCAGTGGTTAGCATGGCGCAGGGCTGCAGCCTCAGGGATGCAATAGGGGCAGGTGGAGGCAGCTGGCCCTGGGCTCATTGTGGTTGTCCCTCGGTACTTTGCAGCCCTGAAGTAGGAGATCTAGATGTAAATGCTGCTGCAGAACAAGCAGAGGAGGAGATATCACTTGAATCCAAGCCTCTCCTGTCGCCAGACAGTCCTTGTAACTCCAAAATATGGATTAAAAACAAATGTAAATCAGCCAGACTCCAAGAGGAGCTTGCCACTGTGATCACAGTGTGGTGAGCAGCCTCCAGCTGCGGCGGCCCAGGGGTGAGGAGCTCCTTCCTCCCTCCAGGCACGTGCAGAGGTGGCTTTGCTCAGTGTTCAGGGCTGTGTGGAGGACAAACCTCCAGAAGCGCCTCGAGGCTGAGCTCTGCCTGCCAGGCAGCAGCACCCAGGGAGCTCCCTGTGGCCGTGGAGCTGCCGTGCGCTGTAAAGGAAGGCAGTGGCGGGGGGCGAAGGCATGCCAGTCGCCTCTGGCCAGCTCTGACACAGATGCCAGGGGGAGGGAAACGTGCTCAATTTCAACAGAATCGTTGGTTTGTAAGAGGTGGAAATTTCATATAGTTTATGCAAATTTCATCACTTTTTTTTTTCTTTTTTTTTTTTTTAATGTTATGAAAAGGATACTTTGGCATCAGCTTGAAAGGAATGTAAATGAATATATCCTTAATGCTCAGTGCTGTTTGCCAGCAAAGACAAGTCTAGGAGAGATGTATTCCCATTGAAGTCCCAGAGTTACAGCAATGCTGACACCAAGTTCTGTAATTTTGTGCTATTGCAAGGAACAAAGTCATCTCGTTGGGGATCTGATAATCTTTCTGGCTCTGCTTTGTACTGCTAATCATTCCACGGCTACATCTTTTCCTTTATTTTTATATATATATTTTTTTACATCTCAGTGATTGCCATGCCTTTACGTAAGCCTACATGGGATATATAGAGACACGAATTATGCAGAACACCACACAGCTGGCAGCATGCATGTCCAGAGCACAATCACACCAAAATAAGTCGATGCGTGGTGAGCACGGAGTAATGCCGATCTTCTCTGTCAAATAACGAAGCAGTTGTGCATGTGTTTGTGTGGAAAAGATGAAATTCCAGCTTGTGTGTGTGCAGGCAGCGGAGCTGGGGCTGGGCGGCTCGGTGCCATGGCAACGAGGCCTGCACGCGGAGCAGGAATACCGGAGCACCGCGGGCCTCGCTGTCTTATGGGGTGTGCTGCTCCCAACAGCATCCTAAACCCAGCCCAAACCAGGGTTATGGCATTCCCCGTCCCGATAGGGATGTTCCCCTGGTGCTTGTGGAGTCAGTTAATGGGAGAGCTATGTTTGTTAAAGAGGAGAGGTAGAAGTATACGGAGAGGATTGCTCCTCGTTTATGACCTCCCACAATCCTCAACTGCCTTCCGTTGTCACCATCAAAAATTTAGAAACACCTGAAAATGGATATTGTTAATGGTGGGGTTTCCTGGCTCCTTCTGCAGCCGGGCCCAGCACTGCATGGCCCCGACACCCCTCAGCACCCCACGAGGAGCCAGGAGCCGCTGCGAGGAGGCAGCGCGCCGGAGGCTGGCGCTGAGGGGGTGTTGCTGACACATCTTTTGGGACAAATCCTGGCTGTCGCAGAGGAAAATGTGAATCATCCGAGCCCTGGCAGCCCGGCACCGAGCGCTGCCAGCCAGCAGAACGCAGGCTGTGGCCCCCACTGATCTCACAGGTGTGGGGCCGCATGGAGATCTCTGAAAAATGAAGAATTAAGTGAAAATGGAATTTCTGCTAGCTCTTGGATTTTGTACCTCGCTGCTCTTTTCTCCACACTTTGCTGCTGACAACTGCTAGCTAAATAATAGCATGAGGTACTCGTTTAAAACATGATGTATGAACACTTTTGAAATTAAAATCATTTTGAAGTAATTTTTATATGTATATATGTCATGCATTTGGACAATCTGAGGACATGAAAACCTTTTTAGCAGCAATGATTTTAAATTAAAAACAATATTGAAATACTTGAAGTTGAACACGTATCATTATCTTGTATACCTAGTTTTTCCTCCTTTCTCATATTCTGTCCTTCTACAAGGTTAGGTATTAAGTATATTTATTTCTATTTTGAAGAAATTGAAGTACTTGTTGAAAAAAGAGTCTTAAATGTGTACCACAGGTGAATTGTGAGAGCTTTGTGGCTCACTGCAACTATTCACGTCAACAAAACCCTACTGTGTTTTCAGTTACAAGCTTCACCCGGCGTGAGATTTGCAGACCCCTGGACAACTGTATTTATCGCGAGCCTTGGCACAGGCATAAAGCCGTCTGGAATGGATCCTCCAGAGAGTGAAGACTTCACTCTGGCACATTGTTGAGGCCAGTGTGATCTTGGCCTTAGCCCATTTTCAAACCATCTTCAGATTAGAGTTGAAGGAAATAATCCAAGGAAAAACAGGTTACTTTGAAGGTGATGGGTTTTTTTGTCTCCAAATTCCCCCAAATCTACTTTTAAAGTTTTTTTTTTTTTTTTTTTTTTTTTTTTTTTTTAATTTAGTTTGAAGGTATTTGATAGAAAAATTGGATGTTTTAGGAATCTACTGCTGATGCTGCAAGTGCAAAGTGTTTTTTATGCATTCAGATTTTACGTCTGTATGGTATTCCACCTGGATAACCAGTCACGGCTTTTCTCTCTGGTGCCCTATGAGGTGTGCCCTACCTTCTGCTTGGACCTTCTGCATGGTCTGGATTTTCTTGTGTGTGTTCACATTGTGAAGGAACTGATGGAAAAACCTGAACGTTTTAATTGCTTAAAGAGAATCAATATGAGGCTTATTAGGAGATTATTTAGCACTAGTTGTCTTCTATGATGTTCAGAGATCGTTTCTATTTGATAGATGTTTCTATTACTCAGTAAAAAAAAATCATGTTTGAGACATAACTATGCAGAAGTGTGAAGAACTAATTCACACTGTGATAAAATAGTTATGTAAATGAGATGGGGAGGAATCATTTATCTGAAAGATTACTTGGGAATAACATCAATCACTGGGATCAGATAATGAAGCCTTATTCCTTCATAGGAAATGTGATGTTCTGGCCCCTAATATTTGAATACAGAGAAGGGGATTTACCAGCTTCCTGTGGGGATTTTGATTCTGCTATAAATAGATGTCACAAATATTATTTTGCAGTCAGATTTGCCATTGTGCAGCATGGGCAAATTATTGGCTTTGCTAGAAAAGCTCAGTGATCTGAGACTTAAAGGTCAGAACAATAAGAAAATTAAAATTTTTAGATTTTATTTAAGATAATATGAATATAAACAATATTTTTAAAATACAATATCTGTAATATGAAATAATTAGCTGAGACAAACTTATAGGGACACTGAAAAGTGTAATCTGTAAGAAAGTAATGTGTAAGAAAACAAAATTTTGTAAGAAAGTTTTATTTGGAGCACATGAAAATGACCTATTGAAAAGCCTTTGCAGGAGAAATGGATCATTCATTTTCTCTGACATTTGCTGAGGTGCCTGCCCTATCTGTCTTGCCTTCTCCTGTCCTGCACACACATTGCTGTCCAGCAGCAGTGATTTTCAGAGCCGAAGGAGGCAGCTCATCATCTCGCCTGCTGTATCAGGAACTTCTGCCCTATTCTGCCTGCCTGACACAGGAAGCATCTGTGGGAGATTTCCCTCTTGTTCTCCACGTGCTATTTGAACTCATAAATTATAGTAAAGAAGACAGTTTTGTTTCCAGCCTCTGCAGGATGGGAAGGGGCACCCAGGCAGTGGCACCAACCAGCCAGCTGAGATGGGGAAAGCTTTCCAGGTTTCCCGTCCCCCCTTATCCCAGCGAAGGAGTCCCCGTGAACACCCCCAGCTCAGCTCCTTGCCATTGCCCAAGATGTGCATGGAAGTAGCCTGAAAGGAGAGAGCCCCGCGAACTGATGGCACCCGTGGGACAATGCTGGGTGCACAAGAAGAGACTGCATGAGGAAACAGTGAAAGCAGGACTGAAGTTGCCAATGCAATCTGAAAACTCTATTTAAATAATACATTTTCTGCAAATGATCTCCCTTTCTGAGCATTGCTTGGACACGGGACCTTCCTTCCCACAAGTAAGCTCTGATCTTTACTAAGCATGCTTTGAAGGGAAGAGTTCTCTGTAATCACTGCCTAGGAATAATTTGCAGTGAAACTAATTCAGGGGTGTGTGTGCATGCGTAGCGTGATAAGCATGGTTTGAGTCTGAGCCTTGATCACATGAAGAGCTTTTCCACAGTTCAAGTGCATTACTTTTGGCCGTCCTTTGACAGCAGAAGCAGTAACGCTACTGTTATCCTGTCAGCTGCAATCATCGAGGCTGTAATTTTTCAAAAATTTTTTTAACTTTAATTTCAGTACAAGCATCAACTTCTTAAGAGTACAGAACCCAAGATTTGTTTAAATGAAGGGACTAGGTATAGAGATACAGCCTTGTAGTCATGATTTGTGCAACTAAAATCTATTATCAAAACTGGTAGAAGGAAGATTATCTGAATGAAAGTGAGCTTATCTAAATCATTAATGGACACTCTGGTGTTACCACATTTGTGCTGTGGTGCTGCCTGTTTTTGAAGGATGTTTTGTCTAGGTGAAGCAAGCACGTTGCTTTAGACTTCCACACCTGAACAAAAATTGGATGGAAAAAGCCTGGAGTCTGACTCTCCTTTCACCTCCATCCACCTGCCTTCTCCCCAAAGTCAAAGCCAAACTGGTGTTGTTCCTCAAGGCCAGGGCAGGTGTGGATGGGCACCGTGCTGCGGGTGGGTGCTGGCTGCAGAGGGCTGCTTTGGGTCACACTGCTGCCCCACTGGGTGCTGCCAACAGTGCAGCCTGCTGCCCAGGGAAATATGCTGTTGTGGGCGAGGAATCTGAGTGTCATGTTGGATTAGATTGGGGTTTTCTATTTTGCATTTATTTAAGAAAAAAAAAAAAGCACACAAAACCCCCTTAGCTTCATATTGATATAGTAGAATAATTGGTTTAATTAGTTAAACCTTTCCAACTGCATACAGGAGGAAATGGCATGATTTTTCATTTATTACCATGCCCTGTTGTTATGATAGTCTGAATGCTGAGAAGACACTCCTCAAAGATTGTTCTTTTGATTTTAATGCAAAGATATTTTTTCACGTCAAAAGCTCCGCAATGAAGAGTAATTCTCCATAGCAAGTAGCCGTGCTGGGTCTGATTTACGCTGCAGACTGCTGCTTATGTAAAACAAGGAAGATGATATAAATTGGAGGTAATAGGGTAGAGTGTGGAATAAAGATCATGTTTTGCACTCGGGCGGAATTCAGCACCTTCCCCCTGCTAGATGAACGAGTTCACTTCTCTCTAGGGATCCTCTGCAAAATGGTCAGCGGGCGCTCGGCTGGGGGAGCTGCTCCGGTGGTCATGGGGTGAGAAGCACACAGGTGTCTGACCTTTAGGGCCCGGTGATACACTGCAATACATCAAACATCAGAAGGGAAAGAATACGTTCTTTTGGTGTCGTTTCACAGGATTTTTGCCATGAAACAGAGTAAGTTGTATAATGCTGCTGGTGCAGGTGAGTGCCTGGGAAAGCACTTAGGGCTGGCTGCTGAAGCTTCTGTCGGGAGGAGGCAGACACCCTCCGTGCTTGTAGGAGCAGTTCTGCTGCTTTCCTTTGTCTGCTGGGGGGTTTGGCTGTGTTCAGTTTGTTGCTTTGTGGTTTTCCTAACTATGCTTGTTGGGGAAAGAAGGAATTTCATATGGAAAGATTTATTTCATGAAGAAATTATCCACCCAAAAGGTGACATCCCATTATTACCATAAAGCACAGTATTTACATAAAGCTTTTGTTGTTCCATTGGGTCCTATAAAGCACCCTTCTTGGTTGTGCAAGCAAGAATTTTAACGTATGTTTTATATGCAAGAAAAAATGGCTAAGAATTGGAGAGAGTTTTGTAGCTGGCCATTGGGAAAATCAATGGCAACCCCATCTGCATCAGAGCATCCCACTCACTGACCGTGTGAGCACTGGAAATATGTCTTACAGCTTTTAGCCATATATTGGGCTTATTGATAACTTTCTGGTTTTCAGTTCTATTATTTATGACAAACAGTGTAACCCACTGTAAAAACAAGCATAAAAACAGAGGCAGTACGTGGTCCAGCTTGAGGTGTTTTGCAAATACAGATGAGGTAAGAAAAGCCATAAAAGCTTCTGAGGCCTGTTGATTTTTTCCCTTTGAATCCATCTATCATAAAATCTCATAGAAGATGAGATGTACTGCAAACTCAGAGGTAAAGATAATGTGCTCTTTGTTGCTGCTCTTTGTGAAATCTCTGGCATGCTAGCAATAAATTCAGGTCTTGTGGTCATCACGGAAGAAGGGAGTTTTACCAGCTCGTATATTTTCTGTAGCATTTGATAAATCCTCCTCTTTCAGGGAATGCAAAATGGCACTGCAAGTGGTCGGCTGCTGTGCTGGGGGAGATGAAGAACCAAGTACTCATGTTTTAGGACAACTGCAGCCAAAACAAATCAGGGAAATCATTGTTGGTGTGCATCTCGTGCTTAGCACACGCTGAAATCAAACTTGCAGAAACAAGTCGCGTAGAACATTTTTTTACACTCTGATGAGTATAAAATATAGAAAACCTATTTCTCTTGTTGCGTTTAACTGCTAAAGGAGTTTGTCACACTGCTGCTAAATGTGCACGTGATATCTTTTCCAAAGGATGGGTGCAGTACGCTGTTGATCACAAGCATAGTGGCGCAATGCAAACAGCGATGCGGCGTTGTTTTCCCTCGGCAATCAGCTGCTGCCTTTGCTGCTCTTGCTCTTCCAGCTAGAACTTAGCTGCGCCAATTACTTGCAGCTAGAGAGTGTTTTGAGAAACTAAATATTCTTAAAGCACAAATTCATACAAGTGAAGATCTCGTCCCACATCAGTAAGCCTCATACCAACAGCGGTGTATTGTACCTGTGGATGCTGTTGCTGCCATTGGGAAGTGCCACAGAAAACATAATTTTTCTTGGGGTGGGGTGGGTGTTTCAAACACCCAAATCCCCAGTGCTGTGTATGCAGATAGCAAATAAGCAAAGCTGGAGTTGTGAAGTCACTCTTCAAGACTCAATGCTGAAGTTTAGGTGAAAGCTGGAAAGGTTTGCAGTGTGTTTCAATGTGATAAGTTGCAGTAATTCAACTCTACTGTTAGAAGGATAAAAAAATATTTTAAATATTGACTGCAGAAAGCTAATGCTGTGACTGTAAAGGGAATCAAGCCCCACAGTATGCTTGGTGGGCTTCTTCCACCGTGTGTGAAACCCGCACTGAGGGGCTGTAAGCCAGCGCTGGGCCCACCTGGGCCTATGCAGCTGCCCTGCAGCGTGGGTGTGACGGGTCCAGGCCGTCCATGGCAGTGTGACAGGCTGCGTGCTGAGGACACAGGCCTTGGTGGGACCTTCAAGTCCTTCTTTTTCACCAAAGAAAGGGGAAGAGGCTGCAGGCAGGGCAGCCCTTCCCAGGTCTGTGAGCAGGGAAACCTCAGGCCAGGCCTGTGCAAGCTGAAGTGCTGGTGGGAGGGCTGGAGGGCTGGGCCGCCCACCCGCCTCAGAGAGCTCGCTGCAAGTCCCAAATCTACTTTCTTCATTCCTCTGCTGCCAAGTGGGCAGCTTCTGACAGCTTTTGGCACCTTCTCAGGCTGATGGCCGAGGAGGTGACCAGCAGGAGGTGTCCAGCTGTGGCTCCGGCCTGCAACAACCGCCAGGGTCCCATTCGTCCCACACAGTGCTTGGCCTGGCGGGTTTTGTTAATTGTAAAACCTTCCTGTGTGCTTTCCTTCGGATGATGGAGGACAATTCAACATAAAGAAAATGAATTTTCCTGTTTCACATTTTCAGTTTTGCTTTTTTTGTTTCTTCTTTCAGGTTTTAAATTAATTCTAGAAAACAGCTGAAGCAATATGGAAAGAGAGAAAGATTGAAATAAGCATTGATTTTTACAGTGTAATAATTTATGGTACCAACTTAATAAGCGGTGTGACATGAGCAGCTCACCATCCATTTATCATATGCTGATAACTTTTGATACCTGAATTTTTAACACCACTGCTTGCTTTTGATATAATAAAGGACCTGCCAACATTCCCATTAAAAACTTTAGATTTTAGGACTTTCTGCTTTGGCTACAAATATCTGTATTTGTAATCTATGAATTAATATACAGAGTGGCAATCTATGAATGACTTATTCCAGCATCTATTAAAATATATATATATAAAATAAATAAAACAAAACAAAACCTGTCATTTTTGAACTTCAGGAGGACATCTTCCTCCTTCCAGAAGAAAAGGTTTATAAATCCTTTTCATTACATCCACTGTAAAAAAGTTTATAAACTATGAGGCAGTTCCAGAACTTTAATAAATCAGCTCAATTCCACAGTTGTCAATAAGGAGACAGCAATTTACATTAAAGGGTTCTGATGAGAGTTGTCTTGAGCTGTAGTTTGCTGGCACAATAGCTGCAGGCTGATCATATATACTTCCAGAAGCTACAGTGTGGTTACAGCTGGGGAAATGAGTGCACAAAAATAGCATCTGAGCATCCATGTTTGTGCTCAGCGGTCCCACCTCAAGGACTTCCCAGACCATTTGGGCCAGCTTAGAGGTCACATCCGAGTCTGGTGACTGCCAGTGTTTCAATAGGGCTTCAGACAATAACATCAAGTCGAGTTATTTCTGTTTCTCACATCACCCTCTTCTGATTTAAAAAACAACAACTGTGAAGCAGAATAAAAAAGCCCTGACACTCCCGAGCTGTCTGACTTCACCACGCCATCTGTATGATGCCTCGCTTGACAGCGAAATAATACGTACACGTTTCAAATAGTTGTGATTTATGTCAAGGTTCTCCATGCTTGCTTTAGTGAAACCCACTTTAAATAAGGCAATGGCTAATAATTCCCAGCATATGGCTGTCTTAGGTGCCAAGTTTTTGGAGTGCTGGAACTTTTGCAGAATATCTGTGGGCCATGGTCCTGCAGGCTCAGTGCTTAGTGCCAGGTCCTGCAGCCACTGAGCAGTTGTGGGGTTCCTCACCGCCCTGTCTTGTGGCCTGGGGATGTGTGTGGAGGTAGGGGATGCCTTGATGTTATTGTGAAGGCAATAGTATAAAGCTGTGGAGTTTGTTTTGATAAAAATACCTATGGGAGAATATAAAGCCATTGCTTCCACCGACAGCTACAGCGCTGTCATTAAGGCTGTGCATCGAGAACCTAAATGAGATATCTGGCAGCGACTGGGCTGTGTCAGCTATCGCTTCGTTGCCTTGGGACTGGGTGCGGGCACCGGGGTTTCCAGGGTCAGGTTTACAGTGTTTGCTCGGAAGAAAAAGCATTGCTAGATAGCCATTTAATAGAGTAGTTTGGAGAGCTGTCTGTTCTGAAAATATTTCTCAGCTTCTAAGCCTGAAACCTGCGTCCTCCTCTCCATCCTTTCTGGAATATATATGAAGACCTCTAATGAGTGAAGACACAAATGGCCTCACCTTTCCATTTTGCTGGCTCAAGGACCCATAAAAGAGAGACATGGAAAATATAAATTGTGGATAATGGGGTAAGATTGAAAAATAAGGTAGCTCTTGTGCTAAATTCTATTTATAGCCATAGTTTGTAAGGAATTGCAATGAAAATGTTTTGTGATTTTGTTTGTCTTATCTGAGGTTGTAGGGATTTAATGTACCATTTATAAGTCATTAGGCATTTACATTGTGACATTTGATCTCCGTGTTTATACTTTATTACTGTAGATTGCTTACAGAGGGGAAAGGGAACTGTGAAATTTCAAAAGAAATTACAGTTTGTTGGTTTTACAGTAACTGGATCATTTAAAAGCTCCATTTTTAGTAAGAAATAATGATTTGCTTTATTTAGTGACTATTTAAAATGCTCTTGAGGTAGCTATTGAATATCTCGACATAGCAGATAAATCAGTAGCAGGCTTAAAATTAGTTTTGTGCAGTTATATATTACAATATGTTCTGTATTACAATTCACGTTATATATCCCTTGTACACTTGCATGTTAGATGGGGAGGAAGAGAGAGAATCTGTTTCCAAAGCTGTTTCTAACATATGATCGTTCTTACCCCCTGAAAACCTGCCAGGATTTGTCTTTGAAGCACAGAGTCAGTTTATTTGGGTGTTTGTGGATGGTCTCTGGTATGTTAGGGCTGGGCGCTGGGGGTCCCCGTGCCGGGGCACTGCTGCTGCCGGCGCTGCCTTAGGGGGGCCCTGCCCGCACGGCCCTGCAGGTGCTCGTCAGGGCCTTTTGTTGTTTGGCCGATGGACATAAGCATGAGGATTCACCCAAATATTCCCCAAACTGGTGCTGACAAACGGCTGCGCCTGCCTCAGAAAATAGTTTTGTTTGAGGCTGAAATTAATAAACTCAGCCCTGTGTTTGAGCAGGCCCACAGGGCTAATTCCAGCCGGCTGACTTTGTGAGAAATGCACAAGTGCTTTGTTGCTTTTACCATTAGAAACATCAATTACATTATGATAAAAAATAATAAAAAAAGAGAGAGAAAAGCAATAGTGGTGAAGAGAAGGGCCGGCCTGCCGTAGGTGTGATGGCAAATACCAGCACGTCAGCCTCTTCTGTCTGCACTAACCAGCAGCGCGACGCAATGTTTTATCTTCTTTGGCCTTGAACCTTGTTATTCAGAATACCATATAATAATAAAGGAAGCATTTTGAGTGATTTTGTTAGAAATACATCAGACTGTCTAACAGTTTGTTGGCATCAATAATTCCCTATTAAGCCCTCTACACCCATTATGGTTTGTGCTTTCACTTTTTTTTCCAAGTTAGTTTCCAGGCAACCAGCAAGAACTGAATTACATTAAGCTATTAATTCAGGACCGCACGCCAGCTCGGGCTTCTTCAGCGGATTTGTTCCTCTCCCATACAAGTTTCCTCATAAAAACCCTTTTATTGGTTTAATCTTTGGTGGCACCCAATCCAGAGAATTGATTTTAAAATTGCAATGCCTGTGCTTCACGATTGTTTCTTTTTTTTTTTTTTTTTTTTTTTTAATGCTTGCTGGTGGGGTTTATTGTGGATGTGCAGTTAAGCAGAGGTCTGTGCTAGCACAGCTAGATACAGCAGGTACCTCTATGTTCTTCAGCATCGTCCTCTGACATCCCCTCACACTGAAATCTGGACTAAGAAGTCACTCGTGACATTGCCTCTCAGGATGCAAATTAGAAGAATGATTTTCAAGAAAATTCAACCTGTGGGATCTTTCTTTACCCAAAGGAAAAGCCTGCTGTCCCTGCACTTTGACTTCAAATCAAAGTTGAGCCACATGGTGAGGACAGCTCTACTGAGGGCAAGCTGACTGTGGGGTGAAGGCAGCTCTGAACCCACACTGGCCCCTGGCTCGGCCATGCCCAGGTCCCAGCACTGCCGCCCGTGGTTCTACTCCCACCACCTGGAGACGTCCCGGGGGCTCCCAAAAGGACTTGGTGTATACATGCTCTGGAAAAACAAAGCATGGGAAATTCTTTTAGTGATGGAAAGCTTGCTGTCACACCCAGAATATTGATTTTGTTGTTTGATCAACAATGTGAAAATATTATGTCAAAGGTTCCTCTTAAGGCAGCATGAAAATGCACATATGCTAATATTGCTAAAATGAAGAAGAAGCAGTAGGGAGGTGTAACCACTCCTTGCAGGACATGAAAATCTTTTTTGGTATTCAAAAAGAGTTATTTTAGTGCTGAGCTCCATGGCTAAATGCCTGTAGTGGTGGCAAAGGGCGGTGGGCTGGCTGCTGGGGAAGGAGCCTCTGCGCTGCCTCCCAACACAGGCAGAGAGGTCGAGCTTCTTGGCTCTCCTCCGAGGCGCAGTGGGAAGCAGGTACCTGCCAGTGAGATGGCTATTTGGGAGTGGAATTGCAATAATTATGAGTTACAAAACTCAACCTGTGCATTGCATTGAGCTATCTTGTGTTTTATCTGGAGGTCAGGGAGGTCATTGTGCTTTCCACAACTTACATTCACTGGGGACAAATGCAGACACTCCAGGTGTTTTTACTGTCTTTGTCAGTCTTTTTATTAGAGTCAGCGAGCTGGGGAGGTCTGTGACATGTGGGAAGTTGTGCTGGTAAAATATGGTAAGTCTACAATTAAAATAATCAATTTGTAAAATAGTTGAATGAGTATGGAATTTTAAAAACTTTATTTTTATTTTAAAAAATAAACTACAGTTCTGAGCTGTTTCCAGTTCTGTTCTTTAGAGATCTGCGATAAAAGTTTGAATCATAGAGGTAACAAATTCAGGCCACAAAAGATAACCGAGTCTTCATAAAACTTATCTCGAAAAACAAAATAATTAAAGGTCTGCTGTTTATAAGCAAGGTGTGCATAAAATATGCTCTTCCCCGTTGTAAGAAGCCATAAGAACATGTACAGCTAAAAAGGATTTTTATGCCTCATCAGTCGCTTGGATATTTCAGAACAATTATAATTACCAGACTAAGTGGTTTTCCCCCTTTCCATTTATCACACGATAAAGCTGTTGCCATCCTGAGGGTGTGTGGTTCTCTCAGCATATCCAAAAAACCCGCGGTCAACGTGCTCAATCTAATCGCGTTCTCTGTTTCTGGGACATACTTTATTAAACATTTTCATCACTTTCAGCTGTGCATTCGTACCTCAGCAGATTTATATCTGTAATTAGGGGAATTGTTATTTACCAGGAGAAACAAAGCTAGTGAAAAGACACCTCTCAGCAACATGACTCAAGTGTCATGAGTTACTACTAATTTCATATTAATAATACAGTTAATTCTTTTTGCTACAGGTTAGGAATGTGTCTCATGTTAGAAACCTTTGGAAATGTTTCAGAAATGCTGGGCAACAACTATTTGTGACTGTCCAGTTAGGGATAATCAGATGTGTAAGGGAAGAAAGTGATCTCTCTCCAAGATCTACGTTCAGTAATGAGATATTTTTACTTAAGCAAGTCTCCAACAGATGGTGTTTCTAAATTTTGAATATTAGGGCTGTTTTTGAATGAGGCCTCCACTCAGTCTGATGTATTGCGGATGAGACTTTGCATTTCGGCTGTGGCTAAGAGCTGATTGTGTTGCCCCTCCTGTGTGCAGCGAGGCTCCATCTCCCGGTGCTGTGACAAGGCAGGCGTCTGCACCGTGACACCGTCGGGTCTGCAGCCGCCACCACCAGAACTTCTGCTCCCAGGGAGGTGGCTCCTCCAAAAGTCACGTCTATGAATGATACCTGGAAGATGCAGCTGTTGTCAAAAGTCAGCTGTTCATGGTTTATGCTCTATAACATGTCTCGCCATGTATTATACCAGTTTCTTAGTCATTGCTACATGAAACTACGACAGTCTGTGCTCAGCACTGCCACCTTCACCAGCCAATTTTCTTCTCGAATGGAAACTCATCAGTTTGAAAGGGTTCTGTGAATTCTGTTGCCTTGACATTATGAAGCAGTGATGTTGTCATTCACTAACCAAGTTTTTATCAGCAGCCTTGTGGTTCCCTGGGGACAAAAGACTGGAAACGACACCTTGAGCCAACACGCCTGGTAGCACTGCACCATCGTGGTACGACCGCTTTGCCAGACCTCATGCTTCTGACCTTCTGCCAGTGTCCCCATTGCTCCAGCAGGAAGGCTCCCTCTTCTGCTGGGGACAAACTCCCCACGCACCCCCCTGCTCTAACTCAAAGCCAGTTTGTGCTCATTTGCTCAGCGCTAACAGCGGTCACTGTGCTCAAGTGCTCAGGCAGCTTTTGTAAAGAGGCTCTCCCACCTTTTGTGAATAGCAGCAGGGCATTGTCTTGGTTCTGTTCCTGGAGACATGTTCCTAGTTCAGTCATTTCATGAATACGAAGCATATAGGGACTGCATCTTCGTGATTTAATCCCTTTTCTCCGAAGCAATGCAAGGTGCAGCTTGCTGACCTGGAAGGCAAGCAGGCTGGGCTGCGGGTGCCTGCACACGTGGCTCGGGAGAGCAGCTTTGGGGAAACATCACTGAGGGTAAATGGAAGAAGAGAAAGTTGAATTCAATTGCATTTTAGTAACTCAAGATTGGTTTTGAATCATATTTACACGCTTTTCTATTTCTTGTATGTTCACAAGTTTTACTGCCGTGGTTCTAAGCGTCTTGGAGCGACGTGAATTAGCAGGTATGCTGTTCCCATACAGAAGATGAACTGCGCTAGCAGGGAATGAGATCGCTCCCCAGGGCCCTACCCAGGAAAACTGCAGAAAACCTGGAACTGAACCCGTATCTCGGGGGGCCCAAATGGCACTGTGACATATGGCATGACAGGCCAGTAACCGTGAGCAGGACGCTCAGCTCAAGTTTTAAAACTCAATTCATATGAAGTATGATGACTGAAATAGGTCCGTTTTAGGCAAAACACTCCCTGCCTCTTACAAAGACCCGGGAGCTTTGCAGCTTTCTATGCATTGCTTCCAGCGGTTGCTAAATGTGAGAATTTTGTGCAGTTTCAGATTGAGAATGAAAGTGAGAAATCATTTAACACCCTGAGCACCAACGGGAGCAGCGGTGGGAACAGGATTGATGGAAATGCCCCAAATTGATGGTGGTTTTAGGATGGTTGTTTTCATTGTTGGTTGTAACCTTTCTGTGAATGCTTTTCTAAGTATATATTTCAGCAGAAGGCAAAGACTTCTTGCAGGGTGAACCAAATAAGAAATTACAGCTCTTGAATGAGAACTGCACCCATAAAATGAAAAACCTGATGTCACATAGTAAAAATGGAACCATTGTCCTAAAGTGGTTAGGTCTGACAATAAATGTATACTTTTATGATTAATTGATTTTGTCATACCAATTTGATTCCTTTTTGTTGTTGTTCGTTTTTTGTTGTTGTTGTTGTTCGTTTTTTGTTGTTGTTGTTGTTTGTTTGCTTATATTGCGAAGACTTAAATGATATAGCCACTCAATGTCAATTAAATAATTTTAAATAATGCAGCTGATAAACCTGCCTTGTTTAGCTACTGGCTTTCTAGCTGCTGTGCTTTTGCTGGGTGATATTTGCTTCTATATGGTCCTGTTTCTGGTGGACTTGCACAAGTACTAATGGTATTTTTTTTTTCCTTCTCCTGATTTCTGCTTCTTAGATGTGAAAAATACAATAATTGTATTGGTATAGGCATGGAAAATGAACTCCAAAATTCTTTGATCTAGAGAATTTGAGCTTAGTTCTAGTGGGAATCAGGAAGGAGAAGTTTCAACTAATTTATGTTTGAAATGCCTTCATAACTTTTGCTTCATAAACACAGAGAGAGAGAGAAAATGATAGTAAAAATTCATATTTGGGAAATGGACATTCTCCTTTCCGGCAGTAAAAACTCAAGGCAATTTGCTCTATTTGAAGGAGATTGTTAGCAGTTACTGTGATTTCCAATGATGTAGCTTTAATGTTCAACATAGCTTAATCTTGCCACCTATAAAACATTTCTTTGATGGGAAGTTGATGTTCTATGGGTTTGAATCCTATCCATGTGTGGAATTAATGCCTTGGTTATAAAGGATAAAAAAGAAACCTCACGTAAAACCCATGTGGTTGCCTATCCCCCGAGGTGGTCGGCACCCAGCCCCGTGTCCCTGGGGCTGCACAGCCACAACCACTACGGGCTGCAGGGCTTCTGCTGGCTCCAGGCTTAAAGCCTCGCCCTGCCAAACCAGAGACACTCGCACGCTACCACTGTTGATGGGGGACTTCTTATGTAATATGCTTACTGTTGGAATACCTAAGTGTAAATGGAAAAGCTAAGAAGAAAATGCAAGAAGAAACCTAAGAGGCTTGGGGATTTTATTTTATTTTATTTTATTTTATTTTATTTTATTTTATTTTATTTTAATTTTATTTTATTTTATTTTATTTTATTTTATTTTATTTTATTTTATTTTATTTTATTTTATTTTATTTTATTTTATTTCTTGGTATTGAAAGCAGGGATGCTAGCCACCAGCATAACCTGCTCCGTGCTGGCTTTTTGGTCACAGTCCCTGGGGATGAATCAAACAACAAAACCAAATAATGGTGTTTGTCCAGGATTCGGATTTTTTTTCCCATGTCTGTGGCAGAGCTAGGAATCGTGTTCACATTGTGGGGCTCCAGACCAGGCTGTTTCTCGCTCATCAGCTGTCCCTCCAATTAAATGAACTGTCTGAAATTAACATACATTCCAGCATCACTTTTTAATTTAATTTTCTGTTTCTTTAAACTAAATTGCTTTTAATAAAAAAACAAACTTATAAAAAAGGATTTATTCTTGTCTTCTAATGCCAACCTCGAGCCACCATTTATGTGTTTTAAAAATTTCAATTTGATTTAGACAGAGTTATAACCTAAGTTAATAGAGAAAGCAGACTAGATATATAAGAAAACTCCTGAATTTACAGATAATGCAGAACACTATCAATGTAAGTAATTAAAGGAGAAAAAACTCTCCTATTCTAATTCAAAAAATAAGTGATGGGGAAACTTGTACTGCTGTGTGAACATTTCATTTCCCAATAGTAAAAGCATGTTTGTATCTGGGTCAAGAGAAAAAAAAAAAAGTTGCTAAAATTAAGCAACGCTTCAAAGTTTGGATTTATTACATGTGAGTGAGGCTCAATAAGAAATACCGAGTTGTTGTATGGTACAAATGATATTTTCTTAATGGGATGTAGAGTTTTGTGTTTGATTTCTTTTTCTGAAATATTTACAAGAAAATTAACCGCTGTGTTCTGGTCCTGCAAATATCTACACCAGTTTTTCATCTTGTGTTAGCAGGATTTATATGCATAAGTATTTGCTGAACTGAATCCATGACCTATGGGTTAGGTGTACCGGGAGATCTGGCAGGGATCTCGTCGCTCCTGTTCGACCCACACAGTGGAAGCTCCACTCTGTGTTTCTGATAGAATTAAGCAGCAAAAAAAGTGGTTGATAACAGCCCTTTTCTGGTGAAATGCACCAAATCTCTGACTAGGAGGTGTGCTTTCCCCCACAGGTGAAGCCTCCCAAGGTATCTGCTGCTCCCGTGTGTGTCAGATCAGTGCCTTTCGTTCTGATGTGGGTCTCGCTTCTCCTTCTGCCTCTGCTCCAGGGATAACATCTTCACAAGGAGCCTGTTACTTCTGCTGGCAGGGTCTGATGCTGTGTCCCTTGCTGGGATGGCTTAGCTTTAGGTTTGTGATTTTACGTATATGGAAGTTTGTGAAAATGGCTTAGTTTTTGCAAGCCTTTATTTAAATAACTATATAAAAAAGGCAATTTGTCATACACAGCATCCCTTCCAAGACATGCTGCGTGTTCATCTGGAAAAATTCCTTACCTTAAGGATTTGAAAACCTGGAGTAAAACCTGCACCTAAATTTTGATTTTGAACGTGGGTGGTTTGTGAGCTGTGGATTCCTAAATTCCGGCCTCAGGTGCCGTGTTTCCAAGGCCCAGCTTTGCAGAAAATTTCAGCATTTCCCACGTGAGGTAAATAGCAAGGGTGGTGTACAGGGATTTTCAAAACCACCCACGCTTCCCAGCTGCGTTGTTTTGGGGTGGCTCTGTAGGCTTTAGCAACCAAACTCAGCTGCCTGCAGGGCTCCTGGGGCCAAGCCTCCCTCCTCTTCCCCCCAGAGCTTCAGAGTTGGGGCTTTAGCCTAAATCCGTCACACCTGTGATCGCTGTTTTCACCTTATGGGGTTTTCTTTTCTTCCCCTCTGTTGTCCTGCAGATTGGGTGCTTCAGGGTGACCTCAGACTGGCAGCAGCTGATCTCTGGCTGAAGCCCACTGCTGGGGTGAGGAGCAGGGCACCTCCAGCCCTTCCTCCTACACCACTCCCCCACAAAAGCTGCCCCTTTTTGTTCTGTGGATCTAAGACCATGAAATAATCAGGGCTCAGAGGGCTGAAGAGATCCGTCCTGTGGCTCAGCACACAAATTTCACTCAGCTTCTGGAGATGCAGCTCTGTAATGTACCAACGCCACGGTCATCTTTTCTCACAGAGGGGGAAACAATGGCTGTAGGCATTTAAAAATAAATAAATAAAAATGAAAACCCATCACATTTTGTATCACCATTTGTGTGGAGGCCCTCAAACAACTCAACTCCAAATTTCCCCCTTCTCAAAGCTGCCTTGTGAATAACAAAACCCACATTGTTCTTGGGTGTTCTTCTGAATTTATTTTCTGTCATCTTCTTAAGGAAAGAAAATACAGCTTCTCTCACTTAGCACCCTTTGGGACGGCAACAGTAGATGAAGAGCAAGCAATCAACATGTCAGGATAAAATTAGATTGCCACAGAGTACAAGGTTTGATCCAATATCTGTATCAGATTTAGTTCTCAGCTGTGCACATCACAATAAAATAATACTCACTGTTTGTTGTCTAAAAGCATGCTCCAAGAGCAGCCCTAGCATGCTCCACCAGCACCCAGCCCAGCACAGAGCCAGCCCAAATCTGCCTCTGAGCCAGGAAGAGCTGGGCAATGGGTCCTCAGCCAGGGGCTTTGCTCTGCAGACCTGCTGCTGCTTGCTGATGTGGCCTTGCAGACAGCTCTTGTAGGGTCAGGGCCTATCCAGTGCCTGCTGTACAGTTTGCTAATAAAACACTGGCATTTTGACATCACTTTTTCAACAAAATAATGAAGAGATAATATTTCCTCCTATTTTATTGTTAAAAAAAAGTAAATAAAGTGTTCATTCAAAAAGTTCTGCTGTGAGTCAAAGTTTTTTGGTTAACATGACGCATCTAAAAGACTGAATTGCCAGTAAATGAGAAAATGACAGCTATGTGCAGAGATGACTGAGTCTGTCCATGCCCTATTAAAAGCTTAGAGCCTTTTTCTACCTGTTTGCACATCCTATTCCAGCAGGCTTCCCGTCGGCAATAGCTGCCTGTGCTGGGGAGGCAGCAGGCTGCCAGGTTTGGCTGGGCCTTGCACAGGAGCGTTGTTGGATTTTCACCCTTGGCCATGCAGTTTAACTGCACTGGTAATGGCAAAGTCACGGCTCTGAACTAACTGAGGATAAAATCAATTTTCTGTTAGGTGTAAAAATATTGATACGCACATGCCCGCTCTTTCCGTATCGTTGCAGAACAGTTAGTCTCTTTAAGGGATTTAACCTCGTTCTGCTCGTACTCAGCTTTCGGATTCGTACTATGAGACTGCAAGGATGTCTTCTGTCTTTGTGTTATTTCATTCTTCTGATCTTTTAAATTAATGAGTTTTCATCGACCCTGGTGGAAGTGGATCAGGTCTGAGCTTGCCAGGCTGTTCCCGGCAGTCCCAGATCTGGAAGCAGTTCGCCTGCTTCGACACCCGACCCAGCACCTCTGAGTGTGTTGTCTGAACCCCACTGATTTAGCCATATGTGTCCTGCTGCTCCTGGCTGGCAGGTTTTTAGTAAAGAAAACTTTGGTTTTGTTCTGCAGGAGCTCCAAGTTGCTTTGGGTTCCCTTCTACACTCACTTAGCTCCAGAAACCTGCCTAGAAAGCTTTTATTAGCCCAGGGTTTCCTGGGAGAGGAAATTGAGCACCAGCGTTTTCCCAGTCCCTAAATGAGATTTGAAAAACCTCATTTCAATAATTATAATAACAAAGCATCCCAGAAAATATAAATAGGATCACCTCACAGGAGGCAGAGCGGCCCCCAGCAGCCTTGCGGCTCTTCCAGCCCCACGGTGCTGCTCTCCAGGGCTGGCTGTACCAAAGGCACTGCTCCTGCCGTGCCACCCCAGCGCCAGGGGCTGCCTTCTGCTGAGGTTAGTGGCAGCATTTAGCAGCCCATGGGGCACGTGTGGGGCTGAGGAAAAGAGTCGCTTTAAAAGGGAATATAATGGGGCATACAAGTTGTGATTAAGAATCATAAAAGGGGGAAAAAGTTTGGTATGTATTGGTATCGGCAATTTTCTATCAAAGCAAATGAATGAAGGTAAAATTGTGTTAAAACTATGTTAAGAGGAAAGCATACAATACCATTAGCTGGGGAGACTGGGCCATCAATGTATTTTACCTATTTGTTCACTGTCATAGAAAGGCATAAAATCTGGCGTAGGTCAGACTTTCTGCTAAATGGATGGGGAGAGCCACTAAGGGAATAAACAAAATAGGTGGGGAAAACAGCTGCATTCTTATAGAAAGTACACAACCATGAAGAGACCTTAAAAATAATTTCAAAGAGAATTTGCAAAGAGCACTCATGATTTCTGTCATAAAGCCTTCCAAAACAATCTCACGGCTCAATGTCTGCAGTCACTGGTGTGCAGAGAATTACGTAAGGTTCCTGCTCTTTGCTTTGTCGTATGCTTACCTCATATTCTCAATGATTCATTATCAAGATTTGTCAGGACTAATTAAGACGAGTGCCAGCTGTGATAGAGTTTTTGGTATCTGGGCACCTTGCTCTGTGGGGGTGTGACCGAGATTGCTCGTTGTACAGAATTAGCTAATAGCAAGTGGTGATTTAGTGGCTTGCTGCTCGCTGTGGTCTGAGCTGTTAACAGAGGTGAAGCTGTTTAGCAGCCCCTGGGGATACACCGCTTCAGTATACGAAATTGAGTTTTCTGTAACTCTATTAAAAACAAAACAAAAGAAAACCCACTGCCAACAAAGAGAAAAATTATTAAATTACACGTATGACTTTCTGTTTTATGGCAAGTCACCTTTCTTTATTTAAATAAAAATTAGTAAGTACACACTAAAAGAGAAGAGTGTAACTTTAAAGTCAGGAAGGTACGAGAGAGAAAATTTTGCATTTGGTTATGGATTTGAATGTGAGTTTTAATTCTGATGTGAGCTGTCCAGCGAGCTCCTAAACCTCTGGAAGCAGTTCACAAATGAGTCCTTTCTGGCCCCAAATCCAGCCAGGACACAATCTATGTGCAGGTATGTGCACCCTACTCCTAAATAAATAAATAAATAAGCAGTGAATTTCTGGGCGGAAGTGGCAAAGCTCATGCAGAGGTGTACAAGCTGTGAAATGGGGTGGCCTGGGGGCTGCTTGGCACAGAGGGGAGCCTTTGATTCTTGAAAATAAGATTATGGAAAGCAAGCCTTTAGAAAAACCAACTCAAACTCAACACCTCAAATCAGCGGTATTTTTATCTTAATCGCTGTGTGCCTGTTGACCAATAGCCCTTCTGTAAACAAGGATAATAATACCACTTATCTTGTGAAAATAAATTACTGTTTTTGAAGCACTCAGATGCTATAGTGATGATCAAGATAGGAAAACCCAGGGAAAAGTTATTAATTCTGCCTCGAACCAGAAGGACCACATCACAGTGTTTGCGGGGGGGACTGAAGAAGCAGTCGTGCCTCTGGTGTTTCCTATGGTCGGTTTTGCACGCTGGGGGCTTCTTGCTGAGGGGGTGAGGGAGCTTTCGAAGGGAAATGCTGGGGCAGGAGGCAGCTGGGAGGGGACGTGGGCAGCCCAGGTGCGGGTGGTCCCCACTCTGCCCCCTTTGGAGCCATGCCTGGGGGCTGCCATGGGGCAGGTCACTTTGTCACCTTGTCACTGGGTGGCCCCAAACCCTGGTTGTGTAGGGAAAACCACTGCACTTAATTACCGAGGACGTGCAGGACCTTCATTTTCCTTCAGCATCGGAGGAGATGTTTCAAGGATTAAGTGAATCAGAATATTCTCAGTAAATCAGAAACCGAGATAATAGTGAGTGTTTGAAAAGAAGAAGTTATTGTTCTCTGCGGATTGCAGGGATTTTAATGATTTGGCTGAAGTGCCCATCTAATAGAGCTGCCTCTTTGAAATATTTGCCATCTCAGAGGAACAGTTTTAAAGTGTCTCTTGCATAATTGATTGATCCACTCTTCTCAAATGCTTGCCTGGCCTTCAGAGTGATGGGACAGGTACTGGCAGCACGTGGAGGGGATGTGGGCCTGTGGGGAAACACAGAGCTCCCATCTAGAGAGCGGGACCTGCCCAGAACTGATCCAAACCCATTCTCAGGAGGAGAAATGGCTTTTGTTCCCCATCACCTTCTGAAGGAGAGGAGACCCAGCCTCCCCCAGGGCCTTGGTTGTCTCCCAGGGCCTCGGTCCTCCCACAAGTTCAGGGGACGAGGGAGGTGGCAGCCACGGGCCATCACTGTGCCGCTCTCCTGCGGTTTCTGGCACACTCGGCACAGTTCCTTCCCCGGCTTTTGTCTGTTCAAGGAAAGCCCTGACCACCATAGGTTTCAGTTAAACAACAGATCTGACCTAGAAAGGCTCAAACGCCAGGAGGGAAATAGGACAAAAAGGTGTTAATTTTAAACTGCCATTCACTGCAGTCCCGTGGCAGTGTGGGAGGTGGTGTCCAGCCTCGCGCTGCAACTCCTTCTGAGTGTGCTACTTTAATGGGATTGTTTCATAACGCTTTGTTTTTCCAAAATATAGCAGGTTTGGCTTCAAGACTGAGTGGATGCTAGTATTTAGATAAATTTTAATCTCAGTTTTTGTTATGTCTGAAACCATCTTCTTGACAAAGACAATTGTGGTTTGAAAAAAAAAAAAAAAAAAAAAAAAGAATGAAGAACTGAAGACTTAAAGTTGCTGTAAATATTCCCCATTGGTTATCTTGCAAGTTCTGTATATTGGTCTGATGGTAGTTTTTATAAATAACATCCATTGATGAAAATAATAATAAATTGCTGTCTCTGCACTTGCGTAAACATTCAGTGTGATTTTATTTTTCCTTTTAAATACTATTATCAACAACTATCTTTCTGGTTGAGCTCCTAATTCACAAGATATGGTCCATCATCGTGCAGGAGTACGAACGGTCACTGTCACTGCACACAGGCACCTTCTGTGGCTGCGGCTCCTTCGGCAATGAGCAACTCCTGGAGGCAGCCCCACGGCATCTGCCAGCACCCCTTGGGCAGCCTCCACACGGACCTGATCAGCCTCAGCCTCCACATGGACCTGACAGGTCCAAGCCCCAGCCCAGAGGCTTCTGCTACCCCAGAGATTTTTCCCTTTTCAAGCACTGGCAGCCCGTGTGGAGGAGGCTGGGCCTGGGACATGAGTGAAAATGGAAAAATATCTTTTCAAGCATCAAAACCAGGGAAATGTTTCCCTCCAGAGAGGAGGCGAGGCTAGCTCTCAGAGCCACACTGCTCTGTTTGGTTTTATACAGGATCATGACCGTGTGTTGCCACAGAGTGTTAGGCCCACGTATTTTGTGTTTCAGCACAGAGTATCCATTGCATATATTTTCAGAGGCTTGGGAACAATCACTAACGCTTATTTTATATTTACTAACTTACATGTACTATAAATATATAATTTATAATATAATTCAATATTTTTACTTAATAGCTTATAATAAATATATAAATAATTTGCTTCTTATATAAGGCCTAGCAAGAGATCCAGGCCACTACATCCTTCGAAGAGAATTTGCTCTCCCCATCTCCCTGGCAGCCAGCGCCACACTGACACTTTCTCATTGTAAACAGCTTCAGTAAAACACCGAGTTAAGGATCAGGGTTTTTCACTAGCCTCTGCTCCAAAAATTCATTATTTTCTGAACGCCAGATAAGCAGGAGCTCTGGCTGCTGTCCCAACACTGACTTCACCCAACAAATTAATTGCTTGTACCATGTCCATTACAGTTGTTCAAAATGACCTCCAACTGTGCACGGCAGCAGCATGCTACATTACCAAAATTTGAAATATTGTCTTATTTCTCTTTTCTGCTATTCTGTAGCTCTTTGTTTTGCTTCCACTGGTCTGTTGTAAAACGATTTTGTGTTCACCCTGCCAGTTGCCCACATAAAAGCAATGTTTAATTATACAGCATCTTTGAAAGTAGATGCTGGTAAGATCCTCCTGTGATGGAAATTGCGTCGCTCCCCTGAAGGATGCCAGCTATGATGCCGATTTCTTTCTGGCAATGTCTTTGCTTATCCAGTACCAATTTGGCTGAATCCATGATCTTATTTGACAGACAAGTTAAGAAATGTTTTTGAATATGCTTTTGGATGTGTTTAACCACTGGCTGTTTACTTTTAAACAAATTATCTTACTAAAAAGATCAGGCTAGGTTTTGTTGTTTGTTTCTTTGTTTGTTTTTAAGTTTTCTTTCTTTTTTTCTTTCCTTTTTCTAATTTATTTTTTATTTTTCTGTGAAGCAAGCTTTCCCAGTGGGAAGTGAAGTGCATCCCCTGGTGCCTGTCCAGGAGCAGTGGGGGTGTGGGTGGGCTTGGCACCGCACGGAGAGGCAGCAGTGCTCATGTGCATTAAGATGCCCTGCAGATCTCCCCTCACCTCTCAGACAGACAAAAATATAATAGCTTTGTTCTTATCACATCAAGTCTACAGCCTGCTCTGGTGTGAGCACAGTGCTCCGGTGCTGAATTAGGGCATCTAAAGAAAGCAGTCACTGCTCTCTGGGAACTTAGCAAGGGACTTTTGCTGGGAATTTGATTTAGTACAAGAATGACTAATTACGAGGTGAAATACAAGGCATAACATTGAAATGACTTTCCCACCAGTGGAAAGATAAAAATATGCTTTTATCAATATTCCCATTAAATACATAAAATGTTGTCATTCTGCAGCTTTGTTAGAACAACATTGCTTTCTGAGAGTCAGTTCAGATTAGGGATACAACTTTAACATGATTTAGTGTGTTGAAACTCTGAATTCTCACTGATGGCTCTAAGAGTGGGGCAGTTCAGTGTGGAGCAGCCGTAACCTAATTTATGCCTAGGCACTGCAGGTTGAGTCCAAGCAGAGAGCAGCTCCTCTGGTGGGCGCAGGTGTGGAGAAGAATTTCTTAGATCCGCAGGGATAGGAGCTGCAATTCAGGGCAGGTTCTGAAGCATGGATAAGTTGTGATAAGTTGTGATATCTGTGTGATGCCTTCAGGATGGTATTTAGCCAGCACTCTCTCACCTCCATGTATTCCATAAGCCCAGCCAAATGAAATGCTTCTTCAAAGTAAAACCCGGCAGTAGCAGATGCATAGGTTAGTATTTTAGTTCCTTGTCTGAGAGCACCAGATTGAAAATAGGTAGCCAACTGCATGGAAGGGAAAGAGATCAAGTACAAAAATGGGGAGGTTACTAACTATTTTAAGAGTTAAATATAAAAACCGGGAAAATGAAAGCTGATAAACACAGCTTTTGTTTCAGGCGATGTCCGATGAAACTGTGGTGCTTGTTACCACCGGACACCACTGAAGCAATGTGCTTAACAAGAGTGGAAGAGGGACCAGGCACTTTTATGGATATCAGGAATATCCAGAGTAATGATTAACTATATCAAAATTTGTAATGTAATTAGAATAATTTTTCATGCTTCATGGCTTAAACCAATTTCTGTCTATGAGAGACCAGGATGAGACTTATGGTAGGAGCAGATTAAAGACATCTGCATACTCCAGAGCTCCTGCATTTTCTTCTGGAGGCTCTGCTGCGCTTGCAAAACAATATACTGGGCTAGGACAGACCCTAGGCCTACCTTGATCTAGTGTGTTGTTTTTTATGTGCCTTTAGGGAACTTGGCATGGAATATGCAGACTTATTTTTTTAGGTAATGAGAGTGTGATGAAAAGGAGGATGAAGTAGACAGCAGATGGATTTTTCTCTAATTTTTGAGAGGATAAACATGTTGAATGTAACTGCAGATTTGCTCAAAGAAAAAAAAAAGAAAAGGAGAGAAAAAAAAAAAAAGGCTTTCAAATTCAGGAGGTAGCTTCCTGCAAAACAAGGCACAGATTTGCCAAAAAGAAAAAAAAGCCTTAAAAAACTTTCAAATTCATGAGGTAGCTTCCTGCAAAACAATGAGATTTATTAGAAAAGATGATTTATGTTTATATCCTTTCTGAATCTTGAGCACTTAAGGCAAGCTTGAGTCATGCCTGCAAACTCTTCTCCACAGCCACTAGAGTCGGATTTTTTAATACTAATAAATACAGCGAAGACTCTCAGAGAAGAGCTTTAAGTGGGCAAGAGGTAAATAAACACTGAAGAGCTCACACTTCACTGCACACGTTCAGATGTGAAAGGGGGCTGGAGCTGACATTACCAAGGAATGGTTGGGAAGGAAATCACCGACACTGTGCCACAGCTGAACCAAGGCAGCGAGCTACGCTGCGTGTGGGCATCGAGGCGGGCAGCTGGGCCCTGGCCAAGCTGCAGTTTGGCTGGTGGGGCTGGAGGACGGCGTGCATGAGCCCAGGGTTGTGGGGAGGCAGCAGCCCAGTGCCCAGCACCCACAAGCCCCCAGCACCCTCGTGTCCCATCCTATGATGGTGGGCAGGGGAGGGGGGTTGGGAAATCATGGCTGTGCTTTCCTCCAGTGGTGAATAAAAACGATGAGCAACAGGGCCTGAGTGATGGCACAAGCTGGATTGCCATATGCAAATTGCTCTGAAATAATCTCTTCTGGGGTTTTCAGTCTGTGGAAAAGCTAAATTTTGGTCCCGAGCCCCAGAATTATAATTTCTAGTGGAGAATTCCAGCTGCTTTTGTTGGTGCTTATGCTTGTTACGTCCTGGCCCTACTGCAAAGCCCTCCAACTGACTGTGTCTGTCCAGTTTTACTGAACCTCTTTCACTGAGGAATAGGCACATGTCTGCTGTGGTCGTGGTGGAACTGAATAGCACCACCTTGGAAAACTTGGTTGTGGTAACTTCTGCCAAATACAAATGGACGTGGAGAGCCACAGTTCAAGGGGGAAAAAAATAAAAGGTAAAAAATAGTGAGGATACAATTAAAAAAAAAAAATAGGAGAGGGAGAGAGAGAGATTTTAAGGTGCTAAAATGCCTAAATGATTACTGGAATGATGATTATCTTGCAAAGCCCTAGCCAGCTCCATCTGAAGTCAAGACCTGACTGGCAAAGCCCCTCACTCATGCCTGCCAGAGCAGTCGTGCTCTCCCAGCTCTGGGTCATGCAATAAAATCTGGCTGGGCCTCAACAGGTAGAGACCATCAGAGCCGTGTTACTCTGCCTTCGCTGAAGCACAGCGTGTTGGAAACTCAGCAATCACCACAGCTCTCTATTAGCGCACACTTCCGAGCTGCAGCTGGACCGGGCAGGCTGCACAACCACCCACGGCGCGCTGCCGGTCCGGGCTGAGTAAGGGGCCATGCGACGAGCAGCAGCTCTCCCCCAGATGGTTTTTGTGCAGCACGAACCGCCCGCTGCCCTCCACCGGGCCAGGGCGCTCCGCACCGCGGCCCCGCGCCCGACCGCGGCTCCCAGGCGCGGCCGCGGGGAGCGGGGAGAAGGGAACGGGGAGAGGGGAGCGGGGAGAGGGGAGCGGGGAGAGGGGAGCGGGGAGCGGGGCTGCCCTGTCCCGGCTGCGCCCCACCTGTTTGCCCCCGCTCCCCCTAGGGCCGGGATGCTTGAGCGGCTGTGGGCGCACGGCTCCATCGCGGGCTCCATCCCCGGCTCCATCCCGATTTCCATCCCCATCCCGAGCTCCATCCCCGTCCCCGTTTCCATCCCGGTTTCCATCCCCATCCCCGTTTCCATCCCCAGCTCCATCCCCTGTCCCTGTCCCTGTCCCTGTCCCTGTCCCTGTCCCTGTCCCCATCCCATCTCCATCCCCATCCCCGGTCCCCGGCCCGTTCTCGGGCTCCACGGCCGCATCCTGCGCAGCGGCGGCGGGCGGGGCGGCGGAGGGGGCGGGCGGCGGCGCGGCCCGGCCACCATTTAAAGCGGTGGCGGCGCGGCGGCGGCTCCCCAGTGCCGAGCGGCCGCCGGGCGCGGCGGAGGCAGGGGGGGAGCGGCCCGGCCCCGGCCCCAGCCCCGGGCACCCGGCGCCGCCGCCCCGGGCCGGATGAAGGCGCAGGGGAGCGGGGGGCATCGCCCGGGCGGCGGCGGCGGCGCCGGCACCATGGTCCGCCTGGGCAGGCTCCTGCGGCTCCTGACTCTGCTGAAGTTGCCCTGCTGCCTGCTGGAGTTGCTGCTCTCCGAGGCGGCGCGGGGGCAGGAGATGTACGCGCCGCACTCCATCCGGCTGGAGGGGGACATCACCCTGGGCGGCCTCTTCCCCGTCCACGCCAAGGGCCCCCCGGGCGTGCCCTGCGGGGACATCAAGAAGGAGAACGGCATCCACAGGCTGGAGGCGATGCTCTACGCCCTGGACCAGATCAACAGCGACCCGGAGCTGCTGCCCAACGTCACGCTGGGCGCTCGCATCCTGGACACCTGCTCCCGAGACACCTACGCGCTGGAGCAGTCCCTCACCTTCGTGCAGGCGCTCATCCAGAAGGACACCTCCGACGTGCGGTGCACCAACGGGGAGCCGCCCGTCTTCGTCAAGCCGGAGAAAGTAGTTGGGGTGATCGGGGCGTCGGGGAGTTCCGTCTCCATTATGGTGGCCAACATCCTCCGGCTCTTCCAGGTAGGGCTGCTGCCGGGCCGGGCTCGGGGCTGCGCTCGGGCCCCTGCAGGTGCTTCCCTCGCCTCCCCCCGGAGCGGAGCTGAGCGGAGCTGAGCGCCTCTCCTCGCCTCCCTCTCAGCCTTCCCTCTCCGTTTCGGCACCCCCCCGGCTCCCTCCCCGGCGGTGCGTGGCACTCTCTGGATTTATCGCCCCATTTGCAAGAAGCAAGCCGTGAAGGAAGAGGAGGGAATTAAAAAAAAAATAAAAAAAATCAGGCGATGATTGAGCTGGGTTTGCATCGGAGAGGAATCCGGCTCGGCGGGCGCAAGGCGGAGGGGGCACGGAGCGGGCGGGGGGCGCCGCAGCCACCCCCGTCGGGGGTCCGGGGGTCCAGGGGTCCAAGGGGGGCTGCCCCCGGCGGCCACGGGGCTGTGCCGGGCACCGCCAGGTGCCCTCGCCCTTCGGGGCCGGGCAGGGCGCTCTGCCCCGCGGCCGTGCGGGGCCGGGGCCACCCCCGCTGGACGGGGAGGGCAGCGCGGCCACCCCGGGGCTGGGGGCGCGGGTCTCTGACCGGGTACGAGGCGGAGGGGCTGCGGCTGCCCCCGGTCCCCGGTGCCCCTCGGAGCTCGCCGTGCCCCGGGGAGCCGCCGGCAGCGGGCGCGGTGGTAGCGGCAGAGCCGCCCCCAGCTGCACCGTGCGCCGAGGGGTTGCTCGCTTCCCATTCTGCGCCTTCGCATGCGGGGGCGGTGGGCTGCGTGTGCGGGGGGGTGGTTTTTTATTTCTCGTTTCGGCGGCGGGGGCAGCGCTGCCCGCTTTTCCCAGCCGGCAACCCGCGGGGCTCTGCCGGCAGCCCCCAGCGCTCCGCGTCCTGCCCGCTCTCCCGAGTGCTCCTCACGGACCCGCTTCGGTTTTCCTCGCTCCCCCCCCAGCTCCCGGCAGGTGGAGACGCGGCTCGCAGCGCCCTGGGGTTCCCAGCCGCCGGCCCTCGCTTTCCGGAGCCCGCAGGGTGCGAGCGGTGCCCGGGCTGTGCCCAGGTTCTGCCCCAGCAGGGTCTGCTCTGCCCGGGGCTGCCGGCAGCAGGGCAGGCGACATCGGCACGTCTGAACGCCTGCAACGGCACACGGTGGGCACCGCGCTGAGGTCTCACTCCGGGGGGAATCCTCGGAGCCTTCCCTACAAAGCCACGGCACCTGCGAAACCTTTGGTGCCGCCGGACTTACGTAATGGGGCTTGCAGACAGCACGGCGTGCGGGCAGTTTGTGCGGGTAGTGGTATTTCTGTCTATCCAAACATTTTAACATATTGTGACTAAGCATCTGCTCCAAATTGCTTTTTATCCAAATCACCCAGAAAGCAGGAACTGGTACATCCTGAGAGAGATTTACTGAATATGTATTTTGCAGATTGGTTCTGCCTCCTTTAAGCACATTTTTCATGCCGTAAAACTGTTCCCTCTTGTCCTGTCCTCCTTCAAAACCAGTTCAGAACGTGTCCCAGCCAGAGAGAGAAATAAGGAGGAAAGAAATATTTTGAGGTAAGAGGAGGACTGTGCCTATTAAGCAACTACGTGCTGTTGTATGGGGAGACAGAAGCAATCAGCTGCTAGAAAGAAAATCAGCAGCACACTTGTTAACCTAAATGCTTTCCCAGATGCATTAGCTTTTGCCCCCAGCGTGTTCCTCGAGGGTCTCTGCAGGTTTCCTGGCCGTGGCAGTGCGCTGAGGGGTGGGGGGTGGCTCCTGGACGTGTGTTCTCATGCACGAGCTGCCGCTCCCCTAACGTCTCCTAGATGAATTCTCTTTCCATCTGTGGAGGCCTCTGCAAAGAAATCTTACTCACTAGTGTTTACATTTCTCTGACAGTATTTTGGAAGAGAATTGAATTACTTGGTACTCTACCTTAAAGTCGGGGAGAAGAAACGTGTGTAAGCCATGCAGAGCCTGGTGAGGGGGTTCCTCAGATGGCTACCAGTGCTCGTGGGCTCTGTCCCCAGGGGGGTGTTTGCCCTTCTCTCTGCACACCACGTTACTGTGACCGGCCGTGCCACTCACCTGCCTGCTCCCGATACAGCACAGAGCTTTGGGAGCATCTGCAGCTAAGGCCAACAGGTGTATCAGCAGGGGAAAGCCGTGCCGAGGTCCTCTGATCTGAATTAACCCGTGCCGTTACTGCTTGAAGTTCTGTGGAAGCTTTCCTTTGATAAAAAAACGATGCAAAGAATCTGCATTAGCTGTCCTTTCAGCACAGGGACAAGCCCACAGGTCCCTCCCCATGCCTCTATCTCTGAATTGCACCTTCAGTGAAAGCCGCAGGGACTGGCTGGGGCAGGGGGTTTTGCCTGGTGCCGTGGGAGCTGGAAAGCTGCCGCAGCAGGGGGATGCTGGCCCCGGCGATGCCCGCGTGCCTGCCGTGCTCCTCGTGCTGGAGCGAAGCTGCCAGGGATGCTGAGATGCGGGCACTTGTCAGAGTGCTCTGCCTCTGAGGCATGGAGGGGGTGCCGAGCTGTTTGCCATGGGCACAGAGCTGCTATGGGGGCAGGACATCTCCCAAAGCCACGTACGTGAGGATTTCTCTTCTGAAATGACAGCTGATGAAAGCTATAAACAGCTGCACTCTGCAAGCACAGGGTTTAGCGAAAGGAGGAGGAGTCTGAGCCTGAATTCAGTGTCTGGTATTGCCACAAACTTGCTGTGGGCCTTAAGAGAGTTACTTGGGATGTTCAGCACAGCCCAGCTGGCACCGAGGTCCCACAAGCCAGACCCACACAGAGGGGACCTGGGGGCAGCCGGGTGCTGGGCTCACATCTGATGGCAACTGTCCGGTTTGGTGCCAGCTCCCTGCAGGAGGGATGGAGTTGGGGATGCCTCCGGCTGGATGCTTTCTTCTTGCTGTTATTTAATTTCTCCCTCTTCAGAAGCAGAGTGGGAGCTGTGCCCGCTGGGCAGTGGGCCGGGTGCTTTGTCTGTGGGCTGGGACCCCCAGCACGTGTGCCACGCTGCCGTAAAGTACGTGAGCTCTGTGCAGGAGGTTGTGCTTCCTTTCCTGCGTGGAAGGCGATGCATTTTCATAGGTTTTTCTAGGACACTGCAGAACGTTGCTGGGAAATGGTGGTTAAGCTGCAAACTTTGGGCAGAGGACTGCGTGGGGGAGGCGTGCTGCTGAGCACGAGGGGCCTGAGCCTCCCGCACAGGGGGCAGCATTAATGCAACAGGAGTAACAGCACCGGGTGTGCTGGAGCGTGGAGGGAGAAGTGCATAAATATTCAAGTGTGTCAAGTACGGTGACTTTTTCAAAATACAATTCTATTAGAGTGTGCTGCTAAATAGTATGCAGATTGTAAATTAAATATTTGTTCTAAAAATAAAGCAGAAACAATTTAGAAAGCTGTTTCCAAATGCATGAGGGATTTCGAGGCAGTATGTTTTTTAGGCTGCTGGTTTCGCATTGTAAAAAATGTTGGTACTTCAGTGTCATAGTTTTCTGTACAAATTTAACTCCATGAAATTCAATAACTGTGCTGGAAAAAAAAAAAAAAGCCAAATGCTTAATCTGTTTCATCTTCTATGAGTAAAACCATGCAATATGGGCAATATCAGCACACTCATTTCTTTTCCTCTACTGGAAAACTCATTTTTGGACTCCGTTCTCATTATAGCCTTCGATAATGAACTAATTACTGCTCCAGGTTTCTGTCCTCAGTGGATGTAATTTTAAATAGTCAATCAACAGTAGCTCCTCCTGTCTGAAAACCTTTTTCTTGTATCAGTGATGGTTCCTGTGGCCTGTGAGGGTGCATGGCCAAGCTCCTTCAGGGAACTGTTTAGAAAACAGAGTGGGATAAAGGCGTACAACTAGATTGGAAGTGTAAATTGAAACTCCCTCATATCCCTTGGGTGCTTTTGCCTGTATTTCCTTCTGCGGGTACCTTAACACTGAATGAGAGATGAAGGTTGCAGTGCCTGCCTTCTGCTGGAGACACGATGAGGCCAGCAGAAATGTGATTATTTGGAAAGGAACAGAACTTAGAGGTGCAGCTCTGAGCTGGATGCTTCTTTTTTTTGTAGAAGAGGGCGTGCATTTTCCAAGAATATCTAAGTTGGGATCTCCTCTTTGCCAACGCTGCATCAACAGGCTGCGGCTGGCTGAGCTACAGTGTTCGAGCTGCTGCCACCCGTATCGACGGAGATCGTGGCGCGCTCTCAGCTGCTGGCGTGAGGGAATTAAATTTGGCTTTGGCAGTCATCAGATCCTGTTCCTGGTGGATTTACTGCACGGTCAAGGGGAAGATAAGGGCTGTGTGAGAATTGCTCCAGAGAACGAGTGCTGCTGTCGTTTCAGGGATGTTGAAGGGGTGGTTTTTAAACTGCTGCTCTGACCAGGTTCTATGAAGTCCTTCACACCACAGCAGAAGGATTTACAAACTAACGGCTTTCTCCCTCTCATTTGTTCAAACTTCCCATGGGAATATGAGATGTAGGCCTCAAAGTGAGCATTTGCATAGCCAGAGGGTCCTCTGGAGCCCCTCCTGCTGCCTCTAAGGAGGCGATTCCAGTGCCCAGCGTAATTCACTGCGGGTACCTCCTGTGGGGGCTCTCGTCTTATCTCTGGCCTTGGGTAAGAAACCCAAGATGCTTTAGCAGCATTTTTCTCTAGGTGCTAATTACATTCAAAAGGAAAGGAAAATTCTTGTGCCAAGAACTCGTGTGTTTCCATGAGGAGCTTCTAGTGGTATGCTGGAGGTGCTGTGAATATATATATATATATCTTCTTTGGGGGGGAGAGAGGGAACATGGTAAAATTTATGTTCTTGACAAGGTAAAGTTCAATATTAGCAATAATCTCAGCTCTTAATCTAGTTTCAAGTGTTTCTCTGTAGCCTTCAGGTTGAAAGGACTGCAAGGAGACAGTTGGAAGAAGACTGTTTCTGCCAGGGGAGCCAGCAGGAGGAGTGGGAGTGAGCAGGAGGCTGGCAGATAACTGGGGTGCCATGGGGGCAGCACGTGGGGTGCTGGAAAGTGTCTGCCCAGGTGGTGAAAGCATGTAGCAGCAAGTACATCGTGCAATTCCCAGCTTGCTCCCGAAATGAGAAAAGGTGACCTCTTTGGGATGACAAATGGAGGGATCATTTCAAGGCATTAATTTTTATGAAAGAAATATTGATCTGGTTTTGAATCTCATAACACTAATACTGTAAAACTACATGTACTATATTCCGTATTTTATTCTATTAAATGAGTTTTGCTTGGAGGCATTAAAACCCTCCAACACAGTGCTGTGCATCATAATATCAGATGTTGTTACTTCTATTTATAGTGATATTCAAATTAATCTCAATGAGTGACAATGATGACTGTCCCAGACATAGGACCATGATGAGTTTTATCATAATATTGGAAGATATGAAGCGTGTAATTAAGGCTGTTTGAGAGCATGGTATCCAATATAGTCAGGTCATTAGTGTGGTGGAGTGGGCATCCAGGCAGAGAGAATTCTGAAGAAAAACAAGTATTTCTCATGGCCTTCCTTGCTACCGATGATTCTCAAGGTCCTAAACCCCTTCTGCTGGGGGCAGCAGAGCTGTTCTGATTCACCACCAGCAGAGCTGAGAGCAAAGCGTGGTCCCATCATGGGTCACTAAAGCGTGGTAGCCCTGCCGTGGCCAGGGCCACAGTCACTTGGGCTGGTGGAGCTCCCATGCACTTCTTTGGGTGACAAAACCACCTAGAGGTGTGGCACACACCTGAATCTGGTGTTGGGGCACAGGGTGTTGCACCCTGAGCACAGCTGGCAGCGGGGTTCAGGTGATGGGCACTGCTCTGCTGGGTTGGGCACTTCCAGCAACACCACCTGGCAGCTGCTCCTGCATCTCCAGACCAACTCCAGCTCCAGCAGCATTGCCCAACTTCCCTCTGATGTTGTTTGGTTTGTACTGAGGTAAGTGATGCTTTTGCTGTGTCATTTGGGATGTTCGGGAGAGGCATTAGCATGCTGAATGGATGCGAGTGTTGCAGGGTGTATATCCTCTTCTTCTTCAGCTGCCGTGGTAATGCAGGCCAGTGCTGCACTTTGGAGTATTTTTAAATGAACTTGGCAAGCGTTCCCAAACCCCCGTGAAGTGCTCCTAATTAGAGATTGCCTTTCTGCTTGTGTGGAGATGTGCAGCACTCAGACTACCTGGCCTCTGATCCAAGTGGGAGGAGGAAGCAGGCGTGGGAGACCTGCCTCTGAGCGCACAGGCTCCATCTTCTCACATGCAGGGCACATCAAATAGCTCCCTCTTTGTGTAAAGGAGAGCCTGACCTGGGGAGGTGGAGAGGACAGCTAGAGTAGTGTTAAAAGTTGTACAACTTCTCATCGTTTTGATGATGGCTCTGCTTTAATGTATGTGAACATGCTTGTGTATGTAGGGGTTCGTATATCCACTTATATATGTCGATACATGTCCTTTTATATACTTATAGATATCTATCTATATATTTTTCTATATTCTGTAAACACAAGTGACCTGTATTTCAATATCTTGCTCAGGAATGATGCTGGGGTGGGAAGGGGGGAGCCAGCACATGTGCCAGGTCATGGTAGGCGAGGGTGGGATGGAGCACACCTGGGCTTCCATTGAGCGCTGCTGTCAGTGTGCAGACAGCCGTGTCACCTGGCTGCTCAGCTTTCTGGTTCTGCCTGTCTCACATTATTATGGTGTGAGGCTCAGAAGGATCATGGATGGGTGATTTAATGGAGAAAGATGAGTTCTAGTAACACAGAGCCACCTCAAAGACGTTCAGCAATGCAGGCAACAGGTTGTGCTCAGGCCTGGCTGTTCCTGCTGGACAGGGAGCAATGGATGAGCAGAACCCATGATGGAAAGGGGGGAAGCCCTGAGGGGTTGGTTTGTGTGCAGCTGGTGCAGGGTGAGATGGTGACCTGGAAGGAGGATGCTCTGCAAGGGCAGCTCTCCCTCTCCTTCCACCAGCAGAAGCCTCAGGTCTTCCCCCAGCCTTGCTGGAGCTGCTTTACTGCTTCCAGTTCAAAGGCAAGATAATCTGGACCTGGCTCTGGTGTGGTCCCTTTGCTCCACTGCTTGCTGTAGATATGCCCTTAGATCTTGCTTTTACTGTTTTACAACTGCTCTTGCCTTTTTGCTTGTGGGTATAACAACTGCTGACAAAGCCAAAGCCTTAAGCTGTAGATACGTGCTGAAAAATGACTGTGATCCAGGTTCTCCTCAGATGGCTTGGTACAAACCCACATCTCTGCTTCCTTTGTAAGAGATTTCACACCTCTGTCCCTGCTGGCAGGGACACGGAGCTGCCCGGGATGCCCGTGGTCGGTGTGCAGAGCACCCCCAGCCCCGCAGCTCTGCTCTCTGTGCTGTGGGGCTGAAGGCAAGGAGGCTCCAGCTTTAAACACCGCTTGTCACTGGGAGCACAAAGAAGTTGATTGTAGTGCTGTTACAGAGGCTTTCCAGGGTTAGCTGGAAAAGTCATCCCCTTTGTTCATAAACTGAAGTTCAGGTGGAGAAGCGATGGTGTAAAAGTGACTATACATCCCTGCATGTGATTTTTACAGCAGGCATTTATTACTATCTTACACGAAGGCCCTAATCCTAACCTTTCTTAGAAGAGTGCCAATAAATAAGTGGAACTATAAATCTGAAGATTGCAGTGGATGCAGGCACGTACTTGTCTTACCACAAATTTCCAGTGCTTTCTTTGAGGAGTCCACCCAGCACTGGCTGATGTCAGTGGGGTGACAGCTGGGCAGGGATCCATCCGATCCCCTTGGACAGATTTAAGCTTCCCTTTGTCCTGGTTCCAGGAGACCTTCTAAAACAAAAATAAGCAGAGACCAATCCATAATATCAAAGCCACTCACTAGAAACCAGGTGTTTTTGTCCTCATCAGGGGTATTAGGAAATTTTGTAAGGCCCAAGAAAATTGAAATGGGGATGGGGGATGGAATTCCTTATTAAATCTGGGCTAGGAACATGAGAATTTGGTAGTCTGTACTGCTCACACCTTGCTGGCTGGATTTTGCCCACCTTGTACATAAAGAGGTGTCAGCCCCTTTGCACTGGGTAAGAGCTGCACCATGTCCATATGTGCATTTAGCTGTAGGAGTTCATGTGGGCCCCACAGAGGTAAGGTGGGAGCCACGGGTGCTCGGCTGTCCCCTTGCCCCCTGCTCCGGCCCCTCTTGTGCCCCTCTCCTATTTTCCTGGGCCAGGGGCTGTCACTTCCCCTCCTGCCACTGGCTGTCGTGCTGGCAGTGCCCCAAAGTCACTGCTGGGTTGGATCAGCTGGTCCTAGCAGGTGCCTGGCTCACCTTCTACAAACACATAGTGAGGACGATTCTACAGCCTCCATGGATTTTTTTTTTTTTTTTTTTCTTAATAGGCAGCTTTTATCTTCTTTTGAAAGTTTCCTGGCTTTGTTTTGACTGTACTTTCACAGCAGGATATGAGGTTTAAGTGCAACGTAAGATGCAATAGGTCCCTTCCTAAAGCAGGATTTCTGCTCGCTCTTCTGCTTGGAGTTAGGTAGCAAAAAGCAGACTCTGACCACTTTAATGAGAGATTTATCCACGGGATTAACATATACTCAGCTGGGACTTGGGAAACTCTACCTCTGTCTCACTCAGGCTTTAGATTTAGCCTAAATGTCCAAGGTCTGGATGAGTACTGGTGGCTCTCTTCAGCTCTGTGTCATTTCAGTGATGCATTCCAGTCTAGACTGCTTGTGCAACAACAACAAAACAACTAAACAAAAACTCCACAAGAGCTATGCTTCCACAATAGCCTTTGTTTAAAGAGCTGACAAATTTGCAAACGAAGCAAATAATAAATTTCCAATTGTCTCTATTCAGGATCATCAAGCTCTGAAGAGGAACCTCAGGAAACTTTCATGCCTACACCATCTGGGATGGGAATGCTTGGGTTCAGTGCCTTGCAAATTTGTTTTCTCTGCTGCCATTTTAGACTTGTGTAGAGTAATATTCTGCAAGCTCATATGGAGAAGGTTTTCTAATAAATTTATTATTTCATAAATATTTTAATAACAGTAATTATGCATTCATCAGAATGGAGATTTGTTTCAATGTCATTAAATTCAGCCTCATAATTATATGCATGGTATTTTTGCACACAGTACAAGCTGAGTGCAGTTCCTTTGTAAATATAGTGCAGCACTTGGCGACACTGGAGGAGTTCACATCTCTGCAGAATTTTCATCTCTAGCTATTGGCATGTTTTATACAAAAAAAGGGGGAGGGGGACAACAGGAAATTTTCTTCCACGAGAAAGGAGAATTCAGGCCTTCAAAACTGCAGCAGTTTTATATCTCCAGCAACAACAACGAATGAGCTCCTCAATACAAGATCACGGATGAAATGCAAATTGTGGGATGCGGAGGCGCCAGTTGTGCACCAGCGATGAGCCCTGCTGAACCAGCTGCAGCACAGCCACCATGGGGGCCCCATTTGCACATGTGGCGATCACCACCACTGCTGGCTGAGCTACCAACATGCTGTTAAGATTTACACATTTACTTTTGTTGTAAGTTTATGATGCATTATTTTTGTGAAAGGCTTTCTCTTTGCTTTCTTTTCAAAGACAAACTTATTTTTAGACATCTTGAGATAAACGCAGCCAAGTTAGTATTAAAAGTTCTGCTGTTGCCAAAGAAAGCTTGACTAGGATACAAGTTTTGTAGCAAATCCCCTTTTCACTGTAAGCATGGAGCTTCATTCTGGGAGAGCAATGCATGTGGTGGTTTCTAAGTATCTCTGCACAATAAACATGTTAGGAATAAATAAAAGCTAAAGGGAAACTGTCAACTCAAAATTGTCTGAAAGTTGTAATTTTTATGTAAATAAAATCCAGAACTAATAGCAAAGTGTTTATTTTTTTACACAAGGTAATTTTGCTCTGGTATTTGAATGCATAGAAATGATACTGACAATAAAAAATAATTGAATGACTTGTTTGTCTTTTTCTCTCTGAAAGCAACATAGAAGCATGGAAGATACCACACTATTAGTGAAGTAAAGGAATTGTCTTTTTAAGGTGTGTGTGCCATTGATATAGTGAAGGCTTTTCAAAATAAGGAAAGGATATTTCCATGTTTTGATTCCTCAGCAATGGGAGCTCCACACCTGTTCCTGTACTTGAAGATATTTCCTGTAGAGTAGTGTTAGCATCACAGGTAAAGAGATCTGTGTGCTGCGTGGCATTCTTGAGGCTGACAAAAAATTAATTTTCCATCTGCCTCCAACAGCCACGATGGCATCAGCCCTCAGGGAGTTACAGCTTGTTCTCACTTTGTTAGCTAAATGAGACGAGTGGAAATGGAGAAAGGCCCTGACTCCCTCCATGCTGCGCTGCATGTCCAGGGATGCTGCAGAGCTCAGCACGCCCAGCATGTGGAGGGAGGAAGCCCATGGCAATGTGCCTTTCTGTTTTCAGGGGGTTGTGCCACAGTAAGCTGCAGGGCATTAAATCCATGAAGCAATGACAATTTTCAAAAAACAGCTTTTCCCACCTGTGATAAATGCATTTTTCTAGAGAATCCAATTGTTATTAAAAAGCCTCCAAACCCCATGCTTATTTTCTCAGAAAGGATCTTATTTCAGAAGGAAAATTTCAGAAGGAAATAAACACCTCTAAGCACAAAAGCACAGAGGAATGAGGCTGATAACCCTTCTATACAATGTCCTGCTTGAGATGAGCAAAACATCTACTGTTCTCTTAAGAAATCCATCTGTTAGTGAGATAATAATTGTTTATGAAAATGGGCATTCTATTGCTAGGTTTATGGTAAGTGCATGCTTGTGAAATAAACCCCGTATTTGTTTCTGGGCGTTCATCTGTGCTGTGCTGTCACCCTGCGCTTTATATTTAAGCATGCAGCGACTCTTCCCTGATTATCACAACTCAGCAGTTGAGCCCTGCTCAAAACTCTTATCAGGCACGGTGGAAATGTCACATGGGGAATTAGAGCAGGGCCCTTGGCCATTGCATGGCAACTTGGTTTGGAAGCAGATTTGGGACTCTTAAGGGTAATAGGACATGTTTGCATGGTAGTAAGCAAGTAAATGCTGCAGCAGCAAGTCAGCTAGGTTATATCATTCAGGCTTTAAACTATGAAAAAAGTAGTAACAATTTATCAAAAATATTAGCTGTTCCTTGGGGCAAACCAGCTGATTTGTGGAACCTCCATGCAGCAAATCATTACATACATTTTAATGCAATGTTTTATTTATACATATTGCTTTGTTTTTCCTTTTGCTAGTTTTTCAAATCATTTTTTTTTAAAGCAATAAACGTGTGTTTCTACCTCTTCCCTCCCTCCACTGTTCCTCTCTCAGCTCCTAAGCAGTCTGGAAAATTGGTCTGACAGCTGATCTTAATCTCCAGGGTGAATTTTAGATAAGATGCTATTGGGTTTATAAAAGGAAGTTTTTTCTTATGCCATTATAAAGGTATCATTGAGCTAGCAAAACGAGCAAACTGTTCACTTTGTCTTTCCCACTGTTTTTGTACAGCGTGTTAAATCTCGTCACTTAAATTATAATAAATACAGCGCATATTAAAAATAACAAAATAATGAGGTTTAGTTTAAACACACAGCTAGGAGGAAACACAATCTTTCTCAATCGAATCGTGTTTCTGCTGCTCATGAATCTTTTTGTCATCTTTGTTGATGGAGACTTTGCTTTAACGTGCTCCATGAAGACAAATTAAAAATGCTGAGGCTGGGGCCGTGCCGGTGGGAGGTGGAAATAAAGCACGCGTCCAATGCCCCCCCTTTTCATTTTATCCCAGCCCATGCTGGAAAACCAAATCACCACATTGACTGTTACTGTAAAGCTTCACGAGACATCATTTGTAACTTGTTGGCAGCCTTTCGCAGCATTTAGACAGTGAAAATTGAAGTTACGGCGAGCTAGGCCCCATGTTTATAGCCAGCTCTCTTAGCACACCAGCTCTTTGTGTAACGTTTTCTGTGGCCTGTGTTTGGAGGGCTGTCCTTTGTTTGGCTTTGGGATGGCTAAATCCGTGTTGGCTTTGGCCAGTAGGTGTTGTAGGGGTGCTTTGTCCCTCCTGTACTGTGAGCGTTCCCTCTCGGCCCGTGTTACCCCATGACACCGGGGCAGGAGGCGACATGGGGCCTACAGCGCGCCTTCTAAGAGCGGCCCATAGGGAACGTGTCTGCACAGTTACTGAGGGATTCTTAGCACAGGGAAGGGACGTGTTCAGACCAAATGACAGCCTGTCATGGCACAGAACAAAATACTCTTATAAGCTGTAGCAATTTTAAAAATAGAAGCCAGGGAGAAAATGGACTTGAAGGTACATAGCACTCAGACAGCTGGGAATTGGTCCTAATGGCCTTGAGCTGTGCTCGGGACAGAGGGCTGTGAGCTCAGCCAGCACAGTGAGCTGCAGGTGGGAACAAAGCTGCTGCTCTGTTATGTCTCCCCACATCAAATGTATTTTTATTCCTAATTCAGGCAAAGAACTCTCCCGGCTTCAGCTTCTCCTTGTTCGGTTGGGCTCACTGCTGCAAGGCCAGGTGCTGCTGCTCCAGGAGGTGATGGGGGAATCGACTGTGGAGACTTGGCTGCTCTGTAGGGCTATTTATGCTGTGGAAACGTGCTTCATATGAAATCTGTTGGGCCTAGATAGCATCTGAATTCAAAACGTAGTACATGACCTGGCTTCTGAGACTAGCAGATGAGCTTATTTGCTGTAAGCTCAGGGAAGATGGAGATGTGATTTTTATCTGCTCCTGCACCCTGCCTTGCTTGCAATCCTATAAGCCTTCCCAAGGAGCCATACAGCCTCCAGGGCCCCTGCTTGCCCCCAGGGACTGGCCTGGCCCAGTCACCCCCCGCAGTGCTGCCAGCAGCGACCCTGAGCCCCACTGGCTGGTGAGCTGGGGCTGGCTCCGAGGGACATTGTGCTTGGTGCAGAGAAGCTCTTGGGAGTCTTCAGGCTTGGCAAGGTTATTGTCAGAACAGCAAGTAAAAGGAAGAAGAAAAAAAGTTTTGCTCTCCAGGTGTTTTTTTCCGCCCTCCCTCCCTCCCAGTGTTCACAACGTGGTGCAATCATAATCTCTTTGTTTTAACAGCTGGCAAAGCGTAATAGGTATGGTTAAACCTGGACCTGTTGAGAGATGCAAAACCCACAGAACTCTTCACCTGTGTTGTAAAAGCATACTGCTCATCTTAATTGGAGGCATCAGTGACTTAAGAAAAATATTTCCAAGGTGTTGTTTGTTTATCTTTGACCTATAAAATATACACTGGCATAGAAATCGGGGGTAGCTTAACAGAGTTTGTGTGCAGCATGAGCACTATCTTAAGTGCATGTGTTGGGAAAGCTGTCCTATGAGATTTTGACCTCATCTGGGGCTTCTAGCTGCTAGCATAATACCAAAAGTATAAAAATTATCATAATGACAATGCATAAACAGCACTGACTTTTCAGCTAGAATGAGCTTGTCAGCAGAATTATAGGGATTGCCATTACCTTAGGACTTTGCTCATTGTCTTTCAGAGACGAACACAAAACCTACCCATAAATAACCAACTCAACATTTTCTTTGAGGAAAGGGAGGGAGCCCTGCCAGTAGTAGTCTCATGCAGAAGGAAATCCTGTCCACTTCTAACACAGATTAATCTCTGACTGCCAGGATTGCTAATTTTTAAACTTTATGCTTCTTTGCTTGGGAATCCTAGTGGATCTGGAGAATAATGGAAATATATTCGGGTGTATTAATTAAGTAATTAAGTATTAACTCCAGTATTACTTTTGGTCAGATGGATGTGCTGGTATTGTTGACAACCTCAGCATAGTGGTAGATGGAAAGACTAGTGGTAGATGAAAAATTTGGTGATGACATCTGACTGCTGCCCTGGCCAAGGTGTGTGCCTGCAGCAGGTGTGGGCCTGGAAGAAAGGTGGTAGGGATGGACACAGCTGGGTTCTTAACCCAAGCCTGCCTGAGGATTACTGTCCATTTGTTGGCAGTACAAAGGGAATCAATGACATCTTTAACTTCTGTGTAAGGAACCTGATCCCTGAAGTGCCAGAAGTCAAACCTGCAGCTGCAGAAATGCTGGTGGGTGTTGCTGGAGCTTGGGGAACACCCGCTGAGACATCAGCTGGAGCTGCCGAGCACCAGGCACTATGAAAATAGAGCCGTGGATTTTGGTTATTGGTGGGATGGATCCTAAGAGGAGACAAATGTATTTAAGTATTGTTTTCAGCCTTACCTCTCTGTTGAAATGAAGTTCTCAGGTTAATTTTTTTTTTTCTTCCCACTTCATACTTTATCATTATGTATTTCCAAATGAGTTTTTAAATTCACACTTTGTCGACAAGGACACGATTCTGGGGAGTCGTGATCACAGCTTTGCTGGTAATGAGCAATAACCAAGAGCAGCTCTGAGGTCCTGGCGGGACAGGAGCAGTGCACTAGAAAATGCAATAAATAGAGCTAACAGAGAAAAGGAGACACGTGGTCATATGCTTTATTTAAGATGTGATCATGCTCTTTGGACCTTGGGAACTAGCAATGTTTGTAAAAAAAGTCAGAAAAGACATGAGAAACATCTGATTTTTTTTTTTATTTTTATTTTTTTTTCTAATGAATCTTGCAAACTTGAGCCTTCCTGAAAGGCCCAAAACCAACGTGGAGTTTTGACACAATTATTTTAATGAAAGCTGAGACTATCCCAGGAGTCCACGGCTACTGGAGCTAGGATCGCTGTAAAGTCATGCAAATACAATGCCAACTGCAGTAAGATTACATGCTGTTAGATGTGTAAGACATTTCTCAAGATTTTCAAGTACAGGAAAGCGCCTATGATTGAAAATACATATATATATTTATAAACAATTGTTGAACATTGATTCAGGTGATTCTGGTGCTTTGACAAGTGAAGGGAGGCATGTTAAAAACATAGAGGTTTCATGCTCTCCAATTTAAAAGTACTCACTAGTACAAAAAGCTATTGAAACTTGACTTAAGTCTTACATGGTAAAAAATTATAATCATGTGGTGTATTGAATTGAACTCATGAGTCTAATTCCCATGATTCCCTCCAGTGCTCTCAGCAGTGCAGCTGTGTGACCTACCGCATTGATGCTCTCGCACTTTTTGACTATCTCACTCGTACTTAATGTATTAATCTAGTGCTTCTGATGGTTATTTTGGCATCCCAAGTGCTTGATCCTCTTCAAATAGTTGACATCCTCTCAGTGCATTAATTCCTCTCTGGCATTATAATGAAAAGGTATTGATGAAAAAACTTGGAAGACTTAGAACTGAATTGAGTCAGGGTAGGACTAACCTTAATTAATTCACGTTACTGTTTCTTATATGACAGTTTATCTGCTCTTAATTAATGTTGTTAGAACTACAATATAGATGTGTGATTATAGACTTATTTTAAAAAGCAATGAGATGGTGAATAGCTGTCACGATCCGACAAAAGGTATGCTTGGATGCCAAGAGAAAAGAGGTGGTTACCAGTACTGCAGTGTCCTCCGCACCACGGGAACCAAACGAGATGACTACTGGCTGTAGTTGACCTATCTGTCTGTGAATTAAATGGAAATTGAACTGAGCAGCCTACTGAATCTTTTTCAATTTTGCCAGTTTTTATTGACTCCTGTAATTGTCCTAATGAGACACTGCATTTAAGTTGTCTCGTCTCTCCCACCCACTATTTTTTCTCTAGCTTTTCTGAAAGTCTATTTTTTACATGGACTGTTCATGTACGCAGTTCTTTACATTAGCAGCTTTAAAACGACAGTTCTTCTATGTCTTTTTTTTTTTTTTTTTAAATGTTCTCTGGGGAATGATGCTTCAAACAGGGAAATTGTATGTTTCATTATCAAAAAGGTTTCAGGCTTTATCAGAGTCTTTTTGTTATAGTTGTCATGGAGGTTTTTATTATTATTGTTAAATTGAATAATGGGGAGGAACCTGTTCTTAAGTCTTTGTACAAGAACTAGAATTTAAATCCAGATAAATTCAGTCTGTTTGTAAAAGTGACTTTTTAAGGTTAACTGCATTTAGTTACAATCACTGGAAGTGCAGTTATGTTACTTTATATGAACCAGATAGCAAGGTTTTTTTGCAACTGTGATAAGTGAGGATGAAACCCAACTGCAGTTGGAGTATCTGGAAGGTAATTTTGCAGGCACTATCATTTCCCCGTAACCCAAAGAAACCCTCTTGCAAACTCTCAGAGGCTGCTAAGGGCACCCTGGCAGGGATGAAGTCCTTCAATAGGGGCATGGGAAGAGATGATTCAAAAAGAGGTTTTTTTTTTGCAGCTCATCTGGGGTGTCAGGGAGCCAGAGAAAGCACTTCTCTGGAGAAGGGATGCTGACTGCTGTTCTGCGTGAAGTCAGTATTATTCATACGTCCCTGGGATGACAACAGCTCCTGATTTCTTGGGGCTGGGACGGAATCTGAATAAGTAATAAGGAGATTAAAGGCTTGGGGATCTGAGTGAGCTCTTACAGCTGGGAGTTACCACAGCAAAATAAATAAAAATGCAAAGGTGGCGGCAAGGTGGAACCTTTTCAAAATTTGGGTCAAATTTAACAAATAGTTTTGAAATAGTTTTGTCTTAAAATATGTAGAAGACCAGTTTGAAAACAAATAAATAAATAAATATTTATATATCAGCATATTTAGGCAACCCCAGGCTTTAGGGAGCTCCCAGTTCAGAGAAAGCATGAAATGTAAGTACTTTATATAATGTTTACTGTGACCATCATGCTCATTATGCCTACGAAATGCATCATATTTTTTTTCCTTCAGATGCTGAAATTTGTTGACAATCAGGACTCAGAGGAGTCCCGCAGGATTGTTTTGGTGTTATGCTATGGGATCCTTCATTGTAATTACCACGGAAAGGCAAATTGCAGCAGGCATTTTAAAATAACGTGTTTAAATACTGACCTTTTTCAAAGGCTTTGATGAAAGATGTGAAAAATTGAAATTCATTATAATATTTCTAATTTCCTGACATGAAAATAGGAAAGACTTTCTCAATGTGCATCTTCTCAAACATTCACCATCAAATGTCCTAGATTAACAAAGATCCCTTGACTCTATGCATGCCAATGAACTTAACTATTGAATATATAAATCAGTGCTCATGCATGCTCTACAAAAGGAAAGGATTTCTTTCTGTGTGTACATTGCTGTCATACAATTCATTACCGTGGTGTAAATGCCTGAATGAGTTGGGTCTAAAGGTGCATAAATACATTTAAATGGATTTAAAATTAGGACTATTAAAATAACTATGTGATTCCCCCAAGAGCGTTTTGGGGCAAAATTAAATTCAGAACACATAAAACGTAGAAGATTCATATATATATATATATATATATATATGCTTTCAACATTGCCATCGTTTGTTTTTTATCTAGTCAAAAGAAAACACAAAAATAATTCCTACAGCAATTTTGAGAGCCGTAGGGAAGGTAAGCAAAGCATCTGGATGCTGTTTACTCCTGACAGGCAGAGGCAGAATTCTGGTGTGGTGCCAGTTCATTCGGTTTTCTGTGGGTGGGGTTGTTGGGGGTTTATCAGAGACTTGAAAGACCCTAACCTAAACCATTCTTCAAGGCTTTGTTTAAATGTACAATGAGACAGTCCCCGCTCTAAAGAATTTACCGTCTAAGCAGAAAAAACAAAGGCTTTGGAGGAGAGATGTATTATCTCCCTCTTGCAGATGGAGAACTGAGAGGCATAACAGATTAAGTGAATTGCCTCTGATCGTTTAAGACAATCTGTGAGAGCCGTGCAGTGAACTTGGATAATGTAAGCTACAAAATCATCCTTCCCCCTGTGGGCCATGGGGCGAAGGGACCCATCTCCCCTGGGATACGAGTTCTCCTTCTTCCTTGTGTCCAGGGCTCGATAGTCACGCGTGGCTTCCCTTGGCACCCTTCACGTGCTCCTGGCACCTCTCGGGCCAAAGCCCTCCCTGTGGAGGAACGCGGGGTTGTGACAACTCGCATTTGTTTTCCCAGCGTGTCAAGATTTCGTTTTGCCAGGCAGGTGAAAGTGCTGACAGCAAACCGGGTAATAAATATTAATAGCGGGTAAAAGGATGGAGCTTAAGCACCTGCTGCTGCTTACTGTTAAAATCAGGCATAAAATGGATAGGGGTCAAAATATCAAGAGAGGAAAAAGGTAATGCCATTCCTTTTGGAAAAGGAAAAGAAAGAAATCATGTCAAAACCAGCAATACTGCATGTGCCAGGTGGGAGCAGGGCTGAGGCAGGTGGTAAATGGAGGTGAATTAAGGCAAAGGGGACACAGATGGGCTCAATAGGGAGGGAATGAGGAGGGTAAGAAATGGGAGGGGGGTGGCTGTGTGGGGAGGGATGGTGGCAGAAGGACACTTGCAGAAGGAGCAGCATGGAGAAAGGATGTGGTTAGCAGCAGAGGACTGATAATCCAAGCAGGTATGAGCTAATCTTGGGGAAAAGGGTCTAATCTTGGGGAAAAGGGTCTTTAGTTTTCCTCTCCAGAGGTGCTTTTGTGCTCTTAAAGCAAGAGGCTCAAAGTTCCCGAATGAAACCCCTCCCTTGTGTGTGAGCCCCCAGTTCTGCCCAGCATCTCCTGCCTGGTGCCGTGTGCCCCCACCAGCCTGCAGCTGTGTGTGTTGTGGGGCCCAGAACAGGAGAGGAGGCTTGGACTTTGTAACAGCATTTATTTGTCTTTTTGTGAGCTGTTTTGTAACTTCTTGGGGGCTTGTTTGGGGGCTGAGGAATTGAGTGGGAGCTTTGGCTTTAATGGGTCTACACTCCCAGGATAAACCTCCTGGCTTGCAGCGGAAGTGGATGTGCTGGGTCTTTTTTTATGGGAGCATGAGGTGATCAAGTATATCTCAGGGAAGGCTCTCGCTTGAGAGGGAGAAAAGCAGCACTTTGGAGTTTGTGCTGTGATCTTTCTAGAAAGAATGGCTTTGAGTGTACTTTTTGTACTGCATAACTTTATTTATTTTAAAAAAGGCTGTGTTATTAAATTTGGCTTTGTCTGTGCAAACAAACATGAATTATTTTGCTAGCTCAAGTGTCTTTGCAGTCATCCATAAATAAGCTAAAATGACTTAAAATTACAATTGACCAAAAACGATGCTTGGAGGTTTTGTCTACAAGGAGGCCATTGAATGAGGAGTCCGATCAGGTCATGAGTTCTCACTCAACCACAAAAGGCCTTTCTGCTCCAAAACTGCATCTCATAATAATATCTTTGTTTTCTGCAAATGACACCATAATTCAGATAAATCTGTGCTCATTGAGAAAAGCAGGATTGAGCTGTGTGTGAAGGTGATGGCTTTGCAGCCTGCCCCGAGGGGAGTGGTGTGTGGGTCTGGCAGTGGATGGAGGGCATGGCCCTGGTGAGGAGGGGACTGGTGCGAAACCTGCTGAGTGCTTTGGGGGCACACAGAGGTGATGAGTGCAGGGGCAACACCTGGGCTGTGCCTGTGCTGCCTCCTGAGGACAGTGCTGCTGTTCAGAGGCAGCCAGCAGATGCAGCAGGCCCCAGCTGCTGGGCGTCCCTGCCAGTGATGCTTTTGCCTGGGCAGCTTTAAGGAAATACTTGCAGATACATTGCCTTTAGGAGTAAATTATCCAAATCTCGTTGCAAATCAGTCCCACAGTGAAGGGCACTTTCCTAGGTTGGCCCATAACAGCTGTGGCCACAGAGGTCACGCCAGCGTGCGGCAGCATCTCCTTGTGCCTCGCAGCTCTGCTGCTGCGCGCTGCCTGCCCGGGGAGCAGGAGGCCTGGGGTTAGCACGGGGAGTTCTGACAAGATCAGGTATGCATAAGCAGATTAGGAAATGTTGGCTGTGAAACTGAAGTTTAATAAATGGGTCAAACTTATTCCAGCTCAGGGAGCTAACGCTGCCGTATTCCCGCTCAGAGAGCCCGCATCGATGCTGTTTAACCTACATGTTAGCGGTGTTCAGGCAGAGGCATTGAAATTAATTCGATCTGTTTGACCTACATAGTTACACAGGGAGGAAACAATAAGAAATAAACAAGAAGATGAGACTGCATTAGAGCAAATCCTATTTTTGGCCTGTTTTTTCTGCCTAGTGAATACTAACATACAAATCAAAGGAATATACTTAAAAGCGTCTTAAATAACCACCCGTGTCAGAGGCTGGTGGAGAAGGCTTGTCGTTACATAATGCACAGGATCAAGGTGATTTCTGCATGCAGGAAGGGAAAATAAGGAGCAAATGGCTTCAGAAACTCTTCCTGCCAATGTGGGACTGTGTCCTGCTGGTCCCACGTTGGGATGCCTGTCTGAGCTCACCCCGCTCCGATCTGCATCTTTTATCCCTCCCCTGTCCCTGTGCTCAGATACAAGGGCTCCTTCTCCAGCCCTGCTGCCCGTGCTTGCTCTCCACGTCCCATAGCCAGACTTCTGCCATTTTTTTCCCTTTTTTTCCAACCTTTCTCCCCAGCAGTCCATTTCAATAAGGAGAGCTTACTAAAGCGCCATCTCTTAGGGATCTCTGTTTATTCACTTTGAAGAGGAGCGTGGCTAAATGTTTTCTAGAGACTCCAGGCTTCCCTGGTGTCCCAAGAAGGCAGTCCTCTCTGTGTACAGATAGCCTCCGCTGTAAGATTTTGTGAATCTCTCAGGTTTCAGAGCTAACTTCACAAGTCTAAAATTACCATTAGATCTCAGTTAACATAAATTATCGCAAAATGCTGTTCGTATTAGATCTGCTCCTACTGGGTCTTTCTGTCTAGAAACATAATCAAGTGAAGAACTGTTGAAGTGAAATGAGTTGGATATCCTATTTCTCTGCTGGTTTTGTTTGGATTAACTTGGTGTCCTGGCTGAGTTTTTTCTTATTTTTTTTGAAAAGTCCTGTAGACTTCCAGGTGAAACGCCCTTCTCCACAAAGCTGCTGCTACCTGTCTGCAGGCACGTCTCCCCTTGATGTGCAGATGTCCCATGCTAGTGGGGCTGGGACCCGACCCCATGTTTGCTCCTTGTGGTGAGAGCAGGAATAAAGGAAACCAGGCGCAGGTTCTGGGGCGAGTGTCCCATCTTGGTGCCTCCTTTTGAGCTTACTGCACTTCGGTTCAGTTTAATGCACACGGGAAGTGTATTAAGCCTCCTTCAGCCTTATTATGAGGCTGAATTGAGGTGATTTCAGTTCTGAATTCCCAGAATTAGTATCTGAATTAATTTTTGCGATGTGGGCAAGTCCTAGATCTTTTTACTGTCTTCCAGATTACAGCAGGAGAATTGCTGATGTGTTTATTTCTTTAACTTTGCAAAACAGTACTAATGTCTTGAAATGTGAAAGAAATTCACATTAAGAGGTGAAGGGGAGAAAAAGAGGTAGACATTAATCTTTTTATGGTGACTTTTTTCTCCATGTGCAGTAGAAGAAGCAATGATGAATATACGTAATGTTTTCCAACCAATTTCTGGGTCATTTCTCCAATTGCTTTTGAAAATTACTAAGCACAATTTAATCTGTTTTCACAGATACACAAATCAGAAATTGTGATTTCCCTGAAGCAAGCTTGGGCACCAGTCCCAGGTTGCTGGACTTCCCACCTTGTGCTCACTGCAGTATCTGGGTGCTGTGGGGTGCCCTGGTGCAGCTGTGCCGTGCCCTACAGCCCGTGGTACGTCTGAGTAGTGGTGTCTCTGTGTTGTTCCTCATTGTGACACAACTTATCATCACAGTCTGTTCCCTTCCTACTAACCAGTATCATGAGAAAAGTAGGATATGTCAGACAAAGCTTCTTTATTTGTTCTTGAGCGTAGTTGTTTTTTTTTTTAACTGTGAAATGGGGAAAATGGTGACTGGATTTCCCCACCCACCCCAAGTGCTTGGAGATCTGGTAATGAACAGCTGTGCTTTGGATCAGGGGCACTGCTGCTTTTTTATTTTTTTTTAATCACATCCACCTGCAGTGTAGAAGATGGTGCTTGGAGGGGTAGTTCCTGGTCAGCAGTTCGGTTCAAGTACCATTTTTCAGTAGGAAGTGGCACAGGAGCTGGGCTCTGCCTCAGCGCTGTGGTGCTGCTCTTCTTCCTGCTGCTCTTTGGTGAAGCAGCCAGTGTGCCATCCAGCTGCTGTGTCGGGGAAGCTTTAGCAACATCTGCCGCTTTGGCAGCCTTCTCAGACAGTTGTGTCAATGGGTTTTGAACAGATTGGGCTCCACAATGGCTGATTTAATCTATTGGGCACTGTTTTTCTCTCTGACTCATCTTTGAATAACTTTGTGCCAGTCTGAGTTGATTGTAAGCCCTTGTGCAGCCCATGTAAACAGATCTGTGCTCGTAGCTGAATGGGCCATCTACCAAAGAGATGTGCTCTTTGTGTCCTGCAGTGCCAGTTCTTGCAATTCCTTGATTACACATGTACATACATCCAAGTGAAAGTAGTTTCTAAGATGAATGTAACTCTGATTAAATAGCTACAACAAATATGTAAAAACAAACAAAAACACATGCTCACTTTTGTTATTAATTCACTAATAATTCAGTACCATGTGTTATCAGGAAAACACAGCTATAATGTTCAGTAGACAGCAGCCATGTTCTGGCCCCGAGATGCTGCTCCAGATGTCAGAACAAACCATTAAAAGAAGGGGTTTGGACTCCTTGGCTTGGATTTGACTGTATCTGCCTATTGTGCTCTTTATTTTGTATTAGTACCTTACTGTTGTTCTGCACCAAAGCTGCCTAGGGTAAATAAGGCTTATAAAGAGGCCATGTGTTCCTCAGTATGGATCTGTGTTGCTGCCTCTGTTCGAAGCAATCTTTTAATCAGACAGGAGGGGGTAGCTGGCTGATGAATTGAGTCCAGGCTTGTGTTTATATAGACTGAAGTCCATGAGTTTGGGTCAGCCCCTTCAGTCTGACACAAATGCCAGTGAAACCACTAAATGTCAGACTCCTCTGCAGGGTTTTGATATGTGATCTGGTCACCTCGTGTAAGAACAACATGAGTAGCAGCTTCTGATACTGCTTGAATAGCAGAACTGCATTTTTTGTTACAAGTGCCGGTTCTCTTGAGTTCAGCTGTGTGGTGTTTTGCTCAGTGTGTGAATTGTAGCACTCGTCCTGTAGCTAGAGATAACTGGAAGAGAAAATATGGTGGAAAATACTAGACAAATCTGAATAAAAGGAGGGCATGTGAATGCATATCGCTTATCTAAGACCTTTAATGAGAGGCCAGTATTTGTACTGATTTGACTAAGTTTGAAGTGAGAAAGCATCTTTCATCTCTACCAAGAGCTCTGCACCAAGTGTTGTATTCACTGATTGGTCATGCTGGTGGAGGGGCTGGAGGGGATACTACAGGGAAATAAAAGGAATCTGCTCCCACGTGGCACTGTCTGAGGCGTGGGTACACCCAGACCGGAGCGGGGAGGTTGGTGGACAGATCACTGCTCTGCTGCAATAATATCTGGCATGTTAGGGCTTTTTCTGCATTGCACCTGAATAACCTTTTCAGCTCTTATGTTGGGGCTTTTGGGGATCAATGGGAATTGTTCATGTTGGCTGTGGGGCATGGTGCTGCTGGTTTTGGTGGGTCTGGGTGGGCAGGAGCTCCTGGCATGACCATGCCAACCCTCTGAGGAACACAGTCTGGTCATGGAGGACAATTCAGATGCTTCATTGCTTCTCCTGCCACTGTCCTGGAGAAGAATTTTGCTTTATTTTTTCCAAGGCAAGACTTAGCACTCAGCTCCTGTTAGTTATTTCCCACGGAGGCAACCTTTCTTCTCTGAGAAGCTGTAACTTTTATGGGCTGCGGGTGATGCAGAGAATCACAGCTAAGCTATCTTCTTTCTCAAGCTACATGGGAAAGCAGAGTTCAGCCAGTTCTGTGATGCATCTCTGTTTTTTTCCGCATCCAATGAGATTTATGTCAAAGGACTTATTGGTGAAATCTGCTGCTTTACAAGCTTTATGCTGCTCAACAGGTCGGACTAGATATGTGTAATATCTCCTAGAACTCAGTTTCTTCTGCCCTTAATCTTTACAGTCCTGTTTTTCGTGATCTCTGACACTTAGTATGGTGAATCCATTTCTGGAAATTAATACCCTTGTTTAATACAGCAGAGGTGCAGATTTCTGCTGTCAGATGCAATGTCACAAACACAACTGGATGCCTTTTACATCTCATTTAAACTAACATATGAGTATTCAGTTTCACAGCCACATAAGATTAAGAACTGCCTTAGTAATATCCTTTAATTCTTTCCTATGATCGAGCTCCTGCGACTGATGTTGTACAGATGCTGACTAATTTGCAATATTGTCTGAAGGGAAGATAAGTCTCAGAACATGATCTGCAGGCATTCATGAGTGTATACGCACTGATTTTTTTGTTTCCTCTCACATTTGTGTAGATGACTTAAAAAAAAAAAAAATGGGACATGTATTTTGCTTGCTGTAAATGTAAATATAAATCCTCATCAGCAACTGTATAATCCAGCAATGATCTCTCTTAAATTGAAACAAATAATACGTTTTGTGAATAGAGTGGAGGATTGATGGTGTCATCCCTGCAGGCAGTTTATATGTAAAGTGTCTTATATTGGCTGTGCAAGTCAAGATTGAAATAACACTAGAAGGGACCAAAAGATTAAAAAACAACAAAAAAACCCAACACCTACATGTGAGTATTTGCAAATCAGCCCCCAACCCTGCAAGCCCTGTGCTGTGAGCAGGCAGCGTGCCTGCTCCCTGAGACACAGCGCCTTGCATGCAGCCTGAGCCCGTGCTGTTCTCTGCTGTGCTTGGGCAGTTAGCAAAACCCTGGGAGCTTCCCAAGACAACTCCATTACGATGGTATATAGGTCAGTGATGTCCTTAATGCAATGCTTATTTATACAAAATACCCTGAAAGGCCATCTCAGCTAGCAGAAACAAACACGGGCTGGAGGAAGCAATCTCTGTGCAGCTGCTGCTCCGGTGCTTTGGTTCCTGCAGTCCCTCCTCCTGCCACGACGGTGCTGGTGCTTGCAGACACACACGGGTGCTCTGATCTCCAGCACACGTGGACTGCAGCCACCAGCCATGCCCCAGCGTCTGAAGTCAGGGAATGCACTGCTCTTCACAACTTACCTCTGATCTGCTCCGCGGTGTGGTGGTGTGGAGGAGTCGAGTCCCAGGCTGCTTTCCTGATGAAAGAATTTAATCATGCCTCTGCGTCTGAAAGAGTAATTGGTGCAGGCTTTGGCTGGAGGAAGATCCGTCATTGACTTGGGATCCAACCCTTGCCTGCTGCATCTATTAACATGTCTCAGCACAATATAAATCACTCTGTTTTGTTTAAAATCTTGCTTATGGTTGAAAAACAAATGATATAGCATAAAATGTACATGTGGCTTGGTCCCCTGGTGATCCTTCAAGTAAATTAATCTGAAGAATAATGAAAAATACTTGGGAAAATAAAAAAACTACATCCCCAAGCACATTTTAATGAGTCTTTCTTAAGCACAGAAAACAAAAAACTCCACCTTCTGCCCTTTTTACAAGAGAAGCAACATCAAAGAGGAGAAATTGTCAATGCAATCACAGGCAGTGGTGGTGCAGAGAGCAGTGGTGCTCCTCTCCTGGAGGAGCTCTGGTTGTGTTTGGCAGCAGGTCCCTTATTGAGGGTGTGTGTCTGTGCGAGTGCTCTTGCTCTCCCCGGAGTCATTCCTGCAGTTTGAACTGCTGAGTCCATGAGATAAGTTTAGGAAGAGCAGTCCTGGTATTCGCAGTAAGGATTAATCCTCTCATTACATGAAGGGCCCCACCGTACCTGACCTGAAATCCTTGCCAGGCACATGTCCTCCGCAGCCAGCAAGGGGAGATGAGCTGTTATTTTGGGCAGGAGCACAGCACGCTGTAAATGAAATCAAAGCAAATGTAGCAATGCGGAGAGCTCCTGAGTATCAGAATCTGGGTTAGTGTATGTTTCAATGTTAGATTTTTATTGGATTGGAAATTTTTGGCTTGCTCTGGTGCTACACCAGGGGACCTCTTCTGGGTTATGAGCGTGCTGTTTGGGGATGAAGTCTGAATAGCAGATCACCAGGATTACGAAACCAGCATACGTGACTTCTGAGTTGCTTTTTGGGGCTGTGTCCCTGGCCCTGCTGTGCCGGGAGGGGTTGCAGCAGGTGCCTTGCTTAGAGCTGGGCTCAGCACTGGGGCTGTGGATCAGCACAGCCAGTGCTGGCTGCCTCCTCTGCACACCTTAAACCCTCTCTCAGTCCCAAAGGCCTTGGTGAGTTTTTTTTTTTTTATCCTAAACTGATCAAACTTGGGTAGGAAATTCACCCGAGAAGCTGTGAGAAACCTTTGGTGGGCTGGGGAAACTGCACGTTAGTGCCCAACCTAAAGCACTGCTGCCCATCAGCTGCATTGGTTATGGTGGAAGTAATCCTTCTGCAGTCAGTGGGATTATTTGTGGAGCTAGCTGCTGTTCAGAGTAAATAAGTTATGAAATCTGGCCTGATGTTATCAAAGAGGATATTTAAAAGTTGTATTTATAGCTTCACAAGTATTATCTGAATGCCACGTCGGTCGGCAGCTCCCCTGCCATGCGAGCCTCTGTGGGGATAAACACAAGGCAGGAAAGGGCCAAGCAGAAATTCACAGGCAAACGAAGATTTGTTAATAGAAAGGTGATTTTTCAGTAGCCCTTTTCATATGTTGGAAATGAGCTACTAATGCTGTGATTGAGATGTCTCCCAAGGGAAAAAATAAAAGCTGACTCTAATGGGACCAAAATGGTGTGGCTAAACCTCCATTTGTTGCCATGCTTCTGCAGTGTCCAGCAGCAGGACTTCCCTTTCTGCAGTGGTATTATTGCAGTGATATTTGTGCTGCCCTCCTTTTTCTTATGGGGGCAGCTTGTAGCTGCAGCACAAGTGCCAACAGGGGGTAGGTCACCCTAGCCAGAGCAGGAAAATCAGATGTTAGTGTTATTTCTTGGACGTTTCCCTAGAAGAAGCATAATTAATCAGTCCCAGCTGAATGACTGAAAGACAGTTTTTCCAGGCTAAGTAACTGAAATGGTTCCAGTGGGACAAACCTCCTGAAGTAAAACATTCAGAAAGCCAGTGACTTTAAGTGAGAGCGTCACACCAAGCATTGCAATATTTCTTCACCCAGTCCCACATCTGCCTGCAAGATATAGATGTGTGTGCAGCCTCATCCGTCAGCTGACAGCTCCTGGCTTGTGGAAACAGTGATGCTTTGACACCAGGCCACTTAAATTTCCTCAGTGGCCAGGCTGGAAACCTCTAGCGTTTCTCATCACTCTCCTTCTGTCTTTGCTCTTGCTTTCAATTAGACTGTTAATAAATCTCAGTTTAGAGTGTTAAAAGTTTACCCAACTGGACATTGCATCAGATAGAATATGTGCCGATGCTTGCTGAATGTGGTATGCATTTGGGGAAGCAATGAAGGAGGGTGGAGCTGCACGCAGGAGTAACTCATCCCAGAGTAATGCCAGTGGGTTGGAGGTCCCAGTCCAGCCTCCTGCCCCCAGCAGGGATCTAGGCCAGGCCAGCTTGTGCAGAGCTTTATCCAGCCTTGGAAACCTCCAAGGATGCAGCGTCTTCCACTGCTGGGCTGACCTTGTGGGGAAAGGGTTTGTTTTATAGGCTCTATGTATGTATGCATATACATACGTAGTGCTTCTATAGCATGGTCCTATGGCTTTTCCTTCCAGACTGTGCAAGTTGATGACAGTTATTTTTAGACTTAGGTGGACGTTGCATCAAGCCTGTTGGCATTAGTCAGTGTTCCTGTATTACACGTGACAGTCTGCCAACATGCAGAGGACAAATGGGATTGCAGGCCACCAGACCACCCCAAGATAGCTGCAAGAGAAGGAAGAGCTGGCAATTAAACTGCTTACTGGCAGAGGGCTAAGCTATAGTGGAAAACTGAATGGCTGTGGGAAAAATAAAAGTTAATGGAAAGTAATTTGGCAACTTAATCTGGAGTTTGGCAGAAATCCAAGTGGATAATAATTTGATTTCAGCTGCTTTTGTGTACTTAGTCATTCAGATACCCTGCAGAAAGTCACACCGAGCTCAGCTGGCTGAGGACTGAGCTGGCTGCCTGGGTCTGGAGCTGCCCAGCCTGGGGGGTGTGAAGGGTCCCTGCCTCAAGTGGATCACCAAGGGGACAAGCTGAGGTTTTCTGGACTTCATGCTGATATTGCGATAAAATCTTGCTTTGCAGCAACATTTGATTTCCTATAATCATCTTGTAACAACTTTGAGCTTGTGCAGTCTGTGTCTCTTCCTCATCCCTGTAGCTCCAGCAGTCTATTAGAGCCTCTGTGGCAGTCAGGCAGGCGACAGAGAGCTCCCGGTGAGCGGCATCCCCATTAGGATAACGAGCAGTCTGACCTAGTGCTCAATACTCAATATTCCTACACGTAACACAAACTTAATGAAACTGCTGACTACTTCGGTGCCTTCCAAATATGCCAAGTTCTCTGTCAGTTTAACTAAATCATTAGGCTGCAATTGTTTTGTGCTTTCCTCATGTTCTTGTCAGCATCCACGTTCAAAAGCCTGTTGCTTTGTGATGTGGCTGTGCCACCTTGGTACCTCTAAAGGTTTTCTTCTCGTTTCCTGACCTGGGGCGGGTGGCTCTGTGGTCTTGTTGTGCTGGGAGATGTGAATGCTCAGCTAAGGCTCGCTGGTTTGTTCCCATTGTGGCTTGCTGAGCTGTTGCTCTTACCTGTAGAGGTACACCCGAGTGGGACACTGGTAGTGCAGAAAAATACCATGATTACATCTAAGTTAACTTGTGTCTGTAAAAGTATTCTTCAAGTACTGCTGCAAGTTAGGCTTCTCCCCGGTCATTGAGAGGCTTTCTTTACCTTGTGTGGGCAGTTCATGTCTGGATTCATTTTTATTATGCAGTTGTTCATTCTGCTGAGTCCTGTACGCAGGGATCTTGAAGACTCTATTTTTTTAAAATTATTAATGTTTTTTAATAAAAAAAAAAAAAAAAAAAAAACCCTCACAGCTGGGCTGTGTCTTAAAAGAGCCGTCAGCTGTTCTTGGTATATGTTGCTGTAGCTACCTAGGAAGAGATGCTGGACATAAGGCTGCGGAGGTCCTTGGTGTTCCTAATTGTTTATTAAATACATTATCATCTCATCTGCCTGTCCAATTAAATGTCATTAGCAAGATGAGGGGGGAGGGAATTCCAAGAAACAGTCTGTCTCCTCCTAATGCAGCTCTTCGTGCTTTGTGCCTCGCTTACACTTCTGGTTTCTGTGGCATCAAGCTGCCCTCTGTAACGGTGAGTGGTGTTCTGCGGTGAGGGAATGCGGCTGCTGATACCTGAAGACGGTGTCAGGAGTGAAATATTAACTCCATTGTAATGTATTATCTAATTAGTGTAACTTGCTGCAAACTTTAACTGCCTCGAATGCACTGCTCTCAAACGAGCCCCAGATCAGTGCTTAGCTCAGCAGTGAACTTATTTAATATGGATATACCGCAGGCTCTTGGAGTTGGTATGTGTGACTCACCCTGCCATCTATTTGGGTTATGGAGCATAAGCCTCTGCGTTTCCTAGCTGTAACTGTGCTTTGTCATCTGTGCTATCAGACTCGGAGATTCTAATGTGCCTTTGTGCAAGTATTTAATTTTTGAGGGGAAAGTTTGCAGATTTCAGCACGTAATTACTCCAGTTGGTTTAAATTAATAACAGGAAGATCTGTTGCAACAGTAGCAGTGGAAATAAGTTACTGCGCTGCTTCCAAAGCCCAGCTCTTTCCCTGCCGAGCCCAGGATAATGCCTGTGCAGCTCAGAGTGCAGGCTTTTATTCTCAAGGAATCCAGCTCCTGAAGCAAGGAGGAGGGGAAGTGGCATTGCCTTTCTTACGGGTCTGAAGATTAAACCTTTAAGACCTGAAGCAGCTCTTCTAAGATGCAGGACAGTGAAAAAAGCTCCCAGTAAGTAGCTTAGCCTTTAGTACTAGATGGAAAGATGATAACAGTAACCAGTGATCAAAGCTGCCCCTGTTCTTTCAGGGCTGTATTTACCAATCTCCCCTTAGGCCAGTCACGGAGTTTCCCATGTATGTTATGTTTCTTTGGAATTAAAATGTGAATCCCACATTTTATAGAGTTTCTAATTGATGCCCTTACACCCAGCAAGTGAACTCAAATTTTTGTGAAGATGTTTTCTTTGACCTGAAAAGCGAATGCTTTTCTCCTGACATTATAATGCTGTTACAAGAGCAATCTGGTGGTATTCCTGCACTAACACGAAACAAAAAGGAGCGCGCCCAACTGCTGGCTGACTGTACCCAAAGCAAATGATCCAGCTCTGCCAGAGAACTTCCTAAAACAGCTACTAATTCCTGAGGGCATCTAAAGGGGAGTTATTGGTGGACACAAAGATCCACTCTGTTTTGCATTTCTAGGGATTTTTCCTTAACTTTATGTTACGTGGCTGCAGAATTCAGAAGAATCCTTCAGAAGGCGGTTCAGCTGATGAGAAGGGATTGGAGGGAATCCATTTTCTGTCAGCATTAATAGCTAGAAAATAAGATCTCCAAATACCTAATTATGCCTATTTGTTTTTCTTAGAGGGAGTCTTTGATTAATTTTAAAGACCACCTGTCCCTCCCCAGCCCTTATGCTCAGTAGGTAGTTTCTCTGAGGTTCTTTTTATTTTTGTTGGGTTCTGTTTTTTGTTGTTGTTTTGTTTGGTTTCATTTTTTTTCCCTTGGTAAACTGGCTTAAATACTTTGACTTTGAAGAAGCCATCAGGAATAATTTGCTATCTCCGTGCTGGGTGTTTCCACTCCCTTATCCTTCATGCTTCAGGGAATGGTCTGCAGGAGGGTTTGCTCAGGGGTCTCAGCAGGACGTAGGTAGGATTGGCCAGCCAGCAGGTCCCCAGGCGGTGCTCCTTGCCCTTCTTGAAGGTGGGCATCACGTCTGTCTTGATCTGGTCATCAAGGCCCTCTCCAGTAACTGCAACTGCTGTGTTGGAGTGCTAATGAAAATTGTCACTTATCCTTTCCTTAAGCAGTGGGGAATCTGAATACCCTAACAGTGCAAGAAAATAATTGTTTTCAAGCATAATCACTATATCACTCAGATTTAAATTGATTCATCTCCTATTGCAGTTATCAGCCAGCTGGGAAAGTACATTTTCAAGGTTAACTGTAGAGTAAAAAGTAATAAGCTTACTTATCAAAACTCTAGTGATATGAGCAAATGTGTTTATTTTGGCATCTTTATCTAAAAAAACTGTAATATCAGTGAAGATTTCTTAATGAAAGATGTATATAACTCAGTAGGCTTCAGTTGAATTTCAGTTTGAATGCTGCTGGACAGGAAGACCCATCGGTGGCTCTGTTCTCTTCTTGCTGGATTACACCTTGGCCTCAGTGTGGCCAAACACTCCAACAACTGCAGCAGCAGGTTGAGCAGGGATTCGTGCTGATGGGAGGCTTTCTGCTGACTCTGCATTTATGTGAACTTCTTCAGTGGTAAGGCAAGGTAGGGAGCCTGAGGGTGAGGTGGAAGACAAGTAATCTGGTCGTTGCCATTTGCCAGCCCCACTACTGCAAAACTTTGCACGGTCACATATGTTACGGATCTGTAACCTGCTAGCCTAAGTCAGAAAACCTGGAACATTGCTAAAAGGGTCTGGCATGCCTCGTATGATGAGGTAGATCCCAACTTCTTGCAAAAGATATCATTATTCTCTGGTGAATAGCAAAAAAGACTCGCTGTGGGAAAGACGTTTTATGGCTGTATCAAAAAAAAAACCCTGAAGTCTAATGTAAATGATCTATGTGAGATCAGTAGGAAAAAAGGGGTAGTTAAATCAAAGACCATTTTATTGAGCTTCTTCCTTTTGAAGATTTCCCTTTTTAGCCAAACCAAATTTTAATCGCATATTTTCAGTGCTATAAAAGAAATCTCAGATTCTTATAACTGAGGGCAATAGAAAGCAAGAAACTTATAGGAGCACTTTAAAGAGTACAGAAAAATAAGGAACGATTTGCAGTCTTTAAAAACAAAACAAAAGGTTAAGTGAAATAAAAGTAGTAATGTAAAATTTGTAATTGTCAAAACTTACTTAATGCAGGTTTTTATAGCCTGTTGACTAAGTTTGAGGACATTGCAGAGTTCCCACCTGACACACATTTTAGGTCAAGGGCCACAAATGAACGAAGCTCAACCATCCTCCTCTACCATCCTCCTCACCCTAACGCAGGGCTGCGAAGTCAGCAGTGCCTGCACAGACACACACGGATGTGTGGTGGTTGTTCTGTCACCATTGGTCTTTGAGCTGCCAGGCTCCAAAATCGTGACTCACATTTTCACATTTACAGGATCTCTTTGTACAGACCTCGGCACGTTGCAAATAAGATTAAGGACCTGGCAGTCCATATGCTTCTGAGGCACACACAGTATGTACATAGCACCAGTTCATCCTTTATTACTGGTTCCCATCAGCACACAGTTACTGCTTAGCAACTCTGCTACTTGCTGTTTGGCCTGAGCAGTTTGGATTTGTTGTGTACCACAGAGGAAGTCACTAAGATATATATATATATATATTTAAGTGGGAATAGTAGCTAACACTTACAAGAATTAATGTTATGAATCTCCTCTTCATTTAAGGTGGTGCTGTGATGTTAGATATATGTTGTCTTAAAATTTTGCAGGCAGCAATAGAAATATTTCTGCCTGCAAAAAATACAATAGGAATATTGCTGCCTTTATTTCTAGCTCTCTGCTGGAAATAAAGCTGGGGCTTTATAAAGCTTTCATGTGGGTGCTTCAAGGCTGGTCCTGCAGCCAGAGAGCTGGTGGGAGGTGTCAGTGCCACAGGGTGGTTCATTCAGCACAGGTACCCTCACACCAGGTAATGCTCACTGCTGTGTCTGAGAGAGAAAATGGACAAGCCAAATATTTTTGCAAATACTTTGAGAGGCAGAGAAAAAAAAAATCTTGGTAATCAGGGGAAGGTCAGGTGAAGCAAAAGAAAAAGCAGAAGATGCACCTCTTAAAGGAAAAGTTTGTAAGTAGGGATGTTTCTGATCCAGAAACCGAAAAGAATACGAAGACATTCTTCCTTGTAACTAAGAAGCTGCAGGAGAGTTGATGAATATCAAAAATCATTGTATTTTTCCTGGCTGTTCTGCTTCTTGAAATGCTTGCTGATGAATTGGAGATTATTTTTTGGCCATCCTGGATTTCTTGCACTGTAGACATCCATACCAATGACAAACTCTCACATAAGTTTTTCCCAGTTGTCAGGTGCTTGAGGCAACAGTCATAGATTTGTCCAGTACATCATCCTTGGTAGTCTGGGCCTCTGGAAGCTGCACAGACAGACAGCCATCACGTAGGAGGCTGAATGGTCACTTCCCACTCGTGCTCTGAGGATCAGGTTTTCATTCCACCAGTTGTCAAATGCCCTCTGTGCACGTGCAGCTCTCTGCATTCTGCCTGCCTGGCAGTTTCACCAAGCTGCCTACATGGAATTTCTTGCTCTTAACCTCCTGCTTGATTAAAAGAAAATAATTGTTTTCTTGAAATTAACGAGGTAACACCCAAATAGCTGCGTATTTTAGTATGCTGCAGGCTTATGCCTGTCTCTGTTAAGAACTAATATGATGCATGCTTTAGGTAGTTTAAATCCAATAACGTTTTCATACTTCTATGGAAGACAGCTCTGAAGTGATGCAGCTTTTGTTATTTTTGTCATCTCTGCGAAGCCAAGCCGCCTCAGCTTTGGATGGAGCATTTAAATGCCAACAGTTGTAGTTTTAGTGACTTCACATTTCAATCAATAGCAAACCAATATAGCATGGAAGTATTTTAGACTCCAGATTTTTGCTGTTATCTTTCATATGATCACAGTAGTCATTCAAGGCGCCTTGGCTGCTCTGAAGAACAGATGTATTTACTGGAGTGTCTCCTGCTGAATCTCAGCTCCAAGGAGTTAGTGCTCTTCTGCAGAACTTTCCCTCTGAGTCATGTATTTTCCTACATGCATGTGTAAGGTGGGTGTTTAAGTTCTCATGGATTTCAGCATGGAGTACTACTTTTTTTAATTTGTGGGGAAATCATCTTTACATATGAATTTCCTTACATTTAACGTTGCAGATACTTTATGATGGCAAAGCATTCTGAGGTCCCTCTGAGAAGACTATTAGATCTAAAATGCGTTACTGCTCACTTTTACAAATTACAGAAATAAAGTGCTACTTTGGCAGGAAGAACATTTTGAAACATTAGATTTATTGAAAAATGTTGTGAGTCCTACTAGTAAGTCAATTCTAGCAATGAAGTCAGTAGGGCAAATATCTGCTTGCATTATCATTACTGCAGGCTGAGTGTTAAATAGATCTGCATTGCCTGTAAAAGCAATCTCCTGGTGGCTAAGATTAATGGTAGCTCCTCTGCTGTCTAGAATTATGAACAGTTCTTGTGAAAGGTTTAGTTGCTGTTAATACTACGAATCAGACTGATCTGCGTGGGGCATTCATAACGTGTCCATCCGCTCTCGGTAAGCTCTGTGTTTTCCCAAGGACTGTAAGTTCAGTGTGTTGGAGAAGCTGCTGAAGGACAAGAGAGCCTCAGCTGAGCAAGAAAGCTCTACTGAGAGAGACTCATCCTGCATTAGAAACTTCTTGGTTCCTCCTCCTTTTTTGTCTTCTGCCTACTTAATACATCTCAAATAAACTTCATTAAATAAACCTTATTCTTCAGAAGAACAATTGCTCTCAGCTCTGTTAACAGTGGAGACCACTGACTTGTGCTCAGGTGATTTGGGGTGCTGGAATCTCTTCACCATGCGGAGCAATTTCAAAATCTGCTTTCAGCTGTAACCTCAGGCAGTCTTTGAAAAGGGCTTCAGGCAAGTTGCTTTTATTTTAGTCAGGAAGTTTCTGATTATTTTCATAACATTGGTGTTATATATCTGAGAGTTAAAACATCAAGCAAAATACTCCTTTTTATTGAGTTCATAGAATTTCAGATTAGATGGAATTTTGAACATCTCATTTTGAAAAAAAAAAAATGTTGGAAAATAACCTTATTGATTTAGAATAATGTTATAAAAATATTTTTCTTCCAGAATGGCTTAGTTGCACTATTGGAGACAGTATCCTCTAATTGCCTGTACTGGACTATCTTTTATTTTTTAACATGAGATCAAAGACTAGAAAATAAAGTGGGGCACAGAAGTGGCTGCTTTTTGTCTTCCCTAGAAGTTGATTAGAAGCTATTAAAATATTAGGGCATGTTACTAAGTTAGTTACCATTAATTATTAAAGAATTTAGGAGGACTGGCTGATTTCCTAACTAATGGCAAGGGCTGATGCTGGGTTGATTCCTGCCCTTGCTGTCAGGCAATTGTGTCCACCGCAGCCGCGGTGCGTGGGAGCAGGAAGGTTGCAGGACGTGAGCCCTGATGCTCCAGGAAGGCTGACAGTAGCTGTTGTGTAATGTGTCCTGATCTCCGGCATGTCACAAGTCCGTGTGTCACTTCCATTTATTTTCAGTGCTTGTTGTCTGTGCACAGAATTAATATGCACACAGTGCTCTAGATTTCAGAGAGTGTTTCTCCCCACTCCTTTGAACTCTGTAATGAAAGCGTTTGCTGGGTCAGCTGTATGTTGTGTTTGGCTTTTGAGATCTGTTGTTTGCTTCTTTCAAACTGTCAGAGGAAGCCTGGCAGTACGTGAGAGGCCTGTGAGCAAGGCGTCCGGGGGTCAGGGTCAGCGGCTGGGTGCTGTGCAGGGGCGCTGACACCTGGGGTGTCTCCCAGCAGCTTCTGCCTTGGCTGCCGTGGTGCCCTGAGGCCTGCGCATCCCTGCTCCTGTGCAGACCACCTGAACTATGTCGTTAGCAGCTTTTATATCAGTTGCCCTCACCTTCCAGAGGGCTGGTGCCCTGTGTTTTTCATGGGCTCTGTCTCACAACTCCTCAGCTTCCTGGGCCATGTACATTCCCAGCCCACAAGGACTCCACTTCTGCAGACATCCACACAGACGTCCACACTCTGCCTTGGCTTAAGGAGCACGCCAGAAGATGGGGCCACACAAACCTTCTGTAGAGAGCTCATCCCGCAACATGTGTGCGGTCAGGATATACAAAAATCTTACTGTAGGGCTTGCTGTGTGAGCAGAAGAAACAGGAACAGACAGGGATGGAGGAGGACTTGTCTGGCCTGTCCTTAGCCTTTAGGACTTTAATATGCACCTAGAAGGCAGTGGGATTTTTGTTTATTAACTGCAATGGGAATAGACTAGGCTTTCACATATATTTCATTAGTAATGTCATTTCCCAAGACAGGTGGGAGCCTTCCACCTTGAAACACAGCTTTCTCTGGCTGTCAAGACTTGTGGACTCTCTCTTTACTAAAATGATGCTGAAAGAATAAAATGAAATTTATTGCATATTTAATTGGAACTTCTCTGCTCTTTTCCATCTGACAATAAATTGATCTTTAGCATAAGAAAAAAATAAAGATTCTCTTGCAGAACCCAGCTATTTCTGACCGTGATTATAGGCTGTATGTTCAGCTAAAAGAAGTATGAACTGTTTCTGCATGCATAGCTTTAAGTGTTTTGCACACCCAAGAAAAGACCACACAGATAATTTATGGACCTCAGGGGCTACCAGAGCTTTGCAGCACTGGAAGATCAGCACAGTCAGTGCCTACAGGTATTGGCAGTGTGTGTCAATGTTCCCCGTGGACCCTGTGTGGGGACAGGAGATGTTCTGGCCTTTGGAAGTAATCACAGAATGGCCTCCCCATTGAGGAGGTGGAGAAGAACAGCAGCTCTGTCAGGCTCATAAAACACTTGAAACCAATAATAAGCCTAAAGAAAATTAAAGTATCAGCAGTCCAGTGTACAGAAATGGCTCTTATTCCTGAATGCTTTGCATTTCTCGGGGTAGTCATTGGTTGCCTCCCTTGGTAGTGCTGGTCACAGCTGTTGAAACTCAGCACCGTGAGTAGGGGTCTTTGCTTGGACTTTGGGCTCTTGTGTTTTGTAGCAGATGCAGCAGCAGGAATATGGGCTGAAGACACCTGGAAAGTAATAATATGAGCCTTAAGTACAGTCAGCTGTTGTTTACAAAGAACTTAATGCCAGTGGTTTGAATATTCGAGCAAGATCTTGAATAAAAATTGTGGTGATGGTAATGTAAATTATAAATCCCCTTGTATGCCAATATCAAGATGTTGCTTTGTTTGTTTGAAATGACCTGAATTTTTCCAGAAAGCCCATTACTGCTTTCCACACAGAGTTACAGAAATACACCCTGGTATGTTTGGAGAGACTAGATTTCCCTAGCAGTGTCTGGGTGATGCCCCGTCTGTTGCCTGTCTCTGCAGTGGGCATGTTGATGACAAAGGATATGAGGAGATAAAACCATAGGGATAGCCTAGTATCTAATAAGTCATGTAATTCATTTCTTCTTTGAGAAGATGAACATGCAGCTTGTTCTTGCTGTTCTATGCACAAATGTGAAGGGGAAAGTAATTGGTCTTTGCTGCTTCTCTTGGTTCAAATTACTGTCCTCTCTTCTCCCCCAGAACGACCATCTTTCACTTGAGTTTGGTGTTGGTCCAGATTCAGTCTCCCTGAATTCGTTTGTTAAAATTGCATTGTTGAACGAGTCCTTGATGTCATGTTGTCCTTCTCAGATGGATGAGAAGCCTCTTTATTACTGATACTCCAACACAATAGCCCACACTCCGCAGGGAGAAGAAAAAATAGTAGTCCCCTAGGAACTTTTTACTTATTAAAAAACAATTGCAAGGAAAGAGAGCCACTGAAAACAGTAATCATTCATTACTTTGACAGAGCTCCCCTTGTTTGGGAGCTGCAGTACATCCTTACACTAACGGCATTGTCATCTACAAGAATAATGTCGCTTTTCTAACCCCCAGAAAAAGAAACAATTACTGCAGAATACACATTATACACACACTTAAGCAGCCCAGAAGGCACTCCATGGCAAAATAAACAAAAGCTGAAATTCAGCAGTAACATTGTGCCTGCAGAAGTGAAGTCAGGGCCTTCTGCTTGCCACAGCCTCCAACCTTCGTGTCACGTTTGGAGCAGCCCAGCCTGGTGGGACGTGCGTGTGTGCATGCCTGGAGGCGGAGGGGCTCTGTGGAGATGTGCAGATGGGGTCACCCCAAACCTGGTGCTGCCTTCTTCTGTACAGCCTCTCTGGCTCTGTCTGGGCTTCAAATATTTTCTAGTCCCTTCTCGTTTCTCTTTAATTTCAAAGAGCTGGGGCTTGTTTCCTAGGCTAGGTTGGTTTGGTGACAAGATTCATAGATCAGTCCTTAAAACACTCATGCTATACAAAGGGAAGAGGCTGTATGGGGCATGCGATAGCTTGTGTGCACTGCTCCCAGAGACCTGGTGTCATTGCAGTCGTCCCCTAAGCTTCTGTTCAGAGGGAGAAATGCTCTGACTCCCTGTGGTGACCTTCATTCCAATCGGGAAGGGACTTGGGGCCAAGGGACCCATACATCGCTGTTACTATGCAAGCAGTAGGACACTCAGCTCTCCCATCACAGAAGTAAAAACGTGGACAAAAATAGACAACTCTAACCACCCATGTTTCCATTGGTCATCAGTGTTTTGTGTTCAAACACAGATTATTTAAACACAAGCACAGATGAGGTCAGGTTTTTTTTTCCTTCCTATATTAGAAGCTGTTTCTGCTGGGGACTTTTAGCCAAGAAGGAGACCAAAGCATGGGGGGAAAGTGGAGACTAACACATACATTCTGCCTATGCAATTTATATTTTTTTTAAAAAAAAAAAGAGCTATTCTTGTTCATTTTTCCCCCAAAGAACTTTTCCGTCTATTATTGAGTGCAAGGTGAGCATATATTTAAAATAATAACAGGAATGATTTCTAGCTCTGAATTAAATTTAATTAAATGTATGAAAGCTGCCTTATTTTGGAATATAATTCAGTGGTAATTGTATCATATGGGCAGAGCACAGATCATTTCCTCCCGATCTCTCTCAGCCGCAGCACTCCAGCAGAAAGCTAATGCACTTAAGGCATTACGCAGCAGAAGTTTGCCGCGTGTGACCGCAACACTTCCAGCGGAGCCAGACGACCTCTCCTGCACTGTGCCAACCAAGTTATTGTTACTCTAAAAGGATCCTCAAACTCCTTTTCTACATAATGGTTTACAATTAGCGGCTGCTGTTTTTCCAGAAGCAAGCTCCTGTTCTGTCTGTTAAAACTGCAGCGCACGATGGTGACTCGGTGTCAGGCTGCTGGTGGAGCAGGATGGACGGTCTGCCCTGTATGTGCTGTGTGCCACGCCACAGGCTGCACCAGGGGTGGTAGCATCCTCTGGTCACCTCACAGCTGGCAGAGCTTTTATTTATTTATTTATAATGGTTATATTTAATGCTGCATGTCCAGGAGGGGCATTCAACCCGATGGCATTTGCATGGATGCAATATCAGGCTGCCTTGGAGGTGTGAGCTTTACTCTGGATCCTTCATGTGCAGTGCTCAAAGGTAACAGTAAAACTTGTAGAAGATGTGTCCTGCATCCAACAGCATCTAAACACACTCTTATTTTGGCTTGTGTGCTTGTGGTAAGCTGTATTTATCTTCTCTTGCTACCAGTCAGTCTGACCTCAGGGGTGAAAAGGACACCCTTGCCACTGCATGGAAACCACGTGCTCGTGTGGTGCCACGTGTATATAAGCAAGGTGAGGTTTGAAACTTGGCCACATGACATTCGAGACACTTTTAAAGGATTTTCTTAGACAAATGTAAATGTTTTATTTTTTTGCCTTTCATGATCATGTGAACACTAAGTTTGCTCTCATCAGCAGAGGGTAGTAACTTCATGATGTACTGACAACAAAACTGTTAGCATTCTTCTGTTACTGCAAGAGAGACTTTTCCAGGCTTAGCTGGTACCTTCGTGTCACGTTTTTTGAAATTTTGATCCTTTCTAGTCACAAAGCAAGGAAAAGTGATTATGATCAAGTCAGGGGTTTAGTTCAGTTTATCTTCCTGTGAATTCCTTCATGCAAATACCTCTTCTGAAGCAGCTGGCCAGCAATAACCTGAAGTGGGTAAACTATCTCGTGATTATTTTTGCAGAATAAACTATGCCAAGAACTGCGAAGTGCTTTTCTTTCCTGCTGTGGCTAATGCTGAATCCTTTCAGATGGTTAATTCTGGCATGTGCCTGGCTCTGAGCTCCTTCAGTCTTCCTGCTGAAATTGTCCTGGGTGATTGTGGCTGTTGCATTGCGTATGGCAGCTCACTGTGCTGCCATGTCCTGGGGGGATGCTGTGGGGGTTCAGGGGTCCCTGAGCTGGCATCTGATAAAGGTGAATTTCTGACTCTTTATCCTGCCCTTATCCCCTATCTGAGGAACAAGGGGAGGAAAAATGTATCAGGCTGAGCTTCGTCTAATTAAAAACTATTTGCTCTTACAACCTCAGAAGTTGACTCTGGAGTTTTAGTTGCAATAAACATTTGAAACTGATGAGTTGTAGTAGGCAAAGGGGTGTATACTGTGATTGTATACTGTATCAAAGGCAATTGTCTTCAGCTTGAAAAATTCACCCCAATCTTGCCCTATGATTCATCGATTCAAATCAATTTTCAAAGGAACATCTGCAAGAATTAAAGGATTATAAAAATGAATGAGTAATTTTTCTCAATCTATTGTTGATACGACTAGAAAAGGGTGGATGATTTACTCCCTGACAATCTATAATTCTGCTTGTTAATAGGCTGGGTGAAATCCTTCATATTCATGACAAGGGATTACAGGATTCTCCAGTGCATTAGCACAAACCCCAAATGAGTCTACTGCAAGGGGCTGCACAGTTGAGGATTTGTAAGGATCTGATCGAGGAAATTTCTGGAAAGATTTGCAGTGACACAGTTACGTTTGTGCATATTTCCCTAAGCTGCTGTCTAAAAATAAAGATCATATAAATTTAATTGGCAGCTACTATATCATAGTCACTTGAAGGATGCAGTAATACTAATATTAGAGGATTCAAATGTAAAGATGGTGCAACACCTTTTAATTAATAATTAATTAATAAGGCACACTATATTAATTAAGGTCAACTGCAACAGTAGCTATCTTGTAGGCAAACTCAAAGGCAAATACAGAAACTTGTCCATTTGGAAGTTGGCACCCACGAGTTAATTATGCGTGATAGCAGAAGGAGCGCATCTCTCGTGAATAAGAGATTTGCAAAGGAGACTTTGATTATGATTAAAAACATCAAAGAGTCAAGAAAATGAGCAGATACCAAAGAAAGAAAATAAATGATGAAAAAGTAGAGGCTGGGAGGTCTTTTCTGACCTTAATGATTCTGTGATGCTGCGATCTTGGTCCCAGTGATATCAGTATTCAGCAAGAGCTCACGCCGCTCCCGGGGCTCTGACCGCGGCAGTGAGCTGCGGCGATGCCGCTTCTTAATGAAAATGAGTAGCCAAGTCTGGAGCCCAGGACACAAATGACTGGCTTAAAACCATGGCGAGGTTTGTGACTTCAGGCAGAGGGAAATGTTAGTTCTAGGAAAGTCCCAGGCTTAGTGTATCGACCATCCCAGTGGCGGGTAAAAACAGCAAAGAGTGATGGAATAAAGATCTTGAGAGAAGAGAATGTCAGCTGGATGGGGACTGCAGTAACAGGCTTAGCGGGGAAAGAAGAGTGCAAAAGGTTCAGGGGAAATCCAAAAATCAAAATTTTGTAGTGAGGGAGCACAGAAAATAGTGATATATGATTAATCTGAAACAGCAAAGACTTGGATGAACATAGCTGTGTGTCAATGACCAGTATTTGCCAGTAAGGAATTGTAGGCATCAGGCATCAGAGTCCCAGTGGTTTCCCAGCAGTCTTGTTGATCTGATTTGCCTAGAGCAAAGTGAGAAACAGATGATCTGAAAATGTTTAAAATGGATTGAAGTAGATTTTGTTCTCGAAGTGATCTGCTGTCTGAGTTGGATCTGCGGAAGCATCTGCAGACACTCCTTGTTCAGAGAAATGCATGAAGTACGTCTTGCATTTATAACACTTTCTAGAAGCTTAACCTTGCCTGAAACGCTGAAGTTAGCCTGGTTGTGGCACTGGGGTTACAAGTGAAGGTTCTGCTTATGTCCTGAGACCAGTGCGTTGGCTCTGGGGAGCTGGGTGCAGGCGGGCACCTCTGTCCTGCAGCAGTCTGCAAGGGGAACGGCAGGATAGCCCTTGCACTGCCTTCTTCCTTTACAATTTCTCTTCTTTTAATGGCTGTGGCTGGTTGTACTGGGCATGTTGCAGTGGTTCCTGTGTACCTCAGTGGTATGAAGGGGTAATTTAATTAGCCAGCAGTAGGCCATATAGGTTGGGGAGTCTGTTCATAAAAAAAAATGGTTCTGTAAAGCAATTAGAGAATTTGCCAATATCCTAAGCTGCAGAAGCACAATTTAAGAGTTTTTATGAGTTGTAGAAGAAAAAATAAATAAACTGTACAGTGCTAATATTTAATTTGGGACCCTTTGGTTTTATTTACAAGGCACTCAACATTGTTTTGTAGCTTCATTGTCATCTTTGTCATTAAGGGGCAAAGAGGAGAATATATAAAGCTTTAAACGAAAGGAGGAGTAAAATGTTTTACAAACATTTGAATCAGTTTGTGCATTCCTTGCTGTGGTTTGACTGCTGTCCTGAGATGTTCACAAGCACTATTGTAGTCCCTTACAAGGGTTTTATCTCAACTGTAGTGTCAGAAACCTAAAAACCTTTAAGATTTGCTGGATCAATAGAACAACACTATATCCTAATGAACGCGCCTTTAGTATTTGTGATGTGACACAAAATATATTTAAGTTCTTTTATGGGTTCATGAGAGATGGGGGCTCTTGAGGGGGAGGGGATACAGTATTAAAACAACAGACAGGGCCATTCTGGCAGAATATATAGTTTTTACTAAAAGATAGAAACAAGGATTTTACACATCTATTGTGTGAATTGCAATTTATTATAAGAACTGAAAGCAGTAAAATACCAATGGTAATCGCTATGTGTAAATTCCTTCCCTTAATTTTATGCCTAATGGGCAATGTATAGCAGTACCAATTATCTCATATTCTCCATTTGCAGAGGTGGCACTAAAGATAATGCCGATGTTCCTCATTACAAATTCTATTATCTCTAAAAAGAAACAGTTAATTAACCCCATAAAACCATTAGCAGATCATTCTTAGTATTTAAGAGACATCTGCGTTCTGGGAGAGATACTTTTGCCAGCAGAAGCCAGCAAGATTAACTTCACGTTGCTCAGAGGAAGAGGTTTCATGTGAGCAAATAGAGCATAGCCAAGTAAATAACATGTTAATCATTGGTGTTGGGTATGAGGGATTTTTTTTGAAAGGTCTAGTCATGGCTGGAAACCTTGAGAAGTGAAATAGAGCATACATGTGATCCTGTGGCATCTGTAACCATACTGCTGTAACTCAATAAGTTGTCTTGCATGTTAGAGCCCCTTGGGAATCACGTAGTCTTCCTGCAGGAGAGCAACTTTGAGTCAACATAAATGATACAAGTGCTGCATGTTTAATGTGTTTTGTTTTTTTTTTTTTTTTTTAACCATATGGGCTGGAGTGTGAAGGCTTCTTGTACTTAGTTGAAAACACTTTGTTTAACATAACTTTCATTTTTACATAAACAAATACCTTTATTGCAATGGTTAACTCACACCAAAAAACAAAAGAGAATTACATAATTATTTTGTCAAGGAATAAAGTTTCCCAGAAAACAACCATACCAAAGCAAAGAGAGCCAAACTGTTAGAAAACACTGGGTAATTCTGATTTTGTGAGTAAAATAGAGATGCTGTACATTATTTCTTTAAGATTGCTTGCAGTTCCTCCAGATAGCAATTTAGAAATGTTGAACGAAGTGTGCTTTTTTTTGTTGCCACACTCACAGCATCTCATGGGTTTCCTGTGGAGCTGCCCCAGCAAGCTCTGTCACCCCAAAACTTGCCTTGCTCCTGGCCCTGCTTCTCCTCACCCGCTTCACCTTGTTCTGATCCCATTATGTTGTTCAGCTGCACAGCAGGCAAGGCATTCGGGGGTGTCAATTCAAATTGAAGATTTTCTTTCCTTTTTTTTTTTTTTTTTTTTTTGTAAAGCTGCCATCAACTATTTATAAATGATTATATAGATGCTGGAGGAAATTAATCTGCTAACCAGATAAAGGGGGTAATATGAGGCTCATTTATTCTTCTCTTTTCCTGGCTTTCTCCAAAATCAATTGGACTCTGCCTACTGATGCCTACTTAATTCCCAGACGTTTCTGAGTGGATCAGATATGTCATTCAGAAGTTATTACAGCCCATCCAAAAAAAAAAAAAAAAAGCAGTTTCACAAGGTTAGGAAATCATTAAGGGCTGACTTGACTTAAACTTTTGTAGTAGAAAATGATCTTTCTTAAGGATTTTACAACTTACTGTATTTAATGGTAGGTAGGGGAATATGATCAGTTTCTGTTCAATGAAATAGATTGTAAATCTAGAATTGCATTTTCTAATGCCTTTAGTATCTGCCATCACTAAAGAATTCTAAATCTTTAGGTTTTTGGAAAAACAACTTAGACTTATACATGGAATAAAGATTTTGACCAATCCCATCCCTCTAACCTCTTCAGGTTTGGCACTTAGCACTCTGTTTTTTACTTGGACTTCAAAAACCTTCAAAGAGCCTGGCCCTAGAGCCCTAACACACGATCCCTGGATTGATCAGGAGGTGATGGTCCCACTCCCAGGGACAGCTCTCCTAGCATCTTCTTGCTTCCCTTCCAGTCTCCGTGTCTCTCACTATAGGTTTGTCCATTGGACCACTCCTATTTATTCTTCATATCAGTTTGACTTCTAGTGTCAGTAGCCTTGAATCTGCACATTCTGCCTTGACGTCTCCACTGGTATTCTTCCACCTTCATCTGCACCACCAGCTTCTGCTCTTAAATAGTCTGCCAGATTCAGCAAGATGAGAAGTAAACATCATGAAACAGTTGCTTCAAAATCCCACCCATGTTCTCTGCTTAAAGCTGTTTAATGACCTATCCTTATTTCCTCTATTGTCTTTAAATATATATATAATTTTTTTGCCTCTGAGGTACAGTTTACCTGTGGCCTGTTCTTGGCTCTGTCCTGATTTCCTTCTTCTCTTCCCAAGTGCCTCGTGTAAGTGTCTGTCTGTCCCCTCTGACTTTCTCCTCCTCCCACCCTTGCTTTGAACGTGCCAGGCAATGTCAGCTCTGAGGATATGCAAGTGGAGATTTTCAAGTTCAGTAAACCTCCATCCAAAATGATTATTAATAATTAAAAGTCACAAAGAGTGTTTAAATCACAGATTTCCTTGTATTTACAAGGAACTGCTCTGTCCTATGAGACAGGAGAATGATAAGGAGAGAAGAAAAATGCAGTAATCAGAGCATGGGACTAACATCTAGGTCAGCATAAAGCTCTGTTCCTTATAATACCCACTGGGTTTCTACCAGTCTGCACAGACAAATAAGAGGGAGTGGAGCTCAGAATAGGACACGCAGATCCTACCCATCTGCTCCAAGTCATTATAAAACTTCCTCCTACACAGGGAGAATTAAAAAAGAAAAAAAAAAAAAAAAAGAAAAAAGAAAAAGGAAAAAAGATAAAGGCTCATGAAGAGGGATTTAAAAAAAGAGCAGGAGCCGTTCTGTAGGGCCCTGCAGGCAGGTCACTGGCTTCAGTGCTCGTCTCACCTGCGGGCACAGCACTTGGCCGCAGTGTGGGGCACCTTTATGAGGGGAGGACTAATTTCTAATTTCATCACTTGTGGCCTTCAAAATCACTGCCACAAGGACGCTGGTGGCAGCTGACCTGGCAGTGGGCTCGGTGTACGGAGCCCCGTAGCAGGCTGATGGCCAAGGTTGGCCACCCAGGGGGCTTTGAGCCTTGTACACTGATGCTCCGTGCTTCCAAGCATCGTACCTTGGAAGTAGCTCATAAACAAATGCCTCTGAGTTGTTTTTTCTTCTAATGTAAACATAATTAATACCAGTGATCTTCCCACTTCATCACTTTGGGAAATCTTAAGTTACCAAATCCCCTGATGTATGAATTGTAGCTTCTATTGATGTTTTCAGAATATCTAATGTGGTGGGGACTCACTGAGCTCTAGATACCATCATATTTGTGTCAGAAATTACAATATTCTGTGTTTATTGGAAAGTTGCCTTTTCTAGCCAAACTGGACATCACTTACATGACTTTTCTGGGAGAATATTTACACTATTTGGGGCTTTGATCTGATAACTTTATATTTATAATGCTATTCCATTTAGTCTATTTATTTTATGTTGAAAGAGCACTTTAACAATTAATATTTAAAAAGTGGGTATCAGAAACAGTAGGGAAAAAAAGAAAATGCTACCGAAAACCAATATCCATCTGCATGTTTTTGCTGTGCCACCTGTGTACGGCTGTATCACCTCTTCATTACAGAAGTAGCCTGCTTCTGTTGTCCCCACCTCAGTTTAAGATGATGGTAAGAAACTTTATTTAAATGCCATGTTTATTTTATGGCATGAAGCTTAGAAATAATTTAGTGTTCGTGTATAAAATGCTCTGTATTTTGTAATCTCGAAGGAAATAATCCACGTAGGGGAAGGAGTGAGTAGTGCTAAGAATCTGCTCAAGTGTCTGTGATGTGAAAAGCATATGGAGATCTACCGGATAGCTCATGTTTTCCATTAAAAATAAATAAATAAAGTTCTGACTGCATATTTTTGTGCTCTGATTGAATGGTAAAGACACTTGAACTCATGCTGCCCTTGAGCAGAAACTAGCACCTCGGTCCTCTGGTGCGTACCCGTGTGCTGTGGGTGATGTGCCCAGGTGTGTCAGGCAGGGAGGCACTCGGGCAGTGGGGTTGGGGCTGGTGTCAGTAGGTTTACCTCACACCTAGAAATGGTCAAACCAAAAATCAGCTTTGGAAAAAGGTTGTGGAGACTTTTTCCTCCTTTTTAATCAGGAAAAAGAAACCCACTTGTCAATGTGTCACGTTTACGAAGAGAGTCGATGCAGGGGCAGAAGTCAGAGCTGTCTTTGGAAAACTGTTGAAGTGAGTTGGCTGCCAGCTGCAGTCAATCATGAGGTTCAAAAGAGATTTTCAACTTGTGAATATGCAGGAACAGGTGAACGCAGCTAGGTTATATCCTTGTCAAATACGAGAGCCCAGAATACTGATAAGCCATCAAGTCATTAACGACCATTTGAAATGGAGTCACTTCAAATGAATGGAAATTAATGGAAATGGGTAATGGAAATCATTGGCTTCAACAGAGATATAACGTGTTTAGTTTACATGTGTCTTAATGGAAATTGATGATCCTCATTTGGAATTTAATGGAATTCCTGCAGTCTTATTGCAATGTAATAGAAAATAATATTCTGTAATTGAAAATCAATTTGGATAATTCCTATTAATAATTAACACTCCTATCTCAGAATTGTCTAACATCTGTAATTTAGTGTAAGGGAAGAAGTGCATCTGACAGCGAGGTGAAGCTCAGCTCTGGATTTCAGGTGTGCAGGCTGTGGAGAAAACCTGGAGCTCACCTGGTGTTCCTGTTCTGGGAGGGTGCAGCTCCCATGGGCTGTGAGAGATTTTTTTGTTGTTGATGGAATCACATCTGGCCTTCTGCCCTACAAAATTAAGCAAAATAACATGTTTGTATGGGATCTGTATTTAGGACCCAGCTAAGAAAAAGCTTGCTCAGAAATGCTCTACCTTAGTGCTTAATGTCAGCAGAATTTGAGCACGATTTGTGTGAACTGACATAGAAGTGGATAGGAAATGAAGCATGGGTTAAGCTACCTCTTCCCTCCCTTACGTTGCCATAGTCCTGGCACTGCCAACTTGTTGTATTTCATGTCCAGCTGTCACTTTTCCTTCAATCTTTACTGGGAGGGCTGAGGGCCAGGCTCCTGCTGAGGGTGGCTGGTGGTCCGAGGCCATGGCCCTTCAGCTGCCCTGTGCTCTAATGCCAAAGATCAGGAGGGAAGGAAGACTTTTCCTATTATTTCTCTTGTCTGAGAATCAAAAGATGATGTTGGCCATCTCTTTTGGGTGGATTTCTCTAGGCCCTTGTAGAGTGCAGATGTTTCACACTCAACCAGATATCTAAAAGAAACATGCCCACCTGCCTGGTTCTTTTCCCACTGAGTGGTGAGGGAACCTCACTTACCCGTGGGTGTCTGTGCCAGGCATGTCAAACACTGGCCAAGATAAAGCCCGTCACGTTTCCTGTCTGTATTTCTGCATCTCCTAGCAGCAGCTAGGAGTCACGGAGTTGGCAGCGTGCACTGCAAGCCTTTCTCTGTCTGTAAAAGGGGAATAAAGCAACGCAGTCTCTGTCAGCCCTGCAGTCCATACACATGTGTTGGGTGACATTTGCTAGCAATACGGCTGGGTTGTGAACTTACAGGGGGAGCTTTTCTGTGCTGTGCAGCGTGCCCTGAGCTGAGGTCTGCTGCTGCACTTGATTTCAATTCTGAAAGATGTTGTATTCCTATATTCCTGTTCTGAAAGCTGTATATTATAAAAACGACAAAATCCATCAGCTTGCCATGAAATGTTTATTCTTTTCAGGTTATATGGGTGGGTCGGGGAATGAATGTCATGGTCCAGATTAAAACTATATCTCTATTTTGAGCATTATGCAAAGGCCAGCAAAACCCTGGGAGTTTGCTTTGTACAAGGAGAAAGATCAGCACTTCACTGGATTTGGCTGTTAATTTCCCAATTCAGTGAACAATTGTGCTCCCGAAGAGAATGGCAGTACAAAATGCATTTCAGCTGATAAGTAATGGCACTATATTGCAAGTATTTTAATTGAGGAGCTTTTTCGTTCAGGAGACTTGTACATTAGCAGCATTTAACAGTACAAGCACCCATTTTCCATTTCATTTTCAGACTACCAATTCTAAATAATTCAAAAATAATTCCCCTGGATGCAACTTTTGTCAGTCTCTACAATGAGATTATTAAGCAGCGTGCCGCTTCGGCAGTAGCTCCCTTCCTAATTACATATTCAGTTCCACAGAAATCCCCCTTTCTTTTTAATTACTCTTCGACTTTTGATCTACAGAATTTTATGGCTACCAGTCACTGCTTTTACTTTTTCCTTTATTTCCTCCATTAAACTGATATACTGAATGGCTTTTCTCAGAAACTTTCTGTATTCTTGACCTGCAGAGTGACTGTAGAGCAGCAGTCCCTTCTGCTTTTTCACTTGAGCTTGACAGGGAGACTTTTAAACACCATGTGTCGGTCTGCTTTATTAGCCAAGTGTAGATAACTCTTAGTTCCCCTGAAGACGAAATTGGTTTACGTCATGTAGGCTGTTCTGTTCAGAGGAAGAAATGCCAGTCCTGGTTTTTGAGGAGAGGCAGGGATCTGTCACTGGATTGCCTGCGTATACCTCTGGCGGTAGCAGATATTAAAATTTATGAATGATGAAAATGGTGAACAGTGCTTATAGTTTTATTTAATGAATTCTAACTTCATTGGGTGACTAAAATAATTTTTGTTCAAAATTGTCTGAAGTGTGCAAAAATCATCATCAGTCTTTCCAGTGGGCTGTGGCTTACCAGGCAATTTGTTCTGGCTGCGATCCATCAAGGCACTCAGCGCCAGGGCTGCTTTGCCTCAAGAACCAGGTCTGAAGGACTCAGCTGGCACACAGCGAGTGCTTCACCTGGGGATGACACCCATGGGGAGCAGAGCATTGAGGCGTGGGAGGTGCTGCCCATAGCTTGCCAGTGGGTGCAGGGCTTGTGCCTCCAAACCTTGCACTCCAACCGCTGCTGCCTTGCTCAGGTCTGCCTGGCTCGAGCAATTTGGGGAACTTTGCAATCAAATCACTCAACTGTGTCTTCAGGATTAGACAGTAGTAGCTGAAAGAGGATATTCAGGCACGCAGTCTGAAACATTGGTACCTAAGTGCCACTGATTTTTTCTTTTTTTTTTTTTTTTTTAGACTTGGCTTAGAATTTAACAAGAGCTTGCTTATTGAGCTTGGGGAATTTTTTATGAGTTCAAAGTTAAATGTTTCTTCTGGATCCCCAGACAGGCATTTTACACCTACCTTTCTTCCATTTCAAACAGCAAATGGCATTAATTTCATCACGAAACCTCAGATTCACCAAGTACTACTTAGGATATTTAGTTGTTTTTAAATAAATCAGGTGCATTATCTGTATGGTCAGCGTGAAGAAGGGTATGATGTGGATCAATGAGATAATGCAGGGCTTCCTGCCCCATGTGATGTGGGTAACTTTCAGTCTTGAAATGTGCCCTGTTTTGTACTGTTTTACTACTAGTTTAAATCAAAGGTACCCAGATATTATAGGGAGCTTTTACATATGTGCGTGATTAATATCATCTGTGCATAACCTGGCAGTGTCCAGGGGATCCTTAAAGTATGGCAACATCAGAAACTGGAGACAGTGCGACAAGCTCGCTGCAGACTAGCATCCATATAATATCTCTTCAAATGCTTATCTGAAAATGTAACGTATACTGTTCTGAGCAGAAAACTGACATTCCCTGAAAAACAAGGGAGGAAAAAAAAGAATAATTGAAATAAAAGCATAGCATCTGCTTTGAAATATTCACCACAGTTAGAGTAGCTGTAGGAACTTCAGAGGAAAATGATTCAGTAGAAAGTTTCAAAGACTCTATTAGATGGTGAAGTTATAAACTTTTTTCCCCCGAGGATGCTGCTGAGGTAGCTGTGTATTTCATCATCCCTTATTACTTCTCCGTGCTGCACTGTGCCTGTATGTAGTTGCTCTCAGGTCTTGGCACCCCCACTAGTACTCTCCATAGTAAGGGAGTGTGACGTATCTTGGCTGCAGTCTTTACATGTTATGTGCTCAGGTATTTACAAGTTTACTGACACTGAGGATGACTTCTAAAACCACACATTTCTCCACTGCCTTTTATTTTGAGTCATCTCTTTCTCCAGCAGTGTGTGTAGATGAGAAACTTGGGTTTATGGGTCTCTTAAACACATTCCTAAGTGGTAGAAATGATCGCTGCAGAGACAGGGTCAAAACCACTACATGTACAAGTAAATGAAGTCAGTTCCTCTTCCTCCCCTGCCCCTCACCATTTCCACAGAATGAAGTTTTGAGGAGCTTCACAGGCTTGTATCAGATTTTTAGAGGTAGGTGTTACACACGGAGAAGTGCTGCAGGTAATTACCGAGGGAGCCGCTGTGTCTCACGGCACCCATGGCAAGGATACCATCATCTCTGGCTTCTTATTTTTTTAAACAAATCAATGGCTCAGGCAAGGAATGCAGTAGAGAGCAAATTGATTTAATGTTAAGTGACCTGTTTTTTTAATACATTTTTAAAGTATATATTTTCTGTCAAAACACTGTTTAGATGAAAAGTGCCATTTCTGACTTGATTCTTTCTGAAGCAGATGCAGGTAAAAGAAAAGCCTTCATTATCATGCGTGTTAGTAATAGCTTTTCCTCTTTAACTTGGATGGAGCTGAAGCTATAATAATAATGCTACATGGGAATGATTTTCTCTAGGTGGGGAAAATAAGGTGTTTTCCTATTAAAAATATCATTTTATGTGCAAGCTGCAGAAGTGCAATTAGGTGTCAGTAATTTCAAAAGAGATGGTTTCTGAGCTGGTTTCTTTGCTCTATCCAGCAAAGCTCCGAGGTTCAAACAGTAAAAATAAATAAAATCTGCTGGAGATGTAGCAACCACCCCACCTCCCTGCCCTTCACCCCATAGCATGCCTCTCAGTGTGGGCTGTCCCTGGTCGGGCTTCCCACCTGGTCTGGGGATGAACACCCAAGAGGGACAATTGAAATGGTTTTAATATGGATAATCTTCTGTCCTTTTAGTGGCAATGTGAGACCTTTATGCTCAAGATGAGAAATCCAGCCGTGATGCACGGGGCAGGCCTTCACGTCCTCCAGGCAGAGGCTGCTGGAGGGAGGAGGCTGCCTGGGAGGCAGAGCTGGAAGCACTGTAACTGATGAGGCAGAGCAGGACAGAAAACCATCCTGGGAGATAAATGTGGGAGAAAAAAAGATCTTTTGGAGATGCTTTCTCTGAAGTGCATCCATTTGCTGAAACAGAATCAGCCAGAAGAAACTTATGATCAAAGTGTGTGTGATAGAAGACAATGAAAGTAAAATGGGAGATTAAATGCATTAGGCACCGTGCAGAAAGGAGCGATGGAGGGCTCTGAAGCTGGATGAAACTAGAAAAGCAAAGGCACTGAAGTAAATGAAAAGATGAAACAAGCAGTTACCATGGAAAAAAAAAAAAGGGCTCACTGGCATATGTGTGGGGGGGGAAAGCAGGACAGACAACTTCACACTTTTTTAAATAACAGGAGGCACATAAAAGTAGTGCATAAAACCTGAAAATATTCATGTGGAATATATAGGCCATAATTAACTAGGAACAGTGTACGAGCAGGATCATGACATGGTGTAGGTGCAACTGAGCTGCTGGGTCAACTCAATAGGCAAACGTAATGCATGGAGGGAAAGGGAAAAAACCATGGCAGTGAATTCATGTCCCAAAAGACAAATATTTATGAATAAGCAGGACTTGAGGACGGTGACCGACGGCTGCTGAGGCACACGGGAATGTGGATGGGCTGCGAATCCACCCCCACTGTGGCTCTGATGCTGAGGGGATGGAAACGAATGGAAATGAGTGGGGTTAAATTGGTGGAGTCGCTCTGGTTTAGAAGAGGATTTGTCAGTGCATCATATACTTCATCATAACTCATTGTACAGGTGCACATGCCAGTTAGCTCACCGGAGGTAGGATCTCTTCAATATAATCTTAAAATATATATTTATACGTGGTTATTTCATGAATTAAGTTCCTCATCGCTGATGCCTTCCTGTGGTGTTAGACAATTCCAGCCAGTCTTATATTACTATAACAAAGACTGGAGGCAGCTGTCATTAAAAATAGTACAAAGCAGCTGGAAGATGATGATTTATTAGGGTGTGGGCAAGGGCACGTGGTACTGCCAGGGGGAGGAAGGTGCCCACGAGGCTCCAGCAAAGCCGTCCTCCTCTGGTGCAGCTCCCCAGTGATGCCAGCCGAGTGTCTCAGGCTTTCTGATATAGAATAACACAAATGTTCTTTCTTCACAGCTATAAAAATGTTATTAAGAGAAGGTAGTTCGGAAGTACTGAAGTTTTATAATGTATAAGTTTTCTACCATGGAAGTATTTAAATTGCATTTTGTTGCTCATGATGAATCTGTCACCCCAGAAGGAGCCGATCTCCTGAGCTCAGCTCTGCAAAGATTAAAAAGGCTCTGCCACGGGTTCATATATTTCAATCTTCTGTGACTCGCTAGGCAGCATTGCCAGGTACGGGAGCTAAGTGGGTAAGGAATTAGCTATTTATTTATTCCCTTCACCTGGCGCATTCCCAGCAGGGGTATCACTGCCTGAACACAAAGTGGCTGGAACTAAATCTAATGGCGCACCCCCTGATTTTAATAACTAAGTTTTCCTTGATGATGGAAGAGAACGTGTGACTGTGCACTGACACAGTGGTATGTGCAACCACCGTTACCGTCTCTCCTCTCCTCATCGGGCCCCCGGGCTCCCAGCACTGTGCAAGGCCCGTGGGATGCTGGCGCTCCGCTCAGCCCTTGTTCCTGCACTACCGGTGCTGTTCATCTGGAAACGATGGCAGTACTGGCTGGCTGCGGGGATTAATCTGCAAAAGCACCAATGGAAACTGCTCTAATATTCTCAGCCATCTGCTTATCAATTGCTGTGTGTGGTAACAGGATTAAGGAGCTGAGCGAGGATGCTGGAAGAGAGCACCGGAGTGGGAGGGAGGGCTGCACGGCACGGGCACAAAAACATCCTCATGCACGGCAAAGGCGGGGTGTTGTCTGACTCTGCTCTTATCTAGGAGATCTCATTAAAGAAGAGTGTGGCCTGCATCTCAGTGTGCAACCCTCTTTACTTGTACTTTGAAAATGTAGATGACTTGTTCTTGAACATCTTCGAGTAGCCTGGTGACTCATCAGCTGTTGAACTGGTGAAAGCTTCGTGAGAAGGAGCCTGCTTGTTGAAGGATGACTTTCAAAATACGTTCTTTACAACATAATTGTCATGTTTGATATATTTCCCAGTTTTTGTAGAAAACGTCATGCCTTTCTAAACCCAATCCGTATGGCTATTTGAAAGCGATATAAAATATCAAAATGGATAAAAAGCCAGTGACCAGAAATCTGTGTTGTTGTTTTTGTTGTTGTTGTTGTTGTTGTTTTGTTTTGTAAAGGAAAAAGGCTTGTAGCTATTTATTTTATATAGTCCAAAACATTATTGTGGGAAAGGAAAATAGGAGAGAAAGCAGATTAAAGAAACTTTTCTGAAACCGCAGTGTGCCCTTGCCACAGACATCGCTACAGGTGCTCGCTCAGCCCAGGACAGGAGGCCAGGGGCAGCCCCATATCCCTGTCCCTGCTCCCCCATTCCCAGCCTTTGCTGTTGTGCACTTGGATGGAATCAAAATGTTTTTTAGGGTAAGACTGCCCCACAGATGGAAAGCTGACTGTGGTAACCTTTTATTTTTTTTCTTCTTTGCCAGGGTAGCTATTGATTTCAGATGGAATAATATTTTTAAAAGGATTCAATGGGGATAATGAAACAGGAAGGAGCTTTGCTGTGATATATCAACCTATAATCTGTAAATCAATGAAAAACTTTACTTAACGGTTTGAAAACTAAATGGATTCAATCTAATTAACTCTAAGCTGTAAAAGATATTTATGAGAATTAAATTTTAATACATATTCCCTGAAGGCAAGGTAAAGCATATTGTCTCCTTAACAAAGATTGCATCTCCTGTTTGCTCCCCCCTGACTCAGAAATAAGTGTGGGTGGAAAGGAGAAAGGGAACCTGGGGAGCTGCAGGTGCCTTTGGGGGCCCTGGGTGAAGCCTGGCTGTGGCTGCAGCACGGAGAGCATCCTCCTGCAGGAGCGACAGGGGTCTGCCACCTGCACAGTGCTTGGGCTGAGGCTAGAGGCAGGCAGACACCCCCAGTCTGTTAACTTTTGCTCCTGTGTCACTTGCTCTCATGCATAAATACATACCTGTTCTTCTTTGACCCTCCCTGCTTTGGGTTTGTGGGAGTTCATTCAGAACACTTCTTCGCAGCTGGAAAATGCACCAGTGGGTTTCTCCGGTGCTCTGAGGTCTGTAAACGAGGAGCGTTGCTCAACCATATGATTGTTTTATTGCCCAGGTTACAGAGGACAAACTTCACTAGCCAAAGAAAAGAATGCACGAATTGATGTAGTTAGGTTTTACTGTAACATACTGGCTTTGTTTAGCCAAGATCCTGATGTTCCAGATGAACTTTTACTTCTGTGTGTGAGGACCACACATCTCTAGGGCAAGGCATGGTTTCAGGTCTGGCTGTAGCTCACCTGGCACCTCTTTGCTTCGTCCTCACAAGCAGCTATGATGGTGTGGGAGCGGTGCTGGGGAGAGCCCCAGGGAAATGTTGGAAAGCATCAGCAAACTGGGTCATTGCAGAAGAGCGCCGTGTTTTCCTGCCTCGTAGAGCACCAGGTTGCTTGATCCATTCTCTGTGAGGACTGAGAGCTCTCAGAGATGTCCTCAGACACACACACATGCTTTTAGGGAGATCTCCTCAGACACACACGAATGCTTTTACCTGACTAACCCAAGGTAAACTAGAGGAGGGAGCACAGAACAGTGAGAGATGCTGTGTGCGTGACCCTGGTAAGCAGCGTGTGGCCAAGGTGTTGGGAGAGCCTGGTGGAAGGGAGCTGTGATGCTCTCTGAGCCGGGCCCTGCTGCATGCTTCCAGTCACTGCTCCGTGATTTTCAGTGCTGGATTGTGGCTCGGGGCGAGCTGTGTCTTGAGGTGGGTAATGCTTGTGGGTACGCATGTTTATGTAACATGCAGACATGATATATTTATAGTTTGTCACTGTACAGCCAAGCATCTGTTCTCAGCCGTGACATAATTTATCCTTCGATGGAGATTTGGGTGGGTTTGTTCTGAATCAGTGAGCAGAAAGCCAAGATCTCATCTTCACCGTATGCCAATGTATTTCCAGCGTTACCTGTCAGGAGCACAGCAGCCCATCCAAAACCTGGCAGAGCTGCGCTGCTCCCACGGACGCTGGAGTCTGTTATTTATTTTATTTGCCTGACACCAGCTGCAGTCTTGTCTAGCTGCCTTTACAAATGAAATTACATTTCGTGTCTTGGAAACACAGTGCATGAGCCTCTTTCTGAAAGGTTTATTCATTTTTCTCCTGTTTCCCTTTTCCAAACGTGGGCTGTCCCACAGCAAGGGGAGATGTCTGTGTGGGTGCTGCAGGGGCTCCCCGTGCCCCTCTGTGCTCCGCAGGAGAGGGCTCCACGCGTTGTGTCTGCTCCGAGAGCAGCTGGGTCGGGTCTCTGGAGGAAGAAACATCCTTGGTACCTTCAGCCTGCTGCCTTCCCCAGCAGGGTGAGCAGTGGGGTGGCAGCTCAGCCCTCTGCTGTGCTTGGAGAGGCATGCAGGGGTTTCACCTTGTCTCAGAGCCCCACTGCTTTGGGGGTCTGCAGTGAAAAATGGAGCTGGGCAGTGGATGCTGCTCAAGCGTAGTTTTCTGTCTGAACGTGGATGTGGCTCATCGTGCCTCTGTTTAGCTTACTCTCCAACTGATAGAGCTGAGATCAATGCACTGAAAGGACTGTGCGTGGTGACACTGTGATGGTGAGAACCGTACAAGCAGCACTACCAGAGGTACGGGCTGTGCAGAGGGAACCATTGCACATCCACAGTATCTCTCAGTTTATTTAAAAAAAAAAAAAAAATACAACACCAATGCATACTTGAATATAATAGACAAAACACATGGTTGTCTCCATCTTTGAACGCTGATATCCCATTTTGACAGCAGCCCCCCCTCCTGCTGAGGGTGCCTCACGTCAGACATGCCGTGGTTCGGCTCTGGTGCAGGAACAGCCAGGACGCGGAGCCCTGCGATCTCCAGAGGGAGCTGTCGGGGCTCAGTGGGAATGCTGGCCCAGGGGTAAAGGCTGTCAAACAGCAGCAATATATTTTGCCCAAATGTTCAGACCAATGGGCCAAATTTAGCATCTGTCACGTTTCTTCTTGTATGCGATAGAGGAATAAGTGTTATTTATGGAGAGCTGTAACGGGGCTGGAGTGAGCTGCTCTGCAGGGCAATCTGAGCACGAGTGAGGATGGCAGCGCCTGTCCCAGTAAACACCAGTGAAAAGCACACAGAATCCTCATTGACGAGCAAAGGGTCATTGTGGGGGTGCTGCTCCAAGGGAGAGAAGCAATTACTGGGTGTGAGGCAGCTCTGCGGTGCTCAGAAGCACTGGAGGCTGCGCTGCTGTGCTCAGGTGGCTGCTTCAGGGTAGCTACCCCTGATAGTATTTTTCTGGTAGATTCAATACAGATGGATGTGACCTGTATCACGTTTTTCTGTTACAGAAAAAAAAAACAAAACTCCCTTTTAAGCACAGAAAAATGAGTTAGAGATTAAAAAACAAAACAAAACAAGACAAAAAAAAAAAAAAAAAAAAAAAAAGAAGAAAAACCTCAGAAGGATCTAAAATAACATTGCAGTAATTGGCAGAAAAGACAAAAGCTGATGAGAGTCTTCCAGGCTTGTGGGTCTGTCCAGTCCATTCACCAGTGCCCCAAACCTGTATCACTTCTGTTTCACCAAATTTTCTGCCCAATCCACTGGTGGCTGTGGCTGCTGGAGACTACCTGTCTGTTGTAGTGAGGTAAAATAACGTTCAGCTTTCCCAAAATTAGGTGTGGGAAAAGCATCACCTTTTTGAGGCTTTGCTTCTCTTTTTTCATCTCGGTCTGATTGAAAACATACATGACAATGCCTACCAGCCTTTTCCCAGCTGTTGAGGCATTGAGTTTTTCCATCTGAACACCTTGCCCAGGACTGCCAGGCTGCTGAGCAGCTCCTTTCACTTCTGGGTGTTTGTGCCCTGTTTGAAGTGTTGTCTAAAGTATTCAGCTGGGGGAAAATGTGCAATTCTTTGCATTTCTCTGAGCTCTCCGTGCTGAACCTCTCATCTCGGTTATTCACCTCAGGTTGCTTTTGGGTTTTCTTTGAGTTTTGCAATTAAATATATATCAAAAGCCTCTTCTCATTCTGACATACCTTAGACTTAGTGTATTCAAGCTCTCCTGTTTTCCCTGGCGTAGCTAGCGGAGGTAAGCCACTGGTTTTGTAAACCGACTCGGCAGTTGGCTTTGCATGCGTTGCATTATAAATGCTCTGCAGCGGGGAGATAGCTTCTGCATTTTTCAGCCTCAATAACCAGGGCCGGGTCCGCACACAAGCGTGAGGGCTGGGAGGTGTAGAGGATCGTGCCTGAAACACAACTGCCACAACCCTGCCCCTGTGCGCAGTGCCTCGGAGGCTTGTTCCAACACTGGTGGGCAGCACGTGAAAATGGCTGAGGGATGGAGTAACAGCTCCAGGCCTGTTCCCTGACTTCCCTCCCGGGCCCTGGCTGCTCCTAGAACTCCCATTTCTCCCAGAAATAACAGGAGCTTGGAGAAATGGTAGTTCTGGTAAAAGAAGCCCTCTGTAGAGCAGGCATCGTGGAGCGGTTTGACATGCCAAGATACATGACACAAATCCCAGCTGTTCCATGGTGAATTGCTGGATTTCTGTCCTGCCTTTTCCAAAAGCTGTTAACATGGATGAGGAGAAAATAGTGGTTCTTAAGTAAGACAAAAATTAATGACGTGTTTATTCTTTCAGGGCATTCCTAATCCAAGCAGTTGCTAAAGACTTGAGACCAATATAAGCAACTTCGGGTGTCCCAGGGTGTGTGTGCTGTTAATTTTTCAGACTACAATGATATTTTTACTTAGTTTTCCCCTGCCCTTGAAAGAATCTCGAGCAGGGACAGCTGCTGGTTTTCTTTAAATCAGGTATTGGGTAACCAAGTATTGCCTGTAACTGTAGCTATAGGGCTGGCTCAGCTGGGTAGCTGGGCACACCTTAAACTTTGCGTGTCTCACTGCAGTGAGAGCTCAGTGATGACTGTGCTGTGTTTGTTGGAAGAATAATTCACCCATCATATGAACAGAACCCCCGGGAAAACTTTAATAATTTATTTGTATGTATTTGAATCATTTCAAAATTGCTACTTAATCTGAATCTGGGCTGGAGATGACCGAACCTGAAGCTGGCTCCTCGTGCTGGTTTATGGGGGCGGGCCTGAACCTCGCACCGAGCTGCGCTGCGAATGAGGTGGTAGCGAGAGATGGTAATAAGAGGTTTATGAGATTATTAAGTTTATAGAGCAAGGAGAATGGGTACTAAATCAACATTTTTGGCAACTCGCCTTGCCAACTTTTTTCATTCCTTTGTTTGTATGAGGAACAAAGCATGTGTTTGCAAATGCTGCTATTTTTATTTTATTTTTTTTATCCTGCAGTAAAAATTTAGGGACAGACTGTCCTCAGTCCCCAGGTCTGACTAGGAAGCCATGCATTCAGATCCTGGGGGGAAAAAAGTCCTTTAATTTCTGCACCGTGTTTACTTGTCCTACAACTGTACCTTATGTGAGGGTACAGCTCGGCAGGATGTGCCCTGGGAAGCGTGAGGCCTGGGCTAACACCTTCTTTCTGTCTGCTTCGCTGTAATTAACCCAGCTTTTATGGTCTTTATATCAACTGCGTGTTTTGTTTTAAGTGGCTTTTTTGTTTAAAAAAAAAAAAGAAAAAAAAAAAGAAAAAAAAAAGAAAAAAAGCAGTTTAGTGATAAGTAGATTGTTCTCATTTTCTCCTAATGATACGGTGCTGTAATATTGTTAAATTGGCTTTCTCATTTACTCAACATCATTTTGAAATCAGATCTGAAAACATCTTTTTTCTTGCCTTCAAACCTTTATTTTAGTTTCCCTTTGATACTTTATTTTTATTAACTGTATCATTTAATTATGTGTACAGCATTTTCCAGACAGAACTTCTGTGAAGGAGTTTTTTCAACAGCTTTGTATTGTGCTGCAAATGAAATATGATTTTCTGTTCTTGAAGCCTAATACCGTATTTAAGCACACAATACCTCATTCACACACCGTGCACAATTAGCTGCTGAGCTTGTAGGCTAGGCATCCATTTACCTTGGGGCGCGTTGCTGCTGCTCGGGTGCTGGAAGTGCCTTTCTATTCCTGGCTTGCCCCTCGCAGTGCGGGCAGGGGGTGGGTGCCTGGGTGCCGGCTTCCCCCACCAAGCCAGATGAGCCGTGCCTCGCTGCTGCCACTCGCAATGACAGCACTTTGCTGTGCATGACATATTTTGCTTGATGTTTGCTGAACACGTTAGTGTTGGTGACTAGGAGAGGTGGCAAAGCAGCTCCTGAATGCTTGTTGGTCCGGTGCCCACTAGAGCCCACCTACTATAAATCATAACTTATTTTATGGGAGTTACTCTGGGCTGAGAGGGGTTTGGGGTTGGACATGAGGCTGGCTTTGCAGGTCCCATCGGTGCTGGAGGGCAGTGGCTCCAGCCTCAGAGCATCACCCAGTGGCTGTGGCTCCAGCTGAGCAAGGCACCTGGGGCTGAAGGCAGTGCATGAGGATGAGGGAGCCTGTCCATGCTTGCTGGTGATGCCTTTCACTTCCCTGCCTGTTTGTGGTGTGGGTTTCTTAGCGATCCTTTAAAAAAAAAATAAAAAAAGAGCAAATGCTTTTTGATGCTGTGAGCCATTTAAATCACTCTATTATCTAAAGACCAAGTGGTCACAGACTTCTCATATTCTCAGTTGGCATGTCTGCTCGGGTTGTTCCCTGTGAGGGCTGGTTGCTATAGAAGTTGCTATAGAAGTCCTCTTGGAGTGGCACATTTATGGAGAAACTTGCCAGGTTCCTAACTGTCTGTGAAACCTCTCCCAGCTCCAGGCCTGTGTGCAGCCTCTGTGCCCTAATTGGCACCAAACCATGCCAGCCCCGAGTGGTCCTACTCCTGGCCATGCTCTGTTTGAGGATGAACAGTCTCAGCATCTTCAGCACCCGAGGAGCAGTCTGGAAGCAGTTACAGATTAAGTTCAGTTTGTGTTTAAGTTAGGGGGGCATAAAGAAATCAGCTCATATAACTACTTGAAAAATGTTAAAATCAGGTTGACTGCTTGGCAATAGGTTTGCGTTTGAAAATGAGCAGCGTTACTGGTTTGATTTATATTTATTGCTACGTTAAAAGAAGCTGGATCAATGCTACACTACGTCCTCCTTATAAACAGGAGCTCTGTTTTGAATTATAGATGTAACGTCCTACTGACTGATAGGCAATCATCTCAGAGATGAAAAGGAAGCCGCTTCACTTCCCTGTTGGCAACTCGGGGACTTGCAGACCGTGCTGGTCCCTGTGGGTGCCCTCGCCCACCTGCCTGGGTGCCGGGGCTGAGGGGCATGGGGATGGGGCATCTGTGGGGCTTCGGCCACTTGGCCATGGGGGTGAAGAAGAAGCAGCTGTGGGCAGCTGGCAGGCACAGAGGGAGAGGCAGCAGATAGCTGCCGAGGGAGGATGGGGTTGTGTTCTCAGGGGCGCGAGGAATCCTGGCTGCACGAGGCCACCCAGAGCTGCCCGTGCCCATCAAGCTGGCACCTCGCTGCCCCGTGGTGAGGGCAGAGGGCTCGAGGTGCTGCTGAGCAGAGCAAAGGGCAGTGGGGCTGACAGCTCCCATCTTTCCTCCCCATGCAAAAGGTGGAAGAGGCATTGTTTGAAGCATCTGCTTCGGCATTGCTGAAGCTGTTGCTGGATTCATTCCAGATGAATTTAAATTGGAAGGTGTTGCAAATGCCAGATGGAGTAGGGATATGTAACAGAGTCATGAAAGGCTTGGAAATGTAGGCAATATCTTTAAAGATAAACCCAGAAAAATAAAAGCTTCACAGGCCTTGAGGGGAAGAATCCAACGCCCCAGCCCTCAGTGGGCAGGAGCTGCATAAAAGGAGCAGTGACAAAAGATGCAGTGGTAAAAGCTGATTGCAGAGCAGGTCGGAACATTTTCAATACTGTTTTTTGTCTAAATACATCTGTTTCACTGTTGTTGAACACTTTTGTTCCGTATTGCCCTATTAATACCGCTGCAGCTTTGATGACTAAGAAAAGCAAAAAACAAACTCCTTCTCCCCCAGGCAGCTCCACTCTGTGCCCTGCCTGCTGCTGCGGGAGGTCGGGTGGGCAGGGGACTGCAACCCGTCCTGCCGATATCTCACCTCGCGTGCTAGCTGCTGGGCTGGCAGCGTACGTCTGAGGACTAGTCTTGAGCTTATGAACAGATGCAAATATTTTTTGTCCAGTTGGATGACAAGAAAATTGCAATTTCAGTGAGAGACGGTTATTATTGTTTGTTAACTATGGTAAGTTAGACCTGTCACAGCTGGGGGTGTATATTCCCACCTGAGGGAAGTGCTCTCAACAATTGATAGTACTGGATTTATAAATAAGTTTCTTAGGCATCTGCTCTGCTGGTTGGGCTCACCAAAACCAGAGAAACTCAGCTCCATCTCTTCCTTACCCTTGGCTACCACTAGCGCCTCCTCCCACGCTGCTTCTGTATAATGGCATTTCTCCTGGAGCTGGTGCCCTTTGTATGTAGGGTGACAAAAACAATGTTTGCGAAAGGCGCTTTATTTAAAAAATGAAAAACAAAACACAGGAAGCAAGTAAGAGATGGTCCTTGAAGAGTAAAACGAGGCTTGTTCTGAAGTGCTCCTTTCACATTGCCATGTTCATTTTGCTTTGAAATAGCCATTTGCAGTGTTCTTTTTGCTCCTTTTTGACTGTTTATGTATGTGGCATGCCATAATTTCATTAAATTATTAACGTGGAGGATGATAAAGGCCTGTGTGGATAGCTAAAGTACATCGCTTACTTGTTTTTGATGCTTTCCAACCTTGTAGAGAAACACATTTGGCAAAGGGCCTGTATAAATAGTTCATAACTCTCACTGAAATCAGTCACTCGGTGTCAGGGCACTTGGAGTGGTTTTGTCCTTTGACAGTCATCTCAAGGCAGAGCTGAGCACCAGAAATGCTGCGGAGCCCTGGGGAGCTCGGCTGCGCTCGTTTCTCTGCGCCCCGGAGAGGGGCTTCTGGGCTGTGCGGGGCCGAGCACTTTCCTCCTTCTTGTCTAGTACTGAGCTTCAGGTGTACTTTAGGATAAACTTTGTTTACCCAAAGTCCACAAGAATTGCAAATGCAATTCAAAAGAGTAACACATGCTCTGTAAACAAGGTCTGCCTCACCTCCATGCATCTCCTCCATGTGTGTGTTTGGGCAGCACCTGGGCGCTGGGTGGGAGAACTGCACAGAGATATTGGGGATGGTAGCTACTGGAACAGAGAAATCTCATTTTTACCAAGTACAGTAGGTTTAAATTAAAATCCTGAATTACATATTTGAATGTACATCACAAAAAATGTGGCACTAATTCAATATTCATTCTAGATGAAAGTCATTAAGAGTAATTATCTCCAGGAATAATTTTCATGAGGCTATTCCAATTTTCAGTGAGTATCCCTTCTCCAAAAAAAAAAAAATAAAAAAAGTTCAGAAATATTCTGATGCTTGTTTTTCTCCCAGATGATGATTATTTGCTAAATTCTGTATTCTACATTCTAATTTCTTCCTTTCTGGTGTTGCCATAGAAATCATGGAGCTGTCACAGCCTCGATGCTTTCGGTTTTACTTTATCCTTTGTAATACTGCGTCCAGTACCTGCACATTAATTTCTCAATAACATCAAGGGAATAAACACGCTGTGATTGAGCCATAATTGCATCACTTTACATCGTGCCCGCGGTTACAGGAGCTGACTGGCAGCTCTGCCCGCTGGGTCGGAGGGCAGTGGCCGGGCTTTGGCGCGCTCCGGCTGCAGCCACCTCGCCAGGGTGAGCTCCAGCTGCAGGGCTCGTCCGACACCGCTGGTATCGTCTGACCAGCAGGTGGAAGCAGAGAAAAAAAACTCCTAAAAACTTGCATGTTTCCATGCAGTGCAAAGATGCTGTTTGCTTTTAAAATTGCAAGCCATTAGAGGATGGAAAACACTGTAATTTCTCTGAGTCTTGCATCTGGTCCACAGCATCCTGATCTGAGTGACTTTTAAAATAACCTGCTCTGTTTCTGATTCTTACTAGTGGGGTTTTTCTGTTGTTGTTGTTTTTTTCCTTTTTCCTTTTTTTTTTTTTTTTTTTCACTCCATGCTTTTATTCATCATAAGCAACAAGGAAGTAAATTTGTACTTAGACCCCTATGTTTTGTTTTTCTATTTATTAAAGTGAGTTGGTGCTTCCCAGATATATAGCAGATTTTTGCTAAACATCTGGCATGATGTTAGGTACGCAGGTTCGGTGTTTAGTCCAGGCAGCTGTGGTCATTGGAGACTTGTGGCACTGTGACTCCTGCAGCCTGGCTGTGTGCAGTTATGAGTTACTTAAGGCAGGGTGGGCAGCTGCGGAGCTGTGGTCATCGTCAGCAACAGAAGACAGAATAGGATCAAATTCATAGATAGAATAGAATTCATTGTTCCCAATCAGTTTAACTTGATAACAAAATGCAAATTTGTATTGTGTTTCTTTTTCCACAAAGTGATTGAAGTTCTCTTTATTTTCAGTAGATTTAAGCTTTATAATCTGCAAGTGTTGGCAGTGTTTGCAAAGAAGGGAAAGAAAACATTATGAAAGGAAATAAATACATAAATGTTATGCTGTATGCATAACAAAAGTACATTTAAGCTTCAACATGTCATATAATCAATTGGCCATTTCATATACTGATGTCTTCCTGAGATCACATGCTTTAAAGGGGAATATCAATGTGAAATGTAGAAAGAGAACGAAGATCCCAAACGAGGAGTCAGTTCATTGTTTTTATGGCTGTTTCTGCCTTTCTCTGCCATATCTCAGTGTTAAATGCTCTGTGCATGAACATTTAGGAACAGGACATGACAAACTTCCCTGTCTTCAGTGGGTGGTGAAGAAAGCTGTGTATATTTTTATAGCAGAAAAGACAATCTACATAAATGTTTCAGGTAGAGGCAGTATAACAGACTGACAGAAGCAGAAAGGCAACAGCCCTTGCTGTTTAAGCTGGAAAAAGAGATCAGGTCATAGATTCTGCCGTTCTGATTCATGGCTCTAAAAGCATCTCTGTAAACTGAGTGGGACGGGTTTTGCCTAGTGAATGATCAAGACTTATATTCTTAAATCATTTGCAGATGTTTGTTATTTCTTCTAGTCCTAAAAAAAAAAAAAAGTTTCTAACCTTGCTAGTGTCACCTGAGGTGCAGCAGAGCTCTGCGAACAGCAGTTCTGGCTCAGCTAACAGGAGTGATCCTCGTATCAATCCTCGCTCTATGAATTGTAATAGAGCTGCTGTAAGAGTCGTAATTGGTGAAATTAGTTTGGATGGTTGCATTAATATTCATGCATTCCTGCAACAGCGCTGAGCTAATTAGTGTCTTTTCCTTCTCTATTAGGGTGGCAAAGTGGGACAGCACAAATCCGAGAGGTTAACTTCTGTGCTGCATGCGGCCAGAAGCCTGGCTGCTGGCACGTTCGGGAGCCACGCCGGGAAGGAGTTCTGCAGGGGCACCGGGGGCGAGTCAGGCTGTCAGGGGGAGCCCCTCGAGTTCGGAGATGTAAGGGGGATGTGGAAGTTTGCTTCTGGGGAAACAAGGAGTCACGTTGTTCTCTGTAATTATTCTGCAGTAAGCAGGATGGAGCAGCCGGGAATCTGCAGGGAATACTCCTCCGTGTTGGCCTAGATATGGAATAGGTGGTCTGATTTTTCCATCGTTAATTTCCATAGTCCTAGAAGATAGCAGTGAAAGATTGGAAAACTTCTTGCCTGTTTCAGTGAGTTTTTGCTTTAATATGTTTTTCTTCTCACTGGAAGTTATTGAAAGAATATTGTTTCCCCACATTGCTAGGGAAGAGTGGCATATGGTAGAGTAAACCTTATAGATAACTGGGGAACTTCTGGGGAACTTCTACCTTATAGATAACTGGGGTCTGTCTCCGGAGGAACCCATGGCAGTAGTGTCTCACCTTAATGCTGAGTAAACCACCCAAAGCCCCAGCATGGGGCTTTGTTGTCCCCACGGGCAGGGCCCTGTAGAGAATGCCCCGGTCTGCTTCTCCAGCCTGGGGAAAATAGAGGGCCAGGGGCAGGGGAAGGAGGTGATGCAGGGACCATTTGTCTCTTCTGAGCAGCACTCTGATCTGCCAGGCACCTTCCTTCAGAGTATTAAATTGATTTGCCATTTCCCGGGGATAATTGGAGCAGCCGAAAGCCCCATGGCCTGTACAATGTGCCAGGCACTGTCCGGAGTCGGAGGTGATTTGAAAAAATGCTGTACCAAGGCTGAGCTGACTGCTTTCCTTCAGTCGGCATCTCTGCCCTAGTTAATTAAAGCTCCCTGTAGGATTGCTCCTAATTAGGTGGTGCTGTTGCCATGTCCCCACTTTCCCATCCCACTGGGGCAAGTGCTGCAGTCAGGGCATTCACTGGGACCAGGGTAAGACTGAGGAGACTGAGTCCCCAGGGACATCAGCACCCACAGAGACTGGGGACTGGTACAGCCGCAGAGACAATTCTTTTACATTCCTTCTTTTATTTTCTTCTTTGACATGAAGCGAAAGCTGTGTGCTTCGCTCAACCTGTTTCACAAACAAATGAATAAATAAAATAAAGCCATAAATGAATCAAGCATTTCTCTTGAAAGCTTGAAAGGCAGAAATAAGGAGAAAATTCTATTAGTTCTATTTTTAAAGACTTGAGGGCTGCTTGGATACCATGGTGATAGAAGTGGTGTAAGCACCTAGATAGATACAAATCTCCTGGATGTCTGGAATAATTTAAATGGACCAGGACAGTATGCAAGAGGAAAGTATTTCTGTTTATCTGCTTTCCCTTCAGCTTTCTGTTGTTAAACACGGTGATTTCCAAGCTGTCACCATGGATGTTAAAATCTGGCATTTCAGTCATGAAGAGCTGCAAAACAGTCCTCAGGAAAGCAGAGCCCGTTGAGGCAGCTCTGCGTGGCTGCAGGTGCAGGCAGTGAGCGGCACCCGGCGGGCTGGGGGCTCGGGGGGAGCAAACTGCATCCCCCAAACCTGCCAGCTGCAGCATAGTCCTGGTCCTGCCCAAATGCTGGATGGCCAGAGCACCTACGTAGGAAATATGATATTTGAGGAGAGTGGCTGACAGCCATTTAATGCAGCTCCAAAATATCCCAGGAAAGCCTGCCAGGAGCTGCTGAGTAGTGCAGGGGGAAGTTTTGGGTGGTGGGGGGAGTTTTGGGTAGTGGTGGGAGCTCCCCAGCATGGGGAGGAGGCCGGCATCCTCCCAGGCACCGTGCTGTGCTCGGGGGCAGAACTGCTGCCCCCCTGCTGCCAGCTGTCTGTCCCCAGTTATTAACAATAATGTTTCTGCCATTTAATGCCTGCCAGTGAGCTGTCAACTAGCAGCAATGCATAACTAACTAAGGATACTCCCAGAGCACTGTTATTGGGAGGGGAGGGGGAGAAGAAAAGAAAAAAAAAAAAAAAGAAAGCTTGAGTCACTCAGTTGTGACCATATAATGACTCTGTATACAAATTAGATGGATTCACATAGTGCTTATCTAAATTAGGTTGCCATTTTACAATGCTAATTTTCCTGTTGGTTGCTTGTGATACCAGAACACAGCATTTCCAAAATTCCCGTGCTTCTCGGCTCTGAAAACGTGGCGTGATGCAGTGCCTCCCCAAACTGCAGGGTTAGCAGAACCTGCTGAGCCTCAGCCTCAAAACGCTGCCTTGATCCTTTTGAACTGCTTGTAAGGTTGATAACTGTGACTGCAGTAATTAGTAGCAAGTCTACAGATCTTGATGAAGTATGCACAAGGGGCTTGTTCCTCTGCGCTGTTCTTTTACCCTCCAGAGGAATAAATAACTGGAGGGAAGGGAATTGAAAAAAGTAATGAAGAAGGAAATAAAAACCCAATGCTTATTTCAAGAGCTGACACCTAGGAATCTGATAGACATTTGCAAGATTTAAGTGTAAAGAGGCTGCATTAAAAAAGCTACTAACAGCCTGATAAGAACACTGCTGTGCCGCGGAGCTGGAGCAGGAGGTGCAACAAAAGAACAGAAGTCATCGGCTGAGGGCTGGGAAAAAAGTCCAGATTTCCACCTGTCGTTCATGTTTTATTATGGCTTGTCACACACAAATAAGATGGTCACAGGCACAGCTTGCTTGTCTGGGGAGGCTCATGTTGTGAACACTGACAGCAGTCATGTGGATGCTTTTTTCAGTCCAAATTCTCAACATGTTTTCCAATGGAGAGCAAGGGTTCCTTTTCCTTCCCCCTCTCCCTTCTCTCTTGCCTCTCCCCCTTTGCAGAATTGGGGCTGGAAACACCAATCCTTTCTGCACGGAGCTCAACTGTGATGGCTTTAGGCTTCTGTAAACATGGGTCATGGAGCTTGTCTAATTTCTGTCAGTGAGGATGATGTGCTGAGCATTGCCCTGCTGGTCAGGGACTAATAGGGAACATCACATCCCATCACTGCCATCAAAACGAGCTCTTCTTCCTCCAGACCTTCCGGCACTGCTTAATTTGCTCTAGTGAGAGCTGATGAAGACCTGTTATATTCAGTTGTTCAAAATAATCTGACACCCGCCATTTTGCATAAACTTTCTTTTCAGAAACATCTATTCACAGAGAAGTAAAAAAAAAAAAAAAAAAAGTGATTTAGGGTATAAACTGCACATGCATAAACATGAGGTGATCTCCAAAGTCATGATGCTCATTTTAATAACGATAAATACAGATGCACGATTATTTGCAGAGCGCCATTCATTGCCATGTTAATTTTGTGGATCAGATCTTCAAGCTGCGCAAAGTGGTAGAGCTCCATTGAGGCCAATGGCAATTTTCACCAGCTGAGGATGCAGTGCTCTATGTGAGATTTTTATTTCATAAAAAAAAAAAGAAGAAAATATGTGGTAGCACATCATTCCTTCCTGCCTGCAGCTTTTCCTCCGCCCTGCTTCCATAGGGGCCATGCAGTCTCCTGGTTCTGCGACGTAGTTGCGGTTCCCTCCATGAAGTAGGGGCACAGCACCGCTGGGCTGGGTCCAGGCAGCTGCCTGCTGTGTGGTTTCAGGTGGTTCCTGAAAGTGAGCAGGTTTCTGTGGGCTATTGGATCATGCATAGCACCTGGCAGGATCAATCCCTAAATCATGATGAGTGTGAGGACTTCTAGCGTTAGCACACTGATGTGTGGAGCAAGGACCTTGAAATATTTAGTGTTTTCCAGATACAGGCTCAGTACCTTTTATCTTCTGAGGTTTCAGGGTCAGAACGAGCCCTTTTATCTTAATGAAGGTCGCTTGCCCTGTGCATGGATCAGCTAAAAATTGTTATGCAAAACTTCAAGACATAGCTGCCAGCAAAATCCCCACAACTGAAAATGATCCAAACTTGGAAAGAAAGGTTACAAAGATGCAAGACTGCCCAGGAAGCCCATTAGCAGTTTGATCTCCGAGAGCTTAGAGCCAACTTGCAGGCACAGCGATGAACCAGCCAAAAGGCCCGTCCAGCAGCCAGGGCAGTGCCAAGGAGAGCCCAAGTGATCATTTTATTGAAGGAAAACACGCTCCAAGTTTTGACATGTGGGTCCTGCAGTTGCCAGTCTGCTTTCCAGAGTACATCTTTCCTGCCAAAGGAAGAGAATTGGGAGAGAAAAAAATATCAAACTTGTTTTAAAAAAACCTCTCTTAATATCTGGGTGAAAGTGGCTTTATTTGCTCTTGTTTTTCTTCAAATTTCACAGTATAAACAAACCTAACTATACACAACTGTGGCAGAATATCATAGGGCAAGTCTAGTGTAACGATTCTGCTGTCAGGGGAGAAAACAAAACAAGCCCAACTTAGGTTAGCATGCCCTTTCCATGGACATTTTCTTTGATTAATAATCACATGTAATACCTTAGTATATAGAAGAGTGACAGCAATTTACACATGATACTTCAAAAGGACACTTGGGTGGCAATTGTGATTCTTTTTTAATGACTGGAAGTTATGTTAATGAGGGATTAACATTGATTGACGTGTTCAGTAGAGGTGTAAGATAGGTGAGGATTAGGAATGGTTCTTTTTATTCATTTAAAATGACTACTGATGCATTTTACTTAGCATTAGTTTGACCATAGGCATGAATAAGCATTTCCTTGAGGGGCCAGACATTTTCTGTACAGTTTTCCTGGTCCATGTACCTACAAACATTTGCTATCTATCTGATTTTGTTGGAATACCTAAATTTACTGAGGGAGAAATATTTGCTTGGACAAATTACTGCCCCAAGTTGTATATACGACCTTCATCTAAGCAGATGCTTTAAGTAATTGTAAGTTGGTATGTGGCACAAGGAAAATCATATTTAACAAGGCTATTAAAGAGGATGAATGATAATAAAAATAATCTCATGAAGAACATAGACTTCTGCAATTCTCCATAATCCTCTAAGCGACTCAGTTTACCAGCGTTCCTTTGACTCAAAGGATTAGTTTCTGTCTGTGACGTGTTGCCATGAGAGATGAGGAAGAGAATTGCATCCAGTCCATCACCCTGCACATCATCACCCACAGGGGTTCAGGGCCACAGGAGCCACAGCAGCCTGGTGAGATGCAGGTCAAAGCATGGGCAAAAGTTTTGTAAGAAGCCTGATGGGGAATCGCCTTGCAGATGAGAATATTTCAAAGCGATTTTACCTTGGAGATGTGGGAAGAGGTAAGAAGATAGAATTCTCCTTGCGAAAGAGAGCAAAATACAGAAATAGAGAAGTAAATAGATTAACAAGAGGACATTGAATAGGAAAGGGATTCTGTTGAACATCTGGAACTGCAGCGCAGTGGCTGCCCAGGCCATGCTGATTTTGGGAGGCTTTTCCTGCTGCTGCACTGCCAGGCTGCTCCCCAGTGAAACTCCAGGAGGCTTCAGCCTCACTGCCTCGGAGGCCACAGCATCTGCCAAAGCAGCACCGTGAGCCAGTGCTGCCGGGCGCACAGCCACTCAGCCCTGCTGCTGGTGGCTTTGCCAAGGCGTGAGTTCAGCGAGCAGGATAGATAGCACTGATCCTTCCCATCCTGCCACTCAGGCACAGAATCACAGAATTTTTCTAGGTTGGAAGAGACCACAAGATCATCGAGTCCAACCTCTGACCTAACGCTAACAGTCCCCACTAAACCATTTCCCCAAGCTCTACATCTAAACGTCTTTTGAAGACTTCCAGGGATGGTGACTCCACCACTTCCCTGGGCAGCATCGCTTCTTAAAAGGGCCATATGACCCAACCTGCGCAGCGTTCCTTGTGGCACCGAGTTGGTTGCAGGCTGCTTTCCTTTCCTTTACTCTGGGCTTGCTGTCATGCAAGGCAAAGAGCTGGTGGCCTTGGTGGGGTGGATTTCATCAGGGTGCCGAAAGACAGAGTTCTCTGAGACCTTTACAACAAAAAAAAAATATTCAGTGTCTGGTTGCTTCTGCATGTGTCTAATAACACGGCCCTTAGAAAGCAATTTGGATTAATTAGAATGTCCGAGCACTTTTGCGATAAAGACATGCCTAGTAATTATCCAGTGTCCAGAATAATCTATCGAGCCTGTGAAGTTTAAGTCTGAAAATTATTCTCCCCTAAGTATTTTCCTTTCTAGCTGTATTTCTGTTATTAAATTTGTTTTCCCACAAGTTAGATAAGAAGAAATGTAATTATTTAGCTGGCAAGCTTAATGTTGAGGTGAAGAAAACCAGTGAAGGTAAAAGTGTGATTGCCTTGTGTTTTTCCTGTGATAGTGCATAAATATTTATATACATGTAGAATTGCATGGTGAGGATGCACTTTCTAAAAGGCCAGAGATGAAATATAAGGAAATAAAAGGTATAGATATTCACTGAAACTTCATTATGTCTTATAATTCTTATATATAGAGTAGAAGAAATGTCAAATGCAGATTTCTCACATAATTATAATCCTCTCTCACATCTCTTCTTGCTGCATTTCCTCACTCTCCTTTATGCCTTGCGTCTTTGTCCTGAAGGACCTTGTTGGGATTCTTATGCTCAGAGAATACAACAGACCTTTTTGCTCGTGATAATGTTTGTTTTGGAGAAAAATAAACATGAAATCAGAGGCAGACTAAGTACAATCACACAGCTTCGCTGGTGAAATTTATCCCCATGCCCAGGGTCTCCCTACAGAAGTCCCTCTTAAACTTCCCAGGGGAATACTAAGTATTGCCTATAACTGCCATATCTCTGGCCTTGCTGGCAGACGGTGGGGAAGCAGAATATTTCCTCCTGCTGGTGCAGGTATCTCTGTGGAAGCAGCCACTGTCAGAGGGGCAGGAGCATGAGGGTCTCGCCCCATGGAGAAGGCAGTGAGTGCCTTTGCTGCAGGGAGCAGGGCATGGAGTGCATGCTGGTGGTCTGCATGTGGTGGGAGGAAAGGCTGGTGTGCTGCGGGGCCCAGGTCTGACTGCTGCAATGCCTCTTGGCACATTGCAGGGCTGGTTACGGGGCCCATTCCTTTATTCACCCACTCTTTTTCTGATCAGAGTATGTGCTGGCACAAACATGAAATGCAGCAAGAATGTAAGCAGGAGAAGGTTGCCTATGGAGCTTTTCCTACCCCAGCACAGCCCAGGTAGCCTGAACCTCTTGGTACAAAGCACTTCTCTTCTCCACAGTGAGGCTGGGCTGCTTAATCTGCATAAGCAAATTTTGCTTTCGTGTATTATTTAAGTGGTAAATGTGTTAGAGATGTGTTGTCTCAGACATACTTTAATCACTTTAAATAATAGTAAACTATCTTTAATTTTAAACACGTGCCCAGTTGCCCTGAGGTAGATTTCTCATTAACGTGATAATTTAAGTTTTTATTTGCAAGTTCTCTCTCCTTTGTAAACAAAGATTATATTCCTCAGGCTGTCTTCTCTATATGCACAATGAAGAAAATGCACCGTACCTGTATCGTTCTCATACAGTTTTAGTTCATAGTTCAAGGTTAGCCCTGTGATAGTTTATGTAGCTCATTTGCCTACAATGAAGGTTATTACATTAAATTTCTCTTATGATGGGTTAATGGCAAGATTATTCCTCCAGTAGAATTGTCATTGCTGCAGTAGGTGATAACTTTTAATAGAGAGGTACAAATAATTTATCAAGGATTTTGTTACACAGGCAAACTGGAACATCCTAGACTACTGCTGTAGCACTAATGAGCACAAGTGAATAAAAGGCTTGTAAGTGCTCCTCTTAATGGAGACTTTGCTCCAGATACTTGAAATTGAGAATGCACTTTGATACAAATGCATTTGCTAAAATTGTACGTAGGAATTTCCTGTTAACCACGCTATTTAGAAAGGATGTGCAATAAGAATACGTCATTGTGTTGTTCCTCATAGTACAGAAATACAGAAGTATTTTTCTTTGCTGTAGAAAACAGTTCTTTGCCATATGGACTGGATGCCACTGGAATTCAATGCACCTTAGATGTCCTGGAATGCTCTTCTGTGTTTTGTAATGGAAATATGGCAATTTGTGTCAATATGGAAGGGAAAAAAAAAAAAAAAAAAAAAGAGAACCACCAGGTTAGATTTTATCTTTGAGTTCATTCAGGTCATAACTTGTCTCTACAGTTGTGAGCCTCAGGAAAGAAAATGAGTACTGTACATGCAGACATGGGATAATCTGAACTGTGTATACAGTCTGACCCTGAATTATAACACTGCAAGTGAGACATTTGCATAAATCTAATAGAACGTTAATCGCTAGTTGTGGCATATCTCCTTACTCCTCTCATCCTCATGCACACACCGTGCGTGGGTACTAACACTCCTGTGCTCGCCAGCCATGTGTCTGAGCATCATGGGCACATTTGGAGATGTTTGGGTTTAAAGGGAATCTATGCAGCTGGATATCACTGTGAGTACTGTAAGGGCAATGCTATTCCTATAAGCACAGGTGGATGTTTTGGTGTGGTGGGGAATATAGAGTGGGTTGCATATGAGGATTGGTTATATAGCTCTGGCTTCATCCTTTCAAATTGTAGTTATTTAACCATGGTGTCACCTGGGTGGCATGGTGTCATCTATAGGCAGTGCAGAGAGCCTTGTCCAGCCCAGAAGGACAACGGTGAATAAAGCTATTAAGGCATGTTGGTTTGAGTGACCAAAACTGAAGCAAGGGATTAAAACAGGACCTTACGCTAATTCTTTTCAAATGGTAATTTTGATCTTGCTTCAACCTTTTAGTAACGTGCCGATCCAATACTGAATAGTTCAGTTTAGCCCAGAGCATTCAGAAACAGAGCAGCAGTTGGGAACAACGGTTTCAGGGGCTGCATCGTTTGCATATGTGACTTGCCATGGGCTCCTGAAGGACAAATAGGACAAATACGTTCTCTGCTGAGTGCCAAAGTTGGGGCTGATGTGTTCCTTTGCCTGCAGGGATGTGTCTCCAGTGCTACTGGTATTAGCCATAGGTTGCTGATATGTCCTTTATCAGTACTGTCCGGAGCGCTAGCAGCACTTTTACTGCCATGTTGGTTAGAGATGCTCAGAACATTATTATATGTTCAAAATGTGAAGAGGAGCTTGTCTGTGGTGGTTCCCCTTGCTTGTGTGAAGTGGTGCACATCAAGACTGGGGATAGTTTGGGAATTGCATCTGGGCCATGGTCCTGCACATCAGGATATGCGTGACTCTGGCAGCAGTGAATCACCTGAATGCAGGGAGTCTGGACGAGATGTTGGAAACATTTTTATGAGTTTAGACTCTTGGTTTTGTAATATCTAATCAGCAAAATTCACTCACTGGAATTCAGTTTTGCTCCTTAGGATATTCAGCTGCTTGCTGAAAGTTTCTTTACTATGGAATTGCAAATAAGCACTTCCAGATAAATTTGTAATGACAGATTTTAGATATGTTATTCGTTGAAGATAAGGAGGCCATAGGCTTTATTCATTTTGACCTCATAGCACCTCTCCTGTGAAGACAGGCTGAGAGAGCTGGGGGTGCTCAGCCTGCAGAAGAGAAGGTTCCGGGGAGACCTTAGAGTGGCCTGCCAGTGCCTGAAGGGGCTGCAGGAAAGCTGGGGAGGGACTTTTTGTCAGGGGGTGTGATGGTAGTGGTAAGGCCTTGGGATGGGCTGCCCAGAAGAGCTGTGGCTGCCCCATCCCTGGCTGTGCCCAAGGCCAGGCTGGGGGCAGCCTGGGCTGGTGGGAGGTGTCCCTGCCCATGGCAGGGGTTGGAACAAATGGTCTTTAAAGTCCCTTCCAACCCAACCCATTCCATGACTGTAAGGCATTTTCCTATTTTGAAAAGTTAGGGATAAATATTCAAATCACAGCCTTATTTCCCATGACAAACAGGGTTGCTTGACTAGAAATGCAATTATGAGATATGCTCAAATACTAACGCGACAGCTTTCATTTAGCCTAATAACTAAGCTTTGAAGGACGATTGTGTTTCACATTGTATCACATTGCAGTTTGTTTCCTCTGTAGTGGGTTTGCTGTGCTTCTGAGTATTACTTTCAGAAAACTGTGTCATGTTATCGAGCATTTCTGTATCTCAGCCTATCTGCTAAGTAAGTCTTTACTGTTGTTGTGTTTATGGGGATACGTTCAAAATCAATAAGACTTATACTTGCAGATTTAAAAAAAAAAAAAAAAAGAACTTCTAAAATATGCATAGACAATATAAGGTTCAATTATATGTTTGCAATGAGTGGAGCAGTGTTTACACATAAATAAAACATAAAAGCTGGTTTGCTGTGTTTGTCTTCTGGTTCTGATTTATTTTCAAAATAATTAGAATTTCTGAGTCTGTATCTGGATGTGTGAGTTCCAATCACTGCAAGCATATTTGTACTTTTTTATATACTTATGTGTATAAATATACTCGGCGTATATCTGTGGCTTCACGTCCCTATCTGTTCACAGAGGCTGACTTTTCATTTTTTTGGAAATACAGATGCTAGTGTATGGGAATAGCATATATATATATATATATATATATATATATATATATATATATATATATATATAAAAGGAGAAGAAAATATACCCACTGCTGTTGTGTCCCATAACTGAGGGCAGATCACATTCAGACTGGTTCTCTGCTCAGCACCTCTCTGGATGGTTTCAATAATTCTCCTGAGAATGTCTTGTTGGATATAAACCTTCATGCTGTGGGAAGTAGGCTTCAAATCCCTATGAATTACCTTTCAATGTGTTCTGGTCTGCAATGCGTGTTCAGAACGGGTACTAGGCAGCCATGCTAGTACCTCTCCTGGTACTCCTCTTCCTCTTCTGGATTACATGAGACAGGGAAAACCTTGATGTAAGCCTCTTCAAAATCTGAACCTACCTCAGACCGTCTCCTCTCCCTGAGACACCTCAGTTTCCTCCCTTTGATATATCATTGCCTGTTTTATCTGCTGGAGATATCGCTTAAGCAGTTCTTATGCTGTGAGAGAAGTAAACAACTCAAAAAGTACATTCAATCTTGGCACAAACTCAAAGGATACAGAACACACCTCTTTTAAGCTTTTTTTGCTCTATTCTCTTTTATGCAGTATCTTTGTAATTATGTTTTAGACATTGTGATGTGCCATGGGAGGAAAGTGTGACAGAATATCCATATATGTTATTTTGTATTCTGGTTTTGAATCACAACATGAGGTTGAAAAATCTGTCCCTGCAAAAGCAGCTTTGTGCTACCTTATGATTACACAAATGTGGCTATTAGAAAGGTTAGAGGGTCCCTGTACTCCCATCACCTTATGTGAGTTCAGCTAAAAATTGGCTTGAAGTATTAGCTCATAATAGACAAGATCCTTTGATGCTTTGTTAAGATTTCAAATTACCTCTAGCAGAGTGCCATCTATTATTTTAATGCTGCTCTCAAGCTTTCATTCTATCAGGGCTGGAGTTAAAATATGAAGAGCTGTGCATTCTTGCATTGCAATGGGTGGGCAATCGCTACTGATATTCTAACTGATGTATCCTAGGAGGAATATTGTAGTTAATATTGTAAAATCAATGAATATGCACTAGTATGTATAAATGTGCTGTGCTGGTCATAGCTCATCCACAAGATCTGCAAATCAGTAAAGTTTTATTGCCTTACTGGTTTATGAGCAAGCTGGCCAAAATTCTTAACAACTTAAATATTTCACTTAAAACCATGAAGTGCAAAAGTTTTGTAATAGTACATGTTCTTTTGTCTTTACTATTAATTGTATATCTGATACAGGAGATAAATAATTTTGCTTGACTATGGGAACTGTAAGAGGTTCCCTATGCCAGAATGTGTGTGTTGTGTAAGCTGGAGGGCATTTTGGCTTCCGTAGGAAATGTAGAGCCTAGTGTCCATCCTGCATCCTTGGAGCAGGGCAGCAGGAGACCCTTGGTGGCTGAGGTCCTGGGGGACCTGCTGCAACTTGCTGCCTTGCGTCTGTGCTTGCCCAGCCTGACCCTGCTCTGAAAAAAAATCTTCATGTATTTAGGGCTAGAAATAGTAATTTTAAAAATAGAAATTATTTTTGAGGTTAATAATATTAAGTGAAATTATAGATAAAACAAGATAAATTAAAATGTAAGAAAAATAAATAAAAATTGAGTTTGCTTCTAAGAAGTGATCATTGAGAAGCCATCTTCTTCATGATTGCATAAACACAACTTTATGCCCAGAGAGAAATTTCCACATGCAAATCAGGCAACTGTGCATTGAAATATCTTTTTCCATTTCACTGTAAATTCAATTACTGACTTCTTTTTTTTTCTTGACAGTTTTGAAAATGGATATTCAAGGAATGCTTTGGAAAAAAAAAAAAAGTCCCAAAGTAGTCTTGCAAACACAAATAATATCTGCAAACAAAAGGAATGCTTTTTTTCATGTTGTTGCTGGTGTGCTGTCACAGGACAGCTGATCCCACTGAAATGTTAAGGAATATGACATGTCTTTTGAAGAACACAGGAGCATATTTTTGTCTCCTAAAGGAAGTCTTAAATATGTATGAAGCTTTTGTGTCCAAGCTACACGATAGACTGAGATTTTTATTTAAGTAATTCCCTAAAGGGAAGACAGTGAAACAGTTTAATTCCATTTGGGCCTCACCTATTTCTAAACCAATGTGCAATACTGACAGTGCTGCTGAAGGCCTGTTCTGCCTTCCTCAGAGGTATTCTGCTCTTGCAGGAGCAGTGCAGTGGGAACTGTGCATTTTGGCACGGCCTGGTTCAAAGGTTTCCCAAAGTTTGATTATTATTTTTGGTCCATAAAAAAAAAAAAAAAAAGTTATTAGACTGTTAAATGTTAAGAAAAATAAAAGCACTTTCTGGAACTGTAAATCTCAAAGCATTCAACAGAGTAAGTTATATCAATATTGGTGCTTCATTCCCCTGTTAGTTCTCTATTTGCAATAGGTTCTCAACCAGGCCTTTGATTCCTATGTTACAGATGAAGGTAACATAGGTGGGCTTGACTTAGGAGCAAAAGCCTGGAATTGCAACCTGTAGATGTTGCTGTCCACTTAACTCTTGTACCTCTTCCCATTGGAAACGCATTTGATCTGAGTTTTCTTCTTTCTTTCCCCCTTTTTATTTTCTCCTCTGAAAAGAATAGCAGCTTATTCAGGTGTATTTACTGTTTTATGGCAGTGCTGAAGCATGGAGACTGGCTAGCTGGTTGGATGGGAACAGGTTAAAGTGACTGCAGTCACAATAAATGGGACAGTCTTGCTTTGCAATGAATGCAGTGTTGTTGAAGAGATTTCTTCAAAATTTTATTTATACCTCTGTAGGAAGAGAAGAGAGCCTGTAAGTTCATTATAAATTGATTCATAGTACAAGAATTTGTAGATCTTAGCCACTTGGAATACATTTAGTAAGACAGTTATCTGTCTTTGTGTGCCTGTGCACCCTAATGCACAGATTTGACAACTGAAAGTATTAACAAAGAACATATAAATGGAAAATTCTCAGGGCAGAATACGTAAGCTTGTTGAGACAAGTGTCTGTTCTTACTTGTGAGAAGGACGGCAGTTATGTACAGCCTCATAAAGGGATGAGATACCTTTTTTTGTGCAAGACCTAATTTTCATTAAAATTGTGGATCCTGCTTGCAAGTCATCTATCTAGTGTTCTTTTAGCATTTAAAAGCTGTGAGCTCACCTCACATTCTGCAGATACAAAAGCCCAGGCTGTGCCATAAGCTCACAGTTGTCACAAATAGACCTAGCCCTAGGCACAGGTCATCGATGAAATACATGTATAGGGATATTTCCTATTTGGTGACATCTCTCATAGTAGTAGGTGGTGGTTTTTTTCTTCCTTCTTGTTTTCTAAGTTGATAGAATGCTCCCGTGAGCTTTGCGGACAGTACTAATTGCTATAATTATTGTTCCCTTAATTGCTACAATTATTTTTGCTGGAATAATTCGTATGAGTACTTTCCTATTCTAGAAAAGGAAACAGAATAAACCTTGTAGATATGGAAAATACTCCCAGCTTCCCACTATAATTCAGGTTGTCTTCCTACTTGATTGTCATGATGGTTATGTTAGGGATGAAGGATGATTTATGTGCCTGGAAATAGTCTCTTTCATATGCTCTTCTCAGGTTTGAATTAAATTCAAAACAAACAAACAAACAAAACACCTTGAATTGAACACTAATTAAATGAGAAGGCCAGCGGCATTCATTTTGTTATTTGAGAAAACCAAAGTGGCCTTGGAGGTATTTGTTTCAGTAATGGATTGCCTCCATGGCAGCGTTGGCAGTCAGGGAGGGACAGACATTGGAGGTCCCTTTAGGCGAGGTGTTGCTCTGGAAGCACCAAGGTGCTGAATTAGGAGGTTTCATTAGGCAAGGTGTTGCTCTGGAAGCACCAAGGTGCTGAATTAGGAGGTTTCATTAGGCAAGGTGTTGCTCTGGAAGCACCAAGGTGTTCCCTCCTGCTCCAGGCCACCTGCTGGGTGCAGGGCCATGGTGCAGCACTGCCTCGTAGCAGCCCTGTTAGGGTCTGTTACTGCCCTGTTTGGTTACAGTAAGTCCTTTAACAGGACTGGTCTTCCCTCTTAATTTCCACCCAATCATCTGCATGGAGCTTCAGATGTTTTTTTGTTACGTAGTGAAACTGAAATATGTGCTGCAGAGCAAGACAGTTTGGTGAGATGAAATTCCGTACCCTCCCTGATGCTACCTGTCACCGTGGCACTCCCCAGATGTCTGATACGGAGAGGTCCACACAGCGGTGACCTTGTCTGGCTTTTCATTGGTATGTTGAGAACACTTGTAGTTCTCCATAAATTGGGAATTTTGCTACCCCACGTGGAAGCCCCCAAAAGAAAAACGAGCTTGCATGAGGTTTGGGAGCTCTGATGTAGGCCCTCAGCTGCAGAAGCTGAGCGCTTTTGAAAGCCTCTCTCTTAAAAATGGAAGTTGAGTGATATGTTGTCCTTTTGGTCTATGAGATCAAGTTCAGAGAAGACCCACTCGGCTATCAGCTGAAGTCACAATACTGAACAAGTGGGGTGAGGTGGAGCTCAAATGGCATAGGGAGGCTTGGCAGAAGGGGCAAACACAGGCTGAATTTATGTACATGAATCATTTATTGAGTTTATTTTCTTGGTGTTTCTTTTTTCCTCTTGAAGATATTTCTGTTTTATTAAATGCACTTCTCCTTCAGGCTCAGCATCTCATTTGTATTTGATGTTGTTTATATTTGTATGTCTGTACCTTATGAAATATCTATCCAATTCCCTTGTAGGTGATTGTGTTGATCTCTAATACATCATTAGGAATTCATTGTGGGATGAAGTAAAAGAGGCAGTGATGTGAGCAAACAGGGCCCTGTCTGAACACCAGGAGCTTTAGTAATTGGTAAACAGAGTGAGAGAAACTGAGGTGAGCCGTAAATAGATTCATGTTTTCTGAAAAAAATTGTTATACAAATGCCCTTCTTTAGATGTGCTACTTCTGCTGAGAAGTTGCTCTGGTGGTGTAACTTCTGTGTGCAGCAACAGGTTTGCCATATGTTAACACCTTATACGCTATGGCAGAGCTGTGGAGAAATAATTCTTATTGTTCTGACAATTGATTTACGTGAAAGCTTTTTTTTGTAAATTGTTTTGCCTCATTTTCTAATTGACAACATTTGATTCTTGAGTGTAAAAATCAGCTTGAAATGCACTACTTCTGAAATTTCATAATAAAGCATAATAGGGACGGATTATCAAAGCACTTTAGTAGGATTTGTTCTCATCATTATCCGAGGCTGTTGGAAATATTATTACCCAGTCTTTTAAGAGCCCTAGAGGAAGAATTGCAGCAATATTTGTTGTCATATGCACCTTTCAGGAAAGACCCCCTGAAATCAGGCACATGTTGCTAGGAAGGCAGCACGAGACAGCCCACCCCAAGCTGCTGGTGTGCCAGCACTGAGCTTTTGGAAGGGCAGGGCAGGAGGAGAACAAGGCAATGGCAATACTAGTTGTACATCCCCTGAGTCCGTGCCACGGGGCTGCAGGGTGCCCTGGCACACAGCCAAGAGCCCTGGTCACCCAGTGCCCATGAGTGTCAGCTGCTGGCAAAATGCAGAGGGCTCAGATTCCCACTGCAGCCTGGTGGGGATCAGCAGAAAGATTCTCCTCTGTTGTCTTTGCAAGCGCTAGGTCACTGGTCTTGTTTTGCATCTCTGGTGAAATGTTCTTCCTATTGGGAACAATGTGAAAATGTAAAAAGCGTAGGTGAGTTTAGCCCACAGAAAGCAGCTAGCTAGAAGCTTCAAGTACTTTTTTAATTCAAGGCAATAAAAACAATTATGTGCAGTTCACAGGATGCTGAAGCTGTTTGTTATGCAATTTGAGATGTAAATGGCGAACAAAGAGTAGTTGTACTAACCGATGATTAAATCCTGACATGAGAAGTTTCTACATGAATAAAATCTGGGACCTAAACAGATTTAAGGTTGTTAGTCATCCATCAATTCACACCAAAGAGTTTAGCAGCCAAGTGAAAAGTCTTCAGGCATCTTATTTGCACAGAGTGAAATTACTGGCAGGTTTGTGCAGTTTGTGTAGACTGACACTGCCCTGTCAAATCAGGAAGGTTCAAGAGGCTTTATCAAAGTGGGGTATGCATTTTTTTTTCCATTGTCTGGAAATCATATTAATGAAACTTAATAAGAAGTTGAAAGTAAAATTGCAGCAAACTGTGAACTTAATATTACCCTGGTGGGAGCTCATTAATATCTCAACAGGTATACTCATGCATTATCTTAATTGCACATGATCCTTCAGAAAATTGCCTTTTCTCGAGTTTTCTGATGACTGTCCTTTGGTGAGGGGGTTCAGGTGCATCACTTCATTATTCTTTTAATAAGTTACTGAAAAGGCAGCCTACTGCACTGACAGGCCAGTTCTTGGCATGCCCAGTGGGGATGTGTATGGGGAGGAAAATGGAAAATGTGCAGTTTTTTCCCCTTGAACCAACCTCCTTCGAAACTCAACAAGTTTGCATTCTGAACTGCTAAGTTCTAGACCCAATGATGGAAGGTGTTTAATGTTGCAAGCAGTGACTTGGAGCCCATCAGAGATGTGTTTTATTCTTGGGATTTTCTGGAGTGGCTTTTGGTGCAACTGCTCACGACACAGACCAGCTTTTCAAACAAGGCAACCAGGAGTGGTGCAAGGATGCAGAGAGAGCTTTCCATTAGCAGAGGTAAATGAGATTAATGAAGAATAATGCTGAATGTTAAAAATAAATTAACATTAATTAATCACTGACTAATGGAATGCTCCCAGCATTAATCATTCACTCCTATTGAAATCAGAACATCAGCCAGGGAAACGGCACAAAAAAGTCCTGCGTGTGAAGGTGTCTGCCATAGTCTGTAAACACAGCCCTTTCTTACGGCCGAGAGTAAGGGCTGGGGGATTTTTATCCTCTGAGCTTTACAGATCACAACTCTACTGACAAGATTTTAGAGCCACTTGGAAAGTGGAATGAGGTTCCCTAGAGCTTTCTGATGTTTCCAACATGTTTCAGAACAGAAAATAGAAAAATGTGATGGAAGAGAAAGCTTGCTTCTTTAAAATGGTTTTGAAAGAGGGATGATCAAAGACAAGTAGCAGATTTTAGCAGAATGAAAGAAACATAAATCATTTAGAAGTGACAGACAAGTATTTGACGGGTTAATTAAAAATAAATAGAAATACTCCATGCTAGGATTCTGTCATGAAGCCATTGTAACAGTTGCTGGATCTGTTGCCATTGCAGTCCTTCCCATGGCAGCAGGATGTGACGGCTCCAGCTGGACCGCTGCAGAACCAAGAGGAGAATGAGTGTGGCTGAAAGGAAGAGGAGTGGTGTGTATGAACACCCGTAGAAATGGGGAGAGACACAGGGAAAGGAGGAGCACAAACCCTTTATTTAGGTGCTGTCTGTTCACTTGGGAAGTCTATTGAAATGGGTCAACTCGCCAATCTTTTTTGTGTGCAGGTTAGCCAGTACTGTCTGATATCAACAACAAAAGCAAACCAGAGACAACCAGCAGTGGTTGGTGAGTGCCAGGATGTTCAGTGGGCACACTGCATGGCAATAGGACTAGGTTTGGGATCATTCTTACTGCTCCGGTTTTGCTGGCATTGCCTTGCAGCTCGTTGTGCCTTTCACTCACTCATCCTTTGTCTGTGCATGCAGAGGCGGCTTCCCTCAATGGGACTGGCCACTTAGCGCCCTTCCACAGCACTAAATGTGGGTTTTACAGACTGGCCAGACAGTTCTCCCTCTGTCCAAAGGGATGGAGAGAGCAGATATGGCTAGTGAAAGTCCAGCTGGTCAACTGCGTTCCTGTGTGGACAGCTTTACTTCTATTTGCATGATGTGTGGCCCTGGGGCGAGCCGGGAGCTACAGCCTCCTGCATTGACACGAGGCTGTGCCAGTCTGAAAAAGCTGCTGTGCATGCTCCTCGGAGTGGGGGCTGGACTAGGGGGAAGAATTCAATAACCAAAGTGTAATCAAACTGCAGCCCATCTTCTTTGCATTCCCCCATGCATGTCCCTTCTTGTATCTTCAAGATATTTGGGAACAGAGAGCCGCAAAGTTTGGCTAGCTCAGGGGCTGGGTCTTAGTGAACTGACTATTAAAAAGGAGAAGAAATGCCAAACTGTTGGGTTTTAGCTGATGTAACCAGATGTTCAGTTTGCACAATGGGGATGCTGCCTGGGTGCACAGGAAGGAGTGTGGGAAGGGAAAACAGGTGTCAAACATGCTCTGACATACCGAACAAAGTTGGTCTCTGGTGGCTTTTGTCTATGTTGTAACCATTTAATTACTTTTCTTGCCTTACAAAAATTCTGTTCTTCAACTGTATATGTTGCTTTTAGATGTCCTCTAAGAGAATTTGGTAGAAAAAAAAACAATATATGTTTTTAATACTGAAGTGATTTAAACAGCCAGAAGTGTTTAATATTTTATAGACAGAGGAAAAAAACTTAGAAGACAAAAGGTCTCCTAAGTAATATAAGCACCGGAACAAATTCTGTAGAAGCTTTGTTTTTTTCTGTAAAAGTGCAGAATATGGTCCTTTTGATTTTCAGTTGACAAAGCAGTTGTTTACAAGTTGGAATACAAACACTTGCCACAGGTAAAATAAAATCATATTTCATCCCTCCTTTTATTTATAATTAAAAAAGCAGCACTTGACTCTCAGTGTGACTCTGTGTGGGACTGTATGGTGTGCGCTGGATGCTTGTCTAATTAGCAGTGGGTAAGCAACACCCCCAAAGGCAGCCTGGTTAACTGTCCCCTTAATGATGGCAATCCAATGGGCAGATGAGTGAAGCTGGGAAGCAGCTGAGCTAGCTCCGTTAGCTGCATTGTGCAAACGAGAAGAGAGATATCCTAAAATGTCACCAATCATTTATTACAACAGTGATCACGGGCACAGACAAATTAAGAATTCCAATTAGTTTTGAAGCCAGGGTGCCCAGTATTTTCTGTGCAACCCTAAGGTGCAGATTAAAAAATCAAGAACCCTGATAAATTGTTGTAATCGATCTATTTGTCTTTGAGAGTGGTCCCCAAGCTTTGCTGGCCCCTAGGCAAACCACTGAGCAAATAAATCATGTAACAGTGGTCAACACCATGCTGGTTTCTTCCCGTCAGCCTTGACGTTAACTTTTTTTTAATTTTCTGTGACTGGAGCACTGGCAGGGTGCTGTCCGCAAGCCATGGATCTAAAATAGATCTGGCAAGGCTTCGTAGACGTCTGCTGTCTTGCATTAAAAACCTAACTTCCCCAGCTCCCGGCTGCCTGGCTGTGAAACCAGGGGACGTGCAGGGGGTGCTGTGGCACAGGAGAAGGACGGACCCCTCTGAGCAGCTGGGCTTCAGGTCTTAGGTATCCACAGTGACAGTCACCATCCATGTTTCATTCTGGGCTCCTGTTGACTGGTGCTAAACAGACCCTAAATAAGCCATGTGCTATGGTTTATTGTTTTTTATAATAAACCAGTAGATACTACCTTTAAAAATAGGAACATATCTCTACAAATGTCTGTGTATTTAATAATTTGGGATAGTTTGGATACATTCTCCTATCTCCGTGGTCTTCAGCGGCAATTCTGCTTTTATGCTGCTGTGGTCGTTGTTAATGTACATCTGGGCATAGTGCGTATCCCTGGGAAAAGCCACATTTGCTCTCATCTGCTGCTGACCTCTGTGGGCAGGGAAGGCGCCAGTCCCTTGCAGTACCGAGCCTGGGGAGATATAATGTTGGCTCTTCTGAGAAGGCAAGAGTGCTAATAAATACTTGTGGAAATGCTGTGAGGAGAGAGAATATGAAAATGCAGAAGATGCTTGTACTGAGGCATGAAATACTGACCTTCCCACAGTCTAAAATCATTATATATGATCATGTTTGTGTATATTTCAAATCTTTTTTTCCCTCCTTGGCATCTCAAGTGAGAGTTATGGAAGGCTCCTTAAATTAAGGAGCACTCCCAGACTGTTACTCAAACAGTTGCATAATGTGTTTGGGGATTCACATGCTGTCAGCTTGATAACTGCTTTGGGGCCTTTGTTATCGAGGAGAAAATAGCCCTAGACAATATTCTAGTCTCTCTGCTATAAAAAGTAACTTTCAGTCTCCGTCTCATGCTGCCATGAGAAGGAAATATTCCAGGGACTGATGAAGGTTCCTCCTTGCTTTCAGTCAGTGAGGACAGGTCCAGATTTCAGTCCTGCTGAATTCAAGATATCCCAAATAACATGATGCTAGGAAAACTAGACCACCAATAAAAAGGACATAGAAAAGAAATGGTTTGTGTGCGCTGTATTTGATTAAGGTTGCCTTAGAGGAAGACGTTAAAAGTGTAACTAAGTGTCGTCGTTTTATATTGACTGATGACTTTTTTTTTTTTTTTTATAACTTTCCATTTGAAGTCGATTAAAAGATCGTTTCTTTATTTGTATGTTCTAAAGGAACATGGCAAAGAATTACGGATTGCTGTAAGGAAGGCGAACTGAGGCTCAGCAGAAGCTAACTACTGAGACAAGTGCAATGTGTATGTGAATGTGTATATTTATCAGAAATTATTTTTTTCTACAGATCCCACAAATCAGTTATGCCTCAACTGCACCAGAGTTGAGCGATGACAGGCGCTATGATTTCTTCTCACGTGTGGTTCCTCCAGATTCCTTCCAAGCACAAGCAATGGTGGACATTGTGAAAGCTTTGGGATGGAATTATGTGTCCACTTTGGCATCTGAAGGGAATTATGGAGAAAAAGGAGTCGAGTCCTTCATGCAAATTTCCAGAGAGGCAGGTAGGCAACGCCCACCCTCCCCCCAGAAAACGCTGCAGAAATAATTGATGTTATTTTGTACCAAATGTTATGTTATTTTTCCAGAACATATATCTGATTTTAAAGTTGTTCCAGTTCTTTGCAATGCCTTTGTAATAGCTCCTAGGTGCTCTCATTCCTAAATTGCTTATGGAGTTTTAGAAAGTTTGAAATGTTAGTGGTTTTCAATCATTTCTGGAGAAAATAGAAAACCCTGAGTCTTATCAAGCTTTCAGTATCCCACCGGACAGCATTATATTATGTTGACATGGGTAGAAGACAGATTTTAAAGTGTTCAGCTTTTATCTCTCCACAGCTAGAAATTCTTTGAAGACTGCTTGTTACTAGACATCGACTTGTGTCATACCACTGCTGTTCATGTTTCAGATCGCTGCCTGATTGTGTTTTGCTTTTCTTAAGCATTTCTCTTGACCGATTCAGCTGAGAAAATTCATACATTTTACCTGAAGGCTCACAGATTGCAGGCCTGGGTTAAGGAGGCAAGAAACTCAGCAGCATGGCATGAGGCACGTCAGGCCTTTGGTGTGATGCATCGTGTGCACCATATTTTTCTCATTGCCTGAATGTTTCATTTAGTGGTGTCCCAAGAAGGACAAAAAAAGTGAAAATAAGCATTTTCAGTGTGCTGGAGAACATCACCACGTGTCAGTGAGAGATGTTCCAATAGGACATAAAAATGCTGCGTCTTGTGCTTCATGAGGCTTATGGTATAGAGTTGAACCATCATAATTTTGTTGACAGAAAACCTACTTTTACAGTTTGTTTTCCTGTTCTGACTCAAAACGTAGAGCAGGCCTGCCTTGAAGGTGTGACTGCTGTGTCAGCGTGCTCATATCCTTGCCTCGGTAACTTTCTCTTCAAGGGAAAGTAGTTTTAAATTTCCCCAGAGATGACAAAACATAGGAGGACTTTGGATGGCACTTCAGGGAATACAGCTATAAATCCACGGTGAGCTAATTTGCAATGCAGAAACATTAACGTTTATAAATTGAAATATTTGAAGTGGGTTCCTGTGCTACTAAGAGAAAATAAGCAGAGGATGTCATTTGGCAGTGGTGATGTATGTAAGGCCCATCTCCAGTAAAGTACACTGATGTACACTAACGTGGTGTGGAGCACTGGAAACCCATTCTCATTTTAAAAGAATAGGATCTATTGTATTCCCTAAAGGAATTTGCAGATGTACCACCCTGTTACCTTCCTGGCATTGCACTGCATAAAAACAGCATAGCCCGAGCCACAATTCACTCAGGATTTCAGAATTCACTAGGCAGGTTGCTGAGTGCCTGCCAGACAGCCACGGAAGGACCAGGGCAGGACAGGCTCTCCTCTGGGGCAGCCCTGGGAGGTTTCCACTCTCCCTGTGGTTGCAAAGCTGGCACCACGATGAGCTGGACTTTGGCAAATTGTCTGCGTGCCCAACAGGGTGATGCACCAGCGCTGCATCTTCCTCGTAGCATCAGACGAGGGGCAAACAAGGGGAGGGCCACACTTGAGAGAGAGAGGGGTTTTGGAGAGGAGAAATGAAATTGTTGCATTATGTTGATACCGCAGGAGGAACCGATATTTGCATAAATTCGTCTGTTCGTTTGAATGCATATTTATGTGGTGTTAAAGAAAATGGTTTTTGGATTTAATACCATAGGAAGTGACAAATACCAGTGTACATTATAATTTAAAATTTACTTTATTTGCAAATATCCACTGTTACAAAATCATATGTGGAATGTGTTCTCTACGTCAAGGACAAAGCTCTAGCTGAATAATACTGTATCACTTTACAGACTTTCTGTAGAATTAAATAATGATAGGAGCTGTTCGTGTAGTCAATACGTAATTCAACGTCCTTCATATAAAGAAAAAAGCACAAAACCGAAAGAATAACCTGCTTAAAACAGCTTTGCATGCAGGGTGATATAGGCCATGCCTACAAGATTAAGACATGAAGGTGGATAGTGCATAAACTTTCCTAGTGACACGCAGCCTGTCTCATCTGGAAATGCGAATAATCCCATCCCCATGCTGCCTTCGAGTCGAGACAGCAGCCTTGCCTTCTGAAGGTTGCACTGAATTTGTTTTGTGCTACACAGATAAAGCTAGGTGAAGTTCTAAGTGGATGTAATGCCTGCCAACTTGTTCCCTGTTATGTCAAAGCCCTGAGAAATACAAGAAGGTCCTGCTGTATATAAATGCAGAGAGCCCAAACAGGTGATGGGCAGGCCATCAGGTGAGTGCTGTAACACCAGGGGCTGGAAGGAACCTCCCAGGGAAGCAGTGAGCAGCATTGTCCTCATCAGCTGGTGGCTGTGGGGTAGTTGCCAGCTCCTCCCTCGATCTGGCTATCCAAAAACATCAGAGTGGCCAGGGGCTGGGTCTGTGGGAGCAGCTCTCCCTTCCCCTAGTGACAGCAACAAAATGGGGCAGAGAGCTGGTGGTGGCCACACTGCTGCCATGCCCAGGGAGTTAACGCTGTGCTTGGGGTGCTGACCAATGCTCCTGCTAGTTACAGAACTTGTGCTAGAAGTGATAAAAATGCAGCAACAGCGGCAGGAAGTTTTTGCATAGCCAGAAGATGCATCCCTGTGGGAAGGTGGGGGGGAAAGGAGAGGTGTTCCAGTTCAAAGTCGTGGCTTTCACCTCATTTTCCAGTTAGCTAAGAGATGCAATATTCATCAGGAGGAGTTGTGTGATGTTTAGAGCATTGTCCGTCTAGTTTTCTGCTTAGCTTTCGGTCCCATTTGGGATTTGGATGCTGTGTGTATTAGAGCTTCCTGCTCAAATCAGCTGCCAAAGCCCGTGAAAGGCTTTGCAGAAACACCGTGGCCGTGTGCAGAAAGACTTGCTGCTGCTCCACAACCCAGGAGCCCAGTATGCAAGCAGATAGCCCAGTGAAGCAGTGGCAGGACAAACTCTACAGCCTGGTGAAAGCAGGCAACGCATGATGTGCTTGTTCAGCCCTGGCTGCATTACGCTTCCTGGGCCAGGACATGGAGTTATGGTGCTGGCTGCCTGCAGCTGGCGGTCTGGGGGCTTTGCTGGTGTGAATGCTGCCAGTGGTGACCCTGTCTTTGGGAGCAGTGGCACCACAGAGGTTGGGGGGGGGGGGCACTTCCCAGTGCCATGGCCACTTTGCACCATCCTCGTCTGCCAGGGCCAGCAGCAGCCCTGGAGCCGAGGTAATTAGTCAAAGCCTGAGATGTGCTGGCAGTAAGCAGTCATCGTTAGTTCTCAGACGGTTGCCTTGGATCTCATAATCAGTGTATTTTGGCAGAAAAAAGATTTAGTCCATAGGTACCAACGCGCTTACTATCTTTGGCCTCAAATCTGTAGCAGGCTAATTATCCTAAATTCAGTGTTTCATCCAGACTTGTTTCTGATTCAGCCAAGATCTTAGGAATTGCAAGGATGAGTAGAAAGCATTATCCATGCTCAGTTTTTAAATATGCTCTAGTATATAATGGCTTTGCTTGATCCTAGGAGTTAATAATTCTTTACAAAGTGACTTTTATTATGAGTACTTCAAGCGAGTTTGAATATGTCATTGTGGCAGGAGATGAAGATTTGAAACATGCTCTGCAGTCTGTGGGATTAATAAATTAGGGAATGCTCTAATTACAGAAAATCTAAAGGACAATTTCAGATTATTAATGAAACTACTGAACACTCGAATTTCAAAGATTAATTTATCTTTGATTTTTTTTTAAGATTAATCTGTACCAGAAGGTTAATTGCTATCTGTAAAAAATATATATATTGAAGTCGTTAGCAAAGACCACTTGAATGCCTCCTCACAGATGAATGAAAGATCTAGTATACATTTATTCATCTTTTCCTCTCCCAAAATTGCCCAGTTTGACAGATGAGTACCCTGGCTGCTGCTTTTGTGGAGCTGTTGGTGCTCAGCCTGCGGTCCAAGCAGAAGCGAGGATCTGCACAGCCAGGCTTCCCCTGCTGTTACCTCGCTCTTCTGCCTTTCCATAGCTCAGCTGTCCAAAGTGCCACCAGAAATAGGTATTTCCCTCAGCGAGGCTGCTTCTGAGCAGAGTTCAGGTTGTTTGCAGCCTGGACTTGTATCATACAGAGCAGCCTGTCCATAAGGGTGTGCCTTGCCTTAATCTGCAAGCTGAGATCAGTCTCGGTGTTCTTGTTCTCAGCCATTTGTAAGGACTGGAGAAGGAAAATTCTGGAAAAGCATGTCTTCTTTCTACGTGTACTAAAGACGCAGGGAAAAAAGATTAAAGCTCCTGTGCCAGAGGGCTGATACGATTATTTTATGTACTGAAGTTTCTACCACCAACATTTAGTTGTGGTGTCACATTTGTTAAAAGGCTATCATCACCTTGACAGAACAAAAAGGCAGAATGAACTTCAAGCCACTCTCACGTAGGAAGCACAACACTTGCAACAGTCTATTTATCTTCTTTTCCATTTTCTCTCTTTTCTGAGGACTGTTTTGAAATATTAATGTCTGTAATTCCTCTGTTTCTATGATCCTCGAGTGCTTCTGTTACGTAAGGTTGGGAACATCTGCATGTGGCAGGGATGGCTGAGATGCACAAGCTGCAGGGGCTGAATTAGGAACAGAATAAACATCAAAAACACTCATTACCAGGGCAAAGAAGGGACCCCTGAAATTTTGAATCCTTAACCTTAATAATTAGCTGTTTTTTTTTTTTTTTTCTTTTTCCCAGCAGTATTTATGCCGAAAAGTATTTATTTTCCGTCATTCGATTTAAACATGAATTTCTTTTTTTTTTCCAGATTTATATTTGGTAGTAGAAACCATGCTTGCACACATGTGCACCTATATGAGAGATTGTACTGTCACCTAACAGATTTGAAGTGTCAGTCCACCTAAATAGATGAACCATTCTGTGTGTATGTGCCATTATTATCTGTGCATTAAATGGCATGGGAGTGAACACAGTTAAAAGCCAAAAATTGCGATATCATCCTCAGTGATTCACACAGCATTTTTTAGGCTCCTGTAGATCTGTTCAACTGCCTACTATGATCCTGAATCTGTAGTTTTGTAATGGAACTTAATTTTTGTGCTTTCTTTGAGAATCCCATTAGCACAAATTATTGCTGGATAGCATGAGAGAGTTAAATCAGTGCTGTGAGGGAGTAGTACAAACAGACAGTTTCTGAGAAGGGAAAGGAGGCTATTTTGTCTGTCTCAAATAGAGTACTGATTACTATCACCAAGTAGAAACTCACGATTTTTATCATTTTACATTTTGATGTTAGTGAAACCTCTCCTTTTTTTCTTGTTCCATTGAAGCACTACCGAGTGTCTTTAGAATACATATTGCAAGGAGCAGTTGCTTCACCACCCAAAAAAACCCACAAGGATTGAAGGAGCCCAAAAATGAGAAAGGAAGGTCAAAGGAGTTAGTGATGTCACGCTCTTGTCCTGTTGGGATTGTGGGACTGAAATCCCTGGCCTGCTAACGCCAGGACAGCACCATCCCAGCAGCAGCTCTGTGATGGGGGTGCTGTGGCTGCTGCAGCAGGTACACAGCTGGGGGTTAACAGTGACACTGCACACTGTCCTGTGGGTGCCCCTACACAGCATCCACAACGTCTGAAATGTATGATTTGTGATTTCTTCGTGATAGCTATCAGGGTCTAGCTTCTCACAGTCACTGTTCCAATGTTCCTTTGCCTGACTCACTGCTTCGAAAGCAGCGGGCTGAGGTTTCTGTCCACCGCAGTGACTACGTATTTAGCTGAAGGAACAGTGCTTTGCCAACTGCATTCATCGAGTCTCTCTCAGCTAGAAGCACGGGGGCAGAAACCTTTTGTTGTAGTGTTTCAGCCAGAGCAAAGGGCTGAGCTGAGGTGTTGGCAAATGTGTCTATGAATCCAAAGTGCAGTCCACAAGCCATCCGAAGAAGGCAGATGTTCTCAGGGCAGCGTTTGGTGTGTGGATGTGGTGCTGTCATCCAGGGATGAGCATCTTCCAGCAGGGCCTCAGCCCCCAGTGCTGAGGGGGGAGTTTATTTGGTGCATTTGCCTTTGGTTATGTTAAATGATTATTCTTTGCAATGGGAGTGGCGTTTATTCATTTTCTAGTGAGCCTGGATCAAATACAGTGAAGATAAATATATAAACCACTAACAAATGCTTTCCATTTTTCTTTCTATTTTCTCAAGCATTCATGCATCTGTCTTGTTTGGTGTTCAGTGACGTTACGTTAAATATGAAAACTGTTACTTTCCTTCCTATGTTTTGTCAAGTCACAAATGTTTTGGCATTTCAGAAAAAAGTTGAGAAATTTCTAATGTTACACCAACTCATGTTGCGTGCTGCAGTCTGTCGGGTTTAATAGGTTGGATACTACAAGTGTTATCTTTAAGGTCCCTTCCAATCCAAGCTATTCTGTGATTTTTTATATTCTGTCCTGTACTGGTGGTAAGACGGGTGGCAACATCATTACCAAGATCTTGTGGTTTTTAGAGGTGTGAAAGCAACAGTAGCGCTATTTCTAGAGTATACAGCATTTTCATATGGAATCTTGTCAGATTAATGAAAGCACTAAAACTCCCATTTGTTTCAGAAGCTAGTGAAAATGCCTTGTATCTCCTTGGCTGCCAGTTTAACTTCCATGAACAGAGGTTTGCTTCATTTCTTGACAACAGAAATATTACAAATAATTTACAGAAGGATTTTCTTTTAACTGTAACTGATCTAGTAGAAGATGCACTGGACTTTATCCTCAAGGGGGCTTTGGATTACAGTTCGAGTTTAATAGTATCCTGATAGTAGGAAAGAATAAGCAGCATGCAAAGCAAAGCGTACTTCTGCAAAGTGAATCTGCTGCTGTTGCATGCTTTGGGCTCTGCTGTTGTCTTTTCTGAGTAGCTGCTGTGAGAAGTGATGTCATTTAGAGGAGGGAACAGGTGATGTTTTTAAGGTGGTGATTGACCTTCTGGCTTCACTCTGATATTGGCTGAAACACCTCAGTTGTCTGATTTAGATGCCGAGAAACCCTCTGGACCCCTGGTTATCAAAACATTGTGAACGCAATCTTCATCTCTTTAGCAGCGCATCTTCCTACCTGAGACGCAGCAGATTTCCTGAGATAGTTGGCTCCGTTCCCTGTGTAGAAGTGAAGAGTGGTGAGATCTGAGTTGCCTTTTGGAAGCATCTATTTCTCTCTACTGGCTACACAGGGAATACTGGCACCAAGTAGAAGCATGAGATTAAATAATTTGTATTAAAAAGTAATCCAAGCATCGGTGTGTATATATATATATATATATATATATATATATATATGATATGTGTTTTCTCCTATCTTTTGTCATCACTCAAAAATAAATACATGGTATAGATTTATAAGGTTCTTACGATCTTGTTCAGGAAGGTCCTGAAGCTGAGGGGAATTTGGAGCACATGGTTTCAATACCTAAAAATAATGCAGGTACCTGTCTGCCCAAATAGTGTTATAATTCTGAGATGAAACTAGCAGGGGTCTGAGTAATTCTTCCTTCTCAAATAGACTCATGTAAAATCAATAAAATAGAGTTTGGGGAGAAGGAAGGAGATAGATATGACACTATGATTACCTTAGTGTCTGCTTATGTGAAATTTGAGATTGGTTCCATGCTGATACATGCAGAAACTTGCATTCTGTCCTCTTAAATGATCTCACACAGCTGGTTTCTTGGCTAAGAAGAATTTAACTATTATTGGATAGCTGTAACAGGCTGTTGTCACAGTTACAGCATAAGTCACTTTAATGATAAATATCTGCCTTTTCATGGCATTTATTGAACATTTGGAGATTGCTTTTCAAGGAACAGAATAAAATTGAAATGGGCAAGTCTTGTTACTAAAGAAATAACTGTCAGCATCCTTTAAAAATGTTACCCCAAATTTAATAAAACATTGCTTTCGCGGTTCTGAAATGTATCTTGTGGATCAGATAAAAGTAAGCGATCGGTTAAGTCTTTGTTATAGTAAAGCAGAGAAATACATCATTGAGAGATGCATTGATTTCATAGAACCATAGAATTCCAGATCATAGAATTCATAGGATCATAGATTCTGTTCCTGAGTTGGAAGGGATCCTCAAGGATTAATGAGTCCAACTCCTGGGTCCCTAAAGGACTACCCCAAAATCAGACCCATGCATCTGAAAGCATTGTCCAAATGCTTCTTGAAGTAAAGTAAAGTTAGACAGCCTCAGGGAATGCTCCTGTATTTTGCAATGTGTGTCCCCCATGATACTGCAGTGACAAAGTTGCTTTGGTGTGGATTCATTAAGTTATTCACCCCAATCCGTTTTTCTTTTCTTTGTTCTTTGGAAGGTGGCCTGCATCTCAAGGGAAGTATGTTCCCCTTGGTAAAGACAGCAGTGTGAAGCAGAAACAGAGAAGCAACAGCCTTCATGTTCTGCATCCGTCTTCTGCTGGGAAGAGTAGAAATTTGCAACAACAGCAGCAAAGGTGGTAGAGCCATTAGGAGAAGGGAGAAAAAGTATGTTAATGAGCATTAAGAAGCTTGAGGAAAAAGTCATACTGAAGTTCAAATCTGATGTTTTGGGGATGAGTGGTAGTGGGGCAAAAGAAGATTTTGGATACACTGAGCAATAAGAGGAAGGAAGGAGTCTGTGGAAACAGCAGGACAGGTGTAACTATTAGGAGAAGGAGAGATGAAAAGCCATAAAATGAAAGTTGATAGAAGTGGCTGGGGCTGGAAAGATTGAGTCACAGCAGGAAAAAAATTCTATGAATAAGGAAGACTTGCCACAGAGAGTGGGCTAGAAAATTATATTTATTTCACAAAGGAAAAAATTAACAATTTCAGAAGCAGTACTGACTTTGATTCAGAAAACTTAAAACTTCTTGAGGATGAGATTTAAAAAAAGGACTTTGGGACTTTCGAAAGAATTTTATTGCTGGAGGACAGTGAAACCAGGCTTCCTAGATGATCGCATCCGAGTGCCTTTGCTCTTCACTGCGCCTTTTTTCAGCCTCCCAGCCTACCCAGGGGGAGAACCAGGAACTGCGAAGCCTGGCTCTGTTTCACCTCCGCCTCCGGTGCCTATTCCAATGTGTGGTGTGAAGTGTCTTGTCAGTTTTCCTGAAGGAATAAAATGAATTTCACAAACACCTTCTGCAGAGGCAGCCCCCGCTGTCATTTTGACTTTCCCCATGGAAAATAGAAATATTATGATTACACCGAGATTTTCTCATGGGACATGTCTGTTTTGCAAAGTAGGATAAATTTGTTGGAACATCTTTTTGGACCAGTTCTAAATGCAGCTCTGCATCTGAAAGGTAATATATAATCTAATGCAGCAAGTTACTCCAGTTTCTGTCATTGAAATCCCGCATCCCAGGAGGAAATACAAAATATTGCCTCGTCTTGTACCTTCCATACTTCACAGTCCCTTTTCACTTCGTGCTAATGCAAAGAACAGCTTTCATAGCCATGGGGGAGTAGCAGCACATAAATAATTCTAAGATGCATCTTCCATCATGCAGCCTCCCCTGCATTCTTCATTCCTTACCCTTCCTCAGACAACAGAGGATGACAAACGGCCTGAACCCTTTGCACTCTGGGAAGATGGCACTCATGCAATGCTAGGGATATCATGGGCAGACGAGAAATACTCTCTGGCCTGGCTCTGAAGCCATCTAAACCTTCCTTAGGCCAGCCTCCTGGTGCTGAAGAAAGATCAAGAGAAAAAAGGCTGGTATATGTACTCCATTTGGCAAAAGCACAGCAGATACATCATAAATTGTGATCAATGAAGAACTCTTTTCTTACATGTTCTTAGGGAATTTATTTAGCAAGACAGTGTTTGAAATACCTGGACTAGTTGTTGTAGTACAGGGTTCCATATTCAACAAGATATTTTAGCTGAGAACATGCAGTGCTGCATTTTGAGTGGTTTACACATGTAGTCAGGACTGTGAAGATACAGATATGTGTAGCAGCCTGTTGTTTCCTTTCCCTTTGGAGTTCCAATAGCCGTGTTTTCAGTCCGTAAGAGATCAGAAGGCTGTCTAACTTTTCTTTCATAGTAGAGACTGTTGGCATCGTTGTAACACTTTACCAACCTTTTTTTTTTTTTTTTTATTTAAACCAAAACCTCATGCTGACAATACTGCTCCCTCTTCCAGAGCTGGCCCTGTGTGGTGTGATGTTGCGGGTGTTTCAGGCAGCAGCACCCTGTCTGACACGACAGCAGCAAACTGTTCTCTGAAAATCGTGGTGCTTTGTGCTCCCTGCTCACAGCATTAACAACAATGAAGACTTAGGGTGTGTTTCATTGTGTAAACTTGGAGATGAAACAGGCTAAACTTTGGGTAAGAGAAAGGCAACTCAAACATGCAGAGTTTCATTGCATGAAATTTGAATCAGATCTCGTGCTAGCATTGAATGCTGAAGTGCATATTTGAGCTGTCTCCTTACTAACGATAAATGGCAACAGTTTGCTAGGTTGCTGTTTGTCTGGAAGAGCACAGGTATGACAGAGACCAGGCATTTGTATTCAGGATTTGTTTATAAAATAAAATGTTCTGCTTAAGGTTAGACATGTATGTTGTCTCTGCAGTCTGCTCAGTGTGCATCACTTGCTGGAAAAGCTGGTGCAGTCCAGGTTCCTTGGGGGCCGCAGCTCCTCTTCTGAGCAAGCAAAGGGAGGCTGATGGGGGACTTAAATGCGCTGATGGAGCCGCTCAGAGCGGGTCATGCTGCTGCGCTGCTGTGCTTAGGGCTGGGAGCAATCCTGATCTGATTTCCAAGGGGAAAATGTTCTTGGGCTTTGGTGCTGGTGTGTCCTGATGCTGCTTCGTGAAGGCAAGAGCCGTGTTCTGGTGATGGTGCAATGTGAGGAACAGACACCACAATGAGAGAGCCAGGAGGTGCCAGCCCAGCTGCCAGGGTGCTCGGTGGTGCTCCTGCAGAGCTGGGGCAGGCGGCACCACACAGACCCTGGGGACATGGGGAGACACGGGACCTTTAGCAGTGTCTGTGCAGAACAAAACACGCTGCTGGTGCGGGCTCAGCTCGTGGGATGGGAGCTTGCTTCAGCCCTGCTCGTTGTCCTGGTGCCAGCATGTCCCTGCTAATGGCCTGGCTCTGATGCTGTAAGGGAAGTGGCTGTCTGGAAGAATAATTGGCGTTTTCAGGTCGCTGCCCTGCAATAGACTTTATCCAGACGCAAGAAATCTGGAAGTTGCTATCTCAGGCTGCAATCAAGAAAATGTTCTCTTTAAGCATTGGTTAAAGAAAAATTATGATTTAATTCCCTGAATGTATTTTGTTTCTCTCATGATTTCACTAATCCATATGTCTAATTGCCCTTTAATTAACTCTCATCTTATATCTGTGTTTTGTCCTTTTCTAGCCTAATATTTATTTTTCCTTAGGTCTCTGTTCTCTCTTTGTAAGTACCCCCAGGGCTGTCCTTTGGCCCTGAGGTGCTCTGCTGCTGCAGGAGCTGCCCAAGGACATGGCTGAAACTTGAGCAGAGAGGTGGCCGTGCCCTGCCCAGCTCAGCATCTCGGCAGCCCTCTGCCCTCTCTGCTGCTCCTGCATCAGCCCAGAGGGCCAGTAGATCTTACAGTCCTAGCTTTGCTCTCAAACAGTCTCCCCTACCTAAGCCCCTGCACTGTGGCATCAGTGGTACAACTATGTTGGCTAAAAGGCCTTTACAAACCAAGCATGACTGAGCCAACATACTCTGAAAACTTGGCAGTTGTTAGTTATCGTTATTTCTAATGATCAGCATCAACAGGCCCACATTGAGCTGTGTCGATCAGATGTTTGTAGAAGAGATGCCTTCAGGTGGAGATCTGCATCGGCAATCAGGAAATCAACTGAGCTTGTAGTGCAGAAATCCAAAATAGAGTAGCTTTCCTGCTTAAAAAATGAAGGATTTCACTTACATGACCATGTTTTAGGACGACTGCAGGATGAAGATGTTAAACAGCAGGAAGCTTTTTTTACCAGATTCTCACTGACTTCATTACTGTTTATATATTTCTTTTAAAACCAATTTTATACCCAGGCAAAAGAAAGTCTAGACAGATTGTCTAAGAACTTCTACTAGCTATAATTAAGATTATACGGCTGGTATATCACTGGTGGATAACATGTAGACTGGTTAAGAAATGACCTTCATTTCTGCAGCATATGCCTTTTGCCAAGTTTGCTTTTATTATTCTTTGTGATTGCTTTTTTCATATCTGACTATTGCAATGTCAGAAACAAATCCCACTTGAAATCTTGTATTTGGACATCTGAATCTATATAAAGGAACTGGAGTGCCTTGATTTTTTCCAAAGTACTGAGCTTTCGTGGTTTCCATTAAAATTGATTGGAGATGCAATTGCTCTGTATGCACAGAAATCAATCCAGCCTGGAACAGTTGTCTCCACGCTTTGGCCTCGGCATTCATGTAAGGTAGGAGATTGACAGCCCTGAAAGCTGAAGCTCTGGAGCTGTAGTGCAGCAACCTGGTGATGTGTCTTATCAGAGACAAAATCCCAGAAGGAGTCATGCTCCTGGAGAGTAACACTATTCACTTTGATAAATAACTCATCTCTGTTCTGAGCCTGCTGCTTTATAAAAGAAGAACATTTATTTGGAGTTTGGGATGAGATGTGCTTTGTTTGGACATTGGTTTATTAAAATTGGTCTTATTCCGCCAGCTCAAACCGAGTGATAAGAACAGAGTCCTGTTTACCTCAAGCAGGATGAATTTGAACTCGGATATTCCCAGTTTCTATTACCTCTTAGCGATTCCCTGAATGAGTTCATTTCTCCATTGTTATGCATATTCATAACAGCCAGAACTCATCTCAAACCTCCAATTGCTGTAATCAAATAACTCTTATTTATTAACATCAGGAGGGAAGACAGAGAAGCAGCATCACAAAGTCACAGCCACCGCATGGAGTACACAAGCTGTTCCTTGGAATAAACATCTTTTGAAAAAATCTCTACAGAAGCTCTCAGCCAGTATAGCCCCTCACTAGATTCTTCACACTTAGGTGCCCTATAATGCCACCACTCTGCAAGATGCACTAAAAAAGCAATTAGCACTTTTGAGTGCTTTGCAAAATTTTATTAGTCTTCTGCCTCTTGAGGCTCTGGCAAATAATGCTGTTTTACTCAAGATTTCTTTGATGCTTTTTTTTTTTTTCGTCAGTCTTCTCCAAGAACAAATACGTGAGATGAAGTTCCAGTGCAAGTCAGCCCAGCAATTTAGAATCCTATTTCTTGAGAACTTCAAAACTCATTAAAAACAACACCTCTTTTTAAAGCCATGCCGTATTCCTTCTCTGGTTCTCCCTTCTTCCATTCATTGCATTTGTCTATGTGATTCTGGAGTAAGGGCAGCAGAAACTCCAGTGTCCAAGCAGCCATTCTTTTAGCTTGACAACAAAGGAATCCTCCAGGCCATCTTAGCCATTTCCTCAGGTTTCACTGGGAAATATGGAAAACAAATGTTGTCATTCTAGAATTAACAATAAAAATTAAAAAGGCAAATAAAGCAGTCACTTGCACTGGGAGGGTCTGCACGATTGCAGTAGCTTGGCAATGTGCCACAACCTAGTTTTGCCAAAACCAGCCTGCCTCCATAGGTTCAGACTGGCATTGCATGTTAAAAAAAAAAAAAAAAAAAAAAAAATCGTATTTTTTAGTTGCTGTTTCCTAAGAAATTTCAATGACCTCCCTAGCACAAAAAAGAAAACACATCCTTTTTATCATTGCTCAAATTCTAGCAGGATTCAAAGCAAAACCTATGCAGTTCTTTCAGCTTCAGAAAGCCTTTCTTAACGCAGAGTACTATTGATTAAGCTTTAGTGCCATATTTTTATTAAAAAGGAGGAAGGTATCATAAACATAGGAGATAGAAGAGATGTAATTTTGATGCCATTAGTACTTATGCTGCTTTTCTCTTTCACACATGAATGTGCACAGGTCTATTAGCAGCTGGGTTTGAACACAGGATTTTTCTTGCCCAGTCCGATAGCAGAAATGGTTTAAAACATCTGGTACTGAGAGTTTATTTGAAGATGTGGCCTTTGCTCAGTTAAACGGTTGTGCTGTGATTGATCTCCATGCAAGAGGGGCTTTCCAGTTCTCTCATTTTTAACCAGCTGGTCTATATTGCGATGTTGCTTGCAATGGCAAATCCATAGCAGAAATTCATCCCCAGGCAGGGCTTGGCCATGCTGCCAGCTGAGGCAGTGCTTGGGGAGCTGCAGGCAGCTGGGGAGCAGCGGCGTGGGGCTGGCTCAGGGCTGATGGCTGAGGTCTTGGAGGCTCCTGAAGCGATCTGCCTTCAGTTCAGCTTTCAGTTTTAAGTACCCAGCGTACGATGATGTAGATTTACAGCTTCCTTTCCTCTCTGCTCCAGAAGTAAAGACTTAAAATGCTTGTAAATTAATTACAGCATCCTGTATCTCTGAGAGCTTCTCCACCGTGTAACAGGTAGGGAGTGGAGCTCCTGCAGGAGCGCCTCCCCAGACGTGCTTGTTGCATGGGACAAAGGGCGGCCGTGCTTCACAAGTGGTGTGTGTCTCAGCCTTGTCTGTGAAATCAGAGTGATACGGGCTAGTGGGAAAATGGGGAAAATTCAAACTCTTGCCTAGGTGTGTTTATTTCTGAAGCAAAGATGGTGACTGAATTCTTTTTCAAGGTTAACAAGTACACTTTATCTCCAGGCTTGTTTACTGTGGTATAGAGCCTCATCGTGTGCTGAATTACAGAGAAGAGCATTACTAGGGAATTAATCTAGTGAAAGGCTGGCCGACAGCTCAAAATATGCAAATAATAGTCCTAAAGGAAACCAAAGATTTTGCGACAAGATCTGAAAAGTGCAAAATCTTAAATATTCAAAGGCAAAGTATATGATAATGACATGATCAGACAGAGAGTCACATTATTTTAAGTAAGAGCCATACTTAGAACAGCCTGGGAGAACATCTGAGTAAATAAGTCTGCCTAAGTGAGAGAAATGAATTATCCTCTCATGTTTGGCTTTTCATGATCCAATGTATGGACTGGGGGAAGTGGTTTTAGAACAAAGATCAGTGCTGTCATTGCATCAATACCACTTACTGTAAAGCGTTGGACACTGTGGCTGGAGATGGAAAGGTTGCTAGGCTAAATTAATTAGAGGAAAATCATGAAGACTAATTGGCAATAAGGGCTCACAGATTTGGTCATTGGCATTCTAGCATGTAGGGAAGTCTGCAGTTGTCAAAGCATATATCATACTTGGGAAAAACATCTTTCAGTTCCATGAATAACCTTCAAACTTCAATAAAAGTAGCTTTATTTATAAGGGATGCTGTGGGTCTTGGAAATAATATGTTTCCATTTGCAAATTGTAGCAGCCGACTCCAAGTCAATAAAGGTAACATGTCAGAGTGTCTCCCAGATTAACATAAAACAGAAAAGTGATTTTTTGTATCTCTTACAAATGTGTAGTTTTTAGCCTTTCTTCTTCTGTAAGAGGAGAACTAATTAGGTTGTCAAATTTAGCATCTTCTGTGGAAAGAGGGTGGGTGCCAGGCTGCCCAGCTACCCCAGCACTTCAGCAGGAAGCACAGGAGATGTAAAAGGAAGAGCAAACTGCAGGTTTTCTGTGCTGCAGGTACTTTCATGATATGCTTTCCTGCGTGTAGGGAGGGATGCAGGACCTCGTGTGCAATGGCATAAGGCCAGCTCCTGCTCTGGAGATCAGCAGGAATAAATCCACCGTGCCTCGTTAATAAGGCTGTGCCCCACGGACATGTAATTTGGCACACCATCAGCACTCCAGGACATCAATTGATTGTGGCAAACTAGAGAAAGAGGAGATGCATTTGTTAGGGGGATGAAGAAGGAGATGATAGATGACAGCATGCAAAGCTCTGAGTCTGATTGGATTTTACACAGAGCGGTGCATGGTATTACCGCCCATCGCTCCTTCCAGACACAGGTTCTTAAAATAGTTTAAAGAGAATTTTAGGAGAAGAGGAAGCATCATCAGAAAGGATCCTACTTGCCAAAAGCAGGGGTAACATGGAGATGCTTGAGGAAGAAAGGTGGGTGTGAGCTGGGGCTTCCCTTCTGCACCAGAGAAGCGGTGGGGCCAGGTCTGCCCAGGAGAAAGCAGGCTTGAAACAAAAGTAAATTGGACACGAAGCAGCTGAAAAAGACCGATTTAGTCGGTGAGGGAGGTTATTTAGTGATGGCCTTTCAGTGTAACTGGAGGGCTGAGCTAGCAGTCCAGCTAACTGCAGTAGTAGTGGCCTCTCTTCTGGCACTATTTTCAGGTCATCGTTAATGGGAATTTGCTACTCCGTGGTTTTTGTTGGCTTCTTGTTCCTGCTCGAACTACAACCTACAGCACAGCCATTGATCTCATGGTCATTTTAATTTGTATTGTTTGCTGTGAATATAATTCTTTAGATTTTAGCATTTGCTCTTCTCCAGTCCATGGAAACGTGTTCTTATGTTTGCGTGCTGTATGAAGACAAAACGCTTCTCAGAGCTGATTCAAGTAAATCCTCTGAGATCACAGGTAACAATCCCCAGGGCTTCATCAGGGGCATTCAGGAAGAATGGTTTTATTTGCGTGCCTGTGAGGGACTACAGAAGATATCCAACAACATCCAAACTCAGTTCTTCATTTTAGAAAACTCCTACCATTTTTGGTAGAACCATACTAACATGAAAGAAGGAGCACTTTGTTCCCTTCCAGTCCCACAAATATTCTTTGAATATCCTTTCAAATGTAAAGAGGGAATAATTTATACCATATGTTAGTGATTCTCCTCCCCACCATTTAAGTCGTCGGCACACCATTTGTATGTTTTTCACTTTGGGAAGCCAAAATTCTGTTTTAATTTCTTGACTCTCAGGCTGTGGCCTAAAGCTCCATGTATGTATACATGAATATCCATAAGTGTAAATGACCTTGTTCATGGCCTGATGTATCAATTCCTCTCGGATGTCAATGGGTATCCCCGTACTAGAGATGGAAAAATAAGAGAGGCACTAAATGGGTTTCTCGGGACATCACAGAGACTTTGGCAGATAAAGAGCTTGATGCTGCTATCCCTCCCATGTTTTCTAAACCGCAGCGGCATGAGCTGGAGAAACTTAGAGCTTGTATGGTTAAGGCACCTCTTACAGATGGAATTCAACTGTCAAAACTGGCAGAACTGTACGTGCAGAAAGGGACTTGGCAGGAGGGTTTGCACGGCACAGGAGGCAGCGGTGGAGGCAGGCTGGGGGCAGTGGGGCTGGGGGCTTTGTGCTTCTGAGCACACGAGGAGCACGGAGGGGCCCCACGGGCTGCAGGAGCAGGAGCCCAGCCCTGTGCCTTCCAGCAGGTTGGTTTGCAAGAGGCTCTTACGTGGTCTGGGGGTGCTTCTTCCTTGTTCAGGGCACAGCTCCAGCTCGTGGGGCCGTTTGAGAGGTTTCTAATCCTATTAGAGCTGAATGGTGAAAGTTTTCTTTTTGAGCCTTTAAACATCCTTATCAAGTTTAAATGTCTCATTGCTTTGGCAGCTGATGTTTTTCTTGAAAAATTAACTCTTCTATAAAAATGACATACTTCCAGTGAGATAAGCCATTTGATTCTGTCAGTTCATCTTCTAAGCTTCCAACCCTAAATCAAATATGTTTAAGGGGAAGCTGTTCAGTCATCATTTATGATACTATATATTACTCATTTCCGTATTATTTAAAGAAGATATTATTATGCTGTTCTCCTTTGCATAGATGCATTCTTTTATCAGTTAAATCATTTTTATGTAAACATTCAAGGAGACATATTCTACAAGGATAAAACAAGAAAATAGATTGGCAGAAAAATGGAACTTAGTCAAATGTGGAAATGTATTAACAGGAAAGGGAGCAAGAATGAAATCTGATGAATGATTTTACTCATGAACTTGGAATTTCTACAAAGTTCTTATATAGGTAATCTCTTTTCCTATAAGTAAATCTCCCATCTCTATTGATCCAAGTCTTCCATGTTCATCAAAAAGCCCCCAGTCACTGGGAGGATACCAACACCAGGAATAACATGCTAATGGTAAAAAGATAGATATGTGATTGCTCTGGATAAATGTTTTTTTTTTTTTTTTTTTTTTTTTAACTTGTTCTATCTGTAAACATGTTAGAGGTCAGGTATCAAGAAGGAAACACGCTACAAACCCAAACTGCCTAGGTAGGCTGGTTGTATTAATTTGTGCTATGGCGTTGCCCCTTGAGCAGGGCTGGATGTGGTCATGGATGTCAGCCCCAAGGGGGATGAGGCAGGAGAGGATCTCTTTAATTTGAGCACCGCTCATAACAGAAGGAGCAGGAGGATTCGAGCTACAGGAGCCTGTCCCTCCCCGAGGCTGCAGTCACCCTGCACAGCGAGAGGCGAAGCTCCTGCTGCCCTCGCTGGTGATCGTGGCAGCATCTGAATGTCATGTCACATCATTCATAAAATGTTTCTTAAGAAGCTTAGGAATTGGAAATCTCTGCAAATTACGGTATTTCTGTCCTGATGTCCTGCATGTGGACAGGATGTGCTGCAGGATGGGAACAAGCCTGGTCGGGGAGGGGATGGAGGCAATTATTCAGCCACCAGCCAGCCCCCAGTGTTGTTTACAGAGACAGAATCTTCCCTGGAGGAATATGAGTTTGTGGAGATGGAGCACTGCAGTGCAATTTGATTATAGAGAGCAGCTCAGTGTTTCTGATAAAATAATTAATCTAACTTTTGTCTACTTTGTGTATTCTTTGTTTCCCCAATACAACCATCCCACGTTGCTTTCAAGCTAGTGGTGTGGCTGAGAGGCTGATTAAATTGCAAAGCAGACTTTTAAATGAAAGGATCCATATCTAGCTGCACTCATTATCTGTTCCAAGAAATTAAATCTACCATAAATGATTTACTCTGAAACAAATCAAATAGACATTGGAAAGACGAAGGGCAGAGTGGCCATAAGATTGCATCTTGGTGGAAGGAAGCAGCAATTGAAGAAGCACCAGATAAAATCCAGACCTGCCGTAAGGACTCTAGCTTCCTCTCCCACAGATTGCAGCTTTGCACAGCGAGTCTCAGGGAGTGTATCCTTGTGCTTGCCTTGAATATCCTACAAGTTGTGCAGTGCTAAAGGATGCAATGTTTATCTCAAGGAATTGAAAACCTTTTATGGCCGTCTGTTGCATAAGGCACTCTAACGCTTACGTTTTAGCTGTACATAATGTTGTTCCCCTCCTCAGATTTATGTATTCATTATTCCTTCAAGGATGTGAATAAAAAAACACTCTAGAAATTCACCTTTGCTCCCGTTGAAGATAGACGTGTATAAGAGGATCAGAGTGGCAGTATTCCTCAACGAGCTGCAGTTGGAAATTACGCACAGACAGTCTGTGTCGTGACGCGTGGTGACTTGCTGTCTTCTGTTTCCCATTTTCCCTCAAAATCTGTTTGTGTGCACACAGGCATGTTCTCTCTCTCTCTCTCTCTCTCTCTCTCTATCTATATATATATATATACACACATGTATGTGTACTTACGTGTTGCATCTGGAAGATTCTTCATCTCTGCTCATCTATGTTTGTTAACCCTCAGCAGTTAACGGCATCATTGCACAAGCCTTGTGCCTCGGGCTCAGAGGTGAGCGTGAGGAGTGGGGCTTTTGTTCCTGCCTGTCAGGGCTGCAGTGTGGGCGATGAAGGAGAGACCCAAGACATCCAAATCAGTTGCACTGTGCTGTGAGATAAACCGCTGCTGTTTGGCTCTCATTAGGTTTGCCTCTCTTTTGGGAAGGGGCTGCAGAGGCAAGCAGTGGCCATCCTCGTGGCCCTGCAGCCACACAAACACCCCAAAACCTGGATTTTTTTCTACATGAAAAATACATGAATGGTGCCTTTGGCCAAGCCCACTCTGTTCATCCCCACCCATGGCGGTGGGTGCAGGCATGGTCTGCACAGCACCTGTGCCACTGGCGTGAATGGAAGCTTTGGCTGCTTGGGTTGGAACAGAGCAAATGCCATGGGAAGGGAGACACTGACTGAAAAGTGAACACTCATGGGCAGGAGGGGGAGCACACTGCCTAGGAGCTTGTCCCTGTGCTGCCATGGCTGATCTGCTGGGTACAGGAAACCTTTAGAAACAAGCTGCTCTATGTGAGCAGTCAGAATGCGTCAGTACTTGATCAGGATTATATACCCACTGCCCAAACGTTTGTGCTGACCACCCAGTTGGTTCAGCCTGCTGCCTGGCAGGTTTCCTAGTGCAAGTGTTGCCCTTATGTTCAAAATAATAATTAAAACTGGAAGAAAAAAAAAAGGCAACTTCCCCAACCTCTACTTCATGAGTTTTAAAATACCGTGATGCGTGTCTTCCTGAGATCCTTGGGCTTGTTCCAATCCAACAACGATAGCATTTGGTTCAATACCTAGCACTGGGGAAAGCTGGATGTTGAATCTGAAGCTCTGACGCAGACTAAATTCAGGGCTTTGGCCAAGTTTTTTTTTATGGGAGTATTCCAAAGCTGGTTGAGGTCAAAAGAAGTCAATGAAATTTTTCACTGCGCTGTTTCAGCTTCCCTGAGGGGAAAGTCAGAGCGATGTAGGTTTACTTCACATTTAGGCTTCCACATGTTCTCAGTTAATGGCCTTGAGGTCCTCCTGGAAGATGCTGTAGAGCAGTAAAGCTGTGGTTGCTAGATGGGGCTGTAAGGCACCAGGCAGAGTCAAACACAGTGGCCTGTGCAAAATCACCGCATTGTAATATGCACTGATCCTTGTCTTGTCTTGTATTTCAGGAACTACCCATATGGCTGTTTAACTTGCATTTTATTTTGAGTTTTAAGCTTTAGTTAGCCTTAATTCACACATTTATATTAAAAAAAAAAAAAAAAAGTATATTATTTTTACTGTAAGTTCATTTTTCAGGCAAAGATTGCGTGAATATGGAACTTCATCTTATCTCAATGCATGTTGATGAAGAAGTTTTGATTTGCTTTGGCTGATCTTGAATGTTAAATTAGCCTGAAGGAAGACTCAAGGCAGGAAATTTCACTGCTTTTTACAGGAAAGAAGAAAAAAAAAAAAGAGAGAAAGATTTGTTCCGAAAACTTTCCATATTCTTAGACCTATCTAGCTGTGTAAAGTCACGCTCTCTCCAGTAGAGAGGTTGCCGTGTTTGGGATCTGAAATAAAAACAGACAGATTACCTGGACCGGCTAACCCAGGAATTCACGTTCATCTCATTTCAGTTCCCATTTTCAGGTATTAATTCGTATCCAAGTGGCCAAGGGGTTTCTGTAGGTGGGTGGATTTTTAAACCTCCACTTTTTCAAGCCCAGGAAAAAGGCAAGGAGGTGTTTTCTCATACAATAACTGTCTAACTCCTTAGATAGGCTTCATTGTGCTCTGGGTTTGTGAAGTCTTTGGAAAAGTCTGTCAAGGGCAGTCCTCAATTCTCTCCTTGCATGGGTGAGCCACAAGACAAGCTCCTTTCCACTCCCTTGATTTTCTAGTGGCTTTTCTTCCCTGTACTTTATGAAGAGTTTGAATTACTACTGAGGAAAAAAGAAAGGTGAAGGATGGAGGCTTCACTGTGTATTAAAAGCAGGGCTGATTTGTTGTCATTTCCTGCTGTATTGTGTGCATGTGTGTAGTTACTAATTAACAGATAAAGAGAACTGCTCAGACAACATATAAAAAATGATTTAAATTTGAAAAAAATAAAAGCAGAGGATCATAAAACTTTGCTATCGTGTGTGTCTGAAAGTTTGTGAACAACTGCTGGAATTAAACTAGCAATAAAAATGACAGTGCAAGGAAACCTAAGGATTAGTCCTATGAGGCAGCCAACTCATTAACCTGAACTCAAACCATTTAAGCACCGAGTGGTGCTATTAGCTTTGGTGGACCTGCTTATCTTTTTAACGTTTTTTGCCCTCTCGGGCCTTATTATTGACACCATTCTCTGTGAAGTGAGAGCTATATCCCTAGGAGAAATCCCCATGCATCCACTGCTCTCCGGGCCTCCTTTTCCGTGGCAGTGCTCCACGTGCTGTCCGTGTGTCTGTGCGCTCCCTGATTTTGGGGTTTTGGGCCCATGGGTGGGCGCTGGGTTGAGCCTTCTCATGTGGTGCCAGGCTGTGCTCTGCGCTTTGGTGGACCATGGGGATGGCTGCGGTCCAGTCAGCTGCTGAGTCTGGGTAAACACATTTTTTGTAGGCAAAGCTGTACCTGAGGAGTGTTCTTGTTGGGAGCTGATGAGTATTTGTTGTCTTCAGAAAAGTTCTCGGGGCACAGTTGGATTTTTGTAGCAGTAATTAAAGTACAAAGTAGAAAACATACAACTCTTACCTGGAACAAAGAGTGTTCCTTATCCTGTAACCTTTTTATTACATACATATAAATATATACGTATAGCTTTGCGGCTTTGCATAATCTTCCTCTGGCTGGTGTTAATTGAATTAGTCATGCTGACAGAGAACTGAAAAGATTTGCCCATGGGAATTTCTCTTCAGTTTTGAGTCAACATTTGATTCATGGGATTTTGTTCTCATTACTGACTTCTTTATTAAAATAAACAAGATTACTGACAGAGAATGCTCTGTAAGTATTACAAGAAAGGACAGAAAATGCCAAGGTAAGGAAACTGAGATGAGCAGAGACGGATTAACGTTTCTGCATTGTAATAGGTGTATACGTTGTTTTGGCAAATGTATTTTTTTTCTATTGTTTGTTTGTAAATTGGTTTCTCCCCCTTGGCTTCTCTCTTCCCCAGCAGCAGAGCATTGGGTGAAGGCAGCTTATCATTCCCTCCTATTCTCCTACTGCTTTGGCTCTGCTCAGCCCCAGTTTGGTGCCACCGTTCCAGTGCTCCCCCAGTGAGGAAATGCATTTACTGGCTGCAGCCCACACGTTTGTAACAAGTCAGGATTCATGCATAAAACACCAGTTTTTTAAACTCTGGCAATTTGTTTTTCAGTATTTGTTGTGCTTCACCTCTCCAGTGTTTAGTCGCATGGCCAGCGTTGAGGGTTGTTTTGAGGAAAGCCTTTTTCTCAGTGCCTGTAAGTGCGCACGGCTCTGAACTCACAAAATGTCCATTGAATCATGAGCTGAATATCAATAACTCGGATAAAGTGCTGGAAACCAGCAGCGGGCTTCAGGCTCGTCACTCAGATCCAGTGCTTGTGAGCCCATGGCTTTATTTACTGTGACATTTTAATCTTTCTCCTGCTCTTGGAGCATGGAGAGGGAAGGGATACGCACGGCTGGAGCAGGCTTCGGGGGATACCCCGGGGCCCATCCGCGGGAGCTGACCTTTACGATGTGCTTCGTGGTTATTTCCATCAGAGCTGCGGTAGCGAGGCTGCTGCTCTGTCAGGAGCCCTGCAGAGTGCCACTCTGCCACCGTCTTGCTGCAGCACCCCAAATTTTTCCCCTCTAAAACTGGAGAGGCCATCCCCAGGCTTGTGTGGGAGCAGGGCTGGGCCTCGCATGTACTTGGAGGAGGCTTTGAATGAGGACATGCAGTAAGCCTGGGCACCGCTGCACAGGACAGGCTCATTGCGTCTTATGCCTGCAATTTGCAGTAATTTGTTGCACTATACTGCTATCCTACTGGGGCTGCAGCATCCCATTTGGCCCGTGCTTTGCTCAGCACGATCCCTGTGTACACCCAGCACGTGGCATATGGGCTCCATTTACCTGCCGTCTCCTGCCTTGCTGGTCCTCAACAGGATGGAAATGTGGGCCTGGGGGAAAAATACAGCTGCAAAAACAATTGCTTCTGCACATTGTGTGCTCTAGGGTAACAGCTGGATTATTGGTATGTGTTTTGCTTTTCTTTTTTTTTTAAAAAAAGTGGATATAATTCAACTAGGTTAACCAAAGTTTTTTTTACACTTCTTAAACTCTGATTTAAAGCATGGACCTGAACTTTTGGGGAAGCGGCAGGCAGATGAGGCTGCTATTAAATTTTAGGTAAAGAAGGAATAAGACAGCAAGAAGAGAGAACAAGAGGTCTGTCATTTTGCAAGATTAATTTATGACAATTAGAAGGTAACAGAATAATAATAAGAAAGTTTGAAATTATTTTGATGCATCTCTTGTCCTATCTTACCATGTTTACTTCTTGCTATAAACTGATAAACATTGACAGGGGCTGAAGGAGAGCTTCTGTCTCCTCCTTCCCTTGGGTCATGGATGGCTGTCTCCGTAGATTGAGGCTCCTCAGTGTCATATTAGGGTAAAATCGTAGGATTTATGACTCAAATGAAATAATAAACCTATGATTGTTGTATACCTCTGGAAAGAAAAGGTAGCTCTGTGAATTTGGCTTACAAATTGGACAAGCTTGGAACATTTGTTCAAAGTTGATTTTTATAGTTTCTGAGAGGCATGATAACCAAGTAAACTATATACATTTACATTTTATAGTTTCATAAAATAGTGAAAAGCAGCATGTGTGTTCTGTACTAGGAATATTATTATGTAGGTCAACTAGGATCTGGATCTGTTATCACAAGTGACATTGCTGAAGAAAAATCAATGGAAAATAGAAGGAGCCTTGAATACGAATATTATAGGTACCGACTGTTTAATCCAGAAACAGTTCTCTCGGCACTGCTCAGCACTATACTTTCCCTACCTCACCCACCAAATAATAGTAGTAAAAATACTGACTGTTGTTCACCTGAAACAAATAGACGTGTTAAAATAGAAAAAAAAATTTAAAAATAACTGCTATAATGCTGATAATTTACAGGAAATTCAGTGTGATTATTATTATTATATATATATATATTTTTTTTTTTTTTAGATTATGTCTTATTTTGCCTGGGTGGTTGGACTTGGTGGTTCTCTGAAGCCTTTGCAAAATAATCTACCTTTTCTGAAACCAGTCAAGAAATGGGGGAAATGATTGAGCCCCGAAAGGTCCTGATACCTGCTCTCCCTTGAGTCAGGGGCCAAAGCTGGGGACAGGCAATCTTGGGAGGTGCTCTCAGGACAATAGGAGGGTTCCTTGGATTTCACATGGAAAAGATGGAGTAGCTGTTTTGCCATATAAGATATGCTAACATCTGACAAAAACAGGTTATTTAAAGATAAAATAATGAAGAAAATGACTGAAACATTAAAGAAGTTACCTAGATCTGTTCAATCTTTCTGCATGTCTTGTTGTGGATCCAGTGAGTGCTGGCATGCTCTGCTGCCCCTGTGCTGGGTCTCCTTCATCTGTTCCTCAGGCAGGAGAAGGTGGGCTCCCGTCCCTTGTACGCAGGGATTTGGGCATTGGGTGATTGTCTCAGGTGTGGATTGGTAGGTGGATCAGATATTTTGGATGGATTTAGAGACAGGATAATGACATGTTTCTAGAACTAGATTTCAGGTGCAAATACCAAGAGTATTTAACACAGTAAGTTTTAACCATATTGGAAAACTGAAATCTTTTGAGTTCTATTAACTACTGTCTTTTGTTTTTAAAGAGAGATTCCTTTAAAAATTAGTTTGTGTAGATGTTACTGTTTTTTACATGAATATTTTTCATGTTAAATTATCCATTCAATAAAAACTGTTCCATAGTTTCATCAATGTGAAGGAAGCATTAATAAATTTAAAATTACAGAGAAGAGCTTTCTGTGGAACTTTGAGACTGGTTTTTGGCAAAGTCATGACTGGCTTTTAACACATTAAACTTTGTTGTTGTTGTTTTGTTTTGTTTGTTTGTTTGCTTGCTTTTAATTTAAAAAAGGTTCTAGTGAGCACCAAGCTGTAAGCCTTGTATTTGCCTTCTGTGGGGTCAGTGTGGTGAGACTGTACCCCAGTGTGCTGGCTGCAGAGCCACGCGGCCCTTCAGGTGCTCTCAGCTCCAGCCCGGTGGTGACTCACGAATCTGAAAGCTCAACTAACTCATTTTTAGGATGACTGTGACTGACAATTATAAAGTTTATAACAAATTCAATGACAGCTTAAATGTTTGCAGTATCTTGGTTGAAATGTCACCTCCTGCATGTTAATAGGATACCAGGCATTACAGAGCCTCCTTTGTGCAAAAGGTGCTGTGCATTGTCCCCCCGTGAGCATCCAGAAACCTTCACTCGTGTGCACATCTCAGAAATTGGTTTGGCTCTGCTGATCACGTCTCTAAACATGTAATTGCAGAACAAATGTACTGACCAGGGGAAGATTACTGTAATCTCATAAATCTTCACAAAGTAATCTCTAAGTGAAGACAGCTTCTGTCAGGACAGCTGAATAGCCATGTCTAAAAAAGGCAGAGTAAAGTTGTGTGGAATAATTAATCACGGCCTTGATTACAGAAGCTTTCTTCTCTTACTCTCCATGTCTGACAGATGTCTTCATGAACTGTCTGAGATGAGGTGACTTCTGCTTCAAAAGTGAGCTTGGAATTGAGCTAAAGGAGCTGGGTATTTTGCTTGTCCAGGTCCTCTCACACTGCTGTTAGAAAAAGCATTAGTCGCTCTGCTTTTCTTGTGCACTTTTCAGGTTGATGCATCTCTGTACAGCACAGTCTCTTTGTTGTGTAATTTCAATCCCTGGCTGAGTCTTCTTGCCAGAATTTTGAGAGAGAGTTGGAGAGATCAGGAAGTTTAGCATAGCAATGCTCAACAATTTATAGAAAAGTAATGAGGGAGTGTTATTCACATGCAGCCATCTGCTTAGAGTTCTCCTGGGGAGTGTGTGTCTGCTCAGCCAGCATCCCCTCCAGGTGCGCTGAGGGGATGAAGCCAGTGAGCCCACCCTTCAGTGCCTCACTGGGCACTCTGTCACAGCCCAAGAGATTTGATTATTTTTATATTCACAGCTTAATGACCCTAACTCTGTTCAGTTCCTGTCTCTCTCCTTAATGCTTTTTCCATAGATTTAACTCTCTTGATTTCAGTGTTGTTTGCTCTGATTTGCCATGGAAACAAAAGATCTCTGAATAATCTCTCTAATACACCTTCGGACCAAACTGGCTGGCAGAGTTTTAACTACTTGAATCAATCACCACTTTTAAGATGAACGCAGAAATCTGATGCAAAATCATAGGTGTTTTGCTATTTACTTTTGAATTCTAATTCTGCAAAATGAAAGAAGACAAGGTCAGACAGAAAATTGGTACGTTGAAAATACAGCGCAGCAAAGATGAAACCCTCCCATGAAATAAACAGGCATAAGTGGCCATCCACAGTAAAAAATAAGTTAATTTAACCAATCAAACCACTCCAGTCACACTGTGCCTACTCCTGGGAGTCATTTCTGTCTGTTAGCAGGAGGGCTATCAGTTCGTGTTAGCTCATATTCCAGCTGGTAGGCAAAAACCCGAAGACATTCACTTAGATTTGGGAGCTCTGGTCATTGCCACTGATTTCTTTAACCCTTTCACCTTCGAAGGACTCTAGGTAAATTAAATACAACTCAACACTAATCAGTCATTGAGCTAGCCTGGAGCCAGGCAGCTCCAGTAGGTGGGACTTTTTTTTTTTTTTTTCCTTTTATTTAATTGATTAGTTTAACTTTTTGTTTGTTTGTTTGTTTGTTTGTTTTTAAAGCCTTTACAAGTTTATCCAATTAAGTTATTTTTGTCAGGAGTAGGAAAGGGGAAAACGTTTTGAAATGAAGGTAAAATCAGACCACTGTCAGCATTGTCTTTCCTTCCTTGTATTTCCCCTTGGTATAGTAGCAGTAGAATGCAATTGCTGGATTTCAGAAGCAAAGCTCCCATTTTGTGTTGCTGGCTTTACTTTTACCATAGCAGCTTACTGCGGTTGTTTCTTCTAAGTGCTTATAGGTAGTACATCCAGTTGAGTTACGGCAAAGAGAACAAAGATTGATGGCAGGCTGGTTTAATGTAGCTCTTACCAACAATTTGCAGAGATTAGGAGGTTGTTTTGTTGGACATCTATCACTGGAAGCTTGGGGACTGCTTTCTGAAGTCATTTTGAATTGGCAAGTAACAGATAGCTTTCTTTGATAGCTCTTTTATGTGCAGGTACAGCTAAATAGAAATCAACCACAAAGAGGAATGGCTCTGTTTATCATTATTTTTGAATTTCTTTAGCATTGGATTTCACGCATCGCTGCTTTGCAGCCGACACACGGCAGCATTAAACAATGGCACGGGTGGAAGCAGCAATCCACAGGGGCCTCCTCACCGCTCCTTAAACTGTCCATAAAGGCTGTGAAGAAAACAGCACGCTGATGCACTTTGCAGCCACATTTCGTTGCATCTGGCTTCTACCTAAGTAGCAGAAGAATTATGGCTTCTGGCTTCTGCCTAAGTACCAGGGCATTATTCTTATGAAAGGGAGCTTCCACGTGCCAAGGATTGCGAGTCGTTGGGAGGCTGAGAGGGACAGTGTAAAGGCAGCAAATGAACCAGGAGTTGCTAATGAGCTATAACCTGCCTCAGAAGGTATTGATTTCTGCATGTGTTTGTCTGGCCAACTTCAGGGCAAAGCTATGGCCTCAAACGAGCCTTGTTTGCAATTTGTGTTTGTTTGTTTGTTTTTGTTTTTTTTTTTGCTCCTGAACATGGACAATCTCTCTTATTTAGTGTTCCTATCTAGTTTTGCTAGGAATTTTGAACAATTCTCAGTGCCTGGTGGAAAAAATACATCAAACAATCTGTTGTTTTTAAGCAGATATTACATCATCTGCTTCTGAAATCTGAGGATATTAGCAAATATCAAACCCACTCAGAAGGTAGAATTGATAAAGAAAAAATATTAAGCATGCGTAAAAGCTGTGATCCATTTGTTATAGAAGTTGCAAATAGCATAGATTTCAACAGTGATGAGTTGTTTACTGGTTACCTGCAGTTGCCAGAAATTGCAGCTAATTTTCACTAAAATGAATGTTTTCTTATTTTGTTCCTTCCACTCCTGGATTTCTCCATGTTTGTTTTCATTCCTATGTCTTTTCTTGTGGATTGTGCCAACATAGCCACTGAAGTACATTAAAAAAAAAAAAAAAAAAAATAGACCCACCTATGCCCTGTGCATTGCACTCGCTATGAGGCCAGTGGGCTTCCCTGCCCACAGCCCCTGTGGTCCCATGGCCCCTCTGTGCCAATGGCAGAGGTGTCTGCAGGCCAACGAGGTGCTCGTGAAGCTGCTGTAGTGCAGCTTTCTGTGCTGTACGGGCAGAGAAATTCAAACCACACAGCTCAGCTGCAAGGTCTAGTTCTAATTTGCTAACACGAAGGACAGCTATCGGTTCAAAATTACACGGCTGGGAATTAGAATCAAATGCGTTAGGTTATTCTGGCGCAGACGGGAAAAAAACCTGCCCGGTGCCGAGCGTCTGGAGGGAAGGAGAAGGAGCTGTTATCCCGCAGTAACACCTTGGCTGCCCTGCCGTGAGACCTCTGCCTCGAGCCAAGGCTGCCGTGCAGCATGCAGCACTAGGATCTGCAGTCCTGGTGCATTTTTTCCTGGTTAGCATAAAAATGTGATTCTGAAGGAGAAGAGCTGTTGTGTGTCAGAGGTAAAGTGGTGTATTAATAAAGATAAGGAAAGAAGAAAATGCGGTATTACTCCAAAAGCCATCTTCTAAAAGGTAGTTAACTCAGAGAGGTCTTGATGAAGGGTTTTTTTGGCTCTCCCATTCTCTTCTACACAAATGTCTTCTGTGAAAGAGGGCTGGTTTTATTCAAAGAGAGTAGCTGTATTACCAGAAAGTTGTTATTGCATATTTAAAATCATTATTTTTTAAAGTGTGCAGAAGGCATTATGTCGTCTTCAGAGAAAACCAAACCAAAACCCACAAAGCCACCAACACGACAGCAAGTGCGCTGACTGGAGGTGACGGTCAGGAGGCAGGCCCCTGCTGCCAGTGCTGCCTCTCAGAACAGGTTTTAATTCCCAAAGCCATCAGGATGCCGAGGCCTTTCCATCCCGCGGAGCTGTGAGCCCTGTGACACTCCAGCTGAGTGAGCCTGATTGAATTGCACCCTTCCTGGCATGGCATTAAAGTGCTTTTTTTTAATTACATCTGCCTTTCATGGTTACATTCCCATACCCATCTCACCCTCCCTTCTAGTTGCCAATTATTCTTTCTAATTTATTTCTTTTCAAGCTATTTGAGCTCCCTTTCTAGTAAACAAGCAAAGGAGGAAAACGCAGAATAAAAACAGGTGTGCAGAAAAGGCAAATATGTTCAAACAATTTTGTTCCATCATTGAAAATGTTTTTCTGCAACTCTTCCTTTAATTCATCCCTCAGTTATGTGCTGACCTTTTAGCAGATCGTCTTGATAAAAGCATTGCTTGGTGTTTTTACCATATTATATAATCCTGGTGTTTTATTGTGCTAGATACCTTCAAGGGATAGCCGCCCATAGGATACTAGATAGACGATGCCAGGCTAATTGTGGGGAGGTGACAGGAGGGGAGGAATCCAGGAAGCCCAATTGGAGCATCTCCCTAATGAGACAGGGCGAGATAAAAATGTTCAACTGCCTGTGATAATTTCCCTGATAAAGATAATCCTAGTAAATAACATTCCTGGAGGACAGAGAGGAAATTAGCTCTTTAAATGGCTTACAGTCGAATAGGTTTCTTAGGAAAATTAATTTTACAAATCATCTTTTCACCCTGATGAAACCATGTGTTAAGTAAAACCTGGATTAGAGATTTTGAGGAGAGATCAGATGGTATATCATGCTTATCCTGCTTTGTGTAGTGCTTGCAGCCTGCCAGACAGAGAGGGAAGTCATGGCTAACACGGGGCTCTGAGCGCTGGGGCTGTGCTGTGCGGTGTAACCGCCACGTGTGTGCTCCTGTCCTCCAACATGGTTGCTGCTTCTGGAGAGAGACAGAAGGAAAGTACCATGAAAACCTGTTCTTGGCTAGTCGTGCCATATCTCACGTTAAACCCTTTCTGTTTTTCTTGAATTCTGTGTAGGCACTTTGTTATGTTGCCCTCCAGCATGCTGCGCTTTGTGTCTCTCCAGTTGGTAGCACAGGATTTTATAGGCAGTTCTGTGAAGTTTATAACAACAGGCAGGCTCTAATTTTTATTGGAATTTAAAGCCAAAGGTCTACTAAATATGCCTTCACTAAATAGATGTTCTGGTTTGATACATTGCTAGACACACAGGCATACAACTTGTGTGAAAAATGACTTTATTTATTGGTGTAAAAGAAGTGCGCGTTGAATTGATTCAGTGTGAATCCCTTCCATTTAGGCTGTATGCAACAGTTGCGTGTTCCCACACTGACATGCCTTCCATTAAAAGCAGAAAGTCCTCCCACTACTCTGCTTTTTTGTCCTTTAATTACAAGAATAAAAAAAAAAAAAAAGAGAGAAAAAAAAGAATAAGAAACCTCATGCAACCTGGAACATTTTTTCTGAACTAGAACATTAGCAGCTGAGACGTGAAGTTTTTTGTTTTAACTGCTGACACGCAGTAGCCTTAGCAGTGCAAGTAGCAATAGCTTTATAAATAGTGCATGAACAAGAATCTTGTTTATCTTCTCAAAGTGCATTTTCACTACTGTCAGTGTACAACTGCGTGTTTATGCAGTTTGTGTTTTGAATTCAAACACCACCATGAACTGCGTTATTTTTTTTTAATGAACTTATATGAAATTATTGAGGACATCTGACAAGTGAGATTTGATGAGGCTTTAAAATAGGCTTTTATCAGAAGATGTTAAGAAATATGAGACTGAGTGCTGGAACATAATATTATTTTCATGATACTCCATTTTACTGACTTAGAGTGAATCATTTGAACTGTCATTTTAAGAATTCCATTTATTCACCTAAAAGTAAACATCTGAAGCACATTCCTTCTGCAAGGTGGATGGGAACTCATGCTTTAGTTGAACTTCTCTCTGATAACAAAACAAAAGTGACCACAAACGAGTGCAGAGGATTGGACTCCTGTGTCCTTTCCTGGTCCTGACACTGCACTGCATCAATTCATGAGAGCATCTTATACTTTAGTGTGATGGGGAGATGATGATGTGCTGGTGAAGAAATGCAGTCCTAAATGTTTATTTTTCTTCTCCTGCTCTCAGAGTTATCTATGTGCTTTTTCAAGAATGAAAGCATATTTTTAAAATATTTTGTACTGCGTCTCCGACTACTTCACTGGAGTTTTCTTAAAAGAAAGCCCTTATGCTTATTTAAAACCTGTGGGAACATTCATTATATAGTTGAAATGTAGAAAAAAATGAAATTATTTTTCTACACTATCCTCTGCTACAGAAGCTCAGTGCCTTGAAGTAGAGATTGCATTAGTATTCTCTAAACCCAGTCAGAGGACATGAAAATCTTTGAACTCTGCGTTTGCTGTATAAAGCAAGCAGTACATCATGTTTCTAAACTACTGAATGAAGTTAAAATAATGATAATAGAATGAAACAGCCTTTTTTCTAAGAGTCTGTCTGGAGGGAAAGGCTAGAATGTCAATGATCTTGAGACTTCATAAGGCATTTATAAAACCCGTGTGTTTGGGATTATTTCGTTTGCTTTGCCAAGGAGAGGACCTGGTGTCAGGCAGGGGTGCTGAAAAGCACGTGCCAGCCCCCTGTGGGTTACCCTCATGCACCCGGGATGAGAGGACGTGGTCCTGTTGTAGCCCAGTGCTCCCTCTCCCTTGCAGGCTGTGGACATCTCTCCTCCCTTGATTTCCCTGCCCTAGCCCAGGAGGGACCCCACCAGGCACCCTCGTCTGGTCCAGGCAGTCCCTAACTATCCTGACTTCTTGCACTCAGTGAAGGATCCTCGACAGACAACTTTCTGTCCTACACCATGCTGCATAAAGGGGATGATTGTTAATATATTATTTTGGTATGGTCTCACAAAATAATTCAACGATGTTTCATTTGTCCATTGTCTTATCACCCAACTTTCCAGCTATCTCAGAATCCTTAACGAGAAAGTCTTAAGGGACACATCCTTGAAGGGTGGCAAGCAGAAGGAACGGTTACCAAAGCTTGTGGCTTTGGGGTTGGCCTGGTCAGCCTACTGGGAAGACAAACACAGCAGTTACTGTTTGCAGTATATACAGTAACTAACGAGTCACGTTAGACTCAAGATCTGAGCTTTGGATCCTGGACCCCATTGGTGACTGTGCAACAGTGCCAAAGTCCTTTGTGGACCTTCTGCAGGTCCCTGTTGTGTTATTGTGAGCAGAGGGATGTGAATGTGTCCCCCTCTTCTAGAGATGGCTCAAGGATGAGGGAGTGACAGAGAAATACTGATGTGCTAGCAGGCTTGTAGATAACCAAATGAAAAACTGGAATACTTTTTTATTTTTCTTGTAGAAAGAGAGCATTTAATTTTCAGTAAAGGAGCTCAGAATCATAGATTGCTGTTTTGATATCTGAAAGACAAAGGTGTGCACTGATAGTGACCTTAACCCTAATAAAAGGCATGTACAAATCAGCCTGCACTAGTAATTAAACAGGAGGTAGGTCTCCTAGGCACCGTAACTTTTATAAGAAAAATAAAGAATCTTGAATGAGAGGTGGAAAGAATCCTGAATTGGCTTCCAAGATTTATCAGTCAGGTACAGGGTTTACCAGTGCTACCGTTTCAGCTACAGTTCTTATCCATGAGATTATTTTACAATTTTTTGAATAGTACTGAGAAATTAAAATTTATCCTCAGAATCACTTTAGTCGAAATGTTTTTCTGATGTGGCAAAAATCAAGTTTGCATTTAAAAGCTTTACTGAGACCCTCAGTTAGAACAGCACTTCTCTGCTGCTATTGCTCGGAGCAGCCCTAAGGAAATCACTCGTTCCTACAGCACGTGACACTCTGAAAAATGCAGGAATGGAGCCCATTTATGCCTCTTATATGCATGTTTTCAGGTGAATACAGAGCTCTTCAAAGGTCCCTTTCTGACAGCTCACAGAAGGAGGGTTTTGAGCCGATCCGAGGAGTGAGGAGGGAAGGTTTCCAGGAACGCCCCATGCATCGCTTCCAGCCACCATGTGCAACTCTACCTTTGGTGGAGTTCTTGTGCCCATCCACCTCTGGCCCCTTTGAAAGGACATGAAATAAAGACCAGCCTTTTTCCGTATATGAAGGACTGTATCACCGTGCTCTGGAATTTAGGAGGCTCTTAAAACAGGAGGGAGGAGGCTCCACAACCATCCCTGGTCACCCTGCATTCCTGGTGGCAAGGGGGGAGCCCAGCCCAGCACCAACCCAGAGCTGCAGCCTTCAGGATCTCTTTGAGGTGGTCAGAAATTCCCATACAAATGGTATTCCACTGAAAACAAAAGCAGACAAACAGCTCTGTGGTAAATATTTTTCAAGGGATTTTAATAAGTGTCTGGATTTCAGTGAGGCAGCTTACGGATGAAAGGTTTTGTCTCGTATTGTAAATTGCACATGTCACAGGGATGCTCCAAGCAGGAGAAATCGACAGCTTCATGTTTGTTGTTTTTTTATAATTATTATTATTTTTTGTGTCCCCAAGAAGGAGGAACTTTGGAGTCCTCACCCTGAGTGCTCTGGGCTCCCAGCCCATGCACGGATTGCTCAGGCGTGCTGAGCTGGACCGAAGGGACGTTTCTCTAGATCCTTATCTGACACTTGCAAACTGTCGTGTTGCCTTTACTACTCTTTTTCCTTAGCCTTGTTTCTCCTCAGGTTGGTTTTTAAATCACATCTCCACGTGATAATCACCTGGCCTCAAAGTTCTCAGTTTCCAGTAGCAGCTTCTTCATTAATATTTGAAGCATATGATTTTGCTTGTTATCGGCAATATCCCGGGAGACAGCAAGAAAGACTGTGTAGGAGGGCGTTTTAAAAGCTTATCTTTAAAACCAGGGTGTTTTGTGATTTAAAAATTAAATATGGATTAACAAATGGAGAACTGACACTGTCTAGGGAATCAAAATGGGATGTAGAGGGAAAAAGAGCATGACTCAACAAATTGCTTTACCACAGTAAACTAGAGCTACTGGTGCAGATGTGCTGCTTGGGTAAAGTGGAGCTGTTGAAAATATGTGATAGACACATATTACCTGAGTAACTATGTAGGCAACTTAATTAAAAAACATTAATTTCCCCCAAACAACAAGTCTGTAGAACAAACAAAACCAAACAGATTAAACAAGATGATTTGATATTATGCATATATCCTTTTTATCCTTTTTTTTTTTATGCAGAGAACATTGCATTGCTTTGACATAAGCATGCCAAAGCATGCTTATTGGCTTTTAAGAGACACCAGCTCGTGCAGAAGCTGTGGTTGTAGGGTTGGCTCCTGGCCGGGAGGCTGGGGCTGCCCTGCACCCCCGAGCAGCGTTAGGGCTGGTGTTTGTGCCCCAATGCTTGCTGCGGGCAGGCAGCAGAACTGCTTTGAGAACTCTTGCCTAGTGCTCCAGTAGCTGTAACTGCTGCACTTTCAATGTCAAAACCTGGTTCTTTTGTACAAATATGTTTAAACCCTGTTACCAGTCGGACGTTGCTCAACGAGACGTGCACAAGGAAGGAATGCTCCGGCATGATCAAACGTCTGTGCATGGTCTGGTGCAGGCAGAGAGGTTACGGCTGCCCCACTGCGGGGGCATGCATCACCGCCTGGCGAGGCTCACAGACATCCTGGAGGCATTTTAAAGACACAAAAAATGTGAGTGGACAGCAGCAGAGTGCTACTCAGGAGCAGTCGAGTGAGTATCTAGCCCCATGGCTACAGAATCACTAACAATCTTAAGTGCTAGTGCCTGTTGCATTTTGTATAACTGTACCCATTGCTTGGATGAAGCAAGCTGATGGAACATGCTCAGCGGTGAGCTGCACTTTGCTGAGGCAGCATCTGCTTCTCCCTGTGCTGGGGGCCACAGTACCATGGGGGCAATCCAGGGCAGGGTGCCCACACTCAGCTGCCTCAAGGGGTGAACATGTTGGGTGCCTGGGGGTCTGCAGAGAGCTGCACCCAGCTGCAGTGCTTGGGCTGCCTCTGCTGAGCCGCTGCCATAGCACAGTGCTCTGCGGTCCTGCACGAGTGATGGGGGGCTTCGACGTGGTTGGCAAATGGCTCTAATGGCTTACCTTGATTTTAATGTATAAAGTTTGAAAAATGTATGTAAACGTTATAACACAATGATATGAGCCATGAAATGAACTGATGTGTGTGTCAGCTGCAAGAAATAGAATTTTAAATAGAAAATTCAGTGCTCTCAATTCAAATAGATTTGATAGTAAAGCAGCTTTTCAGTGGTGTTAGTGCAAGCCTTATATGAGTAGGTAGGCAAGGAATGCCACAGAGAAATCTAATGAAATCAGTGAGCTGTCTCTTCAGTCATTGTTTTTGAATCAATCTAATCAAGTTCTTCCAATATGTCAAAATATTGGGAAGAATGATTAATTTAAAACCTTTGAAACCAAGAGGAGTATTTGAAATTAATTTTCAGTGTTAATTTCCCCTACACGTGGCAGTAGTTTATGCCAAATAAAGGGTACTTTTGTCATCTTTCTGACCACAAAATGAATTAAAAATAAAGGAAATAGTTGTTTTATGTGAAGTAAAAATTATCACGTGTTCTCTTAAGTTACATTGATCTACTGATTTTTATATAGTACACACGTTATTTAAGATTATTTAATTCCTTTGTACAAGTAATAGGCCTAACAATTTCAAGAGAGAATTTTATTGTCTCTTATCAGGTGTTATGGATTAAAGGTGTTGAAACCTAACTGCTGCCATCTGGTCCTCTGGTTGGGTGGGACAGCACATAGCAGGAGAGGGGCAGGTGGGGTTGCTTCCTTCCTCTTGCAGGGCAAAAATATGAAAAAAGTTAAATAATGTTTAGGGCTTCTCTTTTTTCTGGCTGGTAAAACAGGCTGCAAGCCACATGGTCTGGTTGAAGACCTGGGGTAGTTTGACCCACTGAGGGCTGGTTCCTGCTGACCTACTGGTCCTGGAATGGTGAAGCCAGGTGAACCCTGGCTTTGGGTTTCTTACACAGATGTCCAGGTGGTCAGCAAGGATCTTGTTGTTATTTTCAATGTGATCCTCGAATCTGCTCATTTGGTCATAGTGTGTAATTCAGGGAGCTCAGCAGCTCTCTGTCAGGTCAGGGACTGACTCTGTCAGGACAGCAGACATCAGAATCCGGTGGTAAGGCCTGGTCTGTGGCTTCGCCAACAGCACGAGTGTACCTGGAAAATCCTCTGGGGAGGTTCCTGCAGCCTCGGCCTGGTTCTCACTCCTGTGGGTGCATCAGAAGCCCAGAACAAGGACAGCTCATGCTCAGAGCAAGTAGGTGTGCTGGCGATAATAATTTAGTGGTGTAGTCACATCCTGAAGTACAGGGATTTATAAAGCGAGCAAAATTCCTCTTCTTACTAATTAGTTGCACGTGCACATTTTCATCTATTGAGTTGAGCTTTTTATCTCTTAAATTCCTATGAGATATAATAAATGGTGACTGAAATAATGGGCCGCTCAGCACTGCAGCTGTAGGTGCGTATCATGAGGTGTAGGTAGAAGAGTGTGAAATTTGATCTGCAAATAATATAAGGAAATTTAATTAATTTTAAGCTAATGTGATGAGTGCCCCAACAGTAAGGGAAAGGGACATATTCTGCGTATCAATTTTTACTTATCCTTTTTTGTTTGGTCTCTTTGCTCTTTTGAATTTCAGATTTGCTAGCGTTTCCTTCCCATATAAAGTTTCCAGCAAAGGTCTAGAGATCAAGCTTTCCTGCTCTGTAAGGGTTGTTTAAATATTTACCTATTGATTTGAGAGTGTGACCTCATTTCTTGCTTCCTTAAGTACCAAAGAACAGAAGATAAAAATATTTTCACTCTCCAGAGTTCTTGCTGCAAAGTGAATTTACTTGCTTTTATTCTTTTATGGTGAGTCCAACAAAGTAGTCCAGCGTGTCCCACACCGTAACAGCACTGCGTGCTCAGTTCATTGAATCAGGACTGCGGGAGACAGACCTCAGGCAGACTTGACACTCCATCCTTCTGCTCACACAGTGAAAAATCTGTTGATGCCTATGGGTTCACATCAGTGCAAAGACTGTCTTTGTAAAAGGATATGAGTTCCTAATGTTAATAGATGCTACTGCAATGCATCTGCCTTTATTATTTGGGATATTAGAAATATTAGCATAGGCTTCTTGGGGGCTTTAAACTTACAGAATGATGGGTGAATGATGACAAACTGTGTTGGTGGTGGGTATTCTGCCTTACACGTTCAATTTAGGAAAATATGAACTTCATTTCCATTGCTTGACACTGGTGCTTAAGAAGTGCTCTCTGGAAATGAAGTGTTATCTCACAATCCTGAAAACTGTGGTTTATATGTTTTTGTTGCTATTTTGTATACATTCTTCTGTGATTTCACTCATTTTAATAAGTCAAATTTTTAAGTAGGCAAGTAACAAGTTCTGTGGTAAGAACATGCACTATAAAGTCCTCCTTACCTTTCTGTCCTGTGAGCCTCTCAGCTGGGTAGTACCAGCATCCTTCAGGATCCCTTCACCTCAGGAAATCAGTGTTTGATTCCCATAAGTCCCAGCACTTAGGTTTGGGCTTTTTATTGTATGCAGCAAAAGGTGTGGGAGAGGGAGGAGGGGAATAAAATGATCTATTTTTCCTTTGTTCTTCCTTCTGTGAAGGAAAAGGATGATTTTTTAAAAACTGGCCTGTCAAAAATGCAGGTATACTACAGCCATAACTCCATTTCTTGAAAGGAAAATGAAGACTTTAAAGATTCATAATGTTTCTGGATGCACAGTAGGGCAGTATGGGCTTTACAGGAGAAATGATTTCAGCAGTAATCACTTTTCTTTCAGTTAAACACATTAGGTAGTCCAAATATTGACAAGTATTTCATACACCTCCTGAATTCAGCATCAAATGAAGAGAATTACATTGTCTTTAATGGGCTGTGCATCGAAAAAACTCTTTAGAAAACAGTCAATGAAGAGCTTTGTGCTAAAAGAACTCATATATAACTGTATTCGATCCATCTTCTGAGATTCCCAGGGGGGCCGAATGTAAATGGCCGCACAGTGGAGGCTGTTCCCAGTGGCTAGGTTGAGCACATCTTTTGCCAAATAGGTTTTATGCTCCTAGACCTTCACGTCTGTATTTGTGGCTTGCCCAGGTGGGATTACAGGTGAATTGCAAAGATGAAATGCACCTGCCAAGTAGAGGCTAGGACTCAGGTCTGCTAAAAACTGTATTAAGGTCACTCCTTGAGCTGTGGCAAACTTTCATCTGAGAGCTAATGCACACAGACATCTCAGGAACTAGACCATGACTGCAGTTCGAAGCCTGCGAAGCAAAGCCTTGCTGTCCCAGATAGAGGGTGATCGCTGTGCCGTGTCCCCTCTACTTACAGTTAGTAAAGAAAGCCCAGGATGCCCAGGATACTTGGGCAGTGTCCTGACCCCTACCCAGCACCACTCAGAACTGCCTGCAGGCTCCTTCCCCAGGTCTCCCTGCCCCTCCTGCCAGCCCCTGACTCTGCTGAGCCTGCTTGGAGGCCGTGTCCTTCAGCAGAGCCCCCCCAGCACCTGGCGTGCCTCTGCTCTGTAACCAGGGTCCAGCAGCAGTGGTTTGACATGAGGCAGGACTGCTAGGCTGAGATCTAGACTGCCTTCCAAGAGCTCGCTCCCAACTTTGTGCCTTTTACATTTTGTTGCAGAACTCCATTAAATTGAACTGATTATCTTCAGGCAGTATATAGGGAGGTGTTTTTGCAATGCTGAGATAGTGGTTTTATTGAACTATATTGCATTTTTAGTAGTCATTTGAGAGAGGGTTATTAAAGCACTGCATTGTACATTAAGAACATTACTCCAGTGTGGAGGAGATGAGGATTATGAGAAAGAGAAGAGACCGTGGACTCTTTAGAGCTTTGTTTCTATTTTTTATTTCCCTCATCCAAAGACTGGAAATCTATTCTATTTAAATAATTCTTAGCTCTTTCAGAATGCACTCATTTTGAGTCCCAGAAAGCAGTGGTCCATATACAAGTCTGCAGCAATGCCTTTGTGTAACTCAGTCTGTAAATGTTTGACAGAAAATATGCTGCAGCAAGACTGAGGTCTCGGAAACCCGGGTAGAACCTAGCAGAAAAGCTATCTTTTGATATTTCAGTCCTCCCAGCTGCCATCTGCCCATCCAGTCTCTCGAGATGGTGTGCTTACATGTGCTTTTAACACACGTGTGTGAGTCAGGGCTTCATTCAGCTTTCACCAAAATGCTGTGAACTACGAACATGCATAATACAATGCCAATTTGCTAATGATGCATCATGAAACTTTCTGTCTATAAAATTAGACCACGCATAGTCTGATTCTCTTGTGATCTCTGTATGAAAGGGACCTGCAGTCTGTAGAGCTGAGGGCTAGGACCGTTTAAGAAGTGTCACTTAGAGCTTCAATTAAACTTGGGAAGCAGCAAGCAAAATAGGACATGCTAATTAGAGAGCATTTCCTCAGAAGAGGATTTGGGATGATTGCTGAAGCATCCAGAGAAGAGACCTTCATCCTGCTTGAAGTGTATAGGAGTGCTAAGTAGCTCTCTTCTGCCTTGGTTTGGACGAAACACAAGAAACCGGAGGTTAAACAAAATGTTGTGGGAGCTGCTGTGTTTTCCTCTAATCCTTCCTGTCCCTCAGCCTGGTGTCCAGTTCTCTTTTGTTTCCCTACTAACACCGTAGTTGATCTTTCCAGCTAAGATGGGTGAACGACGAGTCCTGCTTGTTTTGGGTGCTTTTGTCTGTAGTTCTGTGCGCTGCTCCCATGTCTCGCATTTTGTCCTCACTAACTCAAAGCCCAGAAGTTCCTGTCAGTCTGTTTTCATGTGCCTTATCTCCTGCGGAGTCTTTGCAAGCCTGACATTTGGTTCGTGAAAGATTTTTTCATGTTGTAAACACTGGCCTCTTCTTTGGTGAAAAATTAGAAAACAGGCTTTCTTCCAAAAGAATACTTGAAAGATTTCTAAACCTCCCTACCTTCCCTCCCGGATTTGTCATTGTGTCATTGCTATTCTCTGGATTTCTCATTCTCTGAAGATCTGACAAGTCTTTACTTGCCCTTACAGATATATAACAACCAAGAAAATACCATTAACTGAGAGAAGGCTAAAATACTATACTACCTCTCCAAGAAAAAAAAAAAATGAATTAGGAACATGGGAACACTCGAAATTGTAGTTAGAAAAGCTTCATCATTAGAGATCATTTTGTGCTTGCAATTTATAATGATTCACTATCCAGAGGTGGCATCATTATTACTAGGGGGGAAATATCCCTGCAAGAGCAGCACAGCACTAAGCAGTCTCCTAAATTACAGAGTGGAGCTCCAAGAGGCAGTTCAGACAAATAAAACCATGTCATAGAGCACAGGATTCTTTAGTGTATGTGAAGGTTGCAGGAAATTGCTTTTTGCAAGGGAGCCAAACCAGCCTTGGAAGGTATTGTTTGTGAGCAGTGTTGCATTCAGGCATTTTAAGAAGCAAACTAATAATTGGAGATTAGAAGCGGGTGAGAGTAGCTGCCCACTGCCCACGCTCCCCGTGTGCTGGGCGGTGAGACACGTCCAGCCTGCGTGTTTTCGTGGCAGGTACCAGCTCTGCTTTTCAACTGCCTCAATGGCTCAGGGTCTCAGCTACGTGACCGCAGATTTGACTGTATATATCTTAATCTTAACACTTATTTACAGGAAGACAGAAATTGTTTATTTCTTCCTTGCTTCGCTGAAACAATCTCCTTTCAAAGTGGAGCCCGATGGCTGCTTTCCATGTCGGCGGGTAACCTTCCAGTTACCTCCCTTTGGGGTGCTGGCGCTGCGGGCAGCCGAACACGTCCAAGACAATCTTCCTACCCAGGTGGAGCTCCTTGGAGCCAGGAGCCTCCTCCGCGACATTGGAAATCCTACCGTAAATGACTGCTTTGCTTTGTTCCTGCTGCAAATTTCAGTTTAGGACTTCAAATATGCCAGTTTTCAGGATTTATGAACCAGCTGCAAGACTAAGATACTTAGCGGGTGTTTTGTGTTGAGCATGGTTCTAATTTGTATCATTGCTTGGCTGTACATTATGCTTTTAAACATGGTATTTTTGGTGCTTTGTTTCTGTCTCTATCTGCAGCCAGAGATTTCACCGCCTACAGTTGTTCCTAAAGAAACTGTGTTTTATAAAGTGTTCTGACACTATTTCTGAGAACTTTGCCTTTGCTATTTTTATGCACAACACAGTGGAGTCGGTCTTAGTCTGAGTAGAGCAGACTCTTAAAAGACAGAGGGAGGACTGCATTATTTTTGGATTCATGCTGTACGAGATTATACGAAGGGCTTTGCGCTTCTGTGATGTTCATCCCATTGATCAGCAGATGCACCCGGGGTTTCCTACAGACCTTTAATTATATTCATTTCAATGTAATTCTGGTGTCTGAATTTGGAGGCTCACTTTTCTGTTTGATGATAGGAATTTCTTGTTAGAAATTGGTTTATGGCAAATATCTACATGCAAATAATGATATTTAGCTGGGAAGCTGGTCCTTCAGGCTCCAGCCCTGGGCTGCCATCTAGAAGCCCTTCAAAACAGAACTTATCTCCTCTTTGAGGCTTTCCAGGGCAAGCTGGAGCCTGGCTGGGGCATTTCTGCTCTTCTGCAGTAAAGCTGTAATGACAAGAATGTTTTAAATGTTTGAAGCAGAAGTACAACTTTTATTTTATGTTGTTTTTTTTTTTTCTATATGGTTACACTGTACGGCTCAAATGTACTTTGTCTCACACTGCTTTTAGGATGCCAATAAATCTCAAGTGCTTCCTGCTGCAAATACCAGGCTGAGGCTGGTTTAGAGACTTTGGAGCACTGTAATCTGAGCAATCGTGAGTTTGTGAGCATGCATGGCTGTTGGTACAACAAGGCATCCTTCTTTATTTTCTGTCTAGGAAACGGAGCTTTTCTAAACCTTTGAAAATGTTGATCTCATAGTATTCTTATAATTTAATTTAGTGTTCCAGGGAGTCCCAATTTTTGTATGCTGCTGGAGTTTAACTGCCATAATAAAGGACAATTTTTGAGGTGATAAAATGCACTAGGAATGTCATTAAATATGGAGCTAAGCTGTGACACAATAGAATTAAGCATTAATGAATAACATACTAGAAACTGTAGTCTTCTGTATCAGTTTGTCTTCTGTTTTTTGATTATGATGAGGTCTAACATGAAAAAATGAGGCAATAAACAAGTTTAGCAAAAATCAAATTTTAAAATGATTCAGTAGAATCTTTCTGTATAGAAAGTTTCTAAGTTAGGGCTGCTGTGTATCCACAAGGATTGTTTCCCTTGGATAAATTGTTGCAGTTCTGTGTTTTAATGTAATTTTATTATTGAGGCAGTTTTTATTCTTACAATTGAATTATGATACTATGGAGACTTAATTTGAATTCTAGTCTATCTGCCCACCACTGCAGTTGTAAACTTATTTTACTGGCATATGCAAGAACGTCGTAACTCTTCGTACCTAGCATGGTAACTATTTCTAGTAAAGAAATAAACACCTGGCATGGAGCCTCATCAGAACTTTGATTGTGGACCTAAGGTCCCAGCTGCCATTTCTGGATTTATTATTTTATTTCCTTGAAATGTGGTAATTCAATGCAATGTTCTGGATGGAGCTGTGGATAAGTTAGACCAGCAAATGCTGGTCTAACCCAAGTGGGTTTCTCTGAATATGTCTGCATATATTTTAATTGTTAGGGTCAGAATAAATTTCTTTCTTTCCATTTGTGGCTGGACAGACTGGGTCAGAGAATGTTGTGTGGTCAGAATTTATTTTCCGAGCTTGGTTTGTTGTGAATTTACACGTTTGGGAATGGCACCAGCAATTTTCCTAGATTAGACTACTGCAATTCTTATTTCCTGCACAAGGCTGATAGCAAATGAACCCAGTAAAGTGGACACTGGGGGTGGAGGGTTACACTGTTTGTGATATAACACAATAAATGAGGATTCCTACCCATGACAGGAGATCTCTGTGAAATCCTTACCCACACTCCAGCGCACACCTCACAACCGGAGTGAGCCCATGAGTCACGTATTGACTTCTCACTGATTGCTCTTTGAAGATTTTGTGGCTTTCATGTCAGATGTGTGAATAACTCTTTCACTGGTGAGGAGTTTGACGGCAAGCAAGCTGGCGGGCCTGGTTGTGTTTCAAGAATATGTAATAATCTTTATCACTCCCGTTCCCGTAGGATGTCATTCTGCTTTTTCAGGAAATATCCTCAATTGTGGTACGAAAGACTGCTCGCAGGGACAATACTGATTGGGTCATTTAAGCACTACTCAGGGACAAAACTCAGTCTTCAGTGTTATTGCCTCTGGTTTCCTTTTCTTCTATAGAATATACGAGGTTTAGAGGTAAAATTCATTGGAGCTAATAAATTGTATATGCAGGGTATATAAGTATATGCCAAAACCCACCAGTGACAGATATAATAGACAGTACAAAAAAAAAAAAAAAAAAAAAGAATAAAAAAGGAAAAAATACTGCATGCCTTCAATATTTATCTTCCTCCTTTTCCAGTTAATTCCTCTCCTTGGGACATGGGCTCTCCTGCCAGTGGCCCTGGTTTCACAGCGCTCTCAGCACGGGGCTTCACAGGGCCACCACAGGGACCATGTGGGTGCTCTGGCTGGTGGCTTTTTGGGGGCTTCAGAACCTCTTTTGGTTGTTTCGGTTTAAAAATCTGGGTGTAAACTGTGATTAAACTGACCATTCCCTGCATGTCCAATTGACTGCCCGTACATCCAGGTGCTCAGGAGCAGTGTGTGAGCTGTAGTGCAGGAGCAGTGGCTGCAGGCTCTGTGTCGCTTTGGTGAAACTGAACCAGCGTCAGACCTTGTGACTGACCTGGGAGCATGATGAATCCACAGGGGAAAGGCCTGTGAAAGCAATCAGCTGCTTGCTTCCCGCAGGACCCCATGCGAGCCTGCTGCTGCGCGTGCCTCTCCCCTTCCTCGAAGCATCCAGCAGGCAGCTCGCAGCAGCTGCTGATTTTAACGGAACGTACTAATCAATGGAGTTGAGTTCCTTTTAGTAATTAGAAACAGCAAACATAACTTTCTGAAGCAATGTTTTCAGTACTGTGGAGAGTGAGTCCCCCAAAAAGAGAGCCTCTGTAGAGAAATCATCTGAAAAAGTGTTAAATTGTCTCTTGTGCTACCTGATAATCCAATTAAGGGGTGATAAGAAAAATAGCTCTTGGAGAATTTCAGGGAAGCAGAATAATGTACTTAGTGTTGTACCAGAATCAAAATACCACATAATCATGGGTATCCATGGATACTGAAGCAACACTTTGATTACTAGATACATCCATTACCCTTAAATACCAGAGTTAGGTGTTTAATGCCCCGAACAATTTAATGCATGACTGCTTGAACTTGCACAGAGAATTCTCCTGAGGTTTTGCCTTTCAGAGGCACAGCATATAACCTGTCAGCGGGCGAATGAAGGCAGCTATGATATTTTTAAGACTGTCTTCTTCCAAGTCCCTGTATGCTTTGCAACTGCTGCCACGCAGATGGCTCAGCTCGCCCGCCTGTCCCCGAGCTGCCTGGGAACTGGAGCATTAAGTGATACGGCCCAACCTCTGCCCCACGTCTATGCCATCTGAGTGGGATTCCCGTGAAATAAGTCATATGATAGCATTTTACAGTGCTGGAGCTGCGGGGACTCGCTGTGCACCAAACGGATGGGCATCACGCTGCTCTCTGCAGCACCAGACCTTTTATCACAGCAGGGTGAGCACGGCGGTTATTTAATGTCACAGGATACATCACAGGGCTGAGGCCACAATTTCTCCACTGGAGTTTTGAATTCTCCATTAGTTTTACAGAGCAAGAAAGGAACCCTAGGAAAAAGCCTGCTGTGCAGGGTACCGAGGGCAGAGGGGTGCACACCACCAGCCCGGCTTTCTCCTTTCTGCTGCATGAAAGGATGTGGTCCTCCTTCCTAGTGCTGGTGGTGATAACTATATGTATAAATAAGTAAAATGCAAAAGGAAAGAGGTAAAATAGGTGTTTAGGAAGTGCTTTGATATTGAGCCTTGAGAGTATGGTTGGTTAATGATGATTTTATAGCAGGGACTTCTCAAGGTGGGCTGAGCAGGCAGCACAATGTGGGGGTTTTGGTGTCTGCTGCTTCTGGAGCATGGTGGTGGCTCGGTGCCTGCCCTTGGCCCTCCCTGCAACACTGGGTGCTTCTGTGTTGTGAAAATGCTGTATGATTCAAGAAGCCAAGGACTGGAAAAGTGTGAGGAGAAACTTTTTTCCTTTTTATCTTTTGCAGCAATTACCCTGTTTTTGTTACTTGATCTTTTTATTCTTTTCTCTGCTTTTTTGTACTCACAAAATGTCTTATGTCAGAGTTCAAAATCAACCTCCTTGAATGCCTCAATACATGTTTTCATGGCAAAGCATTTTTTGAGGATACTTGTGAAGAAGAATCTCACACGTGTGTTCTGTATGAAAGGGGAAGAAGAAAGCTGTCATCTGATGCAGGCAGGAGAAGAATGGTCTTAGTTGATTGTTCCTGCCTGCAGCTGAACTAAGTGAATCTTTCCTCTAAGCCATTCTACTTACCCATGCTAAGTAAAAGCAGGAAGCCAAAAAGCAGATCTCAAATCACCCGACCTGCTGCACAACAGGTCATTTTTGATTTATCTTTGTTATCCAACCCATCCTGCTTTATTCACGAGACCCAAACTTCTGATCACCATCACTTAGCGTTAGCACTTTGTTTCTGTTCCTAACAGAATAACAACTGCCTGAAAAAAAAAAAAAAAAAAAAAAAAGACCAAAAAAATATGGAGGTGAATGCTAATTTGGGAGGGAAGTAGGATTTCATGCTGCCTAAATGTTTTTGTGAACTGGGGCTCAGCTCATCCTGCAGCTCTGTTGGTTGGGAGCCAGGAGGATGAGGAGGGTAGTACCGCATTGCGTCCTGCTGAGCTCCATAGCGGGGGGTGCAGTGCTCCGGGGGAGAGCTCGGGTCCCCCTCATCCCACGGAGTGATTTGCTCCCGTGTGAGCTGGCCTTGGTATCTTTGGGGCACTGTCCTTTATTGGCTGAATGTCAGGATCGTCTGCTTTGGCTGAGGGTGGTGCAGGTCCCAAGGGGGTCGTGGGTAGGTGAGGGGTATGGAAGGAGGGCGAGCCATCGGCGCAGCCTCCCTGGTGAAGGAGGAGAGGCACGACTTGGGGTGCTTTAGCTGGGAGGAAGGAGGAGGAAACCAGAATCCTCAGTTCTGTGAGTGTAACTCATCCTTTGCTTCCTATTATAAGGCCCTAATGATGACTCCTTCCCTTTTAGATTAAATGAATTTCTTTTTGTTGTTGTTTTAGGAAAAATGAATTGCTCTTAATTTTAATGAGACAAACTGAAGAGAGGAAAAAAAAAAAAAGTTCGATCCATAATTTTTCCTTTTCAGTCTGGCAGGTATTTGTACATCCTTAATTGCCAACATCCTGAGCAACATCTTCAGATAAATTGCCCCTGTATCCAGCATCACTTAGTTAATTAAAGCTCCTCCAGAAGCATATGAGAAAGCAGTGGCCATTATGAGGACCAACATGAAACTAAAGAATATTCTCTTTGCGCAGAGGTTGTCTAGAAATGTCATTTTTTCAGACAGAAACCATGATAAAGTAAGTCTTGTTAGTAAATTCATGAAATTCAGGAGAGTCTTCTACTGGAAAAAAAGATTTAGGGGAAAAAATCATGCAAAAAGTCTCCGAATAAGGTCTCCATTTACTAGTACTGCTTTTGGGAGGTGCTTGTGCAGTTGCTTTTATTTCCTCCTGATAGTGCTGGAGCCTGTTGGAGGGGGCACATCCTTTCCACAGAGACCCAGCCCCTCCCTGTGCCCCCACTGCAGCTCGGCAGAGCCCCCAGGATGGTTCACCACAGTCCAGAGAGCTCCTCCAGCCGCCGGGGGCAGGGGCCCAACCGCACTTGCATTTTATTTGTTTGCCAAAGAAAAAGATCTGGAGATGCTGTTAATTTCAGTTGAAATGTTGGCGTTTCTGTGTTTTTGAAGCATGCTGCCAGTGGCTTGTAGCGTGGGGAATTTTAATGCCTGGAAGAATCCAAAACAATTGGGTCACTTTGCCAAAGTGGCACAAACCACGGGGAAAACTAGAAGCTAGGAAACCAAATAATTTCAAGTCATTGTTTGAGGAAATGGTTGGCCTTGTTTTCTTGTCCTTTTCATGGATTATTGTGCATTTTCATGGCTTACTTGTTGGACAAAGGCGCATCTGGAAAGGCTGAACCTACTGGGTCTGCTCCTGGTATTCTGTTCCCGGATTTGATGTTATTAGGAAAACATATGCTGGCAGCAGGAAAAGATGACAAAGATGCCAATGTTAGACTGCCATACATAGCCTAGGAGAGAAAAGACATTGTTTCAGGAGTGGTAGAGAACTGACTGCCTCAGTTGTTGCTGTGACCGTGTTTTGCTTATTGCTGTGAATTCCTAAAACTCCATCTCTCAAGGAGTTAAACGTTTCTCCCTCTTGCTCTACCACTCCCATTTTCCCAACAGAAGCATTCTGACTCCCAGCATTACAGAGGAAATCTAAGAATTTGGTTATAGGAACCTCCAAATCCACCAATTTCAGGAACTCAAAAATTTCTGGAGTAAAGAGAATTTTTCTCCACTGATTAGGTTATGCTGCTTTTCCCAAGATCATTGCAGGCTTTCTGATAAATAAATAACTAAATAGATGGAAAGGGCACAGACAGAATAATCACTGCTCACCCCTTCAAGTGATTGTCCAAACTCTATCCAATTATCCAAACCAAGAATTCACTCCTAGCAAAGACTACTGTCTCTTTTAGATAATGGGGGAATTGACTATCCATTTATACAAATTTCCCAAATGTACAGAAAACCAGAAACACTTTTCTGAAGTTCATTTTGCACAATGTTGTGTCTGGCTGTTGAAGCCATGGAGTGTACAGCAGGCACCGGCCCCTCGCCTTGCCTTCCTTGGCACACGCTGCCTCTGAGGAGCGCAGCTGTGCGTTTCTGGAAGGAGTGGAGCTATTCCGTGTGTTTGAGTCCACTTGTTAGCCACCAGCATGGCAGGCTTTTGTGGATGCAATCAGCCAGATTCAGACCTGGGTTTCCTAACTCTGTCTTTTGGCTAGTGGTTTTTAACATCTCAGGAGAGGGGGAAAAAAAAATAATTAAAAAAAATTGTTAGCTAGAGCTCTTCTCCAAGCATCAAAAGAAGAATGAATTATGCCACTTAAATCTTTTCATGAAGTTTTCCATTTTGGCAATGTCACTAGTACTGGAAAGAATCAAAGTCTTAGTGATCCAGCTGCTTGCTCGTGCACATAGCCAGAGGGACCAGGATGGAGCTGGAGAGCGCTGCCTTTCTCCCTCCCAGCATGATGGGTGAGCGGGCACCAGCTGCCTGCCTCGCACCTCTGTGTGCTGGGCTTGCTCAACCGCTGAACGCGTGCTCTCATAGAATCTATAGTTCAAATCCATTTTATGCATTTCCAGTGCCCATTGTCTTCATGGTGGCCTTGCCTCTAGTAGCAGAGTGCCGGTTACCTGCTCTCATCACTTGCCGGACAGATTCCCTGCAGCACCACACAGCCACGGAGCTCCTCGTGTTGGCCGGGGATGCGGTGTTGGTGTGGCTCCTGGATGCTGCAGGGTACTGGCAATTGCCAGAGCAGTTTGTAGCTGGTTGGAGTATTCATGGCTCTCTGATCCATCAGGGGTAATATTTTACTGCGGAAATCCTATGACAAAATCCTTAATTTGCAACTTTCAGATTTTTACTGCGTAATTCTCTTGGAGGTTTTTACTTCAGGAGCACCGTGAATTAACTTGACAACTTAAATAATTGTGCACATGTGTTTCCTGTTGTAATAAGAATGCAAGACGAGAATGTGAAAGTTAAACTTGCTCTGTATGTGTCATTTGGACAATATACCCTAAATTCCTTGGGCAGCTATTACTGCAAAGGAAAGAAAAATGGCACATGCCTCTGCCTGCCATGAGATCCTCGGCAGAGGTCAAAGCTCTCTCAAACGAGCTCGTAAGCCCAGCTGTAAACAGATGGGATGTGAGCAGAGCAGAGCTGGTGGCTGGTGGCTCACCCGTTCCTGCAGCATGAGCTTGTGCTCGGGTGCCAGCGCTGCCCAGTTAGGCCTGAGCAAAGCAAAACAAGGAAAGACAGTAATGCATCTTGACCCGTGCAGTGACTGGGAGCACGTATTAGTCAATTTGTAATAATGCCACTTTCCTGGAAGAGGCAGTAGCAATTGAAAATCAAAATATCCATCAACATGTCTGATTTGTATCATTTGGGTCTTGATCCTCTTGCATCCTACTCTCTGCCTTTTTCATTTTCCCTTGCTGTGCTTTGTGCTGCTCACCACGCTGGCATGCTAAAAAGGAATCTCTGTTACCTGCCTGCACCAGTGGACGGCAGAGAAAGTAAGAGCTGACTTGCCCAAGGCAGTGAAAGAACCTCTGTGATGCAAAAAAGACCTGAAATCATCCTTCCAAAATTCCAGCATCCTTTCTCCATCCTGGATCCCCTGTACTTGGAAACCACATGGAAATTCCACGCTTTCAAGTTGGATGTTGCACTGGAGGGCTTTTTTCCTCACTATTGAGTCTGGCCGCAGCTGTCTCTGTCCAAAGATGCTCAGTTCAGCTGTAATCATTATCAGCTGTAATGAGATTTTTGGCTTCTCCATCCAGGCAATAGAGCTTGCATGACCCACACAAGAGATGTAATTATTGTCGGGATGGGTTGCTGAGCTAGCGGGCCTGCCAACTATTTCAGTCCTTTTTTCATGCACCCAAATCATGTAGGTGGCAATTACTTAATATTAGATATTGTTTCTTTCCTTTCCTTTTCTTTTTTTTTTTTTTTTTTAAATAGTAGTTTTATAACCACAGTGTTTATAATCACATGTTCTAGATTCTGTTTCCTTTTTTTCTTTGCCCCTTGGATACAGTGGTTCTGCAATGAAGGCAGGCTCTTAGCAGTGACATACCGCTGCTGTGGGCTCCTGGTCACAGCCCCATCACTGTTGGTGACTCTCCCCTCCCAGTACCCACACGCCTCATGTGTGTGCAGCGTCGTGTCTGTGGAAAAGAAACTGTAAGCATTCCTTTCTCCTGTTTTTAAAAGCTCTTACTGGCACTGCATTTTGGAATCCGAAGTTGGGGAATGTTGCTCCATGTGCCTGTCTGTGGGTGTCTGTTCTTTGGAGCTGTGCCTCTGATCCCCTTGTAAGAGCTCACTTTTTCTGAATGAAAGCAATGGAGAGCTACGAGGGATTGCCAAGGATCTCCACGGTACCTTTAGAGGTGTCTAAATAACAGTTGCATCCAGCATGCCAAAGCCCTTTGGTGTTATCACTACAAAATAAATCCTCTCCTGCTCTGCTGTGTCAAAGCAGGACCCTCTGGAAAGGACGTTGTGGCAGGAATGCATTAATTTCCATCTGACAAATCCTCAATGAGTTCTTCAAAGTTTCTAAGTCCTTATTTAAGAAGAGAATTGGGAGTCTCTTGTGGGAGATTGGAAGTACCTTGGCTTGATGTGATGGAGAGCCTGGGAGGGTCCTTCCCCTCAGCAGCTGATAATTTTAAATTCTCCTTAGGCGTGATGCCAGAGGGGAGAGGCTTCTCACTGGGAGAAGGAAAAGGACAGAGCCCGGTCCCTGCTCACAGAAAACTCCTGCTGCCTGAGGGTGCCTGCGCCTGGGCACTGCTGTGGTCCCGCTGCTGGATCAGGAGGCTCGGGCTCAAAGCCAGAGCTGCCAGGGGTCAGCCTTTAACCAAAGCATAATCCATGCCAAATGGGGCAATTTGGGGAAAGCTGGATAACTGCTCCTGAAGCTGGGTTGATTTCATCTAATTTTGACTAAGGAAAATAACAGGAAAGAGCGTTTCAAAAGCATTTAGGCTTTTGGAACTTACTAGCAATTAGAGTTTCTCCCCTCATTTTCAAATGAAGTTTTTGTTTAGATATCAGTATTATTTTCTTCTCCAGAAAAAAATCAAGTTATGATAAATTTAAGTTGTAATAACTGTAGAACAGAAACAAACCTTGTGTGAGGCAGTGACAAACTTAAGTGTTATTTTCTGTTTTATCTTTCTCAACCTTTTCTTTTGTGCAATTTATTTTCTTCCCACTGAAAGCAATCTTTTTTCCCCCAGAGTTTTTGGATCACATAGTACTGAGAGACCTGGCTTGACTGCAGTCAACCTCTGTGTCTCAACTTCTCCACTTCTGAAATAAGAAAAATGAGCCTGACCTTCTGTATAAAGCACTCAGAGATTGCAGAAGAGATGTGATATAGCAGAGTCATATTTTGCAACTCTAAAACCATATATTTGCAAATGCTCAGTGCTTTTCCTCTAGGTGTTTTTATATGTCAGCTTTGCCATGTTATAGGAGAATTATGGTATTTTCTGCCAGAGTGTATGCAGACAGAATGTGCTGATGGTGGAAGAGCTTTCTCCTCTAGAAATCCTGTCCTATAGAACACCTTCTCTATTTCTTCATTTGGCTGTTCTTTTAAATCTGGATTTTAAATTGTGTCAGTAAATATCTTCTTTGTCCTGTTGTCTTTTAATTAATTTATCCCCACTTACGATTCTTACTGTGTTCCTCAAATGCTTTATTAATTAACACGCTGTGCAGTATAGTGAGGAAGTTGTTTTCTAGGATGCCAGTAAAGATGAAAGAGTTTATTGCTGAGAAACAAAGGAATAAAGGCAGAAGTGTGATTTCATCTGCTTACCATGACAAGGAGAATGTCACTGGAGTTATGATTTTTTTTATATATGTTAATTTTAATTTTTCTCCAATCATGCTAAATAACTAATTTGTGAAATGTGTTGAAGCTATTTCCTTGATATGGCTGTGGTTATCACTATCATTGTGTTGTTACTATTTTTTTCAATACTATCTGTGCATTTATGAGAAATCCAGTTCACAGATGTGTAGTTTATCTTGAGATCTCAATTGCTTGGGCAGCTCCATCCCATTTGATGATGGACATTTCAAAGAGAAAGGATTTTCACGACCAATCTTTCCTTTTGCCAACATTCAACTAAATTGTTGTTCCTATTTCAAATAAGCTGTTTCAGCGGAAGCATTTTCACTTAATATCCTTTAACTTGCAAAATCAGTCACTGCTCTGCACCAAGATAAAATTTGTCTAATACCTTGTAAGCACCACTTTCCTTTGAGCCTGTGTTGTTGTTGTTTTTTAAATTGTTTTGAGTTTGTTCATGTTTGTTGGGATTTTGTTGTTTTGTTCTCCTTTTGCTGTCTCATTTATTGCTTTATTACTCTGTGTTTTTATTTTCACAGCCCTGTTCAATCCATGACCCTGCTCAGGTGTGCATACTATGTATATCCTAAGGAACAGGTCTATGTCGCACCCAAATGACTCCAAATTGTAGGAATACCTCAGGATACCTGATGTGAAAATTAAGGCAGCAGTCAGAGTTTTTCTTCCTTTCAGGCTTCCCTTCCAGTCCACGTGTGTCTCCGCTGTCTTTCCTGTGTTCTCCATTGACTGAGCACTTCTCTTCTTTCTTCAACAGGTGGGCTCTGCATTGCTCAGTCCCTGAAAATCCCCCAGGATCGCAAGGACAAGACCATCGACTTTGATAAAATTATCAAGCAGCTCCTAGAAACTCCCAATGCCAGGGCCATCGTTATTTTTGCCAATGATGAGGACATAAAGTAAGGATGACCGAGGGACCTAATTCATTTCATAGATGTGCAGAAAAGAGAAAACAAGAATACAAATAATGAAGGGGGAATGTTTGTTGGTAAGAGCTGTGTGGGGATGTGGTGCGGACACTTTTTAGGGACATGCTGGAGTTGTGACCACTGCTGCTCTGGCTTATGTGGCACCCCAGACCACACATTGCTGCAGTGGGGCGAAGGGAGTGATGATCTGAAACGAATGAAGGTCTGAAAGCTTTTCTTGTTGTAGGATTATGCATGCATTTGATGGCAGACTTGACCCTACCTTTCAAACAGAAGATGCCCTTCTCTCCAAGCTCATACCACTATGTATTATTAATTCAGTGTGTGTTTTCTGGCAAATGATGGTTACTAGTTACAAAATGGCTTGGATGCTTAAGGTTAAGCCACATAATTCAAATACCACTTGCCGTTAAAATGATATAAGGAATATTTTAAAAGCGTGACTCTTATTTCTCACTTGAGAATTTTAAATTAGCTTGAAATTTTGATGGCAATGTCAGGGACTGATAGGCTCAGTTATACGAAGAGACAAATTGTGATAAAATTTCAGTGAAGTCAATGGCAAAACTTTTAAGTTGTAGTAAAATTGTGATTTCATTCTTAAGATATAGGGTGAATAAAAAGAAAGGTTTAATCAGCACTGCATGGATTGTGACACGATGTGTTGTGAATTTTCTGAGCTCTGTTGGTTACAGGAATGTTATTTCTGTTCATTCTGCAATTGCCACACACTGTTTTTACCAAGCAATCGTGTTTAAATTAAATTAACTTGTGAACAAAATGTTCTTTTCCACAGGCAGATCCTTGCAGCCGCCAAGAGGGCAGATCAAGTCGGACACTTCTTGTGGGTGGGCTCGGACACATGGGGCTCCAAAGTGAGCCCCTTGCTGCAGCAGGAGGACGTTGCCGAGGGAGCCATTACCATCCTGCCCAAGCGAGCTACCATCGAGGGTGAGCGCTCTCTTCTGACTGACTTTCTCTCACAGCTTCTCACCCCTCTTTTTTGTTTCCTGTAAATCTTGTGGTACAAAACGATTGCCCATATTTTTTTGGATAAATAGGAAAATAGGTGTGGTATTATCAAAAGAGTATAAAACACATTGAGCCAGTCTTTATCCCCTGAAATTTTCCTGAATGTTTGTGTTCCTCGTCCAAAAACTATATGCTGTTTTCACAACCAAAAAGCTACCAGAAGTTACCTATATCACCAAAAAAGATGTAAACCAAAATGATCTTAACATATAAGGTATGTATGTAGGAAGAGAAAATCTATTGCAATTCCATATCACCTCTGAAGCACTGGGTAAGATTTCTACTTGAAGAATTAAAAATTCAGTCTATTGTCTGATTCTCCTTTAATATGCTATCCCCTTTGTAGAGATGCTCAACTATTCACACATCTTCCTCTGGGCTAACCAAACATGCCGATTAGAGTCCATGTTCTCTTTAACATATAAAGTTCTTTATAGTAGGGACACTGAGCAAAGAGAACTAACTCCTCTGTTGTGCCAGGCAGGGTCTCCAAAGAGTCCTTGAATGTGTTGCATGCATTAAAATGGGCTCTGATGTCTTCACTCACAGAAAAAACAAATATTTCCATTCATTTTTGCTGTATCTACTCTACCACTTCATTAGTTATTCTTCTCGGATCTATAATATTAAATTTTTATACCCTGGAGGCATTTTCACGTGTTACTTCTCCATAAATATGTAAAGTTGATAGACAATGAAGTGTTCTGTTTCTGAAAAACAGGATATTTTAATAATCTTTTCATATTGTTTGTATTCATCCCCCTGAGGGTTTCTGACAGAGAAACTAAAAGTCTGCAAACAGTACACAGAAATAAAAACTTTCCAATTTTTTTTTTCTAATATTTTACTCCTATGTTATACATTAAGCTTATTGGACATAATGGGGTTGGCTTTTGGAAACAAGTCGCAATAGCAAAGTGGCAGGGTTCATGTACAGAAAGTCAGTTAGATAACAGCTACAAATATCAGCACAGTTAATGCATCTGCAAAATACACGTTCATCCAGCCTGCAGATAGCTTATTCACGGATTACATTAGGCTATTGCCTAAAAGTTGGCTTGTTGCATTTTGCACTTGTAGTCACACAGACTGCATGATTACTAGAGTGTGTGAGGCTTAAATTATATTTTGCCTATATACATAATTGCATTCATTCTTCAAGAGCTCATACTGTATGAGCAATTACATATTTTGAGGTCCATAAGTTGCACGTTACTTGCCAGAAAGGGAGAAACACTCGGCCAAAAATAGGTACTGTGCTTGGCATTAAAGGACAGGCAGAGCAAAGTGTCCTAGAATAGCAGTTCCAATGTCAGTAGCAAATGTTTCCTGGATGCTCTGTGACCACTCATAAAGGTTCAGGCTTGTACTTACCTTTTTCAATCCCGTTCATCCATCCCTAATTGCCATCTGTATTTGCCATCTGCTTAGTCCTGTAAGGAGGAAGAGTAAGAGGCTGGTTAAGAGCGCAGAGCAAAGTCCCACCCTCCTGTGCCGTAATCCTCATACTGTCCTTCTCCTTGATAATCCTCAAACCTATCCCATTAAGTGTTGCTCTCTGTGTGAAGCAGTTTTGCAGAACTCAACATCTCTCCTTTCGAACCAATTCCATTTCTGTTTCATCCAGTAAGAAGCATCCATTGGAATCTGTTACTTATGGGAAGTAAGTAATCCGTAGGTATTAGCACTTCTTTGCTTAGTGAGGCTGTTATCCACATGGATTGTCTGTCTTTCTTGCATTCACACTGCTGTATGTTGTTTTGCTTTTCTTTCTGTTGTTGTAGTAATTTCATTTGGCTATGAATCCAAGAGAACTGGAAACAGACATTTTAATGCTGTTCTTTTATCATCCAGCAATGAACATCTGCTTCCTAAAATTTAGTAATGGATTTCTTTGAATGAATACATAAAATAAATGAAATAAGAAGCTTTGATTTCCCCTATAAATTGGTGGAAACAAACTAAATTAGCAGAATGGAACTCAATTTGCCCTAAAGGAAGATATCTTGAGCAGTACCCCAGCCTAGCAGGCTCCTTTTTCCATAGTGGTGTGCAGCAGTGCTGCCGCCAGCCCCTGCGTCTCACTGGCTCTGGGGAAAGGCACCTCTCAAGTGCCAGCCTCGTTCCTACTGGGGCTGTGAGAGCTTCTATAGTAAGGATGAGTAAAGGGGTTGTCCTTATTTTGCTCCTCAAGAGAGTTATGCTTTTGCTTCTTCCTTTTGTGTTAAATAGGATTTGTAATATGTTAGAAACAGATGCCTAACAAAGGGAAGCACTGCAGCTTTCCTTCCTAGAGAACATCAAAACTTAATATTAAATAGGTGATACTGCTATACTTTTCTTATGCCTCATAGAAAAATGCAAAGCTAATAGGGCAGGAAAAGCTAAATTGCATTAAAAATTAATGTGCCAGCATGTTAAAGTGTATATGGTGGACTTTGGATTATCAGATTTTTGACAACTGTAAAGTTATTGGCCACAAATATTAACAGTTATAAACTGACATGATCGTTTTGCAGAAAGACATTTTTTGAGTAGCGTTTCTCCAGCCATGACTCTGATGCAAATCACAGATGTGGAATGCAGGTATGTTGGCATATTTACACCTACCTACATGTGCCATTTGAAATTCCTGCTTCCCGTAACGGTGGGTATATCCCAGAAGCATCCAGCTCTGCAGTTTGACACACATACTTTCTTGTAGCGCCAGGCTCCAGACATGCAGTTATTTGTCTTGATGCTTGATGTCACTCGTGGGACAAAATTTTCTTTGCCATACTCCCATGGGGTGATTTAGGAAATCATTACATGAACTGAATTCATTCCTCTTAAGTCAGTCTTAATATAGCCCAATTGTGTGTGATGTAATTATGATGAAAGGATAAAGTTGCATCTTATTTGCATAATTGCAGTAGACAGTGAACCAGAGGAAGTGCAAACTTAAATAGTAATCACTTTGTAGAAACTTGTGTTTGAAACAAGCTCCCCAGCCAACTTCAACCACGTGTCAACTAGGTTGAAAGGCTTTCCAACATAGTCAGGGTAAGAAAGCAGAATGTACGTGCTTTTGGAACACCTAGTGCAGGTGAAAGTTATATTTAGGTTATTGTTACTTTGAACTCCTCTCCCCTAAAAAAAAAAAAGGTTTAATGGTGTGTCCTCGTGCTTGCATATTATCAAAACATCAGCCCAATCCAGAAACTCAGCATATGCTCAGAGGAATAAGTACAGTGTGTTGTATTGCAGTACTGCAAGTAGCAGTGCTTGTGTTTCTGAGAGTTTGCAGTCATCCTTCTTGCTTTGAATAGTCTTTTTCTAGAGTATCATGTGTAACGTTTCTGCAGAAAGGTGTAATGTAAGCAGAGAGCAAATATTAGTGTTGGAATGTGAGAAAAAATAGCTTAAACAAAATACAAAAGATGTTTCTTCTAATTAAAATTTGGATGGGATGTGTTATTATTATTATGTTCATTTTACAATGATGCAGAAATGATGAACATCTGTGGCTCTGCATGCATCTGACATTCGTTAAAACAACAGCACAACAGAAAAAAATCTGCAGAAGATCTTTCGTCAAAATGCATTTGGTGCAGTTTTACCTACTGCTGCTTTGTTCCTCAGAAACCCTCATTCTTCTTCATTCAGCTGAACAGAAGTGTAAGCTTTGCACATGGGGGAGATTCCTCCATCAGTTGGCACTGAAAGACAGAAAGGGTGCCCTGCTAATCTCAGGAAGGGCGCGATACCACAAAGAGGAGAAACTGTGAGCTACAGGAAGAGTTTGGGCAGCAAAAACTGGCTGTTTTGAAGCAATGATGCCATCAGGATAATGGTGAAAATGGAAGATGATGAGACAGGTATAACAATCCCCCAAAATCTCAAGTGCTACAGGGAAAGTGGAAGCACAATGGAAAATGAGAAAAAAGGCTGAGATTTCAAGAAACAAGTGTTTTGTTCTCACAGTTCAGCTGAGCTTCTTGCCTTCAGAATAGCAAATTATTGTACTGGTTTTCTTCTCTCTAGGCAGTGATGGTCTAAAAGAAAGTTGTTCATTTGTTCCATTTTTCATTCACGGTCCCAGAAGCATTTTTGACCATTCAAACCGAGCAAGCAATGGAAAACACTCCCTGCATTCCCACGGATCACACATCATCAATGGAGTTCCCCAAGTGATGAACTGCAACCCTATTTCTTTGTAGATGTAAATGAACTTCTACGCAAATCTTTTTTAATCACAAAGTGACCTTTCTGTATTCTGCTGCCACTTTACTTCTTCATTTGTCAGCAAATTTAATAAACTTCAGAGCATTTTCTCTTCTTGTTATCACCGCTATACCAAAATCTAATTATACTTTGTGACTGCCTGGGGTAGCTGCCTTTATTACGCCACACACATATATTTGGGAGATATCTGGATGACCCTCTGATTAGAGATGATAGTACTACTGGTCCAGACATCAATTAAAGTTCTCCCTAGCAGGCAGCTTCAAAGTCAGGAGTTCCTAAATTCTGTCCCTGGAGCAAAAGTAGTTCTTTCTGGCAGTGATAAGAAAGTATCTGTGCCATGAGGGAAGGAAAAGCCTCATCCTTTTGGAGTAGATTTGTGCAGTATTTGCTGAATTAAATACAGAAAGCTTTTAGATAATGCATCTACAGACAGCTATTTAAGTCCTAGGACTCAACTAATAAAGATGGTCTTGGAGTGCAGAATGATGGTCTTTCCTCCCCTCCCCCCCCCCCCCTTTTTTTCCTTTCTCATCTTTTCTCCAAGTCAAAGCAATACCCACATTTCAGACTTTGAATTTGCTTCCATCAATCTTTAATACCTATCGAGGTTAAAACTGGCTCATTAGGGCTCTTGAGGAGTATGGCAGTGGGTGGAGAGCAGGCAGAACAAGTATAACACGAAAATTTGGGATCTTGGTTCAACATTTGGAAGGTATTTCTGTGGCTGTATATATGTATGTAATGTTAATCATTTTGGAAGTCTAGCAAAATTATTTGCCCGCAGTGAAAAAATATCCTTTATGGTTTCAGGTCAGAATTTGATGAAACTTAACAATGAGATTCAGCTAGATTTAAGGCAAAAGATTCAGTTCCAGCAAGCTGTGGATGTGGTGAAGGTTTGCAATCTCATGAAGTGCTCAGCTAAGAGGTTAATGGATGGCTCAAATTCAGCACAAGAAAGTGCATAGCTATTTAAAAAAACAAACAAACAAACAAACAAAAAAAAAAAACAGAAGTATTGCAAATGCTATAAATCAACATAACTGTCCTTGAATTTTTCAGTAGCTTGTCTTCTGAATAGATAGTGAACCATGATTTTAATGGTTTTGTTTTTATTTCCAGCAAGAGCTGGTTTGCTTTTTTTTGGGCAGGATTATACCTGGGGGGAAAAATAAAAATAGAATGAAATCATCTCTCACTGTTTAGTGCCTTTCAAATATTTTACCTTCACATCCCCAGTCTAGCAAAATAAAAGATCTCAAGGTTCATTTTCCTGTGTTACAGACAGTATTGAGTTTTATCTGGCATTAATAAATACGGGCCTGATATTCTTTACCTAGCTACAGCTGCCCTTACCCCGTATGCTTGTGTGGGAGAGATGTGCTTGCTTTGTGCAGTGTTTACTCATCTCCTCTCTGAGCAGAGCAGAAAACTGTCGTCTTCTCATAACAGTGCTTGTAAAATAATCAGGTTTTGATTTTTATTTTTTTTTCCCTGCCTGGTTCAGTGCCTTTTACAGCACTCCATTCTCAAGCTTTTTCACTGTGCCCCTGGGGCAGAGCTCTCAGGAGAGTGAGAGGGATGGCAAGCCCTGGCTTTGGGGGTTTGTTCCATCCATGGGGGGCTGCCTGCACGGGGGGGGGGGGATTTCTGCAGCCTCCGTGGGGCAGAGGCCATGACCTTGAAAAGCCAGGAGGAAATGGGGACACAAACCGTAAGGGACAAGTCATAAGAGGAGTAGCATGGACCATCTCTCCCTATTTCACTCTTCCTATTACCTCCCCTGAATTTTCCTCCCCTGGTCTGTTCTACTTTCTGTACCACAGGAAGGGCTCCAGCCTCAGGGACTGGTTCTCCCTTGGCACCTCAGGGCTGCTGGTGCCTGGGAGGGGGCTGTGAGGCTGCTTCTCTGCGTGTCCAGGGCTTTGGGATGCTATGAGCACAAGTGACAGCACGCAGGAGTCACACTGCGAGGCTGCTTGGCATCAGTCGTTTGGAGGAGTGACTCTGTTTTGGCCACACTTGTTTATTTGCATTTTTTACCTATGAGTAAATTGCATTTACTAGCTCTGGAATCAAAATGCTGAGGGTGCTGTGCGTTCATATTAATTAAGTAAATACAGAGATGTGTCATCAGTTAGGTAGGTTTCTTTTTTTATGCTGCATACTTTATCACAATAATACTTTCAGGTGGCACTTATAACCCTCCTAGAAAACCTCTTACATGTAGCTGGCCAAGTGCAGCTGAAGGAAGAATTTACCTTTTGTTTTTCTATATCAATCATGCAGTGTTTAAAGTCATTTGGTGTGCAAACTTGTTGAGAGTGCATCTTCCCCACTGCTGATGAAGCCATTAATTGAATTTAAATTAGCACTGTGGTTACCTGGCAGTCCAAGCCACATGCAGCTGCGAAGAGTTTATTGCATATCGATTTGCACGTGTTGGGGAAGTCACTCGAGGAGGTAAGATCAGCTTTGATTCCTCCCAGCTAAGTGCTGAGCCTCATTGCCTGTTGCCCATGTACGCACTGACCCCTGGCGCAGGGTGCGGCGTGCCAGGACGGATGGCAGGACAGACGTGTGCCCTGGGCTGGGCTGAGCGCTGAGGCAGGGCTTGCTCCCTGGCTGGAGGCAGGAATTGTGCATTCACTGTGCAGGAGCAGTAGCAACACGGTGCTTAACTTTGAAGGGTTGAAATGAAGGCCTTGGGGAGAAGTTTATCGGGTTCAAAGAGACAGTAGCTTAAGGGCAGCATTTTTTTTGTTAATATTCAGATGTGGAAAAGAAATACAGTTTCTATAAAGTTTCAAATTAATGCATTTGTTGTTTTCTTTTCTCTTTTTTTTTTTTTTTTTTTTTTTTTGGTAGTTGCCTTTTAAATTAAGGAAGCTTTCTTCTGTGAAGGTTTCTTTTTTTTTTTTTTTTTTTTTTTCCTCTTTCCTTTGTTTCAGGTTCCCTATAAGTGCTAGGCACTAAGAAATATGGCCTCTGCAGCAGTCTTTGTGCTGCTGCAGTCTTAAAGGAAGAGCCCTGTGGCCCTCCAAACCCATGCTCCCGTAAGGGAGTGCATTTGAAAAAAACATGTTCTGTTGCAAGTCAAAATGTAAGCTTCTACACCATCTTAGTGTAATATTTTGCTAAAGTTAAAAGTTTGGCTGTTGGGTGCTATTCAGCGGTTGAGGCTCATTTTGGTTTTCTGAGGCAGTCTGAAGTTGGGACCAGCCTCTGCTTGGTGCAGGACATAGCTCACAACCGTGTCCCAAGACATTTTATCATTTATTTTAGAGTTTGATGCAACACCCTTTCTAAGGGCGTTGCTGCTTCATAGTAAAGGTCTAATTGGACTGTAAAGAACTGCCGTGCAATGAGGATTTGGGGACCTTCTCTTTGGCCCCTTGAAATGAACCCAGCTGCTTGCCTGGCCTACAGCAGACCTGAGTTGCTGATAATCAGGGCCCTTCTGTACCCGCGCCAGCTGTTACTCATCCTGTGGATGTGTGTGCGTCTGCCTCTATTTCTGTATTTTGTGCATTCCTCCCAGGGCTTGTGTTGGCATTTTCCCTTTGATGTTCATGTTTAACTGTTATTTCAGGACACTGGAGATTGTGTGGGTGGTTGTGCTGAGAGATGAGCACACACACCAGAGCGGCTGACACTGAGAGAAGACATAACTGGTAGGATAAAACCACTTAGCTGGGATCACCGTTCAGATCCGCAGTCAGTGGTCGTCCTTTCAAAGTAACCTGAACTGCATCTCCTAAAGACCAGTTTTTCTCTCACTGACCTGGCACTGAAGCTGCCTGTTGGGCACATCTGGGCAGAGCATTTCCACACAGAAAGGAAGAGTTTTGTCTTCAGGAAGCTTGTTGTCATCGTGTGCCAGCCCTGGTCTGCCAGGGACCTATTAGCATCCCTCGGAGGGGCTGCTCTGCGCAGCAGGCACTCAGGGGGCTTCTCCGTGAGGGAGGTCTCTCAGGGAAAAGAAGGCTTCATCCTCTGCACAGCTGCTCCAGCAGCTGAGGGCAGCTTAGTCTGGCAACCCATGTCTCCATCCTTGTGAGGGGCATTCAGCAGCCCGGGCTAGCATGCAGCCAGCACACAAAGAAGGCAAATGCCTGCTTCCTGCCCCTCTGCCCCCACAGTGTATCATTAGGAAATCATAGTGTTTCCTATTGCTGTCAGTTCCTACTTCTTTGCAGAGTTTGAAGACTCATTTGTTTGATAGGAATTCATTTTCAGTCTGTTAGTAAAACTGGCAGGATTTCCAGGCTCTATAACACATATAGAAAGACTTAGTAGCCAGAAGTTCCTCTCTTCCTTTGTCCCTGGGGAAGGCTGTTAGGTAATGCCAAAAGGTAAAGAGCAATCCTGAAGGTGTGCAAAAGGCTTTTCTCATGATCTAAAAACAAATCTCATGATGTGAAAGCTAGGCAAGGATTCGGTAGGCATCGCTCCCTGTCAGTCACTGTGGGAAGAGGTCTCCTTTCGTATGCAGTGAAGTTCTCTGGGTCTGGCAACGAGTGATGCTCAATTAGGCCCTTTTTATTGGCGCTTGATTTGCAGGGAGGAAGAATCCCAGCATGGCTTGGCTGAGCCATTTGAAAGCACTTCAGAAAGACTGAAGTACCTCTGGCTGATCTGAATTTTCAGGAGCACCTTTCTGCGGCAGCACGCTGCGGGGCTGGCAGAGCTCGGGGATCTCACCGGACCCGACACGAGCGAGCTCCTCCTGGGCTGCTGAGGCAGAGCTGGCTCACGGGGAAGTCTAAAGAGTGATGTTTTACTCTGTCGTTCTCTTTAGGCATAGAAACCCAAGGCAAGAAAAGATTTTACCACCTTCTCCCACTCCCTTCAAGCAGCACTGGCACCAACACCACGCCACGCGCAGCGCTCGTGTTGTGTGTGCCTCCGTGACTCAGTAAAGCCAATGCAGGGAGCTGGGACGGTGCCACAGCACTGTGCGAGGAGCACGGGTCTCATTGCTGCAACAGTGGAGCAGGAAAGGTTAACACTTGTTTCTACTTCACAGGAAATATATTAGAGTACTCATTTTGCCATTCATATTTAACATATTTTGCAAGTAAAGAAAGAATAGCGAGAGCTTTCTGAAATAAACTGTTTCTGTTTTAGGTAAAAATAGCCACGAATGTTCCCAAGTATCTAGTTTCAAAAATACCATTCTGCAGGAGGGCTGGGAACTACAGGCTGTTCTTAATGGAACAGAGCATTTTTCATCCCTCGTGTACTGCCTTGGCAGAGTGGGAGGGAGTTTAATGTAGTAAGTAGCATTTCCAGCGCAGCGCCTGGTGGACTGCCCATCGGAGTTGCAGAGCAGGCAATGAGGAGCGACACTTGTTTGATCAGAAGGACTGGTTGCTTCTCTTCATGTTTGTTCCCACGTGTGATGAATTTGGGCTCAATAGCTCTGAGTGAGGACTTTGGGATTAGGCCCGTGGACCTGGGTGACTGTTTATTTTCCCTCAAAATTATTGCAGTGTTTTAATTTAGGAAGCTTCAAACACAGAAATTGGGGGCAGCGCAACACAGAATGCAAATACAATCTGCTCGTGCCATAAGGTGATGGGAGAAATAAAAGGTTCAGTCATCAGTCTTTTCTACAAGGGTTATTTTTTTGCAACAAGAAATTAAAATAACGTTAATATATTAGAAACTAAAATGAAAGAAACAAATCCCTCTGCCATCTGCAGAGCAAACAGCAGTGCAGCCCGGTGGAGGAGCGTCTGTGCAGGGAGGGGAAGGAGCTGGGGGAGAGCTCCTGCCATGGGGTCGCACTGCTGCAGCCGCCCTGCCTGGCACCAGGTGAGAGGAGAGCCTGGGCGATGTGGGATGCACTGAACATCCCCTGCCAGTGGGATGCCACGCGTTCAGCAGGCTTGTTTTGGTGTTCGCCGGGCCCCGTTTCATTCCATCTGCCTGGACTGCTCGTGCCGTTTTGCTGCCTGGCAGGTACGAGGGCAAGTGCATGTTCAGCTCTCCTTGTGTCTACTCCCTTAGCAAACTTGCTTGTGTTTTACTTGAAGTGTCTGTTCAATTCTCATGGGTAATTCACTCATACATTACAGCCTCTCCCAGGATAACTTGGAGTCTAGTATATTTACGGCAACACATTATTTCTATTCTGCTAAGTTTAGATTCATATTTAACATTTCTTTATCTTTTGTTATCAGCTATTCCATTATCCTTTACCAATGGTAATAAGTATAAACCTGTTTAATATTTCTTTTCCTCCTTGGGTTCAGTTTTTCTTCTCTTTGAAAGATATCAGAAGCAAAAGTGCCCAAATTCTCAGAAGATGTTTTTTCCTGTGCCATTTCTGACTCTGTAGCTACAGCCCAAAGAGATTCTCTCTATAGGCCACTTAAAATTAGTCTGTGACATGTTCTATGACTCAATTATTCTTGCTCTTTATTAGCAAGCCAGAAAAGAAATACTACTTCACAACCTCTCAAGCAAAGCAAAAATAAAAAAGTTTGAGCTTTTTATTAGAGTAAAATGCAAATATGGCATTCATGTTTGCAAGTGACAAATAAATCTGCTAAGATTATATATTAAAATATATATTCACTGTATGTATTATGTGTTTATTAGCATCTGTCCTTTCCTGCATGAGCAGATATTTGCTGCTGTCCTGGTGCTTGCTGTGGGGATCTGGAGCATCCTGGGAAAGATCTCTGGGGGCTGCAGCTCCGCTGCTGCTGGGGCTCTGCGCACAAACCCCGGCTGATGGGAGCAGGCTGAGCGCTGCTGGGCGAGATGGGCTCAGACAGAAAAATAAAAGTGCTAATTTTGGGAAGTGCACAGAGGTCTGAAAGGTGGTTTCTTTTGTTTGGTTGGTCATTCTTTTTTTTCCTTCTGGTTTGCGTTGGCAGTGTTTGAATGAGTATAGGCTTTTGAAAGTAATCGTTTAGGAAATAATACACATAATTTCCCTAAAGACAATACAACGAATGCTAAAGTGTTCACTTCACTCATGCGGGGTTTTCAGATCTGCTTTGGGACTGTTTTCATTTTGTTTGCGGTGTGATAGCACTCCAATGTCCAAAAGAAATGGAATATTATTTAGAAAAAAAAATTTCTCAGCATCATTACATCTTCTAGCTTTTAGAATAACAAAACTGGAGTCAGTACATCAATGATATCCTCCTGGCAGGGACAGGTCTTGATCTCCTGGTAAGGAAAGATAAATACAGACATTTTGTTTCACAGTTGAAATATAACTATAGGATGGTGAACTGTGTGTTTGCAGGTACAGATATTCCTCTATGCACTTTAAGGTCATACTGCATTGAAAGCGTAGTTCACTCATGTTTTCAATTACATGATGTGGTTCCTCTGGAAATTAACCCATTTCCTTACATTAACACAGCTGTACTGCAAGCAACATGCTCCTGTTTGCCTCTGGGACTGCTGCTGCACATCTGAGTCTTGGGCTGAAAGGTGGTGATGACGTGGTGGTGGGAAAGACCCGCTCACCAGGGGATGGAGAGCTGCTGCTTTGGGCTGTCACCCTCTTTCTGGCTGCTTTCAAACCACTAATAAAATCAGGGGAGAAAAAGGAAGAGGCCTGGGAAGGGAAAGCACAGGCTCTGTCTCTGAAGTGATCATTGATTCCCACACTGCTCTAAGCTCTGCTTGTAATTCAGCAGCAGCTCGTTGCACATGGTGCTGATACTGCTCACCTGCCCAAAGGTAATTGCATTAGAATTTGTAAGAATGAAGTATGAAGCAAGTGAGTGGCCTCAAATTGATTATTACTACTGGAAAGAGAATGATGTAATTGCTTGTGAATAATGATTAAACCTAATTAGAGTCAGTGTTTTGTTGTTACACTGATAACACCCACCTGTAGTGCCTACCCTTCAGTATATTCATGGGTTCAGCTCCTGCCTTGTAGTGCTCATGGGTCTGGGATGGTTACAGCCCACTGCTGGAAGGAAAATCACTGGTGTTTCGTGAAAAGATGTTGAAATTTTATTTTTTGTTATGTTGGTATCAGCAGTGATGCACAGACATCAGTGTAAAGGGACCAAAGTCCCGAGGTGGCTTGGGGGGTGGCTGCTCAGAGCAGAAGGCTCGAGTGCCCACGGCTCTTTCCATGCAGGGACAGCAACGAGCGCTCGTGAAGGGATGCTGGTGCTCAGAGTGGCTTCTACAATCCTCCAGCTGCAATAAATTGTTAAAGTAAGTAGTGAAATAGACTCGTCACAAAGCTGAGGATTTTTTTTGTTTGCTTGTTTTTCTTTTCCCTGGGGATTTACTGGTTTTACTTGGTTAAACTTGGTTTGCTGGTTTACTTGGTTAAAAATAGGAAGAAACGAAGCCAGGTTGGTTGGGAGTGCCTGGCTGTGCCCGGCTGCTGGGGTGGATTTGTCACTAGAGTGGATGGCACCCAGCTTGGGGGGGATCCTGGCAGCTCTGCTACCCAGACAGGGATGTGAGGCAGGCTGTTCCAGAGAGGGAGCTCTGCCATAGTGTTAGCTGAGTGAAGAGTGCTGTATTTCAGGTATTTATGTTCTTTCTTGTACCCTATTAAAATTTGAATTAAGTAGCTCACTTGCAGAGGGCCAAGTGCAGAGTCTAATACCACAACTTCAATTTGTAGAATTAAATTGGTGTGCTTTTAAGAATAAAAATAAAAAAAATCTAAATCACACCTGAACTCAATCTCCCTGGAATTCAGAAGATGTTTTTAGCTTTGGCAATGATTTACAAATGCTGATGTGTCAATCCCCAAGGAGAGAATACTTGTCTCAAGTATTGCCACTTGAAATTTTGGGAAGCCACACAGATGTTCATCTCCTCATTATGGAAATAATGTATTTGGTTAATGTGTTGGTATGAAGAGAGGGGAATACAAATTATCTTGCAACTTGAGAGCCATTTAAAAGTTTCCTTATGTTCAGGCTGCCGCCTTTATCTCTGCCAAGGCGTTTCTGCTGGGACAGGTCCTGCAGCCTGTGTGCTTGGCAGGGACCCCCCGGCTGCAGGCTGTGCCCGTGTCCAGCAGCTCTGCTCTCGCTGGTGCTCCTCACTGAGGGACGAGGGCCTTTGGTGACCCTGTGCCAGCCAGAGGAGTTTCTGTTGGATGTGTCTTTGCAGGAGGTCTGTGTGTGGCCCCGTGGAAGGGAGAGGAGGGGGAAAAGCAGCAGAGGTGATCAAAGGATGAGGAGCAGGTGCCTAGAGGATGTTCTGCTCCTGGAATATTTAAATCAAAGTGGAAAGTCTTTCTCTTTTCCCTGAAATGCGTGCGGTGTCTCAATTACCAGTGACTGGGGGCAATGCAGTTGTTTCTGTGTGGGTCTGCGTGGTCTCGAGGGTGGCGAGGCTGGGCTGCGTGATCACACCAAGTCTCCGGGCTGCAGAAACCTGAATTGTTTTTGTTTGTCTTTGTACGTGTCAGGCTGAGCACTTGGTTTTGATAGCACCTTGTAGTTTGACATGACTAATGCGCACAGCTGGAGTGAGTGCTGGAACGGTGTTAGCAATATCAGCTGAGGGGGCTGGGGAGAGGGAAGGAGTAGTTGTTGCACTGCTGTCTCCCGTCTTGGTGTGCTCTAGCTGCACAGCAGTATTAAAACCTTCCTATGATTAAGTCATTTTTCAAAAATAAAGAAAGCAAATATATATTTTTTTCTTTCTGAAGACTTAAAAAAAAAAAAAAAAAAAAAGGGGGGGGGGGAGTATATAGTGGAGATGTCAAGGAATATTTTGGGGGGGGGGGGGGGTATCTCAAGGGGAACTTGAAAATAAGACTGCTAGTGACTATAGTAGTTTAAAACAAGACCTGCTGGCTACTTACAGCCAGTTGTTCTCAGTCTCTTGGCTGCTCTGCATAGATGAGCACCGCTGGGGCTGCTCGCACTTGCAAATGCTGCCATGTATGCTGTGTAAACGGTGTTTCTGCGGGAAAATGTATCGTGTTAAACAGCAATTTGAAGGAATGCTGTTACTTTCACCCAACCAGTGTTACCATGTCAACAGATTTTTATTTTTTTAAACAAAGCAGCCCTCAGTGTCTGGTTTGTGTGTGAGTACAGCTCTGTGTGCACGTGTGTTTGAGGACACACAGATATGTTTGCATGTGGGGTGGCTGTCCCTGTGGATACGATGACACCAGCTACGCATGCATAAACACCGAGAGCAGGCCCTGCATGTTGGAGGAACTGCAGGCAGGGCAGGTGAACAATGTCTGACAGCCGGGAAGCAAGGGGCAAAGCCTCACCTGAGCATAGACCTGGCCATGCTGGGGGCACCTCAGCCCTGTCAGCATCACTTGTGCCTCACCATGGGCAGGAGAGGACGGGCTGTGTGTTTGATCCCATTTTGTTTGCTGGGTTTCACGTCTTGTCATTAGTTTTAACCTGCTGGTTGCGTTTAAGGGTTACTCTGGCTGCTGCATCACAATGTGGAGGGATACATGTATTTTTATCCATATTTTAAATTATGCAAGCAGACGACTTGAGTTTAAATGCTTTTAAGGATATGCACTGTGCATTTTGTCTGCTGCTGCTATCAAAGGGAAGAAAAGCACTCTCACATGTTCTGCATTTAGACCTTCTGTATCTCTCTGATTTCACCACTCTACATTATTAAAATGAAGCGGGCTGTCTGCAGAGCGGCTTCTCGCATTTGGGGGAAAGGGTGGGAAGGAGGAACCCAGAAAAGTGCTGGGAAGAACACATCAGTGCAGGCAAGGGAGTTTACTTAGGCACTTAATTGCAAATGACAAATTGAAATAACAGCTTAGACTTTAGGGGTAACTATTCCTACTAGGAGAATAGGATCTGCTTTCTCTCCTGTGGCCGGACTTGCCCCTGATTTGCTCCGTGCCCTGGCTCAGCCCCTGTTTCACTCCACTGGAGTCCTGCTGTTGCCAGAGGAGATCAATGCAAAAGCTGATCTAGCTTCCAGCAGCAGAAAGCAACAGATAATTTCAAGAAGACTGGGTGTGAAGGTGAGAGGAGAAGGTGGCTATTAACTCATCACCTTGTAATACATTTAAAAAAAAAAAAAAAAAGGCATTTTAACTCACCTTCAGGTGTGAGGAAAGGAGTACTTCCAGGAGAAGGTCCTTGCAAGACAAATATCTCATTTCCAATAAATGGGCAGCAAGATACGGTGAGTTACTGGGAGGCATTCAGCTTTTGGATGTATTCTTAAAGCTGTTAGGTTTGGCCTGAATCTGATGATAGTCTTTACAGCAGATACAGATCCTCGCTAGCAAGAGAGGGCATATGTGACTCTGCACATTGCACTTCATAAAAAGAATTATTCATTCCAGCAGCAGAAGTCATTTGAATAAGAAGTGGAGTATTCAGTTGAAAGGAGAGCACAGTGTACATAAAGCAGCCTGGGTGACTTATATGGGTGTCAACTTAGAATGTCCCTCTGTGGCCTAAAATACAAAAATCTTGTGCATTATCAAGCCTGCAGTTATTAGGGGGAAGAGAGCACAAGCCTTCATCTTCTGTCCTGTAACAACTCTCTTAATGCTCTGAGGCATGGATTTGGTCTTTTTCTTCTTATAAAGAAAACAGTGGTTCCTTTGGGTTAAAATATTAGTCTCCTGCTCTGGTAAGGGGATGTACCATCCTGAGGACCATGGAAGCAAGAGATGGGGATCAGCTCTTTATTGCGTGCGTGTCCAGTGCCTGCTGCAACAGGAGAAGTCTCATTCTCAGCTGATATGGCAATAAAAATAACAATAGAAGAAATAAGTTTAGCATTTTCTACTAACTCTTATATTGATATAAATGGGAGCTCTGTGACAGTAAGAAGTGCCTGGAGGCCACAAACTGTGGAATAATGAATAATAATATACTTGTGTATTAACCTTCCTACTATAGTGATGTCTAGACACCACCTGGGTCATGATCTCATTGTCATGGCAGCTGTATAATTTTATAAAAGTGATAGCAATGATACTTAGCCAATAGATATCTATTTCCATAATAGAAACATTATAGCTTAAGCCCCTGGCTTTGCCCTAAGGATGGCAAGCTGAATTTCCTTTATCCATGATGTATGTATAGTGTATAAAAAAAAGATGTCAAACATGACATTAACTAAAATACCCCTTTTCACTGTTTCTACCAGGAAGTATTAAAAAATAAAGCAAATGCAAAGCATTTTTGTCATGAAGGAAGTTAAAAAATTCACTATGCTATGTTCTTTTATTGAGGAAGTCAAGAAAATATCTGTAAACTCAACAGTTCCATAATAGTACATAGTATATATCTTGGGCAATGTAATAAAATCTGAAAAAAAGACTGGCTGCCTTAAAAATTGATCTTATCATTCCATGTCTAATGCTTTTAGTCCAGATTTAATGTTGGTAAATTAAACTACTTTGGCTTGAAGGCTAAAGAAATCAGAAAATTGAGTAGCTGCTTTCAACTCACTTGGCATCAGTAACCATAGAAAGTGATGATTTACTATCTGGGTAAATAAAATTTGTGTAGCTGGCCATCATTGGTGTGGACATGCTTTGGACAAAATAGAAAAGAATACAAATATCATAAACTAATGAAAACTGCTCATGAAATTAGGTCAATATGTTGTATTTGCTCACAGACCACGTGGGCTGAGAATGAAAACACCTCAGGCACAAGAGAAATGTGGTAGGTCAAACATTGATTTTATGACTTTCCTTATTACATTACAGCCACCAATGGCTCAACTGCTCTCACAATCATTGCTGGTGCATGAAAGCAGTGCTTCACAGCATATACCAGTGATGTGGCACGGAGCAGTGACATAGAAGGCTTATTTGGGAATAATGTCGGCTGCCTTCATGCCAATCACGCGTTGCCATCGTGGATCTCCCCCAAAGCAGCCAGCCCAGCAGTCCCTTTTAGCGATATTGGAAACCACATTTGGCCGCTACTGGTTTCACTGGAGCCAGTCCAGCATTGGATCCCCCATTTCCATCTTGTCCTAGGGAGCTGTTTGGTTTTGTCCATGCCTCCCCTTTCATGGTGGGGGTGAGCAGGACTGCTGTGGAGGGGGCACCTCTCCCTGCTGCCCTCTCAGGTATGTGCCTGGTGCAGTCCCCACCATGAGTGCCTCATCTGTGAGCCTGTCTTTCTCTCCCCTGCCCCTAAATTCAGCTGACCGTGGAAAACTGCATCATTCGTCCCGGAGCCTGGTTTAGCCTCCAAAGCACGTATAATTCCCTCAGCCATCTCTGCCAGGGAAGCTGAGCATTATGCTTTCAGGCAGAAAATGGGCAGCACGTAGTAACATCAGATGGAAGGAGAGATGAGAGATTAATGTTAGAAATAAATCACTTGGGGTTTCTTGGTGTAAAAAGCAGCCACAAGTTAGCAAGCCTCATTTTCCAGTCGAGAACAAGCCACGGCTCTCAGAATCGCCAGCTCCTCGGCACAGTGCCGCCCGCCTTCTGAAGCGGTGCCCTCGTCCTGGAGGACCTGGGGAGCGTTTCTGAGAACTGCTGGGGAGGTTGGATCATTTCCTCAGAAGGACTGCATGCTGTGCTGCTGTTTTCATATTGGATTACTAGCCATGAACAGCACAGAAAAAAATACCCAGATAAAACTTGATGTGCGGAGCCTAGTTCCAGTTGGCTGTGGGATGAGCCCCCTGTCTTCCCATGGTAACTTCTGGGTTTGGTCACTGATGTGCTGATGATGATTCTTGTCCTGATCATTATGTGCTTACCTGGGCCCTGAGGGTTCCTCCCTGCACTAAGCAGGAGAACACCCAGAGGGGCTCAGGATTTGGGGGCACTGGAGCCCAGCATGGCTCCAGGTCTCTCTCCCCAGCTGGATGTCCCCAGCTATTCCTCATGCTAGAGACCTGGTCCCTCTCCCCATGGCCCAAATCTTTTAAAAACTGTTTCTTCACCATGTAATTATTTTATGTATTAATCCCCCAGGGTAGAAAATAAACCCATTAGGTAGTATCATTTTTCTCTGTGCAAGAATAATGATTTAATCAAATTGCAGGGATTTAAAGTAATGAGACTTAGTTTCATTTGTAAAATCTCTTAAAATAACTATCTATATGTCTTAGAGGTATTTGCTGAAAAAGTAATTTTCCTAAGTATGATATATGGGCAACGTTGGGAAATCACTAAATCTTGCCACACGAGTGTAATACTTGGCCGTGTACAAAAGTAAAAATTGATTATTCATACTTTTTACATTTAAGTATCCAGCTCTCTTGGTTGGGTCATAGAATTCTCTGAACCCAAACTCATAGTTTGTATTCAGCATTATGCACTTAAGTTGCCTTACTGGCTTCAGTTCAAACAGGTTAAGCTTGAGCCCATGCTTAAAGTTTATGGAGAGTGCATTTGTGTGTTTTCAATTTTTGTGGTTTCTGAATTATATTAATTCAAAAAACATCTAGAATTAAGTGTGCATTTAAGATGTCCCTCCAACTCTAAACCATTGGCTCTGGTGGGATTGTTTGTGTTTATAGTACATAGTGCTGGGTGCTGGAATAAACCACACAGCCAGCAGAGCACTCAGAGGCTTCCAGGCATCCGCTCTTGGGGCTGGGAATGGGGGCAAGAGAAGAAATTAGCAACAACATGCAGAGTTTCTAAGACAGCACTGTTATCTTCTCTGGTTTGTGTATAGTATTTATATTATTTATAATTTCTACTTGAAGAAAGTCAGTCGTAATTAGTCAGAGCAAATGTGCTGGCACAGTGATGCACGAGGTGCTGGAGTGATAAGAGGCAGAAATCCCTCCGACGCGGCAGGAGTGGCGGTGTGTGGGCCCACTGGGTGCAGGGGACTGCAGGAGGCCGGGTACCACGCGTGGGAGGCCCTGGCCAGCGGAAGCTTCATCTTTGGGTGGAAAAATGCACCAGAAATTGCTTGACAGCCCAATGGCATTTGAAACGGTTCATATCCAGCAAGCTGAAGAAAATGAAATCAGACTTTGTGTTGACGTGAAAGTTGTCACCATACTTAAACAGAAGAAGCTGTTGATTGCCATGATGGGCAGGAATGTGTTACAATAGTCCTAGCTATTAATTAAACTCATGGTAAATAAATCCGTACGTGCTATCTTACAATAATTACATGGCATAGTTCTCTCCCTAGTCCCGCCATAACTTTATGATTAGTGTTCAAAATACAATCATAATGAACACAGACTGTTCGTTAATAGAAATGTGAGTCATGAAACTCATCATGGGATTTGTGATGTTTAATTATAATCCATGACAAGGTTGGTTGCAAGGCAGCAATATTGCCACCCTGGTAAATGATCAGCAATGTCTTCTGAGAACTGAATACTTGGGTTTTGCTTACTTATTAGACATGTATCCAATGGAAAGTGTATAAATAGTAAGATTTTCAAATTATCCTATTTCCTCTTAGAAGATTATTTTTTTCAATTAGGTTTCTTAAAAATTTTATTAAAATATATCTAGCACAATTACCCTTCCAAAAACATAACAGTTCACTGCCAAACATAACATAATCACTGCCAAAGAAATGGCAGTGATTGCTGTCTCAAGGCACAGAGCAGTGAGTGTGGTGTGTTGGACAGTTTATTTCAGATAGCAATAATAACTTTGATAGCTTTCTTGTGAATGATGTCAGGATTAAAAATAAAATAAATAAATAAATAAAAACCCAGGAGCAGAGGGATTCCAGTGAGCATTCTGTACCAACCTGTAAATGAATGGATGTCTCATCTACTGGACACTGATGGAGTTGAGTTATTTCGGTGGTGGTGCACAGGTTTACACCAGATGATGTTAAACACTGTAGTTTTACCCTCTGGTCTGTTGTACCCAGCTGTGCACGTGTGCGTGCACTTTGTGTGATGCCCTCTGGAGGCCCTGCTCAGGTTGTGGCAGCAGCACTGTGACCTGTGCTGCAGCCAGCTGTGCCAGGATCAGAAATGGGTGTCTGGTGTTCCTCCCAGTAAGGAATTAACAGAAATCTGGCCTGCTGCTTAACTTCATCCCTCTGTCAGTCATTTGCCTGCTTGGCTCGTTCAATAGAAAATAATGATAAAAAAATGTTGACTCTCTAATAGGAATCTGTCTCCCGTCTTGAGAATGGGGTGGGATCATTAAAAAATCAATGAGAATGTTATTATTTGTTATTAAATCTGTAAAGGTTTGGAGTAATTCTTATGGAATTCTATTACAGTTTTATCAAGACACATTGATTTTATCTTATTAAGCTGTAGAGCACCTCTCCCAGAGGTCACTTACTTTGGCACATTGGTAAGGTATATTGTTTCTCTTCCTGAACTATATATATTGCAGATCTTACGATGGAATATCCCCTTAAAAATGCCCATTTAATTAGGAGTAAAACTAATACAAGTAGGTTTACAGGAAAAGAGGTTTGGCTGGCAGGTACCAAAAAGAAAATTTAGGAAGTTCTCGTAGATCTTGACTCATCCACGTGAATGTTTTCCTCACGGTGGTTTAGCTCAGAAGTGCAGAAATTGTGTTGCCCTTTCTGGAGGCAGTGCATACAAGAATTTCTCATTAACGCTGTGGAACAGCCATGGCAGAAAAGTTTTGGTACAGGCTTTCCTTAAAGGCTGGGGGTCCCAGGTTAGGTACCTGCCTTGGAATAAACACCTGGGCAGAGAGGGTGTGAGCTCTCTGTCTGGCAGGCTTTTGTTTCAAGCTATGAGGACAAGGTTAAGGGCAAGGCAGCCACGCTGGGGACATGGCGATGACACACAGGTAACATCCAAACTGCCTTCAGCCTGTTTCTGGAAGATTCCAAATATTTTTTTATTTCTTTTTAGTAAACTGAGAATTAGAAAACTATGCATTCTGACTGGGTCAGTAGTACACCCAGCTAACACCAGGAGACAGGCTGACCCCACTCCTAATCCTTGTTCCTGTTTGAAAACATCTGTTTACATGCTGTCTATTTTTATCCTATACTGGATGGGTTGCTATGCTAATTTGATGAAGCCATGTGTTTTTCCTCTGACTCCGTTTCATTGTGTGGGGTGCCAGATTGAGTCAATTTACCTACCTATTTCAGAGAGATAAATTGTTGGCTGCGGTGTGAGGAAAACTGTTGTTTTCCTCTTTCAGTGGAATATGTATTTACTGTAACTTCTAACTGCAAAATCAAAAGAAATGGAGAAGGTTTACTGCCTGTAATGCTTGGTGATTCTGTTTCCACCCTCTCCTGTAATGCTAGTGCAAAGTGCAAAGCAAAGTGAAAGGACACAACGTAAATTCTGAGATTTGTCTCTTCAGTGGATTTGCTCTTTTCGGGATGTCAGATAACTTACTCCTGGGCATCTCAGTGTGCAACCAGCATAGTGGTCTTTTTTGTACGGGTTTCAGATTGTCATAGTCTGAATGCTTCAACAACCATCGTCATAAAATTCAGAGCTGTCTTGTAACCTGAACTTGAAATCTGGTTGCAGTTCTGGAAGGCTGCATTCAAAATGCTGAACCTAGGCTGTCTCCATATGCAAAAGCTCTGATGTTGCTCATTGCAAACTGAAGACAACCTGAAAGACATAGGAAAACTCCTTTCTATTCAAATATACTTGTTACAAGAATGACAGCTCCGAAGCAAATGGTCACAGCCCCCTTACTGCCCAATGTCTGTCAGATTTGGGAAGTGACTATAACGACTGTACAATACTGTAAGAATATATCTGTTTTTACCCACCAGTACCTGCAGGCTACAGAACCAAGCTATGTGCTGAGCTGGGAAGGTCTGGGTGCTGTTGTTGACTTTTCAACTGATCTGTGAAATTTTCGGCAGGAAATTTGTCTTGATCGTGCCTTAAATTTCTTTGCTCCTATAGCTAGAGTAGTACAGTTGACCAGGAATAAGTAATAAAAATTTTTGCCATAAAATGGACAAAACTGCAATGGACATAGAGGTGCTGTAAGTCATACCTGTTCTTTGATGTTTGATCTGTGTGCTATATGTGTACATGGTACCTACATGCATATATATGTATGTAACCTAGTGCTGAAATCCTATGTAAAAAGGAAGATACTCAGCAGTAGCACAAAGAAATACCATGAAAGCATTTAGGAAAATAAGTTATGCTGTGAAGACTGGAGACTGTAGTACAGCATTACTTGAACAGGCATATGTTCATTTTGAGCTAAATATCCCTGCTGTAGCACAGGACTGTAGTGACTACATGGGGTTATACCTGTATCTGACAGACATCACCTTCACTTGTGTTCTCCCCCTTGCAAAATGCTGTAGTGCTGGTGTTTTAATATTTATTGAGAGTGAAGAATGGCCTTGTGTGAGCACCATCCTGTTATTTTTCCTCATTTCCCATTATGGTCATGGGCTTCTCTCCTGTACACGTTGAGGCACTATTATTTTGCTTCGCATGGAACATTACACAGAGATTTCAGCTGCAAGGAGCCTGTACCCTGGCTGTGAGGTGGAACAACAGTTCTCTGCTTTTCTGGTATCATCTCCAATGCAAAGGTGATAACCCTATAAGCCAAAACCACTTTGTGTCACGCATGTACTACTCTTCCTTCTGGATGTACTAGAGAATATGACTTCTGTTGGCTACAAAAGGAAAAAGAGGTGTTGTGTATGGATGCGTGCGCACGCACTGCTTTATCTGTCCCTGTGTAAATATTTTCTTTGCCACACAGACAGGCAAAACCAAAAGCATACTGGGATAATAAATAAATAAAAATAAATTTTAAAAGGGGGATAGAAGCAGGATTTCACTCGGATGGCAGGCAGCTGGGAGCCTGAGGCAGGCTGTGCTGTTCAGCTTGGCTGGAGCCTCCAGAGCATGGAGCGCGGGCGCTGCTGTCCGGGAGCGGGCAGCGATGCCTCTGCATGCCCTGTGTGCACTCAGGGGAGCTCTGCTCACTGCAGTACAAAGGCCAGGTTTCTGGCGTCGTGCTGGTACTTGGGATATCTGCCTATTGATTTGCAAGTATTTGCATGCACAAAGATTCCTGCAGGCTCCAAGGAGTTATCTTGACTTTGAAAGAGAATGGCTGATAGAAGAGTGCTTAAATACAGCATCGAGCAGCAGTGCCCCAGGTAATTAGTGATGTGCTCTTCCTTTTAGTCAAAATTACTGTTGCTTATTGGGAAAGTAAATGTTTATCTTAGGGATTTTTATTGTGAGGAAAAATCTGTTAAAATCAGTGTGGTCTTTGAAAAGTATTGTCTGGACTGCTAAAGAATATTTGGCTTGGTTTGAAACTACAGAATGTGAAAACTTGAAAGAGGAAACTCCTTCACCATGGCAGCTCAAATGAGTTACCAGTATTTAATGAACTGTATAACATTATAGTACAGTTCTACAGTTCTACTCCTTTTTTTTCCCCTCCTGGCTTGTGAATCTTTGGATATTCATTAAAGAAAATACACATATAGAAAAAAAGATGTACAGATGAAGAAAATAAAAAGATAAACACGTGTATGGACATATAGGTGTGTGTATTATTATCTATATTGTGTGTGTATATATCTATATACTTATGAAAAAATATCAAAGCAAAATACTTTTTTTTTCTGACAAGTTATTGAGGTGCTAAACAGAGAATATACGTAAGATTCACGTGACAACTGTGACCTAGCTGAAGCTACACGGTTATACAATATTTTCTTTCAGAGAATACCAAGTGCTAAGCACTTAAAAAACAAAACAAAACAAACCCTCAGGGATTCTGTTCCTCTCTATGTTGCTTCAGCAATGACCTGACTCTGAGAGCTAAGCAAGGAAACCTCCCCACACTCCACCCCAACTGATTCATTGTCAAGGTGCCCAGTAAACACCGACACTTCACAGTCACCTCTTAGAAGTTTCGCGCTCTTAAGTTTCTGCTTTTGGAGAGGAAATTAAGAACAAGAAAAATACATAACACAAAAACAGCAAGTTGTACAGATAATGGCCAATTGAGTGAGATGAAGCTGCGTTCTCAGGAGGTCTGGAGAGGTTAATTATAAAATTACAGTTGTATTGAGCTCAGTCAAGTATCAGCTGCACAAGATCATTTATCTTCATTTCTTATCTGTATATATCTAATCCATGCTTTTTGCCTGTAATTTTCTTTTAAATATTAATCTCTTCTCTATATATTTTATCTAGTTTTATAACTCTCAGTTAGTAGCAGAGTAATTTCCTTGCAAGGTGCAAGGAAATTATGAGATAAAACGTGCAAGTGATTTGCTTTCTCTCCCTGGCCATCTCATGTGGATAATGCAGCGAATGCGTGCTGGATGTCGAAGGAGGTGTGAACAGAGGCGTTGTTCCTCAGGATGCAGTACTTGTAGCGACACAAGACCTAGCTTGAGGTTTGTCTGTCTCCTTCTCCAGGGTTTGATGCCTACTTCACGTCCCGTACCCTGGAAAACAACCGAAGGAACGTGTGGTTTGCCGAGTACTGGGAGGAGAACTTCAACTGCAAGTTAACGATCAGCGGGTCGAAGAAGGAGGACACCGACCGTAAATGCACAGGTAACTTCGGTCACTTCACCCTCCTTGTGCTGCGGTGCGTGGGCTGCATTGGCACGGCCAGCACAAGGAAGTTGAGTTGCAGACACACTGAAAAAATAGATTAAATGGTTGTAGGTTTTAGAGAAAATAGAACAGCAGCATCATCAGCCATGCAGGATAAGAGTAGGTGGAGAGAGACAAAATTTCATTCTTCTTTCCTCCTTCTTCTGGCTTTCCATCTAGCAGGAAAAAGTATTTTCCATGGGACCCAGAAGGACTTCTGTTTGAGTGCAGGGTGGTTTGAAGGGGTGTTGGTTTACTTTAGATGGAGAATATTTGCACAGTTTGTGCCTTGTCGTGTGTCTGCAGATCACAAAGTGGCCACCAACTATGTCAAAGCACCTTCTGCTCATGGGGCAGAGGAATGGCGTGCCTTTGGTTCTAACTTCTGGGGGGAAATGCACCTGTAGGAATGTATTACTAGCACAGGATGAAATACTTTCATTTTAGGTAGCATAAAATTGTTCATCAGATTTTTGTTCTCAATGTTACTGGAAAAAATGTGGATTAAATAGTTTCTTTCAGCCTCAGCTCAGTAACAGAGATGATGCACTGTCTGTGTTTGTGGCTCAAGTTCATCCCTTTTTGTAGCATCTTGTTTGACCTCAGTTATTTTTTGGTGGCTCCCAGATTTACCTTTGTTTTTTTGCCTTTTAAGGTTTTACTCACCATTTGAAATATATTTTCCAGAGATTTCTGTTTCTGATCCTGTGCAGGCTCAGGAATTTATTTTTGTGGTTGCAAAGCTGTCCAGGTACCAGCAGGAGTGATTTCGTAACGTGCCTCAATTCTGATCAGGACAATGTGTTACGGTGATGGGGGATGCTGAGTTTGGATAACTGTTTTCAGCTCTACCCTGGAAGAATTCTAGGAAGTGTTCCCTGCTGCATCTGCAGATGCTGCAGTCACCCAGTCATCTGAAGAAAACAGGGATGCACCCAGAAGTGCCCCAGTTGTGTTAAATGGCACCAGTCCCAGACCCCTAGGCCACCATCCAGCCAATTCTTCACCCACTGTGTGGCCCATCCCTCAGATCCGTGTCTCTCCAATTTAGGGACTAGGATATCCCACAGGACAGTGGCAGCTGCTTTGCACGTAGAGGATGTTGGTTGCTCTTCTCTTACCCACCCACGCTGTATTGAATAATTGCGTTGAATTTTGATCAAAGAAAACTAGTTCATAGGAGGATATGTTTTACTTTGATTGAAAACTTTCCATATTTCATATCATCTGCTTCTGGTTTCAGTTCATGGTGGGAGTAGGAGTGTTGTGCATAGAAGCAGTGCGGTTACCACTGGGAATACATTGCCTTTAAATTTAGCATTTGGAATCTCCCTTTGAAGGCTGGAATTCGACTAAAAATCACTAAAAGATCTTCAGGGTGATCTCTCAAAGTTTATATTGCTTTTATTGTTTCTGCCATTATTATTCTTACAAAAGGAGGTGACAGCTTGTGCTTTCTGATGTGAACATAAAATGGTGTTCTGCCTTCCCTCAGCTTAGATTTAGCAGAAACATTTATTTTCAATGGGTAACTTAGCCTATTGTGCTGATACACCACATTATAGCTGGATATTGCGCCAGTGACATGCTCTGACCTGACATCTTCCTTCCCTCTTCTACAAACTGAAGTAAATCATGCATCAGAAAAAGCATTAGCTTTGAATTATATTGCTAGTAGGAGAATCTTAATGTCCCACTGATGTGATAATATTATGAATGATCATCATTATTTTAAAATTTGATTGGTAATTTGTAATGCAGCGAGGTACTAGGCTACAGGCCATCGGTTTCTGACAGCACTTGTGCTGCTGAGCACTGGTGGGAGGCGCGGGAGGCTCCTGCTCCTCATCCAAGCCCTTGCATGTGGCAGGGAGCAGCTGATGGGGACGCACTTGGACGATGAAGAAAAGCCTCTCCAAGAGCATGTCCTGTGGGCAGCTTACCTTTCAACACTGCAACTTTTTGAAGTATTTCCACAACCAGGACTTTTAAGTTAATGTAATTTCCAGTTATTTAAGCATGGAAAATATTGCCCCAATTGGAATGGATAGACGTAGGATGAAAACATGTAAACTAATTTAGCATACTGTACTTTATTTCTAGACAAGATTAAATTCCACATATTGTTGTAATTAACACTATTTCTAGAAACTGACTGACTTTGACGTGGTTCAGGGCATGATCCAGTGCTGCCACGCTGTGCTGATGCCAAGAACACCTGCATTGTTGTGTGGGTTAATCTCTGTTGGGATGCAGGCCATTTCAAAGCAGCATGGATGTGAACAAACAGCCGAGCCGATTGCTTTTCCCCAGAGAAGAGAAGGATCGATGCTGTGTGAGACAAATTGTGCAGCTTCAGCCAGGTGCTGCCGTTTGTGGTTGCCCAGGCCCTGGAGCAGCTGCCTCTGCCCTTGAGGGGCTCTGTGATTTGCTCTCAAGGACACTTCATCAAACTGCACGGGAAGTCCAATGCAATCACTTGAAACAGCACAATAGTGCCAGGTATTGCTTTTAGACAGTTTGCTGGTTTACTTCTTGCTGCTCCAATAATGCTAGGGACATGAAAACGGGTTTTTGTGTGCATATTGTCATGATCCAGCTTGTATGTAAGTTGCAAATGGTTATTGAAATCAAATATGCAGTGCAGAATATTTCATGCCACAGCTCCCTGCCTCTCTGCAGACAGCCACGCCACGCCTGCAGGTGGCCACACTCCATGGGCACTCCCTTCTGCAGTACCATCATCTGCACGGGTGGGTGTGGAGAATTTCCTGCTCCAGAGGAAGCACCTGTGCCCACGTATATGCAAAAGAAATGCAAATAGTTTGAATACCCAGAGGCATCAGCTAGAGGCCCTGCATTTTTAATGAACCGCCTCCTTGGCATAGAATGCTAACAGAAAAGGAAATTGCAACACTTGACTGTTTTCACTTATTAAACATAGCTTTTAATTCAGACGGCTTTACACTCAAGGAGACTTAATGAAGTGATAGAAGGGTGATGTCACCTTGGATGTCATCTATCAGGATGTAGATTGCTCAGAGAGCTTTTCTAATTATCTGGAAGTGTAATCAGTCTGCAGGCACAGCCCAGATGATGGCTCAAACAATGACTTACTCTAAAGAAAATGCTGGGAGAAAGCTCCCTGCGAGCCGAAGTGACAGAAACTTAGCAAAAGGGTTTGTAAAAGAGAGACTGTAGTTCTTTAGGGTTTGGGTTGGAACGGGAGAACATGCCTCAGAGGGACCCAGCTCTACCTGCCCATGCAGCACAGGTGGTGCTGGCGTTTGGACGTCCCAGGACCTCTGTGGGCTCTCCGTGCATCCTGCACCTCAGGTGTGAGAACCCTGGGTGAGGAAATCCAGGTGCTGCGCCACGTGGGGTGTGGACACCTACACCTGCCCATCCCAGGATGTCTCTGGGGCAGGGGGGAACACTCAGATAGCTTTGGCAAACCGTTCAGTTAGCTGTGATCCTGTTTAAACTGGTTCATAGATGGGATTTGTTAATTATTATTATTTATTTTGTTGTTGTTGTTGAGGTTAAGGAAGCTTATGGCAATATCCTGTCTCTTTTTTCACCACCAGTCAAGATGGCTTGTACTATGGAGCCATATGTTTGGGAAAGAAAAATAAGGAGAAACAAAGGATATGGCAAATGGCTAAGGATATCAGAACATTATTTATAGTTTGATCACAGCAAGTGATCTAGTGCATTAATAGATTGGCAATGTGCAATTTACTATGGAAAGAAAAATAGTTCTCAAAATGCCATCAAAATTCCTCATCTCAGGAAAAAACAAATTCTCTGAAATGTTTCAAGCAACGTAATGGCATATGGCCAGTATCTAAAGCATTTTTTTAAACAAATGCCAGGAGCCGTGGTGTGCGTGATTCACTTTTTATGAGATCAGCTTTATGGCATTCATTAGGTCGAACATCTTTTGGACTTCAGGATGGCAAAAGAACTGCACAGTTTGGTGTGCCATATAAATTGTGTCAGGGAGAGGGTCTGAATTTAGACTGATTGCCACTGGTGGTGTGGAGGGCTGCGAGAGCAGAGGGTGCTTCTCAAGGTCTGGAATGACACGTTATGTAAATGGGTCTTTGCTGTCTCTGAGACGCAAGGGTGAAAGGGGAGCCCCATCAGAAAGCTGCCCGGTGCTGGGAGGGGGCAGCAGGGCTCTTCTCAACACCACCTTCCCATCAGTGATACAGCTGCTGGAGATAAATGGATATCTCTGTGCCTGGGCCCTATATCAAATACAAGGAGCTCCTCAGGCAGGTTTGGGAGGGTCCAAACTAACTGCAACACATTTTTCTTCTGTCCAAGAATCTCTGGTTTGAAAAACCTTCTGCCTCTTGAGGGTGGGCTTGACATAAGCCTGCCTTGAAATGCACCTCCAAGGGTGCACAGGACTGAAGAGTTCAGTAAGTTCAGCTATCAGTCAACTTTCTGTGCATCAACACATTTATTTTTTTTCCCCTGTAAAACGGAGGAACTGTATCTTTCTCTGTAAAGCCACGATGGACAAATTGACATACTTGTAAGTGCTGTGGTTGAATGACGAAGACTAGAGGTCCAGGCTCTGTTGCTATTCCTCCTGCTATTTTCTTGTCATAGAACAATTTAAAACTATATATATATATAGTTTTTTTTCCAAATATTGACCAGCGATGGTACATTCTTTTCTGCCTGCCCAGGTCCTTTTATGATTGCCCATCATTTATAAGAAATCCTGCCTAGACAGTAGTCCTGGACTGTCGTCTAGCTCTAAGCAGCAGCAGTTCATCAAGGCACTGACAAGCTTTAAGTATTTCTGAAAGGTTGGTGGCTGTGAATCCCATATTCAGATCACAAAACAATTGCTCATCGGCCAAATTCTCCCCTCAAGTACCTTTCCCAGTTGCCATAGGACACAGCAGGATTTACACAGCTGTGTCTCAGGGTGGATTTTGTCCCAGGATTTTGTGGTGTGTGATTGATGATGTAGGCAAGAGCAAGAAAGCTTTTGGTTAGCACTTGTTAGAGACATGACTCTGCATTTTCTCCTCCCAGCTCCAAGGTATGAAATGTGTGTTAATGCACCCATGTGCGAGGTATATCATATTGCAGTGCAGAAACTGTAAAGAGTAAAATTTATTTTCTTTTGCTTGCCCTGCTAGCTATGAATAAGGTTAAAGGGCAGACCAGGATGGAAAATTTATCTTCTCAATTACATCCTGTGTCCTGATGCTGGTAAATAAGTGCTCTGGGTAGTTATTTTTCTGCTTTGCTAGTATGGCCTGCTCTTCTTTTCTCAGGATGCCTGCATAATATTCCCTTGCCACTGAGTTGCTGATTTGAGTTTTTGCAATGTTTCCATTGACAACTGCTGCTGTCTTTTCTTCTTTCTAATGCTGATCGTCTTTCATGTCGTATGTTATATTTGTTAGAGGGTCCCTCTGAAACTGCAATGTTTAAGGAAAAAAGGGGGGGGGGGGGGGGGGAAATCCAAAACATCTCATGAATGAAACTATGTTCTCCATTAAACTGCTTCTTATCAAGTCCAGCTCATCTTCAGATGACTCCTTTGAATTCTCTGGCCCAATACAGCTGTAGCTCAGAGAGCATGAGGCGTACATGAGGTTGCATGGTCAGGGAAAGTTTGACTTCAATTTGAAACCATGGGTTTCAGTTCTTTGTTCTCATAACACACTGCATAACATCTTATTTTGTAAATACTTCAACAGTCTTCGGTATGTCTAAACATACCAACACTGACACCCGTGAGAAAGAAAAATCTTATTTTTTTTCTGAAAAATGTGATGTGTTCAGGAGCAAATGAACCATGTCGTGCACTAGTGTGTAAGTTGACTGGCTATTTGCAACTATTTCTAAACAGAATATTCTTCTATACAGTATTAGATTGTCTAAGTATGCATTAAAACTTAATGACCTATGAACTTTCAATTCAAAAAGTTAATCTCATTTAGCATCATAGTACTTCAAAACATGTATACCTGAAATTCCTAAAAGAGTCCTTCAGTGCTTGATTCAGCCAACGTTAAACCAACCTTGAAGAGTTTATTCTTGGGATAAACCAGTTTTATTGTTTTCTGAACTCTGTTAGATTTCCGAAATATATTTCTTAGCAATGCTTATATTTCTGGGCTTTCAAGATGATTTGACAGCAAAGCTCTGTGATTCAATGACTCTATCCTTGCTATTTACATATATTCATTTATTTGCAAACTGTATTTTTACCCAGGTGCTTAAATATCAAGGTAGCTCCAATTTCAGACTTCTAATAGTTAAGCAGTGCTTTTTCTATGCATTTACTTGATCCCTGATTTCACTGGCAATTATTGCTGCAAGGAGATTTCTTCATTTGCACATTAGCACGTTAAAGCTGTGAAGTGTCTGTGACTTACATCACCGTTGGCTAGCCCGGTGCTGATTTTTTATGGCTGTAGTACTTCAGCATTAAGTATAAATGACATCTACTGCAGATGTTTTAATAGGAGTGCTGAATGCACAGCAACATCTTGAGTAAGAAAGGTCAGTTTTCTAATCTAAAATCTATTCTCTTAGATACACATACACACCTGAGAACAGAACTGTTACAGTGGGCTGAATCAGTGTAATTGAGAAAAAATCATGATCTGACAGATGGAAGTGGAAGTAGCTTCACAAAACTCATTGCATGAAGTCTGTCTGCAGACTGCTGCAGACTGGGGTTGGCAGAGGAGCAGGCCTCCTAGCCTGGCCTCCGTGGCCCCAGAGACCCCAGCAGTAGCCACCATGGCTGCTGAGGTTTTGCCTGCTTTCAGGCCCCAGCCACTTCCAAGATTTTTATGATACTGAGGGATAAGCATCGTTTCAAACACATAGAATTAAAGATTTCACTAGTCCCTATGTCATGGATTATTATTATGCTCCTGATAATGTGATGATGTTATTTCTGCTGCTGGGATAGTCACGTTTCAGGTGGTGCTGCTGGGCTGTGCTTTTTTTGGGCTTTGCTTATGAGTGAAGTCCAGTTGCAGCACAGGACTTTTCTGTTGTTGTTACCCTAGTAAGGAATGCATTGTAAGGCGCTGAGAGCCTGGTTTCCTGGCTTTGATTAGAGAGTATTAGCTGTGTCGGCATAGTTAAAGCTGGCTACATTCACTTTTGGTGGGTTTTGGTGACTTAATCACTGAGTACAGTTGTATCTCCCTTTATATATCTTATGGTGATGTCTGACAGCAGGTCAATGTGTGCTAACTCAACAGAACCCCCACACATTCCAGTTATAAAAGTCATCCCTGCTTGTTATCAGCACAGAGTAACTGGTCTAATTTCCACTTGTTACCTCTCCCTGTCAGAGCTGCATGAGGCAGTAGAGCTGTGTGGATCTGGGACGTTACAGAGGAGGAGCTGGAGACATGGCAATAAGGCACAAATGGGGTGCACCAGCACAAGGGAGGGTGCTCTCTTGTCCAGGGCTGTGCTGCTGCCCGGACCCTCCCTTCTGCCACTCACCATCGCATGCAGGAGGTGATGTTTGGGCTGACGTTTTCTCCTAGCACGGAAAGACATTGTTCAGTTAGAAGTAGAAACTTGAAAGTTCATCTGATTTCCCCAACAAACTCCATGGGGATTGAATTGATGGTGTTGAGATAAAGGCTTTTGTCTATAATGAGATCTTCTGAATTAGGATGGGCCGGATAGACGACTGTAACTACATAGCAGTATTATTGGATCTTGTATTTCTTTGTAAAAAGACAATACATGGATTATATTGCAAAGAGTCCTGATTGTCATACTCCTCATGTTTAAATTACAATATTTACTCTAGCATATTGTTAGCTTTTCTCAAGCTCTAGTATTCAGCTACTTTCAAATAAAGATCTTATTTGGAGAAGCCTCAAGATTTTACAGCTTCTGTGTGTACAGCAGTGCCTGTGCCGCGTGCGAATATCAGAGGAGTAATAGCTCTGATCCTGTTCTGGAGAGCCCTGGGTGTAGGTACTTGTCTGTTGAGATGGATCTGCTTGCTCTGTGCTGTTGTGCCAGTTTCTGGAGAGGCACAAGCACAGCAGCAGCTGCACTGGCTGAGCTCTGTGCACTGAAGCCTCAGTGCCGTTAGGGAACAGCACGTATGGGCACATACAGCTACGGCCTGGTCCTTCAGGTTCTGCAGCACGGCCGTCCCTTCGCTCACAGGCCTCAGGCTGCTAAATGTGCTGTCGTGTGAAGAGTGCATGTTTTTCTGCCAGCACTGAGCCAGCTGCTGAATTCTGAGTTGTACAAGTAATGGCTGCTCGCTCAACACTGCGAGCATCCCGCAGTCTTTAACTTCTGTCTCTTGTTAATGATGACTGTCACCGGGTCCTCAGCAGTATTATTACATAAATTCCTTTGAGAATGTGTTTAATCCTCCAGAAAATAAGCTGATGCCTGCATTCATCTGATATAAGCACTGAAGAATTGGGATTTTGATGTCTGTCCATTGTATGAATTGTGTGTCATAAAAAAGTCCTTGCAATGCTATTTACACTTCACATCGTATCCCCTACATTCGTGAGTATCAGTGAAGAGTCCAGAAAACTCAAGTGAAGGAGACAACGTGAAAAACCAAGCTCTCATCTCACTTCCTGCGCAAGGAAGCGTTAAGCCTTGCGTTTGTGGCGGTGCAAAAAGTATGACCAGGAGTTCTTAAACTCCTTTCATTTCTGTCATCTGAAGGAGATCGTGTGAGAGGACTTCTTCATCACCGTATTCTTGCTGCTCTGTTGTTCCCCTCACCCCCTTTGTTGCAGTATTTTTCTCTTGTGAAGATTTGCCTGAAGCAGGAGACCAAAGCTGTTCAGTCTCTTAGGAATCACAATGATGAGCACTTGAGACTCTAGTGGGAAGTGAGGTTAAATTATTTGTCATCACCTTCAAACAGATCTTTTGGAAGCAAAAAATGCTCGTGTCAATAAATTGCTTTTGTGTTTCTTCCTTCTCCTGACATCCCAAGGTACTTCATTTCAAATCCGTGGTACAAAAGTGCATTCTCTTGAAATCACTTTGTGTGCATGTGTCTCAGGTGTCAGCTGCTTCATTGTTGAAGAAAATAATGTTATTACGTGGCTCCTGAAGATCACAAAGTTAGCATGTTGGGTTTTTTTAAGCATGCTTTAAGGAACAGGGACACAAAGAACAGAAGACTTGCACATCACAGTGCAAATGAACTTTGTTTCCCTTCTGTGCTGCTTGGTGTCTTCTGATCACGAGTCGTCACTCTGTTTCTTGCTGCACCCAACACCTGAGTTCATCAGTGCTGATGAAGCTGCTGGTACGGCTGCTTTTGTCTGCAAGAAGCTAATGGCTTCTGTGGATTTCTTTCTCTTCCAGGAATAATTAATAATTGAATTTGTTTACAGTCATATACACAGCAGCTATTCCTAAAGCATGGGGTGTAACTTTCTGCAGATAAAGACAGCAAAATACTTGCCAAAATAATGCTGAAATTGGAAAATGAAATGTTAAAATTCTGTCCATCCTGTTGGAGAGCAGACCTTGGGCCTGACTTGCTGCTTGCTGCTTTACTGTGATGTTAGTTTGGTGTGAATTAGAGGAAACGCTAGAAAGCCCATTAATTTGGATATTTTTTTTTTAGTAATAAAGCCTGAAGGCTATTTGACATGTAAAACATGGCTATTGATTTGAAGGTGTTTTTGTTTTGTTTTTTGATTTTTGCTAGATCAAATTTAGGCCAAACTAATTGCACTGAAGTCCTTTTCTTTAAAACATAATTCAATCTGTGCTTGTAAGAACGATAGTATACTCTTTTTCATGTAAGTTCTCTAATTGTATAATGAAATTCATGCTTGCCTTTCTGGGTGGGTAGTTGTGTTTGACTCCCTAACTTGACTGGACACAAATCCTGGATGTTTAATACTCAGTTAAATGGCTATTTTCAGTAGAGGCGATTCTTGTTACTGGAAATTCAATTAAGATTTTCAAATCTAGTTAATTTCTTTGATTTTTGTGCTTTGAAATTGTTAATGTAGCTCTTATTTTTTTTTTTTCTTTTAAGTGGATCTTGTTCAGGTTTCTTGTACAGTTACCTTCACTGCTAAAGGTTTTCTTTCTGCTGTGTATTCAGCTGTGCTTCTGGAACTTAATATGCCTAATCAGTATTGTTTGTGTGCAGAATTTAAATCCTAGATTCTCTTCCCTTGGCATGCATTTCTGTTGCATTGTTAATTTGGTTATGTAGCTGAGCTGAAACCACTTAAAAGCATTTTGCTTGTCAGGGCCTGGAAATGTAATAAGGTCTGTAATCAATGAGAGGGGAGTCAAATAATGAAAAGGACAGTATGTGAATCTTCACAGGCTGGAAGCTCTCACCCTGCTGAATTATTTGCAGTATTTCAATGTTTCCAGCATTGTAGATGAAATTTAAAATTAAAGGGCTTTGGTAGAGGGAATGTCAACCCAAATTGCTAGGTTAGTAGTCTGAGACTTCAGTGCTGCAGTATGGTAATTAGGGAGTGAACCTATGAATGTGAAAAGGTGTAGATAATTAAACGTGTTCATATAGGGGGTTATATTTTTGCTTACTTTCAGCCACATCACTCTTTTGGACAGGTTTAGATATTTCTTGCGTATCTCTGTAAGAAGGTGGTGATCTCTGCTTGTTAATAATTCTGGCCCACCACACCTACACTCAAAGAAGGAAAAAAAGATTGTTGGGACTGATGGGTTTCTGGCAATGTAGGTCAGTTTTGGGTGTCTAGTCCTTCAGTGTCTCCAGGACAGGAAGGCATGGTGCAGAGGATGTGAGCTGCTGCCTGGTGCTGGCTGTGTGAGAACACGGCACTGCTCTGCGGGGAGGTGCTCAGGACGCAAAGCTCTGCTGCAGTAAAGCTGTAGTTCAGTAGCATGGGAGGCAGAGATGCAAACATACTAGCAGCAACAGGAAAATGGGCTTCTTGCCTCTGCTAAAATCATTAGTTCTCAGTCATTAACAACTTGATTTCCTTTTCTGATTGGTATCAATCAGCTAATTTAAATTCACTGGTCCCTATTTCTAATTAAGGATGTTACAATGGCATCTTTCCCATTTCTATCCCCCAAGTGAACACTCACTTTGAAAGTCCCTAAAATATCTGCAAGATGATTCTGAGGGTAATCTCTTAGTGCTGCTGGCAGTGCCCAGACCTACCAGTACTGCGGGAGGGAGATCAGGGCTGATGTGAGGTTGGAAAGTGTCATGCTGCAGGTGGAACAAGTGGGCTGCAGTGCCCACGTGGAAAATAATAGATTGCACTTCTGCTGCTTTCATTGATGCAGCTCTGAACACTTAATGAGCAGTAATTATGTTTCACAAAACCCTGGTGAGATAGGTAAGTATAATCACAAGTTTGGCAGCTGGACAGATTGATCTATGCTGGTGTTACTCAGCCAAGGTAAGATGAGGTTCTAGCAGACAATTCAGGAAAAAAAAAGTCACAATTCTTAACCCATTGTGAATTGTTTTAGATTCTGAAAATACCATTTGGTTTGCTAATTAATTGCAGAGGCACCTGGTTATCTGCTCCTACAACAATAAAAACAAGAAAGCTGTCTTATCACCTGGTCTTACCATCACATCACCACATGATGCTTTCATCTCAAGTCCGAGAGTGAATGTTTTGGGCACAAACATGTTACTTAAAGTATGACATTCACCTTTGTCGCTGCTATAGAGTTTTTTTTGGGTCTCTGTGGTTTAATTTCTGCATTCCCATGTTCCATCTGCAAAATGCTTCCCCTCTCTCAGGCTTTTTATGCATTGGCCCATTGGATGAGAATATCACTGAGGGTTTGTGCTTTCTACCACGCTGGGTGCTGCGGTGATAAAGAAATGACTTTCAAAGCACTGCTTTCCCCCAGTTGCAGTTCAGATTGCATTAAGGGTTTGGATTCCTTAAGTCCTCAGCTGCTAAAATATTTTAAAAGCAATCAGTGGATTCTAAAGGACGTTTCAGTCTCTGCAGGTCTGGGGAAGAGGGGTGCATAGTTAACACAAACACACTGAGCTTCCCCACGGTATGTGAATAGCAGGCATGTGTGCTCGATTCTCCTGAGCACCCCTTTGGTTGCATCTGAAGTGATTCTTTCTTCCCTCAATCTGGCTCTGTCTTTCAATTAGAGACTGGGATTTGAAACAGAACAAAACATTAGACTTTAAAATACCAGCTGTGCTTTATTTTAAATGCTTTCTTCTTTCAAAGACGTACTTTGGGAGCGTGCAGAGCCTGGTGTTTTCTCTGTCTCTCTGAGATGGTCCCAGTGGGTTACGGTTTTGAGTTTGTGATTATGGGAGGATTTGTTTCTCTGGATTATGGTAAAATAACTTAAGAAGTGTTGATGATTCTAAGATGAAGAAAGAAAGGTGACTTTTGTTTGTTTTAATTAGTAAAATCATAACTCAAAGTTTTGCATTGTATTGCCTACAACACATTTCTTAAATGGGCCCCAAGAGGGTTCATTTGTACCTGGCATCAGGCAAGCACTGCTCCTTACTGTCCTTCTGTGTGTGTATCTGTGTGTCTCTAATGTGCAGGGCAGGAGCGAATTGGCAAAGACTCGCACTATGAGCAGGAGGGGAAGGTGCAGTTCGTGATCGATGCCGTGTACGCCATGGCGCACGCACTCCACCACATGAACAAGGACCTCTGTGCCGACTACCCGGGGGTCTGCCCCGAGATGGAGCATGCGGGAGGCAAAAAGCTGCTCAAGTACATTCGCAGCGTTAACTTCAACGGTGAGCTGAGAGACTGCTTCCTCGGTAGCCTATTGACCCATCTGTCTTTCCTTTTTTTTCATTTAATTTCACTTCATTCAATTCAGATTAATGCTTTTTTTTAATAGCTTTTCTAGAGTTTGTGGCAGAAGACTGTGTTTATTTAGTGTCTATTTGAAAACATGTTTTAGCCAAGGCAAATAGGCTACTCCAGCACAGAGACAGAAATTGTTGCCTTCCAAAGCCTGTCATTTCCTAGGGGAGAAATAGCTAAGTAAATGCCTAAGTTTGTCTTTGTTACGCCCATTTCTCTATATTGTTTCCTCTACTTGGAGAAAACTAACTGGGGGAAATTCTGGTACCCTGAGCCCAACTTAGTTCCATGCTCAAGAGAAGGGGGCTGATAAAGCACAGGTCCGTTTGCAGAATTGGAACTATAATTTAGACAGAACAGTTACTCCAGCCTTCATTCCTCTGGTAAGTATTTAGAGGAGATGAAACATCCCAGGAAATGAGGATGGGGCAACTTTCTTTTTGCTTATCACATATCCATCAACTCCTTCCAAGGGGGCAGTGGTGGTTGCAATACCAGCCCTAAGTTTCATACAGCACATTGGGCTTTCATTTATTTTTTCCCTGCATTGCACTGTATGAACCAGGCCTAAATACATGTATTAGCAAAATTTCTCTGCCTCTGTATGTTTTACTGTAATTTTATTAGTTTCATTAACAAACACTCACCTCCAACTAGAGACAGCAGAGTAGATCACTTTCAGAGGTAGCATTACAAACCTAATTCCATTTCCCCATCATAAACCTTGCTAATGTACATACCAGGAGCTCTGACTGCTCTGTCCTATTTCTGTATAAGGTTAGAGATCTGAGATTTAACCAGAAGTTAGACCTCCAAATATATATGTAAAACAGATTTAGGAAAGCACTGAAAAAATATCCTTTTGAAACATGGGAGGTAGCCAGGGGTGTCGCTGCCTCGGAAGAAGAGTTTGTGAAAGCTTCGTATCCTCTTTGGACAGTGTGCAGAGGTGTTTCTTGCCATAATCTAGTAATAAACATTTTTATTAATAAATGTAAAGCTCATACACAACCAACAGGACCTGAGAGACTGAACAGTATGCACACAGATGGTATTTCATGATCAAGTTTGGTTGCTTGTGCCAAGGACATTTTTTCATTCCTGTATAAACAACCCTATGAAAAGCAAGGTGAATATCAGGAGATTGTAATTTCCTTCCTTGAAGCAGTGGTGTTAACTACAGCCAGGAGCAAAATTTGAGATGAATAATCTAAGAAAGCCTGAAGAGTTCTTCTACCTTCCTCATTGTGGAAGTTTTTTGTTTGTTTGTTTTTGTTTTTTTCTTTCCCATAGGACAAACTCATATAGAAGCACAGCATTATTTAAAGCATCATGCCATGTCAGTTTTAGTGCTGGAGGACAGGTCATGGATCATCATTAGAGAGTTCTTGCATATACAGATGTTGAATATCCATCTAGTTATTTTAACAGAGCTGAGAAATAATTTGAGAGACTGGGTGCCCAGTTAATTTTGCCTACTGCCTAGCTCCAAGAATTGGTTTATTCTGACTTTGTTTTCCTTATTTCTGGTTTGTTTGTTTATGTTTTTTTTTTTGGGTCAGGATTTTAAAAGTTGACTTTTTTTCTCAATTTCTGATTGATTTACATTGCCATATGGTGTTTTTCTTTGCTTGTACACACGTAACTCACATCTAGCACAGGGACTTGAAATTACCATTCTCCTTCCCTCCAATGGAAAAAAAGCAAATGACTAAGTGAAAACAGTTTTAAAACTTTTAAATCTCTCATGGCCATCTAGCCTTAGCCATTTCCAATGGGAAAAGAATCACTGCCGTTAAGGTTTGGTATCCAGGTGTGTAGTTTAGCCTTTTCTTGTCACATTCAGAGTGCCTGATTGCTCATGGGTTTGCACACCCGTGCGCAGTGTTCAGCTGCAAGCCTTTTGGGGCTGGTTCCTGTGACTATGGAGGGAGGTTTTGTGGATCCTGCTGCTTTTCCATGTCATATAAAAGTAAATTCCCAGAGTTGCTGTGGGTTGATTTCAGCCATCCCAGGGGCACAGGATAAAAAAACATCATACAACTCGCCAGCCAGCCAGAAAAATGCAGAGGGATGCGGGAATAGAAGAAGCTGTGCGAGAGGCTTCTGCAGGTCTGGGTGGTGTAGTGCTGTTTCGATGAAGCCGGGGAACTCTGGGGATGCTGGTGCCCACATGTTCCTTGGCTGTCACACTACAGCTGGGCTACTGGGCTTGCTTCAGCTGTCTCCATTTTAACCTTGCCCTTACCCTGCCCTTCTCTGGGTCACCAGTGCAGCCATTGAATTCTTCTTGGGGACAGGGATGGAAAACATCAGTTAGTCTGTGCTTAAAATCCTGTTCCTACTAGTCTTCTACCTCAATCTGCAGTAAAAACAGAGTAGAACAGTGGGAGTGTTTCGCACAAATTGTGAGCCAGAGAGGGAAAAATGGAGCCCATTTTCAAGCATTGTGAGCCCATGAGCTCAAGATCCTCTTTACATGTAATAGATTTCTTTGTGACTGTGCAGCTGGAGCCACCCTGCATGTACCTGCTTCTGGAGCCTTTTCCTTGCACAGGTAGTGACATTCATGCAGAAAGAGCTCAAGCAATCTTCAATGAAGAGACTGGATTTGTACTAGGAGCTCAGTATGAATTTTGATCTTGTCACATTACCTTGAGAACAAAAAGCCCCAAAATAGGGAAAATTTAAAACCCCAAGTGCTCATGCAGTGAGATGCTGAAAATCTCACCGTGCAAAGTGGTGCAGAGTGTCCCCAGTGAAAAAGGTAAAGGCTTTGTTACTTGTGAGCCCTTCAGGTCCTTAAGCTGCAGTCAGCATGAACTGAATAATAAAGAAACACCTTAGCTAGTCACACCTGGCTAGCACCCTGTCCTCCTCCTGTTAATTCATTTCTCATCTTGTGGTGATTAAGAGATTGAATTCATACAAATTCAGTCCGATCCTGTGTGTTTTTTTTCAAATGCATCCTGCAGGTGAATGTGTGTTATGTACTCCCCATCTGTGTAGTGCGAGGACAGATTATTTGTTGGGAACTGAAGATGAATTAAATTGTCACAGCTTCTGAAGGAGCAAGAAGCTGCAGCCTGCAGGCTACTACTCAGTTTCTGAAGTGCTTGCTGGAGCTGTAACAAAGCTCATACAAATCCTAGCAGAAGGAAAATAAAAACAACTCATCAACCATATATTACAATAATTATAAGATCAAGAAGTCAAATAATAAATAGGATCATTTTTGAAAATCCTTTCGTCTCCGCAATGAGGCTTTCCTACATACGTATTATTTTCCTGAGTGCACAAAGAAGTGGAGCTGCAAGGAGAGACTGAAATGCTGGAACAATTTTTAACCAGGACAGAAGTGGCAGGGTCCCTGCAGAAAGAGCACCGAAACATGCACCAGAGCCCACACAAAGGTTAAAGAAGGTTTGCACTTATGAAGCAGATCCTTGGCTGGGAGTCCAATTACTCCAACTTCAAAGCTGGAAAATGGGAAGCCTCTGCTTGACTTCTGACCTGAGATTATCACAGTTCTTTGTGGTTCCATAGCTAGATCGTCTTCCCTGCCTATCCCTGGCTTTTCACAGACATTTTTTCCTGTAAAATTTTAAAGCATAAATGGTGACAGACCTGAAAACAGCAACAGGCATTTCCTGCTGACTATCAAGTATCCATGTATAAGGCTGGTGTCCTAGGGAGCCGAGTTGGGAAGGTGACCCAGCACCTGATGCTGGGTGGTGCTGGCTGCAGACCTGCAGCACCCAAGCCCACCACTGCTGTTAAATGCTGACATTTCAAATAGGCCCTAAAGGCTGTCTGCATGCAGCTGCACAAACAACTGGCAGTAACCTACCCAGAGTTTTACTGCTTCCCCAGAGCACAGTAATATGATGTGCAGTTGTGATCACTTCTCCGTGTCCAGGCTGGCTTTTGGTCAGAATGGGACTGAGAGGGGCAGCCACAAACGTCTGAGGTGCGTTTTGGGAGCGGCGCTTGAGCTCCTAGACTTGGAATTGTACTTTCCTTTTTGTCAGTTCTATGAGGAAAGGAAAAAAAAAAAAAAAAAAAAAAGAGAGAGAGAGAGAAGGAAAAAAAAAAAAAAAGGAAAGAAAAGGAAAAAAAAAAAAAAAAGCTTAAACTAATATACAACCTTTTTAAAAGCCATGATTAGCTAAATCCCATTTACCATTTGTGCTGACTTTTAGTATGAGCCAAGGAATTACAGCCAGTCCTCCTTATTCCTTCTAAGTGTTTTCACTGTAAGTGTATTCTGGCTACATTAATCTGTAATGACAATTAAATATTGGCCTTGTGCTCATAAGGAACCTGGGAGGAGAGATTTCAGTGGAAGATTTTCTGAGCTAGTCTTTCAGCTGAGTCTATATCTGATCTTGGAGGCTTGCAGGATGGGCAGGAAAAAATCTACCAGGGCTGGAGCAGAATCTATGCTAATTTACTCCCTCAAATCTTCTTTTGCTCACTGGAATTCAATGAAGAATGGGAATCATGAAGAAAACCATAATCTTAAAGTTCAGTGCTACTACAGGAGAGATTTTTCATTGCTTTAGGGGAAAAAAAAATGTTACACAGAGGGAGGAAGCTTTGAATATAGAGATACTGGAGCATTGTCATAATCTTCAATCTTGACACAATATTACTCTACCACCCTGAAACCTATTTTAATGCATCTCAAAATAAATGTCAGCCCTGAAGTTTTCACCTAGATTGCTGAGGAAGTGCAGCAGTGACTTGAATTCTCATTTAGGAAAAGATTCACATCTAATGGCATGGTAATTAAAATGCAGCTGCCCTGGTGAGGACTTGCCTGTCTTAGGACCAGGAATGGTTTGTGCCATCACCGAGTGATCAGAGCTGAGGCTGGCTCTGCTCAGCACCAGGTGTGGAGGAAGGGTGGGGGGATCCTTGCCTTGCTGCTTGCCCTGCATTTCATCACACATTACATGTAGTTACCTTGGTATGTGGCGGATAAAGCTAATTCAGCATCATGATCCTGAACAGCTCCTGACCAAGACACTTCTCAGCCTGTGTCAGAATCACGCGACCCACATAAGGGAGCACCCAAGGAACGGCCTTCCTGTAGTTTTGTCTGTGCTTTTCCATCCCAACCGCATGCTGATTACAGGCATAAGAACATATTGTGGAGGAGGAAGCTATTTCTGGATGCCAGTCAAGATTCACTAGACCTGGGCTGACTTCTGACAGCAGTATCTCTCAGAAGCAGATGGAATGTTTTCTGGGGGGAAAAAAAATCATTTAGAGGCTCCATTCACAGGCGTGATTTTCACTAAAGAACTCCCTAAGGAAAGAGAGATGGGAAGGGAGGCTGGAGGGCAGGAAGAAAAGCCTTCTGATATTTCTTGCTGTGTGCAAAGCTTGAGTGAAGTAAGGCTGATTTAGCTTTGCCCTGTTTTATTTTCAGTCAGTGGGTTTGGGCAGTGGTAATTAATCACCAGAAGAGGGCTAAGATTATTCCACCATGTCCAAAAGTATCTGGTTTAGGTGGTTGGGGTGATAGATAACCTTTGCCTGAAATACATTGCCAGTCTGAAAACTCTCAACCTTGACTAAATAAAATAGCTATCGTAAAGCTTTGGCTATTTTATTTTTTTTTTTTTTTGGTTGGATTTTGTCTCGTTTCCTTCCCCCAGGTAGTGCTGGCACTCCAGTGATGTTTAACAAAAATGGTGATGCACCAGGACGCTATGACATCTTCCAGTACCACACCACCAACACCAGCACCCCAGGATACCGCCTCGTCGGCCAGTGGACAGATGATCTCCAGCTCAATGTGAGTCCTTTCTATTCTTTACTTTTTTATTTGTTTGTTTTCTTTCAGTGGCAGTCACTAAATGGTCGTTTTATTTTTTTCCACCATGCAAAACTTAATCTTTACCATTTCTTTGCAGCTATGTAGTACTTTATTTTTTGCATTGTGTCATCTTTTATTTTGTTCTACAACCTTTTCTCTGTGCTGTGAATACCAAAGCCCCTCAGATGAATAGGGACATTAGGCAGTCATGCAACTTTTATTACTTCTGCATGTCCAAAGTCCCTAGTTGTCAGCTTGGAAAATCAACCAGTAATGCCTTGCTGTTTGAAACCGTTTGTAGATGCTCTTCGGTTTCTCTAGTTTTAGGAAAGCTAAAACTACGTATTTTTTGGATGACTCACCTTTCCTGTACTACTTTCAAGCAAAAGATATCTGTATGAACAAGATGTACCTTTTGTAATGATGAGCAAAAAGAGGGGAAAAAGAAATAAAAATAAAAACAAGGATGTAAGAATAAGTGATCAAAGATTCAGTAGACGCTTCAATGTTGCCCAGAAGAAACAAATATGACTGTTAGCTGAGGAAGCTGGAAACTCTGGGAACTCTTGCCAGCTCCATCCACGCAAGGATGCTCTGTGACAGGCTTGTGGCCTAGGCCTGTGTAGGTCTTGGTTCAGGCTTTCTGCCTGATTTTGTGCAAGTTACTTGAGCCTCATATACCTGGAGAAGATGTGCCAGTTTAACCATATAGGTCTTTGACCCCTCGTAGATAGACACTAAAGCACAAAGACAATACTTTCCGTTCAATTTGACCGTTCTGCAAATTGCCGAAGAAATACCAATTCCTACAAAAGGGTTTTCCTGTTTTGGTCCAGGCTCCTCCTGGTGTTGTACCAGGTCCTTCTCCAGCTCTGGTCTGGCAGTGCCCATCCTGGTTACATTATGCTTGCCGGCCCCGCAGCTGGGTTTCCTGTGGGGAGTAGGTGCAGGGAAAGGGAAAGGAAGGCTATTTCTGTGGGTTTCAAATTTTGGTGCTCAATTTGAGGTAAACTTCTGTATTAACTTATAATTTACAATTCTTTTAGCAAAAATATTAATAATTTATTAAATAAATCTTTATATAAACTACACACCCAGATTCATTAAAATTTAAAACTAAATTAATGGAGTTTAATTTGTATTCCTGATGTTGTGCTAAATGTTTCCATAAAATGCTTGCTTTCCTCACCCTCATATCCCCATGGCTACAGTGTTAAGTCAATAGTTGAGGCTGGCTCAGTAACTTCCCTTCTACTCACTTACGGGTCCTAGTTTCTCACCAGAATCCCTAGGGGATTAATATTGCTATGACAATCCCTGCACGTATTTTCTTACAATCACAAAGAAAACTGTGGAGTTTAGAGAAGTCAAGGATGCACCAAAATAGCTAAACAAAATAATAGCTGCTATTAAATATGTCCCAGGAAAAACTGCTGATGGGTACAATTTGCCTTTAGTAATTATGTGGGGCTAACACTTCAGGATATTATCCCAATTCTCATTTCTTTAATACCAACAGAAGAGAAACAAAGGACGTGATAATGTCTGCCTTTATTTGTTACTCTGTAAAGCATGTAGAGGTTGCCTAATAGAATGCTCTATAGAAACGCAAGAAGTTGGCTGACCAGCTGTGTTACCTGGCTGACTTCTACAAATGCAACTTGCAGTGCTTTGAGGTACCTGAAGAGGACAACACACCCCTCCTGGAGGCACTGATGTGCCTGAAGGAGACAGAAATGGATCACTCCTACAGGAGCTGGGCATTCTCATGGGAAATTTGGTGGTATTGCTTCTTTCTCTATACAGAGTTAGCTCAGCAGGTCCCTGTTTTATGTTTTCATATACAAACCTCTGCAAATCCTTGAACTGTCAAAACACAAATGTAGTAGGAAAAAATCCCTGTGAAACTGTTGAATCTTGCTTTTCCAAGGATTTGTCTTCTTCATACTCTACCACAGCAGCATTCTCTATCATGTTCCCTGTGACTCCTTCCCATACTTGTCTCCACAGTTTCTCTGCAGTGCCTGAACTCCCTCCCACACTCCTATATCATTTGCTGTGCAAGCAACAGCCTGTATTGTGGCTGTCTTTGAATTATACATACGCCAGCTGGTCGGCTGGCAGGCCGAATCGAAGGGGGAGAGAGAAGTTCAGTGCAGGTGGGTCTTTCTTCTAACTATCCACTGCAGACACATCCTTCAGAAACCTCTGCTTGTATCAAATACATTTCAAATTGGCCAGCAAGTTCTGCGAGTTCAAAAGTTATGAGAAAGGAAGTTGGCGCAGACAGATGGCTGGGCAGACAGTATGCGCATATGTTCCACTTCCTTCAAATTTTGTCTGGAAATTATAGCAAAATTTAGGAATTCCCAACAGATGCGCAGAAAGCAAATTTAAGTAAAACTAATCCTGCTGTTAATAATTACAGTTAAAGATGTAGTTTACACAAGGGTATTGACCAGAAAGTAGACTGCTGTCAGATTTGAACAAGCAGGCATACTGGGTCAGTCTCTTGCATTGAAGTGAGTGGCAGATCTCCATTTGACAAAAAAGCCAGTTCGGGCCCTTTTGTTCCACCTCTACCCTGATTTCCTATTTGCTATTGTCGAGCTTTTGGGGGTTCATTAAACGCCAAGGTTGCTCAAAGTGTGCAGTTTGTTGAGTGGCTCGGTCCAGGTTTGGCTGTGCAGTGCCATCAAGGCTGCTCGAAGAGCAGGCTGGAGAAGACCCATCCCCAGAGCTTGGGCTCTTGCACAGGAGTGCTATCCAGCTCCATGATCTAGGACCAAACGAGCTGTGGGGGCACCGAGGCCCTGCACAGAAGACTGAAGGTCTTGGCTGAGCATTCTCCGTGCGGGAAGTGCTCTTGGCTCTGATGTGTGGCAGGCACCCGGCTGAGCTGTGCCGCTCTTGTGCTGTCCTCCTGCAGCCTGGGGCACGGCGGTGGGCAGGAGGCTCTGCTTCACCTCCAAGCTTGTCCTGGTGAGCAGGGAAGTGGTTACAGGAGACCTATTTATCTGTCATTAGAGAGAGGTGTCTTCCTAGAGCAGCTAACATTTTCTTCCAGTTCTTCTAATTAACACTGTGCTTCTAGGCTATTATTGTTTGCATAGGCTGCATCGTGTTGTTTTAATTGTGTTGACATCTCCAGCTCGTCGGGTGTGCTCTTCCAGCTCAGCGCTATGGCTCGTAAAGGTGCCACTGGGTTGCCTGGGTGCTGATCTGAGGCTGCAGCACATTTTCAGGATGACTGAGGAAAGCGCATCCTCAAATGATAAAGAGCAATGGTGGAAAACGTCGTCCTTACTGCTGTTACTGTGTTAGAGGGGATTCAAGTAGCTTTAACCTGAAATACGTTTCTCTTGCAGAGCATCAGGAGAGGTTGACTGTTAGCTCCAGATGAAATTAAAATGTCTCTAATTTGTTTGCAAATAGAAACAAAAACATATTAAAGATGCCTAAACACTGTGTGCAGAGCTGAACAGCAACAAAAAAAAGATCGGTATTGTTTTAGAGATGTGCCCCTGAATTGTAAATTGTTCAGTAACATTAAGCAGTGTACAGCTTGAAACGTGACTGCCACTTAAATGGAGCCTTTTGTGTGCAGAGTCAGGAAGGCTGGCTGCTTGGCAATTCCTAGCTCTTTTTATAATTTCCTCCAGCAATAAGTGATACATCGCTGCAATCTTTCTAAACAAGTGCTTAGAAGATTAATAGTATTGATAATTATCAATATGGTTCCATAAACATGTACATTACACAGATCTAACTCCTTATAAATCCTGGCTCATGTTATATAGTGCAAAGGAAATCACTCCGTGCTTATTAATAACTCCCTCCTCCTTGGGGAAATAGCTATGCTAGGTTATTTTCTTCACTGTAGGTTCAGGCCAGTATTTTAGAGAAACAGAAAGACGGGGGAAAAAAATCAGTCTTGTTTTAAAAAAAGTCACATTCATGTACCTCAGTGTCTCTGGTCTCAGAGCAAACAAGGTGCTTCAAGCTCACTGGTCAGCTTTCACCCTACAGCGAGAGAAGCCAGGGAAGGAACAGGGAGCTGTCCCTGGCCTAACGGGAGGATTGCAAAGCAAGCAACTGCCAATGATGATGCAATTTCTACGCTGTGATTCTTTTTTTTTCCCCACAAATAGAAATATATTAAGTAACTTCATAATCATCTGTGCAATTTATGCAGATCCTACACACTTCACCAACTATTGAAGCTACTTGTGCTCAGACTAATCCGAAAACGTCTCTGTTACAGAATTTGAAAATAAATGTTATGAATAGTAAGCTAATGAAAAGAGTAATTAAATGTCTAACCTTCTGCTGAGAGACCTATACGTACCTGATATTTTTGGTAAAATATCCAGAACAGCAATTGGATCCAAGCAGCTATTCAGTGAAGCTTGATGCTCAGCAGTATTCTGCCAACAGATGGCATTTTTCTAAAATAATGTGTTGAAATTTCTGTTCATTGTTTTCTCTGTTTTGTTTTTGCTTGCAGTAGAGCATGTTCAGAGCAGATGTATTTTGCAGAATATTTTACAGCAAAAGACGTGTCTTTCTGGAGCATATGCAAATTTCAGGGATTTCACCAGTTCTGGTGGAAGGGGAGCAAAAGGGCACATATCTGGCCAGTTAGAAGTTTTTGCTTCAAATAGCAAGGGATGAGAGTTCCACCACCAGTGATTTAGGTTAGTTTTGAGGATTTTCATACATTTTAAAAAGAATGTATTTGACCTATTTTTTTAAGTAGTTTATCTGAAATTTAAAAATAGAAATATGACCTTTCCCAACCCAGAAAACTTTAGCTTAATTTCACCTGAGTAAATTTGTGTGCAACTGAAAGCACAGTTATGATAGCATTATCAGGACTAGCTCCTGCACACATGTAATACATAATTGCAAAACCTATTTGCAAACATATAAAAAGTGTTTATATGCATTTATGTGTGTCTATATGGGTGGTTGGATATACATGCACAGCCCTTTGTCATATAGAATCCATAGGATTTCTGTTGGTTTGCAACATGCAACTGAGCTTAAAATCATGCTTTAAAGATTGCGACAAGATGGATAGAAATTGGTATCAATTTCCTTTCTCATTTCAGCTATTGTCACATAAACTGGCCCTTGTAGTGTCATTTCCCATTCCTGTTACAGACGGTAATGAGTAGCTGGTACAAAGATGATGCATCTGTATTACAGCCTGCAGACTGAAATCTTGTGAGATGATGGGTTGACATGAGAGATACATTATTCAGGTGTCAGACAGACTCATTACGCAAATTCAGCAAATGAGGTCGGGGTGCTATTGAAAATTAAGATTTTAAGTATTAAGTATGATTAGTATGTTTTGTTTTCATGTGTCACTGCAGAACCTTAAGCTTTCAGCTGAGGCAGACACTTGCTGAAAATTACCACAATTTACATTTTTAATGAAATTGTCTAAAGCCTTAGATTTAATTAACTCTACGTTATAGTATGTTGACATATACCGAGATGTGATTGTATTCAGCAATAACTGGCTTCCTAATAGCTGAAAAAGTATGAATTATTTCAGTGACCAGTGCCTCATTACATTTTCAGGAAGTAACTTCATCTGGGCTGTTCTTCCTTATAGCAGCGTTACTCAGTCTGTGCCATTCCTGATGAACTGAAACTGCCCTTAGTTCTGATCCTGAACTGGGGCTATGTTCCATAACACCTAAATGCAAGGCATTCTATATTTTCTCGAGGCATACTTTGGAAATATTGTATCTAAAAATAGTTAGTTTTATGTTATATTTAAAAATAAATAAAAACTACAACTAATAATAAAATCTTTCACCATTTAGACTTCATTTAGATGAGGTAAAACTACCTGAAGCTCTCCTCCCCAGTAGCATTTCTATTCTGCTTTCCTGACCCTGGTCCTGTTTCTCCCTCTGCTTTTTAGCATTGCATCACATAGCCAGTGCGTAAAATCTGGCAGTAGCCTCACTTGTGAGGCCACAGGTGCCTGGTTTTATGGGAATTAATTCACAGGGTAAGCACTGCTAAATGCAAAGTCATCCCAGAAAGGTCTGCAGCCCGTTTTCAAAATTCCTAGCTGTAGCTGGGCTTTGTGAGCTCAGCCTTCGTTGCACCTTCAGCAAAATTGGGTGTGATCTGGTCAGAAATGCAAAGGTGAGTAACTATATCGGTGTGTTGCTAAAATACATCCTAATTACATGTTTTGGTGAGACAGTTCACCGTGCCCAACATGTCAATAGCTATAATGTACATACTAATGATAAATGTTGTTTATTTTGTTCTGTTATTAAATCCTCTGATCTTTCCTTGCTCATGTCAACCACGACTGGCACAAACACCTTTAATTATCTTAACTTGCGGAATTAATTTTCTCTCAGCCAACTGGAAGGGAATTTTTCAAGCCACTGGCCCGCTGAATGGCCATATGCTTATTCCTCAGTCCTCAGTGATTCCAGATCAGGTGCCTGAAATGTGCAGGAGCCAGCAGTGGGCCCCAGTCCTGCCAGCCCTGCTCTGGAGCCGTGGCTGCAGTGCGGCTTGGTCTGCTCACGGGATGGAACCGAGGTGGGCCACAGTATGGGCTGCAGTACAGGCTGCAGCACCACAGGTGGCTTTGATGCATTAGGTTTAGAAACTGCTGCTGTAAATAACTTTCATCCAGATGAGGGCAAAACCTGAAAATACGTGCTGGTAACTATGTGAATCAAGCAGGGCTTATTCTGTATGACAGAAGAGAGCTAAACAATTTGTTGCAGGTTGTCATTAAGTGCCCACGCATTCTTCAAAGAAAAGTCAGTGCGTGTTGTAATCCAGAGAATCTCAAGGGTGTGTCCCCCAGGTTTCCCTAATACACCTGTGCCAAAGTGAACCAGAATTTTTGGGGAGCAGTGTGGTGCTGACAGTGTTAAAGTCCATGCACATGTGGTAGGAAGCTGAGGGCTGGGCCCAGTCACATCAGCAAGCAGCCTGAGTGTGTGCTGCTGCCACCTCCTAGCAGTCCTGTGCAGCTGTCCTGCACTGAGAGCTCATGAGAAGGGAATGAGGAACCCTGCCAGAGCATCATTTTTTGGTACAGATTAAATAGAGAGAATGTGAACTTTAGAAGGCTTTGATGGGGTTGGCATAAATAGCATAACGGAATGAATAGCTGCACCTCCCGGTCACCTCCGTCTGCAGAACTAGAGAATAACCCCCACATGAGGAGGCTCAGGCCAGTGAGGACCCTTTCCTGGTTGTTACCTGACATACATGAAAATCACAAGAAAAGTATTTTAAACAAAAGGTTATTCAGTGATTCGAGCTTTCCATTTAGATTTTTGCTATATAAAAGTAGGAAGGCAATAGTTAAATGTTACATCTCACTCTGAAAACTAACTCAGACTTGGAATTAAAGGTGTGAAATGTCATTTTTTCTTTGTTACTGACCCATTTTGCCTAGGTTGTAATGTATACTGCATGAGCTGTGCTACCTTTAGGCAAAGCAAAGTGTATTAAGCTGTATCAGCTTCTGGCGACACTGAGCATCAGTATAATTTTCTTCCAGGTCTAAGAATGTCACAAGGTAAAATGCTTATAAGGATATAAATGCTAAGAGAAACCAAGCTGAGAGAATATCTAAGATATAGCACATATCTTCTCAAAGATCGAGGGAAAATGATAATAACAATAAGGAGCTCATAAAAGTTGTAATGGAAAAAAAATATATATGTATCAGACAACTTCTTGACTTCAGAATTTGCCTCATCTTGTGGTGTTCTCTTAAATGTACAGGAGCCTGTGGGCAGTCAGACTTGCTCTGAGAGCAAGTAAGGTGAGAAATAGAAGGTCAAAAAATAAATAACTTGTATTTTTAAAATAGGTGATGTTTTTGCTCCTGCACATCACTTCTTAAATCCCTTTTTGCAAGTCTTCTGTACTTTTGCCAGCAAAGATGTTTAAGAGCAAATACTTTCCTGGGATTTCTATGGATAATTATGAGTTTTGCTTGCTTTTGGCAGTAGTAATAATGCCAGTTGATGTGTTATTGAGGATTTAGTATTCTTTTCCAATACCTGAAAATGGAAAGATGTTTTCAGTGACAGATGTGTCTTGTTGCATTCGGAGAACTTCATCCAGGCGTGTAGAGGCAAACCCTGTGTCAGTGCCGCTGCTGCTCTGAGCAGGAGGCCAGGCACCACGAGTTGTACAACAGCCAGTGAGCACTTCAGATTTTGCAGTTACCTGCCAGGTAATAAAGTTATCTTCTTAGATCCATTGTGAACTTGTGGGACTTGCACTGGGTGAAAGAGTCCTCTTGGAGGGCTGCTCGCTCAGCTCTTCGGGAGAAAGCACCTGGTGAGGTGCAGGTAATGGTGTAGCCTAATGCAAAGGGCAGCAAGGTTTTACTCTTTGCCTTGGTTGCAGAGAAGATGTGCTCTTCGTATGCAGAACCTGGAAGCAGGAGTACTACGCAGGCTTACAGGCATTTGATCTCAGCTTTAACTTTGTATGTTTGGCAGATCCTCAGCAGATGAGGACTAGTGTTCTCAAGTGACATCCTGGAAATCGGCTGTTTTGTTTCCATTTTTATTTACTGGGTTTGCACGTACGATATTTTAGGGTATTGTATTAACAGATATGAGAACAATTGGCTTAATGCTGTTTTGTAGCCTTAAAACACAATCCAGCTGTGTTCTGTAAGATGAAATTTTAAAACCATACAGATGCACGTGCCAAGGATAGCAGAACGTAATTATGATGATTGCATAATATTGCACTTGTTTTATTTAGAGGGGAATAAGAAATTCTGTAAAGGGTTTTAGAAAGCTCTGCCCACACCAGGACCCTGTGAACGGCCCTTAGAGTTTCCAACAATTAAGCAAATTATAAAGGTTTCCAAAGGAGTTCATGCATTGAATAGGTCAAAAATAATCATTTTTAAAATGTCCCTGAATACTGACTTACATAGAAAATTGATGTGGTTTGCAGCAAGACTATAACATTGGATATATAGCGTGCATTTTAATGTGCCTCAGGCTAATTGTTTGCGTGGTAGGCAATAATGGCCCCAAATAAAGAGCTGAGAAGAGTCTTTAGCCTGCACTTAAAAAAGGCTTTTCCTCAAATTTTATTTGCTTTGTTTTCACTGTTTGTTTGTTTGTTTCTTCTTCCACTCATCTGAAAATGTACTTTTAATATGAAAATGCTGCATTAAATGATTCCCATGAAACAAGCTTGTTTACTTGTTAATTGCACCTTTTAATGGCATGGAGGATGTGTATTTGACCATTAAATGTAGCATCTGAGCATCCAGCTCCCAGTGGTAGCTAGAAATTGTGCCTATAATTAGATATTTTGTTCCATTCTTGCACTGCCTGTCATTTAGACAGGCTGGTGAAGTAAAATACGTAGTATGGAATTCCACCTCCCTTGGCAAAAGCAGAGCTTTGGGTCCCTTTCTCTTTCAGAAAAACAACTGCAAAAGGCAGTACAGGCTGTTCTCCTGGATTTGGAATGCCTCTGTGACTGTAATGTCTTCCATGCTGCTGGGGAGGAGCGGGGAGCAAGAACCCCTGTACTGGAAAGGACATGCTCCGATGGCAGTTAAATATTTCGGGTGCTTAGCTGGACAGCATAAGTGATTGCTTCCAGTCACCTTTTATTTATTTTATTTTTTTTTTCCCAGAGAGGTGAAAGAGGATGGTGGGAGGGGAAAAGGTAATTTGTTGCTTTACTGCTAATTTAATACTCTGAAATGTGATGAGGCACAAAATTCCTAAGTTTGGCTTGATTAACGTAGGAAACGAAGCTCTGAGTTTATTTGCAGAATTTTAGTGGAACTTATTTACAGAATTTTAATGGAACTTCAGGAAGACAGAAACATTATTGATGCAATTGGAAGGCCCGTATTTTTCCACACCCAGACCAACCCAGCATCCCGTGTAGCTTTCAAAGCAGTAGCACACCAGGTGCCAGCATTCACCCATCGCCCGCTCAGTGTCTGCCTGTCACCAGCCACATCATTTCCCTTTTCCTTCCCCGGTCCCGTTTCAGTGAGCTGTGACTGCAGCCTTAATGGAAGAGTTGCCCCAGGCAAAGCTTAATTAAAGTCCCATCAGCCAGCCCTAATTTTCTGTGTACCAGTTACAGTGGTTGGGACTGATTGACTGAATATAACCTGAGCAAGATAATTTAATAGTATTACTAATGCTGCAGCAATCCAACCGAGGCCTAAAGGTGCTGAGTTTCACTCAGAATTTTGTATATCTTTCATCTTGCTTCCCAAGCCCCTGTGTCATTATGCCATGCATGCTAGCCATGATGAGAAAATTACTGTACCATTGATGCTGATTCTTTAAAAATGGAAGACCAGGACCAAATAATTTGACTAGCAAATACTGGTCTTTGAATTGGCTTGGGAATTAGTAGGATAAATAAACTAAAGCATTCTGAGTTGGCAGGCACTTTAAGATAAATGCTATCCAAATCTCACACATGCCATTTGGTACATCTCTAGTTATTACCCTTTCCATTTTGAAAGTAATATATCAGATTTGGCAGCTGCATTCCTTTTTCAGAACCGTAAATAACAGAAAAAGAAGTTATTAGCTCATAAGCAGAGATAAATAAGCACCAAGGGATAATCCTTTTCTCAAAACCTGAGTAAGGTCAACTCTTGGTTCTACCATGAAAAATAACTCAGGAAATGAGTCTTGGGAAAAAAAGTCAGAATTTCTGGATTTGTTTCTAGATACCACTGTCATCCAGTCTTGTTATTTGGGACTTAAACTTGCTAATTGCTGAGTGTTATGAAAGTGTTAGAAATGAGCATTTGATTTCTAGCTTTTCACTTAAATATCTGAGCAATTACTTTGACCCAATATCAATCTATATTTTAGGTGCTTTGGTAGTTTGGATCGAGGGATTCTTGTAATCCTGCACAATGAATCCCTTTGGTCTTGATTTCTAGGACAGGCACAGAGCAAGTACAAAACTTCAAATACGCAGGGAAGGTCTGTTAGAGTCCTTGGGCACGTACTGAAACTCTGTGCGCTGCTGCCTTGGCTTTCATCTCCCTCTGCCGTGGCTTCATTATACCAGCTGCAGAACTTCCTTCGTCCTACTTAGCACGTACTGCTGCATCCGTGTGCCACTTTGAGATCTTTGGGTGGAAAACAGTGCGGGAGTCAGGTGGACCATTTTATCTGTCTTTGTCAAGAGTCATGTGTAAGGTAGCCTTACCTAATTATTTATTGCATACCTCATGACTTTTAAGTTTCTTATTTTCATTCTAGCTGCAGCGTGGCTATATTTGAAATTAGATCCTTGTGAACGTGTCCAACCATCCTAACAAGCAGAAGAAAGCAAAAAGCTGTGATTGAAGGGAACTTTGCTGAGGCGCTTTCCGACAGAACTGTAAAATATTGAACAGCTTCTCTTACATGAGTATGTAACTGGGACACCTCGCTTTGAAATGAAATCCTGCATCTTTCCCTTCTCTGTTTTGTGCCGTGGTGTGTACAGCTGTTATGACCTGGGTCCAGCATGGTATGCTCAGGACGGCTGCACCCAGTGCGGTCGCTGCCCGCCTGCAGTCGCGGGGGCCATGCCGGTGCCACAGTCTGTGCTCTCCTCCATCAGGGTGCCAGGCCTCGTCTTTAGCTGTGCTTTGTTAAAGGCCGTGACACTGAAGGACAAGCTAGCTTATGCCAAAGGGTATAAAATGTGTAAAGTAGTCCAGGCAGCTACGTTTGTAACCTGCTTTCATTGTCCCAGTTAGGAGCCAGACAAGCTGTAAATTGCTCCTTTAATTAAGCAGCATTTTATCTCCTTATATATGGCCACAGGAACATCAGGAGTTGGCAAAAGTGCAGGTTGTGAGCAGTGGGACAACTGGGAGGTTTTTCAGGCTGAAATCTGTCGTTTGTGAGTTCTGCCAGTGAGATCTGCTCTGCGCAGTGCTGCTCCCCACATGGGAGCTGTTACTTTCTGCATCTAAAATATTAAAGTGAGCTTGGCCTATTTCGTGAAATATGGAAGAAGAGTGTTAGACTTGGTTATGTTTTGAAAATTTTGACAATGAAATATTCTGGAGGTGAAACTTCAGGTATAACACAACTGGCATCAACATGGAGCCCCCCCAAAACACCCCATCATTCCAAGCCCCGGGCTGGGGGCTGAGTACAGAAACTAATTGTAAGCCACTTCGGGATGAAAAATTCTCTTAGATTGCTTCTACTTTCGGAAGATAGATTTGCTTTAAGCTATCAACTTAAATAGATAAGCACTTATTATATTTATTACTTATTATAAATGTACATTTGGAAGAATATGTTCTTTTTTAATTTAAAAATGCAGGGACTGCGGGATGAATACTGAAGATGCATGGTCCTTCCCCTTCCATTACTGAGGAGACAACACAAGGCTGTAGTCAGATATAAAACCATTAAAATAATTAATTTTCAGTTTTATTGTGTGTCAACAGGAATGTATGATAATAAGCGTTATTGCAAAAATTGTAGATTAAGCATTTTTCTCTAAATCAGTGTTGTGCTAAAAATGTCCTTGGTTTAATGTAGAACAAATAGCCTTTGGTGCTCATTAAAGAAGTTATTACAAGTGCTCAGTGGAACTGGCATCTGCTGCTCTCTAAGCAGGTGAGGTCGGTGGAAAATGATGACAAATATTAAGCTAAACAGACAGTATGAGCAGAAAAGGAAAGAGGAAAATAAATCAGTCTATGTAGGTTAAGATCTGCTTATTATGAGACCACCAAAAAGGTGCTACGGATTAGAAACAAAAATGATGATTTTAGTTGGAACTTAAATCAGAAGTAGTTGAACATGTCACATAAAATGCAATGCAGGTGCTATGCAGATTTTTATGCTGCACCCAAATACCAGGTGCCCCTACTCCAGGTGGCAAGAGCTAGCACCAGAGCAGGGGGATTTAACACATGGGGTGATGCACAGAGTCACCAGGCCTTTCTGTCAGCCCTGGGCAGGAGTGGAGCTAACAAGAAAAGTTACAGTATGGGTTAAACACTGCATTTGCCATGCCTGGGCAAGTATTGGAGTAGGTTCATGTCTTTCTCTGGTAGTTTGGCTTATCACTGCAGTTATCTGTTTAAGGGATTTTAGTTGATATTTTGCAGGAGGCTTTGTTGACTGTGTGTTATTGACATATTCTTAGCTTAAAACTGTTATCATGTTAAAGCCCGGGATTGAAAAACTAATTACAAGACATTAATAGCTAAGCCCTAAGAGCTAAGTCATGCAAATATTGCTATCTGGGAAGTTGAATATACAGAAACTGTTTGAACTGCTGACTTAGTGACTGGAGCCTGAAAGCAATCTGCGAGGCAGCAATAAATCGGGGCGCAGTGCTCCGCAACTGGTTTCTGGTATGGCTGGGAAATTAACAGCACGATTGGTACAAATGTCCTGTTGGGGAACAGGGCTCTTTTTCCTGAGTAGGTTAATTATCAGTAATGTAATTATTTTTGTACTGATTTTTATTTTAATCAAACATTGCATGAAACAATTTAGTTCAGAACAAATAGCTTATTACAGAAATGTTTGTGGTGGTGAGAAAAGAAGCGACGATGTTTAAATTACACGCAGATATCGAGTTACTTTATTCATTAAAATGAACAATTACGTTGGGCCTTATGAGACAGGCTAAGCATTTCTTGTTAATGTTATTCTGTAGCGAGCATGCCGAGAATTAATCTAGGGAACAGATCCCAGCCCACCAGCTCGAGGTGTGTGGACAGGGGCACACAGGAGGCTCAGCCCCACATGCCTGCTGCCTGCTCTGGTTCTCGCTGCTGGGCTCCGGGGAGCTAGGGGGCAGCTGCTCCCACTGCAAGGGCCCAGAGCAATTTCCAGCCCTGTTTGTGGAAATTGGCATCTAGAAACGAACCCAGCAAATAAAGTAAGTAGGAGCGTGTGGCCTTCGGGAAGAAGGCTGGTGCTGGGGGCATGTCCAGCATCCCTGTGAGGATGCTGGACTATGAGGGGTGGCAGGGGAAAACGCAGCGTAATGCCATCATGTAGTGGGTCTCGTGGATCCAAGTATCATGGAGTGGTGCCAAGTTCTTCTGAATGTCCTGCAATGAATGACATTTTTTCCGTTTATCAGATCACTTAATCAGTGGATGAGCTCTAATAGCATCAGTCTGCACATTATACTGCTGGAGATGGGCTACTTAACATGATGAGAAGTGGATAATGGGTGGAGATGTGATTTTTTCAAGAAATTAGACATACGTGTGTCTACAGCACCTAATGCAGTCTGGGTTTTGAGTCCTTCCCAGACTTGGCAGAATTGTAATGGAGGAGTTTGTTGTGTCCCACAGCACTGATTTGGTCAAGTGCTAAGTTCAAGGTGCAAAACTGTGGGATAGCTGTGAGCACAGCGTATCCAGCTACATCCGTAAGTGGTGTTAGTCTGGGAAAAAGTAAATCCCCTAATCCTCTGTGTGCCATTTCTGTGTATTACTGAAATGGAAGTTTGTACATAAAAAAGCCACATTTGTATTCATTGCAAGAGTACTTTCTCATGATTTATTAAATTGTTTACTTACTGCTTTCTAAATGATAAAATTAGCATTTTCAGATAATTACTTTTTGGTTATGGGATAAGTGTTTATTTTACTTACTTATAAATCTTATATTTTTATAAGTACTTAGCACTCTTCTTGGAAAAATTGTAGTTCTTTGTTATAAACATAACTGACAATACCTCCAGTTTTTAGATGGGAAGTGGAAGAAAAATGGAGCAAGGACCTTATCAGGTACCTTGCCCAAGCTGCTCAAAAGCTGAGTGTTTGCTTTCACATGAACAGCTTTAAAATATTGACTTTTATCTGAACCTAACAGCAGTGAATCTCATGGTTTGCTACAATCAGATTATATTGAATTAAATGACCTGCTATTTTGTTTTTGTAGAATGTCCTCTTACAGTTTTGTGGACAAATATCATCCATACTATTTCAGCAGGATTCCGTGGTTCTGATACTGAAACTCTGAACTCAGCAAAATCTTGAAATAAGCAGTTTCCAACTCACAGTGACAAAAATATTGGGAAAATGCCATCAAATAGAAGCAGGCTTAGATTAAGTAAATGGAAGAAGTGGCTGAATATAACTTTTTTTTTTTTTTTTTTTTTTGCCACAATAGAAGTCTTTTCTAGATTCAGGTTTCAAAAGCTTATTTCAAGGAAAATGCAGAAAACGGGCAACAGAAAAATGTGCATCAGGCACAATTATTAGCTCCTAAGGCAGCCAAATACACAGCTGAATATTTTATTGCTTTTGTTTGCATTTCTGAAGGCAGTTATAAAACCAAAAATTTATTTAAAAGAAAAAATATTTCAAAAATATTTTTTTGCTTTGTGGGGAAAGCATCTCCAGTTTGATTCAGATTCTCATCTCACAGCTCCAGGTCTCTGTGACAGGTGGCCTATCTACCAGGCAGTTTTCATTATTAATTTTTTAGCTAGAAGCAGCAGAACACCACGAGTCTTTCTGAGGCCAGCAATATAGAGTTATCACAGTGTGGTCCCAACAGACCAGAAAAAAGCCTTGCCATAATTTTGCCCGATCTTCTGTTTACCTGCTTACACCCAGTATCTGCGCAGAATAAAATGCCTTTTAGCTTTCCCCACTGTCTAGCAATGCCATGGGGTTACTTGTGAGAATATGGAAATTCAACCTTTTATAGGTAAAACGACAGGGAGGTGAGGGTTTGGGGGAGAGGATAGTGCATCAATGCAGTTCTGTGAGATATTAGCATGCAGAAAGTTGGTGAGAATCCTATAATCACTGCAGACTGTGTCAAAATCCATACATGTAGGATGTTTTACTCATTCCATATCAATGTACGCTGTAAAGATTGCATCAAGTATTTTCTCCATTTTTGTCAAGGGCTTGCTGGCCTTTCTGGTTGGACTGGGAATGAAGTTGGGCTTAAAAATGGGTTTCTTGGCTCTGGTGCATGCTCACCCTGAGCTGCCCTCTACCAGTGCAGTTCAGGGAGTGCTGGGCTCTCCTCTAACACATCTGTAAGCTTCAATCCTTCAGCTCAGCACAGTGTGAGAGAAGAGTTTGTGGATCCTTTTTTCTCTCAGAATAAGTAGTGAATATTGAAGGTTAATGAAGTTTCTCAAGCAGTGGCAGACCTCTCGAATATCTTGTTATTGAGGGATTATTTTTATAACATTCACAGCAGAGCCTTTTGGTAGCATAGTATTTGAGCAGTCTGTGGCTTCAGTGTTTTTTTCAAATATAAGAAATGGAGTTGATACAGGATCTATTTTGAATTAAATTAGGAAGGTGCATCTTAATCCTTCAATTTAAGGCATGCAAACCCCAGTCTTCCTGTGCACATTAATAATCACAGATGGCTGATTCAAGCGACTCATCTTAGAATTTCTTAGTTGTAGAAAGTAGTGGAGCTTGTAAACATTTAGTAACCTAAATTATTAGCTGAAATGTTGGTTTTAGTTATACTTACTCACATCTATCCCAGCAGATCAGGTATTATACCTGTAAAAGCCATACATATATGCACACATACAGCAGGTGGTGGAGTCACAGAAATTTTTCTGTGCAGGAGAATTGGGAATTTGGTGCCTGGTACTGACACTGGGACTGTCAGGACCTTCCCAGTGGTTATTTCAGGGAAGCTTCAATGCTAAACCTGCTTGGTTCTTAGAAACTGTTAAGTGGCTTTAGTCTGGGTTATTTTGAAATGATTTGTGACTCTAATTTTGTGCTGTACTTGGGAAACTTTGAGCATATACTTTAGAGTTCAGGATTCTTAAGACTACAGAACAAATGAGACTTTCCATTTACTTAATATAATCATCTATAATTTGTATTCCTGGGGCATGGATGGTATTTCAAAAGCTGAATGTGACTTTAAAATGAAATATTACCTAATTATAATATTTTTCATTGATGACATTTTTTTGTACTTGTATCACTTACATGGCTCTCATTGCAGATCTTACCACATTTCCACTGATTCTGAGCCCTGTATAAGACACATTTACACCTCATTTAAAACTTTAACCAGGTCCATAGTAGTGCCAAGAAAGGAGAACTCTTGTTGTGGTCTCGGTAAGAAGCCCCAAGCTCTGGATACACAAAAACCAGGTTCATAATGTAACTGCTGCCTTCCCATTAGCCATTTCAGTGTTCTTACTAACTTCCATGCAGAAAGAAGGTGGTTTACACTCTACCATTTCATCTGATGTTGTGTGCCATTCTACCAGAACTTACTACTAATAAAAATGAGCAATTATGGTTGTAAGTGCAGTCATGGATTAGAGTCCCCCACAAAGACGTTGGTGTGCACATCTCCTGGAAAAGCACAGTCTGTCTATCACAAATAAAGTTTTCCTGTTTGTTTGTAGGTTTCCCCTTGGTGCCCTCCTGCTGCCTGGCAGTCACATCTACGTAACCAGCCTCTTTCTATTTCAAATGTCTCATAGATCGATGAAATGCAGTGGGGTAAAGGAGTGCGCGAAATCCCATCCTCAGTCTGCAGCCTGCCTTGCAAGCCGGGAGAGAGGAAGAAGATGGTGAAGGGGATGCCGTGCTGCTGGCACTGCGAGCTCTGCGACGGCTACCAGTACCAGGCCGATGAGGTGACTTGCTTGCTCTGCTCATACAACGAGCGGCCCAATGAGAACCGCACGGGATGCCGCTCCATACCCATCGTCAAGCTGGAGTGGCACTCTCCCTGGGCCGTGATCCCCGTCTTCTTGGCCATGCTTGGAATTATTGCCACCATTTTCGTCATGGCAACCTTCATTAGATACAACGACACTCCCATCGTCCGGGCTTCGGGGAGGGAGCTCAGCTACGTCCTTTTGACAGGGATATTTCTGTGCTACATAATCACGTTTCTGATGATTGCCAAACCAAACGTTGCAGTGTGTTCCTTCCGGCGAATCTTCTTGGGCTTGGGGATGTGCATCAGCTATGCAGCCCTGTTAACTAAAACAAACCGCATCTACCGCATATTTGAACAGGGCAAAAAGTCAGTGACAGCACCCAGGCTTATAAGCCCCACATCGCAGCTTGCCATCACGTCGAGTTTAATATCTGTTCAGCTTCTAGGTGTCTTTATTTGGTTTGCAGTTGACCCACCCAACATCATCATAGATTATGATGAGCAGAAAACTATGAACCCTGATCAAGCCAGAGGAGTTCTCAAATGTGACATTACGGATCTACAAATCATTTGTTCCTTGGGTTATAGCATTCTTCTCATGGTTACATGTACTGTGTATGCCATCAAGACTCGGGGTGTCCCAGAGAATTTTAATGAAGCTAAACCCATTGGATTCACTATGTACACTACCTGTATAGTATGGCTTGCCTTCATTCCAATATTTTTTGGCACTGCCCAGTCAGCTGAAAAGGTAGGTGAAAATGAACAAATGTGCATCTGATATATCAGGATTCATTGGGGTTATAAATGATGTACTGATGCTCATCTTTACATAGATCTTAAAATGAGCTATCCAGTTAGCTCATTACAGAGACACCAGCAATATAAAGCACTATTTTCCTTCTCCAGTTAGCCGGTGGGCTATTCATTTGATAAACTGGCGAATGATCAATAGCAATCATATTAGCCATTAGTTTTATTGTTGCATCCCTTTCAATTGTATCTTTTCAGCAGGATAAGTGGGAATTAACTGTCACATCATTCTTAAAGAGGCATCTCTTAACTAAATCATTTTGAATATGAGATATAAGAAACAAAATGTCAAAAAAGGCTCAGTAGATAGCTGCGCTTCTGGAGTTCAGTGCTGAGGGCAGTGTACAGTCATCTGATGAGTGCTCGGCTCCATAGATAGCAGCCTCAGGGAGTATTTACACCACAGGGTAAATAGTCTGTCCTGAGCTCCAGCTGCTGAGACTAGACTCAGGCTATCTATGGTGGTGACTTTCAAACTCGCTCAGGTAGACTTGCCCTATAGTTCGTGGTATGGACATAACTAGAGTCCCGGAGTGAATATCAGGTTGCTTTTATCATCCATGAGGTCCATTAAGCCCCACTTAATATTATGTTTATACAACTTAAGAAAAAGCATCCAAACATCATAAATATTGTGTTACATAACATGACAAGAAAGTCACTCCCTTTTTTCCCATTTTATTTATTAGTGGGCATGGTGTCCTTGGAGAAAGAAGGCAATAAACAACCAGAGGACAGTATGATTCATTCATGGTCTGCTCTGATTCTCCTCCTCCTACTTCGGGGGTTCCTGAGGTAGCGTTGCAGGAGGACAGCAGTGGCATTGCTCAGGCAGGGCCTTCCTTTCCGTGGCCCTTCCAGAGAAAGACGTCTGCACCAGAGCCTTGTCCTCTGCAGCTCAAGAGGTTGGTTGTAGAGATCTGCAGTTGTTTTAGCCTGGTTTTACTGCTGGAAGACGGGAGGAAGCAGGGGGAAGCAGAGGTTATTGGGGGGGTTCCTGTGCAAAGGGCTTTAAAGGGAGACGTTGCATCCCTAAAGGGAGGTAATTTCCACTGGAAAGGAGGTCTGCCAAGTCTCATTTCAAACACCTCTGCTCTCCCTGTCAAGGGGAAGATAAGAAACAGCCTAGGTGACTTTAAACCCAGCTGGGTCCACGTGTACCTTTTGGTCTGACACAGAGAGCACAGAGCAGCTTTTGTGCCTCTTGCCCGAGAATGTGCTAGGCCTGCAGGTGACTGAGATGAAGCGTTCTGAGCTGTTGTCTGCAAAGACTCAAGCAGGTGATAGAAAGACCTGAATAATTTCAAAGACTGCTGCCACCATTGAAAATCACTTAGCAGTGAAACATTTGGTTTTCCACATAGTCACAGGGCTGAATTAACCTGCACTGCTTTGAAAGCAGAAGATTCTTGCACAAATTCATGTAGGACAGCAAAAGGGACAGTTATTAGCTGGATTTCACACCTTGTGTGGGAGATGATGGTAGGCACAGCAAGCAGCCCTTCGGGTCTGTGTGTGTTGAGCAGCCGGGGGGATGCATGTGGGGGTCCCCCAGCCTACTGGCATCTGCAGGCGGTGGCTGTAGCGCATCTTACCAGTGAGAGGTGCCAAATCTCAGTGCTGTGCCTTTGGCTGGGAATTATTCCCCATCCGGAAGGACCTTTGTGCCTACACAGGGAGCAGGTTACATTCTTCTTGCCTTTCTTTTCTATGTCTCCCTCTTTTTTTTCTTTCTTTTAAGTGGGGAGTGTGGGGAGGAGGCATTGTACTTTTTTTGTGATTGCTAGTGATTTCCTGTCAGATATTTTCTCTGGAAAATATTGTGTATAAGCTTAGCCACACAAGTCTTTTCTGAAATGGAAATTGCACCTGCTGAAAATCTCATGCAACGCAATCTTTTAAGCTGAGAAATGGTGTTATATATAACGCCGTGATTTTCATTGTATGGATTTACTTTATTTTATCAATAAATACAAGCATAATGTTGTTTGGTAGAAAGCATATTAAATATACCTCTCTTGTTCAGTGTAGAAAATAACCAAAAAAGAAAAAAAAAAAAAAAGAAAAGACTGAAGCATGCTGCAAGTAGTTCATCAAAGGCAAATAATGCCAGCAGCAGAGCGGAGGGAAGTGGCGTGGGCTGGAGGCAGGCCAGGTACCGTCCTGTGCTCCAGGATGGAGGTGAAACCTTCAGGATGTATGGGAGGCTGTGTGTGGGAAAAGCAAAGTCCTGTCATCTTCCCAGCTTGCGTTTGTTCAGACAGTTCTTTTTTCTGCTCTTAAGGCCTTCAGAAAACACCAGGGCAGGTACAATTTGCAGGCTGTTGGGTCGCACAGCATAGGGGTGCCCAGTGGGTGCAGTTTTGGAAGCCCTTCCTAAGTGGCGCTGCTGTGGCTGTGAGGCAATGGCCTCGTAGCAGCGCTTCCAACCTGCCCATCTCTTGCTGTCTGTATTCTGGGGGTTGTGTTTTGGGTTGGGTTGGTTTTGCTGTGCTTTCCTGTTGGTATATGTGCTAAAACACTGGTGTAGCCTTTGAGGATCAGGATGCAGAAACCATGTCACGTCCATGCTCAGAAACATCCTTCCTTGAGATCTGGTAAAAACCACAGCACGTGGAGGCAGCTGGCCCCTGCAGACAACAAGGGTCCCTTCCATTGCACTCAGAGCAGCTCCTAATGGCCAAACCCATCACCTCTGATGCCCAGGGAGTTCAGAGGCTGAGGACAGGGGACGACGGTCATCCATCCTTTTGCCTCTTGTGGCTGGCCTTCTTACCCCGTACCTCTCTGGAGAGGGTCTGTGCTGCTAAAATGCTGCTTTTGCACTCCTACCATAATTGTTTTTGACAACAAAACTATTTTAAATTCTCAGTGGATGTGTGGGTATCTTATCAGAAACAAAGCGGCCTCAAAGAGCTGTTAAACCAATTACAGGAGTCATAGCTCCTCCACAGAGTCAATACGAAGTGGCACTTGAAAAGAGCACAGATTGCTCTGTAAGGTCAGGCGAAGCACAGCTGAATCAATAAGCCAAATTGAGTCAAAATTTTAGAGTACGGAAGTGAAAAGATGGGAAGGATGTGAGTGGTGTGGAGTGAGCCCTCCGTGGAGCTTCTCCCCCTGCCCCGCTGCACCAGCACTGACCCAGCCCCTGCAGCCAGTGGTTGGGTTCATCATCTGTCACCCATCGCTTCTTCCTGATCTGCCCCCCTGCCCCTGAGATCTGCTGGGTCTCACAGGTACTTAATTTCCCTTTATTTCTTTGGATTATTTTCAGATTTTTCACAGATAGTGTCCTAAAAGAGCAACAGCGTGACAGAGCACGCAACATGCTCTGATGCGTCCTGGAAACATCGATTCGCAGGTGGCAGTGATGGTTTGCTTTTTATTATTATTGCTCTCTCTCTTAATGTAAATATTTTTAAAACTTACATGGTGAGGATTACCAGAGGCAATACTTTCATGGCAAAAACAAAGAAAAATACAGTGAAGGAGAAAAGGCATCTGCAGTTAAATCAATGCAAAAGGCAGTGTTCTTAAAATACGGGTTTGTTTTTCTGTACATAAAAGTCAATTTATTGCTAAGAAAACAATACTTTTCAACACTTGTGCTTACCTTTTTGTTTTTGTAGTGTGACGTAGTTGGTGCTGTGGGGAGTTTAATAGAGCAGGAGGAATTGACTGAGGTTTGTGTTAAATGGCCTTGGTTAGGGTTTGGGGTTTTTTCTTGCCACTTTATTCTCCCTCTTTTCTCACAACGTTCAGCTCAGATTGTGACCGTCTAGGAGATCACGAGCCATTTTCTTCTCCTGTGGTAATTCAGTATTGCCTTGTATATATACTGTTGCTTAAATTAAATTTCCTGAATCCCTAGGATGTAATACTGAAAAATTAGATCCCTTTAATGGCAAACCTAGATATCAATCTGCTTTATGTGTCAGACATGGCAGAATCCGCTCGGGTACTTAGCTGGCCCAAAATACAGTGCTGTGTTTGGCATTTTACTTGGAACGACTGCATAACTTATTAATATGTAAAGCTATATGGTTTCCTGGGAGTGTGCTCCTCCTGTTGTGAGGGGGGGGTTCTCTTTGGAAACTTGCCAGATCTGGAGCTGTTAGATTAAAAGAAATCATTGTCTCCACAGGTTTGAAGTCCGTACCTGCGCTCTAACCACGTGCAGATGCAGTTGTATACGGTGAATATTCCCCCAAGATCTTATTTTCTCAAATTATGTCATTGAACTAATATGAGGGATATGTCATCATTATATTTTTATGTCTCTCAGAGATTTTATTGCCTGGTAGCTGTGATTACTTTTATTTAGTAATTGCTAAGATTAAAATAATAAATTTCTGGATATGTCTACAACCCAGTAATAACTGTCAACATGCTCCAGGATATATGCTACAAATGGGATTTTTTCTTGGAGTATTTTGAAGACTTTTTTCAAGCAAAAAAAGTTATAATCATGAGTCTGAGTGAGTGATGATGGTTTCTCAGCCAGCATGGTCTTACAACTTGGGACTTTTATTCAGCCTGAAACAAAGAGAAATGGGAAAACATTGACCATACATTCTTCACTTTCCATCATCTTCTTTTTGTAGCCGGATCACATTAACCTTTGGTGCTTTTTTTTTTTCCAACTGTAATACAGCCACTTTGAAATCTGTAGTCTTTAATTCCATCAACTCTTCCACTCTCTCTCAGGTTTCTCTATTTTTTAATGTTCCTTTTATTCAAATCAATAAGCAGGGTAAGTCAGGTATATTTGGCAGCAGCATTTTTACTTATTGTGTTGAATGTTACATAAATACTATAATTTCAAGGCGCATGCAATGTGGATTCTTATTCAGATTAAATAATATCACATTAACACAGTAGCACTTCAGTACCCGTTCTATTTTTTGGTGAAACTAAGTTACCCTCCAATTCTCTGTAATACAAATACCGATTAGCCAGGTAGGACACACATTTATTTTCTCCCCTGGGAAGGTTTGAGATGACAGTTGCTATAGCAACTATACATATGTGGATTTTGGAGTTATGAGGATTTTAATGCATCTGCTGGAGTTTCATACTGTTGGGCGGTTGAGAAAATCAAGGTTTGAGGCTCTCGCAAAATGTGACTTTGAATCTCCCATATTTTGGGGCACACGGAAGGAGAATCAAGAGATGTAGCTTTCTTTTAAAGAATTGTAATTTAAAATCCTTTGAAATTAATGGCTTTAAATAATGCTAGAATTTACTCTTTATAACGGCCCTGCATTTCAAAACAGAACTGAAGGCTGGCTCTCGTAATAGTAGCTGCTTAAAACTTTCTAACCACAAACATTAATTTTTCTCACTGTTCTGCATTTGAGTTCACCTATCACTGTAGTGCTCTCAGCAGCTGTCAGGGATCTGCATGTTAAGTTACTGAAGTTCTTAATTTTACCCAACCTCAAGATTAAATCTGAGAAAACCAGGGACTGTCATGATCTGACACTTGGAGGTATCCGGAGCCAAGCCTGACCCCACCAGCAGCTTTACCGAAGTATTTTTATCAGGAATAAGACCACTATAGGAAAAATGTGATAAAAAGTTTGTGATTACCTGTAGATAACTACAGAATTTCAAAAGTTAAATTTTCTAGAACCAATTTCATGCAATTCATGATTTAACCCTGAAAAAAAAAAAAATAATCTTGAAATAGTAAGTGCTGCAGGAATTTTGAGTTCTGGAGTCATTGATCTTCTGCAACCCATTTGTTTCTCTCTCACCATTGTTTTGGTGGGTTTCTTCCCAAACCAGCACTTCTGGACTGGCTGCATGCAGCTGGCTCCTGGCTTTTAGCAGCTGTTATGAAGAACCCCTAGGGGAGAGTACAGCTCATGAAAAATAGAATGAGATTGTTGGGTTTGTTTCACGGTGTTACTAATGGCTTCAGCCTCATCAGGAATACCTGCCCACATCTCATGCTGCCTGTTAACTTGCTGTAAAAAAGTAAATAAATGAAAAGATGACTCTAACACTTCGGTATAGAGGAGAGAAGTGCAGTCATTTGTCACTTCTCTTAGAAATTACAGGAAATGGCTTAGGGCTCACCAAGAGAAAACTGAATTAAAACTTAGGTCGGTTCAGTTGTTGGACAGGTGTGAGAGGGACAGGAGATGGGCTCCATCTGTACAGAGTTGTCCTTGTGCTGTGGATGATGTGTGTGATCCCTCGGCAGAGGTGGGCTGAGCTCCAAGATCCCCTTGGGGCTACATGAAGGAGTGCAGATTTACCTCTGGGTGGCGGTTGTATTTTTAAGAAAACATGAAGCTGTTTTGCTCTGTGGCTATGCAGGATATGCCTGAGGCAACACCTGTAGAAAAGACAAGCCACTTTGTAATTTTACCGGCTGCTTTCAAGCTTTAAGTGTGCCTTTCCTCTTGTCACAGGAGACTTGCATGTGAGAAGCAAAAAGCGTGGTTGGATTCTGCCTTTGTGTGGTTGCCTGTGCTGTGTCCCATCACATAGGGTGGCTGCCCCGAGTGCCCCGCCAGGCTCCCTGAGGGGCAGCTGGGCCTCTGCAGACAGCAACACAAAAATCGGGGAGCCACCATGTGGGAGACAGAGCCTGGCCCCGAGACACCCCTGTGCTACGTCATTTACACTGGTGGAGCTGCATTTTTTGAAGCTGGATTTGACAATGGGTATTGCAAAACCACTTTGACTTACTTGTGTCAAGCATCAAATATTTCCTGAAGTTTTGACACTCTCTGAAGTGAGGCTGCAAGGGTATGTTAATGCATGTTGCTATGAAATTTCTTGTAACTGCATGTCTATGTTGGTTAGAAAACAATGACTGGTGGGAAAGTCTCTCTTAAATATGTATATTTAAATGTGTTTTAAAAGCTTTAATTTTCACTTCTTTATGGAGCTTTATAATGATTCTGGATTTTTATCCACCGCTAATTTGTATAATGCTCAGCCACGCAAAGATTTTAATGTTTCATAAAAGAATACAATAATAACAGTAATAACAGTTCCTTGCGCAGAGAAGAAACCTGCAGCATTGAGCAGATGGATTTATAAACAACAAGTTGGGAGCATTGTATCAGCCATTAAGCAGCAATTCCAACAGCACTCAGAAATACCATGCAGGGCAGGCAGTCGGGTCTAACTCTGTGTTCTCAAACTGTGCTCATCGCTGGGGCGCACGGAGTGCCCTCCAGGTTGTATTAACCACGGGAATGGTGGCAGCATAAAGGGAGGGAGCTCGGAGAATTCACGCTGGGCAGATGCCTGGGGTTTGCCCGAGATGTGGGACTTGACACCTGTACTCTTCAGAGGCATCTTTAAGAACAGGGAGAATGAAGGAATTTTGTTGATAATATATCCAGAAGTGCACATGTACTCATGTTGCTGCCTCATGTTCCCAAGTGTGCACTCTCCCAGAGACATTCCTGCCTACGCCTCTGACACCTGCCTTGGAGGTCTCCCACCCAAGCATCTGGCTGCGTTCAGCACTCTGAAGTTCAGCCAAGGCAATAAAAGGCTGCAGGATCGGTGAAACTGCAGGTCTGTTGCTGTGTTTTCAAGGCAGGTATTTAAAGCTAGGTTACAGAAAAAGTGCGTACTCTGAGTGAAATAAGAGATGATTAGAGCAATTAGATCCTTCTCAGAAGACCATAAATTAATGGCAATTATGATTCTTGAAACAACAGAAGCATAAGGTACATCTAACATTGATCTGTTTTATCACATTTGCTGCGTTGTAATGCTCCTTTAATGTTAATATGTACTTTTGTAGTAAAATCTAATTGAAAACACTGAGCAGGCAGAGCCCAAGGCCACAATCATGTTCCACATAATTACCTAAGGAGGAGGGTGTACGTTTGCAATGAAGGGATGCCACCAACCGTTAGTCAGGTATAAGCGGTGCACGCATTGTGCTTGTGCTTATACCGTAATAGCCTTACAGGAATATATAGGTGAATGCTAAAAGATAATTAACAATCAATTCATTTTGTGAAAATTTCAATTATTGAAACAGGTATCTTCATAATGGAGTAATAACACTGCATTTAAATTTGTGTGTGGCTGTCTCATAACAGAGATGTATTCATTTAAGCAGAAATTACTTGAATTAGCAGCCCTGCGGTGGTTCTGCAGTCACCGAGGGACTCTTTGAAGCCTGCAAGCATGCTGCTTTGATGTCTGGTGCAGAAAGCGAGGGATCTCTTCGCTGTGATGATCTGAGCCTCTTCATTCCCCTTGGTGGTGAGAACGGAGGAAAAATCTGATCTGGAAGACGGAAAATAAATGGAAGCCAGAAAGGACCGTGTGTTTTGGCGGGGAAGAAAATGTCCTGACCCGCAGCCTGGGCAGTCACCACTGCCCCGTTCTGCCACAGAGCAGCCACAGGGCTGCTGTGTCTGGTGGTCTCTTCAGACCGCTCGAGTCCAAATCCATAGGGATGGAAACTCCCTCCCTTGAAGGTCCAAGAGGACGGGTCACAGTGGGGTGTGCTGCTGCAGGTACTGTCTGGCAGGGGAGGTTCTGGGGCAAAGCTACAAACAAATCATTTTTCACAGGTGTTTGGGATAGCCATTCTTCCATACCACAGGCATAGCTCGGAGCCGCCAAACTGCTTTGCCAGGTTATTGAAGTGTGGAGTCAAAACCAGCTCCTCCTCCTCTATTTTGCCTTTGTGGCACTGGTCAGGAGCCCTAAGCTCTTGTCAGTCGGCTCCCACGAAGCCTGGTGACGGTCCCCTCCCTGCAGGGGCTGCCCGTGCTGTGCCATGCTGCCACCGCTGCTGCTCACCAGGCAGGCATTGCTCGGAGCTGGGCGTGTGCAAGCACCGGATTTATTTCAAAAACTTCCCAGGGAAAAGCGTAGGAAAAGGGTATCTCTGCTCTGTGACTTCTAGTGCATATATAACTGCCTCTGGCTAAAAAGCAGTGTAATTGTGAAAGGGAAAAGCACGTGGGTGTTTAATGCACAGCATTGACATGTACTTTTATTTATTTATTTATTTATTTTAAATAAAATGTAGAACTGCCAGGAGAGCTTTACATATGAAAAGCAATCTGTGCATATGCCCATGTCTGTGTTACGCAACAGTTTCTATCCGCAGTGCAAACTGACAACACCTCAGCGAGGAGTAATTGCAGCTCCATTGAGTCCAGCCGAGCAATTACCTTGTTGACGAAACTTTTCTCTTTGCTTGCGTTTTGATATCTCTGCGATATCAAGCTTACTTCAACTGACAACATAATTCCTCCTGCAGAGCTGTTGCATCAACCATGCTACTGCCGTTTGGCGTTAGTGGGTTCTCCCAGCTCGCTGTGTGTTGGTGCTAGTGGCCATACAGTCCTGCAAAACCCTTCCTTGTGAACAGCACGAGCAGTGCCAGCAGTGGCTGTGCCTCAAGGCAGCTGCGTTTGTGAACGAGGGGCACCTGCACAATTATAAAACAGCTCTTCAAAGTTGGTTTACAAGGAAGTAAGCATGAAATTATCCCTTTTGCTCCGGACAGGGGAGGAGAAGTTTACTTCAGCATGGTTACAAATACTTTCAGTTTGTGTTAACGTATCTAAATGTTGATTTTGAATGTCCTGAGCACACGAGGCTTGAGAAAAGCACATAGCATGGATAGTGTGGCTTCCCTGAGGTGTATTCCTACAGCCCTAATTCTCTCCCCATATGCATTTTTGGGGAGTGTCCTGTTTCAGGGTATCAGGTGGGCTGTTCTTGGATTGTGTTGAAAGGTCATTTCCCTTCCTAAACTCTGTAGGATTTTTCCACACCAGCTGACCAGAGAATGATGTACTTTGCTAGGTCTGTGCTGCATGTAGTGCGGTTTGAATTTTGCTGTAGAAAACCTCAGTTCCCATTAATGCTCCTTTGTTTGAACAAGAGTTAATCATCTTTTCAGAAAAATCCTGTAGATCATGTCTGACATTCTAAGCCAAATGCTAGGAACTAAAGTATCACTTTGTGAGGAGATCATAACCAGTTTCTGAACCCCACGGGTATTGTAGAAACATAATAATGTTATTTTCAGTAAGAAATAATGGCTGCTGATTCCAGGCTCATCCAGGAACAAAAAGAAAACCATGAAGGGCTTATTCAATGCAATGTAAGTTATGCAGATGTTTCTCAATTTTCTTGCCGAACTTGTATGCAGGAGTCAGGGTTTTGTTTGATCAAACCATTTCAGCAGAAAGAATGGGTCCTCAAGTACTTCTGTCATTGCGTGTGGATGGGTTATGAAAGCAGTGTGTGCAAGGGTACTCAATCAAGGACCCTTGTCAGTCAGGCGCAGGAGCATTGCTTAATGTCCTCACTTGGGCAACACATTCAGAGCTGTGCTTGTCTTCTGTTCATTTCGGAATAAAGAAAAACAAAACGGAAGCAGAAAGCCCACCGGCTAGGCCAGGTGTGCAGGGAGCCAGCCAAGGTGGGTTTGCCACGGATGTGTTCTGAGCACACCTGCGGGATGGGCAGCACAAGCATCCTGCGGGCAGCTAAATGCACCACCCTGCTCCAAACCAGTGGGGAAAGGAGAGAGAGCACACCCCTTTGAAGCTAGGAAGTCAGCTGGGATTTTACCCAAGACAGTAAGACTGAACTTACTTTTTGGCAAAATCACTAAAAATTAGCTCAGCACTAAGTAACGGGGACTCTTGTGGGGACAGGTGAGGAGATTCCCCTCCACTGCCCAGCAAAACCTATGCTGATCACGAAGGCTCTTGCAGTTTGTTCTGCACAGAACACAAAAATGTCAGATCTTCTGTGCATACCCGTGAGCTAAATATAGCTGGATTTGCAGGGAGGAAGCAAACAGCTATTCCTGAAAGTGAATTTTCGGTCTAGCAAGGCCACTTTAATGCAAGGCAAAAAATAGGTTTCACTATATGTAAGAAATGCTTGCAAAATATTGACCTGGAGGATTTATTTGTTGTTTTAAATGGTTTAAGCAGGCATGTAATAATAATAAAAGTAGAAATTATGGTACTTGGTCAAAGCAATTGCCTTGTATTTTGTCTTTGAGGCATGAACTTAGAAGGTTAAAAAGAAACAACAAGGAGTCCTTGTAGACTAAGCAGAAATTCTGTGTCCCAAGTGTACCCCGTCAAAAGGGATTTGGAGGATGTTTATAATCCTGCATTTTCAAACAATGGCTTTTTTGTTGTTGTTGTTAATGTGTTCACATTCATCACAGACAAAGCCAGCGAGGCCCCTTCCTGCCCCACGGCTGCTGCAGGCTGGTGCTGAGCCTGGACACGGGAGCATCGGGCGCTGGAAAGGAGCAGAGCCCCGGCTTGGCAGGTAGCTTCAGGAGCCTGAAGTGCTGTTTGTAGAGAAAAAAAGTGGCTGAGAACCAGCGTCAGAGGGTCGATGCCGTATGACAAATGAAAAGCCTCTCAAAGAGAAGGAGGTTAGCCTGCGACTGCCAAAAGAGAGATGCCCGCAAGCATATACAAGAGGAGCTGCTTCTGATGCATGGGCTAGGAGACAAATTGGAAGAGAAAAGGGAACCTAGGGGAAGAGAGCTGAGAAAAAGTATTTCTGCTGTTTTTTTTCTGTGTTACAGAAGGGGTCTCGCTGGGGAAGCACCTCCCGAAGTAGGGCCGCAGTACGGAGCAGGGATGCAGCTCCCAGCGGCAGCTGGGGCACCCGGTCCTGTCCCCAGTGGGGAGCAGAAATAGGGAGCTCTCTCCCCTCTCCCCTCTGTGTGCTGGTGCTCTGACAGCGTTTCCACCTCAAACTGTCTTTGCTGCCACCGACGTGCTCATCTTTGTATCCTGCCAGCATCGATGAAGGATGATATGTGTGTTTTCCTTCCCTAACTTGAACAGAAGAGGTAGGAATGGGGCAGTAAGCATCTGGAGACGTACCCAGTGAGCGCTGCTGCTGTAAAACACTATTTTTGAGACAAGGCCTCTCTTCTGGCAGAGGTTTCCCTGACAGATCTGTGTTGATAGCATTGGCTGCAGCAGCATGGGAGACCCTTCTTGACCTCTTTAATTGTCAAGGTTTTATGAAGGATTTTTCAGTTTTAGCACTTTTCAGTTAATGATGTCAGGCACTTTACCATAAAATTATTCAGTCTGTGTTGGCGTTTGGCCTTTAAATGGCTGACGTGTCTGTGGTGGCAAAACCCAGGGTGGGGGAATAAGGTGAAACTCGTATTTACAAAGAAGATGTTACTCACTTGACCCTAACCATCCTTCTAATGCTGCTAATTGCCCATTAAATGTGATCCATTCAGACATCAGCTACGTTCTTCCGGAGTAGGAAACCCAAAGTTTCACCCTTCCAATGCCCCTGAGTCATGTAGTCCCACTGGTAAAGTAATGTCCATTTTGTGTTTATAGCAACTAAAAAATAATGTATGTGTGGTAAATTCAATATCTCAAGTGTTTGCAGGGTCTTCATTGGATTATGCTTAGAGAGAAATTTAGTTAAAAAAAAATAAAAATGTGAAGGGAATAGGAAGCCAAGAAACAAGATGAACAATATGCTATCATCTTCCTCTGATTGTCCGTGATTTATATTTTCAATATCAGAGCAACTTGTAATCTTTAATGGAGATAGTTAAATTAAATTTGAAGGCAAGATAGATTATTTCTTTTAGTAGTGGAGCAGATCCTGCTAACAAACTTAACTAGCAACAATAATTCAGCAATAAACTGAGAAGTAAAATGTGTATAATAGCTTAAAGCTAGGCTGTGTTAGGTGATGGTACCAGGAAAATCAATTAGCACAGGCAAGGTGGTCAGTGCTTAAAGCATGAGCGCAGCAGGAGAGGGGTCAGGCAGCAAGTAAGGTTTGTTCTGGTGCCTTAACTGGGGCACTAGGCAAGACCAAGTAGAAAGATCAAGTGTCTTGACTCTCCAGAGCTTCAAAATCAGTGTGGTTCCAGCTTATTTTATGAACTGCAGAATGAATTTGTCTGTGGCAGAGGTAAGGATGAAGTGAGTCCCTCCAACACCCAGTCCATCAAGGCAGTCCTGTCTCTGGGCGCTGCTGGCTGCCTCCTGCTCTCAGGTTCGGGCCCTGGCCGCATGCTGGCCGTGCAGGCAGCAGGTGGCTCTGGCGTGGAGCCGAGCAAGAGCTTGTTTGGGAAAAAATGAACACATCTTCTGGACGTGCACCCTGGCAGCGCCTGCTGAGCACGGACGCTGAGTTGCAGACCTCAGGAAGGAGAAAGGTGGAGGACAGCCTTTATTCAAGTAAACTTCCCAGTAAGAGCCGGGCCAGCCTGATTTGATTGCAATCATACACACCGAAAAATTCCTCCTTTGGAGGCTTTTTGTCCCTTGAGGCCACGGGCTTGCATCCGCTGACAGAAGGTATAGTTTGTCACAAATTCAGCCTTGTATTTACAAGCTTTCTTGTGGCTTCTCATGCAGAGATAAGGAAACTACTAGATACTCAACATTTGTTTCTTGATACGTAATAAGGGATAGCAGACAGTAAATAAATCTCAGTTAAGTATAAAGGCAGGTATGCCGTGCAGCCGTGAGTACAGCAATAAATAGATTATGTTTATCCAGTCAAAAATATATTTAATAAGTTACAGATACAGAGCAGGGTCTGTGGGTCATTAACTTTTGTCAGGCCATGGATTAGTTAAACATGGGAGCTGATTTGGTTCAAAACGCTTGTTTTTCTTACCCCTCAGTATTCTAGATTGCCTTCTGTGTAAGTACTTTGAATGAAACTGCTGATAAGGAGCTCTAAATAATTCATAGCAGTGTGTAATGTTACCTCTGAGGTATGACGCATCGGAGTTAATTTCAGAGTTAATTTGGAGCTGGTAACGAGGAGTTGTGAGCCATTGTTCAGCAATACAGGCTGCAGTATCACCTTGTTAGATAGTATTGGAAAATGGTTTGGCTGTTGCTGCAATGACAATTTACAGCATCGAATGAGACAGATCCAGCTCATTGCTATAATGATATTTTTTTAAAGAATGTAGTATTTGATAATTAAGAGAGGAAGCTCTTTCCTGATGCTCTGGATTAGAGAACACAGGCATGGATGTCTCCTAACTGTACGCCAGCGTGGAGGATTGTGGAATGACTGGAATTGAGCAGGTCCTAAAATGATTGACCTCCTGTAATGAAATCTCATATAAACGGGCACCTAGAACATCCTGTGTGCTGGAATTACCCCTTCCTGGTTTCGCATACCTGTAAATGCCCATCTGCATGTCATGGAAGCTCAGGACTGCATAAACCACAAGGCAAGCTTCCCCCAGCATCTGAGTGAGGCTGGATCTAGCAGTTGCCATGGCAGCAGTTTGTTCTAATTGTGATCCATTAGTGGCAACAAGAATTGGATGGCTCAAGTTATTTAGCTAATTGAATGCAAACTTGGACAGCTCTGAAGGAATAATAGGTAGAATTAACACCTACCAGTGCACACCTGTAAGATGTGAATAATTTGTCTCAAGAGATTACAAATCATTTCTGTTCCCTTGATGAGCATTTCCCAGCCTCATGTTTCACCCTGGGCATGCTGCATGCCCCGGGAGGTGTGCGGGTTCTGGAACAGCAGCTGGCGAGCCTTACTGTGCTACCAAAACCCATAAAACCCATGCTGGAGTGGGAGCAAAACCGTCTCAACATCCCTGTGCAATTTCTGCCAGAGTCCTGCTGGCCAGGCTTACCCGACAGGATGGGCGCTTGCATCCTTGAGAAGAGCTGCAACAGTTCTCCTTGGGGACTGGGAATGGACCACTCCAAGAAGCCCATTAGTTCCGTGCTGCCTTCTGTCTCGCCGAGAACAGCTCCTCAGCCTGCCTGCCATAGCAGCCTCACCCATGCTGTTTCTCTTTGCCTGTAGCTGCTTTTCAGCAGTAAGACTCCATCCAAGTAATGATGTGTCCTCAAGTAAGTAAGAGAAAAGGAAAATCTAAACTTTTTAAATGCAGTTATTTTTCTTTCCTTTGCCATGATTTAAATTCCTAAAGAGAGCTGGTTTGGAAGGAAGGCTTCACTGCCAGAGCTAACCCTCTCCTGACTCCAGCCATTCCTTTATGCAGCTCTAAAGCACTCTTTGCATTTACGTTTTATAAAGTAAAATAATTCTCATACTCATAAATAAATGTGAACCCAGTAAAAGTAACTGATTGGTTAGAATTACAGAATGCTTTGTTCTTGAATGCAAGCATTAGATCCCAAACCAGAGCCTGACTTCATAGTCACTTGCACTCTGTATGCAGCCCTGTGATAATGTTAATGGGACACTCCCAGCAAGAGCAAGTTTGGTCCTAAGTCCCAAACGCAATATGTAAATAACCTGCTTTAAATAATAATTACATTATAATTTAAAAGATCAGTGAAAAGCTGGCTTGCTTTGTGTATATGTACTTATCAGTGATTTTTAATAACTAGTGCTCTACTCTTTGAAGGTCTTTAAAGAAACATAAGGTGAGTAAGATTAGCCTCTATCTGCCCCAACCCTCTGCTGACACCCGTTTGCACTTTGAGTTCCCCTGAATGTCTCCAAGCAGAATTAGATCTTAATTTATATGCAATATATGGAATATATTCTCAGTATAGGCTTCAGTCAAACTTCTCTGACATTGAGAGTAAGATTCCCTCTGACTTTATTCAGCTTATGGCCACAGTGATGGAGGAAGCCCAAGATGACAATAGCTAGCATGGGGAAGGGCACTGCTGTTGGTACAGTTCAGTTCTTTGTGTTAGATGAGCAAGGTATTTATTCTGGGATTGGTTTGAGGTTTTGCCAGTTGCTCTGATGCAGAAGAATCCTTGGTGGATGAGAAATCAAATTCTCCAGAAAATGTTACAAGGCTTAATGAAGCAGTTGAGATAAATGTTCGGAGGTTAGGATGTTACTTTAATCTTAACTGCATGTAACTTCATAGTAATGTCTTGGAGAAGTCAGAGGGTATCACCATGCTGTGTGTTCAGAAATATCTAGCTGTTGCTCAAAGTTAGGACTTCCAGCTCTGGAGGAGAGTAAGCCTTGCTCTTTTGGGAGGGCCGGAGGATTTTTGTTTGAAGGGTGATGGTTTGGGTTTGTGTTTTTTTTTTTTTTGTAAGCTGGTGTGTTGGTGCATCAAGGAGGTTCAGTTGCTGAAGAGAGTGGATGCGAAGGGAATCTATTAACTGGACTGTCTCAGAAAAAGAGCAATTTTATTTCAGAGAGTGCCTTCCAACTGGGTGAAAGTGACGGGATATAAATAAAACATTCATACGGCTGGAATGGGGAAGACAAAATTGAAGGTGAAAGGACAGAAAAAAAAATGAAGCTTGCTCTGTAAAATGAATCTTCTGTGCAGAGTCCTGCTTTTCATTAGGAGCATAGCATGGACCGAAATATCTTTCTTTTTTTAACTTGTTAAAACTGAATTGACAGCTCAGGAAGACCAAGCGTCCATGGACCAGGACTAGCATGGGTGCTGTGCGTGCACATGCTCCTTTCCAGCTCCATCCAAGCCCCAGCAAACTCAGAGAAAACACTTGCACGGGGAGAGCTCCTCTGTAGTCCTGGCAGTGCTTAGCCCCTCTTGTAAAGGGGCTTGGGGGCTTGGCTTTTTTTGTTTTGCTTTGAATTTGCAATATTAGCTTACTAGGCTACTGCGTGTGATTATAAACCTATAAAAGTGCCTATATTCCTTTTGGTTTATAAATTTTATTTTGGAAGAACTGACTGAATGAAATGAGAGGGCTGTTTGCCTTCATAATGCAAGGCTGACTGATTTACCATCCAATAAAAGTAAAGAAAATTGCAAAACCCAAAATGATTAACAGTTTATAGTAGGGGGGAAAAGCCATTAGGGCATTTGCGCCTCTCTTATTTCCAAGCTATGAATAATTTTGGCAGTATTTTCCAGCACTGCCAAGGCAGAGCAGCAGTGTGCTATCAGCTGCACTCGCAGACGCTGCATTGCCATGACAACCTTGTGCAAATGCGCGAGCTGCTGCCGCTTGTCAAGCCCAGCATCACTTGTGACCTGCAGCTCGACGAAAGAGCCTACCTGCATAATACACGCCGTGGTATCGCAACTGCCCATGCAGACACAGGCATGCTAAGTGTAAAGAAACAACCTGGGAACTCTAGGGAGTTTCAGGAGCTCCCTCTGCCTCTGGACTTCCCTCCTTGTCCTCGGAGGCTGGCTCTTCGCACTGCACCGAGGCACTCTGCACCTCGTCGTTCTCCTGCCGCTTACAGCAGGCCCCTTTTATGCATTGCGTGCATAGGATGGAAGAGAAATGTTTGGTTCTTCTGGCATCTGTACCCTGATACGCTATTGCAACGAGGTCAGAGTACGTTTGCCTTGGTAGGTGTGTTCAGCCTAAACCCGTTAGCTCCATGGGACAGGGCACTGCTGTGATCTTTTGACCAGAGGACCCATGGGGAGGTCACGCTGTGTGCCCTGACATGCAGACATGGAAGACCCCATTAATCACTTTTCTGACACCGTAAATTGTGTGTTCAGTTTGGCTGAAGAGGAGGCTTGTAGACGTTTTGCTGAATTAATGCATACTTCTGTGCTGCTGGAAAGTTTGCACCTGCAAAAAGTTTGGCGTGTCCAGGTGAAAGTGCTCTTCAAAACTGCTTTATTATGCATGAATATTTATGAGGGCCATAATGTTTTGAGTTTCCTGGTCTACCTGCCCATTTCTATGTTTACACACATTAGCCTACTGTTCATGTTTATAGTCAGTACCTTTCACTGGATGTTCACTCCTCCATCTAATACAAATGGAATTGGCTTGAAATCATTTGACCTAAGTTTATTTCTATTCCAGGATATGTTAATAATTTAAGAAAAATCTGAAATAGCTTTGCATCATGTTCATTTCACAACTATTTGGTGCAGAAAAATTGTACCTGTGGTAAGGTTGTCTGGCCTCTGTCATTATGAGCAGTGTTGGTTCCCCAGGGTGTTCCTGGAAGTGCTCAGGTCTCACATGGCCATTTCTGCAGCTCTGGCTTGCTGGCATTTCTCTAATGGAGTGCGTTCTTACCTCTTCCACAAATATTCTCTTGAAAGTTGAAGATAGAAGTTGGTAATTTTGGTAATTACAGGAATTAGATTACCCGAAAAGCATCAGTTCCTGATCACACCATCTCGAATACCCAATGTTGTGGCAAGGATGTGAATTTGCCTGGCTCTGGGCAGCAGTCTGTGCTTACTCCTGCGGTGGCTCCCTTGTGCAGGTCGCACATGTGTCCTGGGATATTGGTGTAGCTGAGATGATAGCTGGAGCTGCTCACCTCAGGTGCAGAGATACCATGCTGCAGGCAGAGTATCCTCACTTCATTTTGCTCAAAATTTCAAACCGAGTATTGGATGTTCTATGGTGTGGTTTTTTTGTGTTTTTTTTTTTTTTTTTTTCCTTTTGCATTGAATTATTCAGTAGTTGAAGTGAGTAAAATTAAAGATTTCTAGACTAGTGACGTTTGGAATATAAGAAGGATAGCAAAATCTATTTCATTTGAACTCTAATCTCTGGTCATGTATAAAATGAATAAAATGCAATAAGTGTGGAGAAATATGATTTATAACAGCAGCTGAAGTCTGGCGCTGAATACCCTAAAATGCCAAGATTGTATGTCAGTCAATTTAGTAGTGTAGCAGTGAAGGTGAAGAATGAAATGAAGTCTTTCTCCGATGATGTAATCTTCTGAAAAAATGACAGATAAGAATTATTTCTGGCTCCAAAAAGCTAAGTGCTGAGCCACTGAGAGAGGGAAAAGCCATTATTTTAATAATAGAAGTCAGGGATATCTATTACTTTTGTTGCACTCTGTGTTTGTCTCTTAGTGATGTGTAACTTATTTTATAGCTATTATAACAAACACAAATGGCAAGCAAGGGATATTAGGCAGCTTTGAGGACTGATAATGGGTGTCTGAGCTATTTGCATCTGTGCTTGAAACACACCCAAACTCAGCTGTGATTGACATTTGTTATCACCTGATGGACCTTCTCTGACCCAGCGAAACGACTTGGTGGGTCCTGGGACACTCCTCTTCTGGACAGACACCCACACTGGACAATGGCACATCACAACTGAGATCATTGTAGGAAAACTTCACCCATTTTATAAATTCTTCCTTTGGCTTACGGACTTGTAATTAGCGTAGAAGAAAAATAGGCGCATTCTGGAGCTTCCATGTTCTCCATATGTGTGTTAACAGGTAGGGGACCAAGAGAGCCTGTCCTTGCAACTGGACGTGGGTCACAGCCTTGCCACCACCTCCAGCAGCCCACCCACCACCCTCGGATCTGCTGCGGGACACGGCTTTCATCATCACGCTGTACAAAACACGAGAGAAGATGAATCCAAAAGGAGACAGCTCTTCATCCTATTTCAGCGGCGAAGATGCACAGAGGACCTTGCTTCAAACAGCACTATTCTTGCAAAAAGATTGTTTGGCTGGCACATCCTTCTGTGCCAGATTACCACTTCAAAGAGACAACAAAACTCAGAATCCTCGTAAAGTCAGAGGATGCCGTCAGTTCCAGGGAGGCACAAATTCAAAACCACTTTAATCTTTTGTTGACTTAGGACAGGGCCATCACTGTTTATTTCTTGGCTGAGCAACTCCTAAACGACTCTAAGTAGTTCATGGGCATCTTTATTGTCTCAGTAACTGATACAGGAGAAAAATAGTTCTTTTTTTTTTTTCCAGCAGATGCAGAATCCCTGCAGTATATAGTCTGTATAAACTATTTGACTCGTGGGATTGTCTTTGATACTGTTTCAATTTCTGTTTTAGCCATTTGATGCCCTTTGAAAACAGCAACATGCTTTTCCATTGTTGGTCTGTCCAATTACCTGAATAATTTAATTTCTAGGAGATAAGCTCCTAGAGTTTCTCTGAAAGGCTGGAGAGACAAAATTCCTCCTCCATCTGCATCATAAGCCTCAGAGCAAGTGCCTTAATATTTAGTATTTTGTATTACCATGCAAGTTAGGGATAGTATCCAGAAATATTTCTTCTTCTGATGTATGCAAATTCCTTCTTTGCATAAGGAAGCTTCCATTCTTCTCTTATAGAGAAGAAGCTGTGTCTAGTATTTATCTCAAATAGCTAAAACATTAAAAATACGTACATTTTTTTCATCTTTATTCTGCATGTTTGCCTGTGAAATGCAAGCTGAAAAACTAAATGTATTGGGTGCTCTGATTTAGGACATGAAATTTTAAGTTGGCTTTGACAGTGTGACATCAGAAGGAGCAGTTTTATACTGCAGGCAGAGGGAATTGGAAATTAGTCCTGTTGGAGCTGTGTGCTGCTCTACTGTCTGCCTTTATATTTGGCCTCTGCAGGTGGTAATCCTTCAGAATATGACCCCAATTTTCCTTTTGTTATGCCAAGCCTCCTGCTGCTAGAAACATACTGAAGTGTAATTCATCACACCCGTTACCTGCCTAGCTCTGGCATGCAAGGAAGCCAGGAGCCTCAAATACGATGGCGTTGACAGACGTGGCTCGGGGATTATCAGTGTTATCCCTCACATCCCCCACGTGGTAGCTGTGCACCGTGTCTGCCGTGTCTTGCCAAGTCCGAAGGAGGGAAGGAGATCCCACCTGGAGCTGTGGTTTGGGGCACTTCACAGCTCCGGGCACCTTCTTCTCCCAAACCTCCGCACTTCATAATGTGGCTTGGAGCAACCCCAATCGGGTGCACCCAGGCCCTCGGATGACCTGAGGAGAAGTGGGAGACCGCCAGTGCCTGGAAGGGCAGCGGGCAGCAGGACACGGCGTGGCTGCTGGCAGGCCAGGCTCTTATATGTCTTGGGGTGTGCTTTGTTTGGTGGTGTAAATGCTGTTAACACAATTTCAACCATTTGTTGGTAGCTTGCTGGTGACAACTGGAAGAGCATCGGTGCTGGGCAGGTGCTTCAGGAAGGTTGGATGAAAGCTGCAGTGTGAGCTGAAGAAACAAGGTGCCCGTTTGTGTAGTTTCCGAGGGCTCTCCAGATGAAACAGAAAGGTCTTTGCCTCTCTGCAGGGATTGTTTGAAACTGGTGCATGTCAGAAAGAGGCCTTATCCCCAGTGAAGTAGGTTGTGCTGCACTGTTGGAGGGGATGGAGGTGTGTGTTGTACTGCTTCTATTGCTCCCGTGGCAGCAGACAAACACTGAATTTTAGTCTATCGCAGAACGAGAACGGAACTGGGTAGCGGTGAATTATTATTTCTAGTTCTCAAAGTCAACATTTACAGAAGTAATTCTTAGGCTGAGTCCCCTGTGTGTTTACTTCTCCAGGACAACTGAATATTAACATTAAATGTGGTATTTATTGTTAACAGCCAGTTCACCTTTGGTCACCTTTGGAGATACAGTTGTGGAAATGTAGCTGATGAGCTGATGTTGCATCGCATACAATGTGCAAGGCTTGGCTTGCTTCCTGAGGCAGTTAATGACATATTTTGTTTTCTGCTTCACTGGTGGTGATTCTTCAGGCTTGAATCTTTTCTCATCTCCTATCTCATTCTTGTAGTAGGAATTGTAATTGTCTCCAGTTGAGTGCATGAAAGAAACAAACCCAGGCCTGGTTTTGTGACCACGACCCATACGGCATTCTTGTGGTGAGCTATTATTTATTACTTTTATCGTTTATTTGGAACTCCAAATTTCTATTTAGTTAAGGACAAACACACAGATCATATTAAATTTAAAAAAAATAATAATAATAATAATAAAAAGACCAAGCAAAGAAAAGAGTGATACTTATTTTACTATTTTCAAATAATATTTAAAAAAATAAAACCTTCAAAGGCATGTAGACCTGTTGGAAGAAAATTGTCTTAAACGGCCCTAACAAAAACTCATTTTTCTCAGATCTTTGAGCTTTTAATGCTTCTTGGAAGAAGATAGGCAGCTGTTTCTTCTGGGCTTGCCGTGTTCCCCATGGCTCTCAGTGTAGTGAGTAGGTGTTGCAGAGCCTGGCAGTGGGTTTGGGTTTGAAGCTGTCACCACAAGATAAATATTTATTGCTGCTGTCACTGGGTTTCAGTGCTGTGCTGAGACAAGCTCTTGCTTAGTGAGGGCCAGCAGATAGCCGATGACCTCTAGAAAGAGTGAGATATGATTGGTATTAGTCTGTGTAAAAGAAATGTAATTTGGGGAGCTACTTTCCAAACTTTAATCTTCTTTACTTTCATATCTCAGAAGGGATTGTGAAGCTATTTTGTAGGTCCTTGCTTTTTCTGTGGAACTATTTTTGTTTTTCCATTACACTGAAATATACCTGCAAAGTTAACTGGCAGTTTTTTCTGATCTACCAGATATAATGTTGTGAGATGTTCCAAAGGACACTAACTTAATAGGCAGACTATTTCCACTGATGAAAGCCATCCAGCCTCAGGTCTGCTGTAACTAGCCGGTAAAATGGTTCCCGTCAGACACACAAAGCTCCTCTCCAAGCTGCAGAACAAACATGTTTTTTAGTTGAAAATCAATTTACAAAGAAAAAACATATGCTTACCTCATCACCTTTTAATTCTACTTCAGTCCGTTTATTGCCTATTGAATTGTCTTAACCGCAACTGCATTACATATTTCTGTACAGTGGCTGCAGTGGATAAATGTAGGGGAGATAGAGGTTAATATGCACAGTATGCCGTAGGCGTTAGCAGGTGAGCAGAGAGACTGCAGAAGGGCATTTCAGGTTGAATCTGTAAAATCTAAGACCTCCTCCTAACCTGAGAATTGTTCTAAATATTGCAATCTGTGAGGTCAGAAAAGGAGATGGCCTTAAGTTGGGGTCAAGATCCTACTCCGTTTCTGGGCTTCTTAAACCAAGACACTGCACAGTGCAACTTCAAGGAAATGAGGGGTCTTTATAAAACAGGCAGCACTCGCTGGAAGAGTTTCTTAAAAAGGGCTCCAAGCATGGAGCTGCTGCATGCATACCGTGCTGTGGGGCTGCACGCCTGCCCCCAGCCCCAAGGCACCCTGACAGCAGCTCAGAGCTGGGGCCGTGCTGCTGCCCCCTGCACCCTCCCCTGCCCCAGGCATGTCCCCAATGCGGCTGCTGGTGAGCTCGGCTGTGCCTTCACTGAGCTGCCCCAGTGCTGCCAGCTTGCAAAACAGCCAAGGCTTAAAGGGAAATTTTCTGAAACTAAAATCCCATCATTTCCTCCAGTGTCACCTTTCATATAATTACCAAGCGCAGAATTTTTAATTAAATGGTGTGACTGATTCTGTGACATTCCCACAGACATTTCACAAAGGCTATTTGCGTGCCTTGCTATTTTGTACAGTAATAACTGCAATCAGCATAACTACTATGATTTGTTTATCAAACGTCCCTTGGGTAGCATCCGTTGTCATCTGTAAAACTTGGTGAGCATCACAATTTACATACCATTGCCTGGCTCACGGCGCTGTTGAGTTGTGTTGCTGAAGCACCATCGATGCTCACCTCCACAGGAGAGCGCGGTTGTTCCATGTGCTGTGAGAAGTACCCACCAGTCACAGCAGCACAAAAAGCACGGCTGTTGAGTACTTTCTCCCACCCCAGCAACATCTTTCCTGCTCACATAAGTTAGTTTTTCCCCAATGGTCAAGAATGTTATATTTTTAAAGCCACACAATTCTGCAAAAATCAGGGATCAAAAGGTGCAGTTCTTAAGCAATGGAATTAACAGGTTGAAAAGCGAGGGGAAAAGAGTGTCTCAAATTATTGTCCATCTGTACGCCAGCACAGAGGGAGTCCTGAGGGCATGTGTGGCCACCCTGCTCTGAATTACAGCACTTAGTTGCTCCACCTTGCAACCTTTAGTGTCTGTAAGTACACAGCTCGCGTGTGTTGGCATGTGCAACATACCTTTTGCCACCAAGATAATCCAATGCTACAAAAGCGCGCTGACCTACTGGCACTGCGTGGATTGCAGTAATGCCATTAGGAGCAGTAGGCTACAACGGCGGCAAATGCTGTGGTCACCATCTCTCATCTGTTAAATGACCTCCTGCAACTGCAAATCTCTGTCTTCAGGATCACTTCCCAGATGTTTGCCACTGTTGTATAAAAAGTGATCTTCCTGATAACTAGCAGGGGGGATGCTGGAGCTTGGTGTCCACAGGGTGTATTTTTTTGTTGGTGGTGGTATTTTGTTTTGTTCTGTTTTCCCAAAATAATGTTGAAAGAAAGAGAAACCACTTTCCCTAAACACCGTTAAAACCTTCTAATCTAGGAAAAGAGATTTCGTTTTGTTTTGTTTTCAAGACTGCTCTATTCTCTAAAGGGCACTGCTAAATGACAACTTTAGCAGATTATGATGCTTAAAAGGATGGGGATGGAGGCAGGGGTCCTGGAAGTCGTCAGCAGATAAGCTTCAGGGCGGTGTGGTATTATTTGCACTTGAGCTGGTACCATCCAAGTGAAGAAAGCAAGTGTATGTCTGTATCTGCAGGAGCCAGCGGCAGGAACCCGAAATGCATGCGTGTGCTGTTGGAAAGCCTCAGTGGGGCATGAAAAGAGGATTACTGAGCCAGGTCGGTAAAGAGAGCTGACAGGATTGCTTCACACGAAATATTTTATATTTCTCAGACAACAGAAGTGCACATTCCTTGTGGAAAGTCATGGTTGCCTGGGTAAAGTCGCAGTTGCCTGAGACATCCATAAATCAAGCTGTCTGGGGACATGGGGAAGGCACGAGCTGTGCCAGCTGGGCGCCTTTCTCCACTCGGGGCACGGCGCTGCCCTCCCCACTGTTTTCCCTGCTTGGCACAGCCTTGAGGGCCTGGAGAGGATGCAGGAGGCTGCCTGCTGCCTGCCCCTGAATTAGGGTGTTTTCAGGGGTGCTTTGTGACTGGAGAGCTTTATGCAGTCATACCTGCCCTGGGTCCTTGCCACAGTACAACAGCCTGTGTGGCCCCGTGAGAAACACAACGTGCCCCCTTGTAATGGCTTGGGTGGGTGACAAATGGCCAGCACCTTGTCTGGAGACAGAAAGCATTGGTTCTTTCTAGGCAAAACTGATCTGCAGTTTTAAAGGTACAAGCAAAGCCTCCACTGGAGAAAAAAATAATAGATACTTTCAGCATTTTTTCATTTGCCTTTAAAGTGCTGTGGTAGCTCTGGTGGCTAAGGGGGGAGTATTAGGCACTAAAGTGTCTGAGAACAAATTTATATTAAAGTCTCTTTGCTTTCCATATATTTGCAAAAACATAATGCAGTGGGAGCTAATTTTAGTTTTTATTAAAAATGTTTCTCATCCTTATGTTTGCATAACATAATGTAGGGGATGAGATGAATCTGCAGATGACCTGCAAGAGTCTTCTGGGAGATTTATAAACTGTCTATTTCATCTATAAGAACATTTGTTTTAATTCCCATATAAAAGTGAGATAAATTGGTTTGTGATAACACAAGTCCAAAAATATCTGAAATTACCCATTTATTTCCATATTACAAAATAACACAATCCACTGCCTAATTAGAAAGCTGAATTAGATGAAAGGAGCAGTTGCTCCTGATTAGACTATGAATGCAAAAATTAGCCTACAAAAAGTACTGCTAACTAGAAAGACTTCTCTAAGAAATGCTGCTATAAGTTCAGTTATTATGGGCCAGCAGTTGGAAATCTATCCACTGCATTAGTGAAGACTGATAGGTCTGATCCTGCGGTGCTTTGCTTCTGAAAGCAATCCTAACTCATGCAAAATTGTCCATTGATGTAGTTGGTGCTATAAAAATTGCTGGTTCTTAGATGTGTGTATTCAGGACCAGTCTAATTTTCTCTCAAGGTTTTTAAGGTAATTTTCATCACTTGCCTGAATAAAGCAAGAATCTGGAAAACATGGAAATCTAAAATTCAAATGGAAATCCTTTATGTAAAATAAATGATAAAATCTAGGTGTCTTTGCATATGAATGATATCCTTAGGGTTTAGTTTCTCCAGTGTACTGCTTCAAAGTCTGAGGCATTTGTAACGGCAGCCTGTTACGTTTAACATTAAGTTAAAATTTGTTAGAATTTAGTGCCTGATTGAGAGAGAAGGGGAGAGACAGACATGAAAGTAACCCTCTGGAGTGAGTTTCCCTGGGTGGTGCAGCACACGTGCCTGCAAACCTCCGCAGAAGTGGGCTTGCAGACCAAAGTGGCATTGCTTTTAGGAAGTTTTGGTTTCCACCAGAAATACTTAGTTCAGTTCCAGTTCCCATTCAAGTCAAGGTGGCGCCTCTCACACTGAATCTGAATCTTAATTTCTTAATTTTATCTCACGTTTGGAAACTAGCAGGTTTCACCAACCATCTATAAAAGGCATACAGGACTTGCATTGTCAGTTAAATCTTACCCTTTGTATTTTAAATCACCAATTTCCATTCATTTAAAATGCTTTCAGAGAGTTTATCAGAAGAAGTGAAATAAGAAATGAAATAGTTTCATGTAAACTGCATTTTTATGTTTGACTGGTAAAACCACAAAGCAGAGATAAAATACATAAAACTAAGGTTCTGCATAATAAGCATATCTATTAGTTTCCCTTATCTGTATAAAGCTCCCATTTGTCATGAGAAGCATTATGTGTCACTCATCTTGCCTTGTTCTACAAAAGCTCTCTTCTCGCTCTCCTTTTATCTCCCATCAGCGTTTTCAAGGTAGCATCACGCTGCAAGACCCCACTGATTAAATAATAGTTTAACCCTCACCCCTGTAATAGAATGAGGAAATCAGGATTAATGCGTGCGTGCACCTAGATAAAAATGTTTTGTGGTGCTCTGGAGGTTGCAGCATTTGGGATGGCAGCAGTGTTTGGAATGGAAGGATTTGGGATGGTGGGAGCATTTGGGGTGGCTGTAGTGCTGCCTTCAGGGGAAGTCACCCCAGGCTTGGCCAGGTACCTGTTACAGCCCATGGAGAAGCCCCGGGGGAGGCCACAGGTGTCTCCACAATGCTTTTTGAAGTAGCTCCTACTCAAAATGCATCTTTCCTCCTGCGTTTTTGAGACCCTCTGTTGCTGCCACACACGGCGTGCTGGTGGCAGCCAGCTGCTGCTCCTCGTGCTGTGGTGATACAAAGTCGGACTGCTTAACTGGCAAGTTCGTCAAAACTCCTATGGGGAGCTGCTGGGTTTGTTGCTGAAGAAGAAATAGGATTTGAGTGGAGAAAATCTGCAATCAAACATAGATGTGCTGTTTCTGTCTGTGGGACATAAACAGCTAATTGTGTGTTAGGCTGGCAGTGCTGTGCCAGTATGCCAGTAGCTTTTTTTTTTTTCCTGTCTTTCCTTTTCCCCCCTCCTCCTGTGGTCCAAATTCCTGCTTTCTCTGTAAAGGTTTTTACGTTCTCTAAGAAAGTCAAAAATTAGCTGCAAGATATTACCGTGCATTTTTCACCATATGGCTTCCTGAACAGGCGTGCTGCGGGTTGAAGTCATTTGAGAATAGCGCTGAACACACCACCCCTTAGCGGTACCCATGTGTGTTCTGTACTGGTGGCAGAGCCCCTCGCTAGCACAGACCTTCTCTAACCTCGTAGAAATGCAGGTCTCATACTACTTAATATATATTCACTGCCTGTCAGGTTTAGTTATGTACCTTGTATATAGAAGCACGTTATTCAATGTGTTACAGAGCCATGTCCTTCTCAGACTAAACCAGAAGGACTGCAGATGTTGCGTTAGCTGGCTTTCTTCCGAATTATTGACAGAGAGGTATGTGGTCTGAATGCTGAGCTGAGTCCGACAGTCCCTAGGTGTAATGTAATTTGTCATGTATGCAGCCCACAGCTTCCCCGGCTTCAGAGGCGCTGTGTGCCTGCGGCTCCCAACAACTGCAGGAGCTCTTTATGAGCTAGAGATGGTAATTACCTTACTTAGCAAGGATGAAAGCTGGTAGAAGTTGCAAACATTTTGAGGATAAAGAGGGCATCTTCCTGCCTATCCTTCGGTCCTTAAATTTCCAATTTTCAAAAAGCTATTAATTTAATAAATATTTAAATCAGTGTTATTTACACCAGTGCAGTGCACTCAACCCCGACTGAGTTACGGGTTATTTGCTTGGATGTAACCAAAAGGAGGATTAGCTCCAAGGAAACTAATGCACAGCAAACTGCCTTCTGTTTCAAATGTCCTTATAAGATGAATATGCGCTGTGCTTATATATATAGAAATCAAGAAATGGAATATGCATACGTAGTGCAACAACATTCAAAGGCAAGGTATAGGTGAGGAATGACTAGATGTGCAGTAACCCTGCAGAGAAGAGCAGCAGGCAGCAGTACTGCCCAGCTGCACAAAAATAAAACAGGGCTTTGGACTGGGTGACCCCTCATGCTGCCTTCCAGCCTCAAATTGTGTAGCTTGGCTCAGCATTTCCTCACAAAATGTGAAGGGTTATTTCCTAATGGCCTGGCTTTGGCAAAATTCTGATAACATCAGTGTCATTTCCTTCTGATAATGAGTAAATAGGAACTGAGAAGGCACTTTAGTTTTTGCCTGTGTGCATCAGTATAGAGAGATGTCTGTGCACAGCATGTTTTTTATATTTTCCATAATGCATTTTATTGCTTCCAGTGGTCATCTTAATCAGTATGATAGCAACAATTATGTAGCTATAACTAGCAAGTCTGGAGACAATCATATTTTTCCAGATACGACAATTTGGAAATATCTGGGTAGGGTCAGCATTTTACAGTGCCATTATATTTATTTATGGAGCTTTTCCATCAGAAGTTCAAACTGATTAGCACTGAACAGAAGGAGAAGAGAAAATAGTGTTTTGAAGGAATATCCACAATGTATAATAATTTTTGCATGTGTATAGATTTGCCACATATTTAATTTTTGAACAGGATCTGTAGGAAGCTTGCTCCTTTTTCAGCTCCCTCACACCTGCATTGTGCTGTCTGTGCCTTTTAACTCAGGAAAATCCTTTCAAGTTACAAGAATTGTTCTAGTCCCTCTATCAAGTGTGTCTTCTAAAAAGATAATTTAAAAAAAAAAAAAAAAAAAAGAAAAGAAAAGAGGCTTTTCTAACCCTATGGGTTTGCAGAATATGCTTTAAAATACTTGTGGTTTCTCTGAATGCTGATCTCATGGGAGTAGCTGTTCTCTGACTTGCATATATACAATTTTTTCATACTAAGCATAGCTAAATGACAGGAGCACACAAATTGTTATGTATTTTCTGCAGTTATTTTAATGAATTGTACAGAATTGAAGTATAGTAAAAACAAGAAAAAAAGTCATTTTTTAAAAAAAGGTAAGTTTTTTTTTTTTTAATTAACCTATATTATAGTTTTAGTGTTCTTTATAACGTACAGTAGAGCTAAGTTTAAATTTATACCAGCACTATCGAAATCCACATCTGTTCTTCACTCCTGAAATAAAAAGGACCTATGCTGTAAGCATACCAGAGAACTTGTCTTGTTAAAAGGCACCGAATGTTTCTATTGCTGATCCTCCGAAGGGGCTGCTGATCCGCTGCTAGCTGGTGCGTGTTGGACCTCACGGCATTTTGCAGTGTCGAAGTTTTGCCCCTTTGGTAAAAAACTCATTAAAAAAAAAATAAATGAAAAAAAATAAAAAGTTTTTAAAAGGTTAACAAGTTCAGCACACAGTGTCACAGCCACTGGTCAAAGCACCAGCACGAATACTGAGAACTGGGTCAGACAGCCCCACCTGCCCGCAGTGGTGTCACTGGTGCACCTCCTGGAGGCCCTAGGAGAGCCTGGGCTGCATGGGCTTGCCTTGACCACTGATTCCCGTCTGCTCACCTTTCTGCTGCTCCTTGCAATGTGCAGTGCTCTGCTGCCCTGTGTTTAGCCCACCGCAGTTACTTTGATCGTATTTAATGCTCTCTGAGTACTGCAGCCTGCTTCCCAGTCATCTTATTTGTAATAGTGCCTCATGTGTTCTGTCTCCTAGCTCTACATACAAACTACCACACTTACAATATCCATGAACTTAAGTGCTTCAGTGGCCTTGGGGATGCTTTACATGCCGAAAGTGTACATCATCATCTTCCACCCCGAGCTGAACGTCCAGAAGCGGAAGCGCAGCTTCAAGGCTGTGGTGACGGCAGCGACGATGTCGTCCCGGCTCTCGCACAAGCCCAGCGACAGGCCCAACGGCGAGGCGAAGACGGAGCTCTGTGAGAACGTGGACCCCAACAGTGAGTACCCGCCTCTCCCTGGGGTTGTGTGTGTGTGCTGGAGACCTTGGCCAATGCCCGAGTGCTTAGTATCGTTTGGCCTTTGCAATTAAAGATTTTTGATGACTTGATTTTATTAAATTCTCTCTTTCCTCCTCATTTTTTTTCGAGTTGTGCCAGTTGGCAGCAACTCCTTGCACAGGGTGTGGTAGCTGTGAGGGACTCCTCCTCCTTCCCCTCCTTGTGAGTGGCAGAGCAGCAGCATCCTCGAGCACCTGCAGTATCCTTCAGCCTGGGGCACAGTCAGCCCCGGCTGGTGCAGTTTCCAGGATGGAGGGACAGGTGCCAAGCTCACCCATAGCCCTGCTAACCTGAGCTACCATTACGTTTTCTGCAAAGTTTCTTTGCAAAAAATCTCACCATCCCAGAAGTTCCTATTTAGGGATTTTATCCGGTCCCGTAAAAGTGAATGCAGATCTTGTCATTGATTTAAGAGGATAATAGATCGAAAAGATGCTTCCAATTTCCTTAATGCACATAGCATGGTATATTGTAGCACAAAATTACATACTGAGGCCATCAAATTTGATTTGCATTTGAATCTGGAGGGAGCTGAGGAAGGAGACAGCTGCACAACTTTGCAGCATATTGGAAAGGTTTAGGCATGTCTGCAGTTTTTATGAAAAACAGATCTGAATGTAGAGAAATGCCCTCTCCTTGCCCATGATCCGTTCATCCATTTGCTGCTGAAATCCCTGCCACTTCTTGTCTATTAAACTGCTGTCTGAATATCTGCCTCAAAGCAGAAACTCTGCTGTCAAAGCAAAGTGGGAACAGCTAGCAAATTATTGACACAGCACTTTTCCTCCCTTTATTCACCCCTAGAGTGTGTTTCTGTGATGTCTTATCATACAGGTATACAAAGCATATTCTAACTGGAAAAACAGAATTTGTCTTCACAAACTGTGAACTGTCTTATGGGGCTGGCAGAAGCAGGAGACAGCGAGGAAATGTTTCTAACAAATTAAGGGCCGTCCCATGCCTCCTCTGAACAGAGCCTTCACCGCATGAGGAAAGAGATTTATTTCCTGCCGTAGGGTATTAGCCAGCAGGAGAGCTGCAGTCCTCTGCTACGTCAAATGTCTGCTAGGCAGCACGAAACCCTTCCACTCTCTGTCCTTGGTTCTTCTCCACACCGTGGTGCTGGGGCTGAGCCCTCCCGTGTGCAACCAGGGCAGCTCCTCGTGGTGCTCGGGGAGGCGCGCGGCCCCTTGGGCCAGGCTTCAGCACGAGGAGGAGCGAGGAGGAGGAGGAGAGGTGAGGAGGGAAGGGGGTCCCAAAGCCAGCTAGCAAATACTGAACTGTATTTCAGTAATTCCTGGTCTGGTCAAATGAAGTGGAGTGAGCCTCTCCTTCAGAAAAATTAACATAAAATAAAAATTTTCATTTAAGGACATAAACCAGAAGAGGAGGAAAAAAAGTTCTGATCGTGAAACATTTGATGTAGAAATAGAGGTGTTGCCCTGTGGGAACTGGTTTTTGGTAGTTTCATATTCTTGGTTTTCCCTTCTGATTTTTTTTTCCTGTTCTGCATCTTATTTGCAGTTTCCAGACTTCTGAGAATACTTTCCTCCCCTCCTCCCAAAGCAGTCAGATTTTTCCCTGGGAAGGAGATGTTTTTATTAAAAAGAAATAGTGCTCAGTTAAAACCCCATATTTATTACAAAACAACGTTTTCTCGCCCAGGGACTATATGCCAGAATGCTCTTTTAAGAGGCAGTAAAAGCAGTAAGGGGCAGATTCCCCCGCTTGCCGTGGTGTGCAAGCTTCTGCCTTAAGGATCCAGCCTTCAGCCCTGGTTTTGTTAGCACTGATGTAAAGCTGGTGTAAAGTCCACTGGGAGGGAAGCCGTCACAGCTTCAAAATTGATGTACGTGACTGGAAAGTGATTTCTGTGAGCTCTTTGGCTTACATGGAAGACTCTAAAGTCCCATTTGTTAAACTTAGCCAGTCAGGAAACATGCAACCGTATTAATTTAAATGTCTTTCTCCAAATACTGAGCTTTTTAATATTTAAGGTTGCAAAGCAAACAAACAAAAACATGTATTTTTGGCATCTTTTTGAAATTGGTATTAACCTCCTTGCCAATAAGAGGAGGCGGGGAGCTGGCCATGGCCTGCACGGGGCTGGGCACACTCTGGCTGCCAGCTCTGCAACAGGCTCCTTGGAAATCTCTTAGGCTGAAAGTTAATTAATTGAGGGCAGTTAAGCAATGAGTCTGAGGCTCGCCAGCACAGTGGAAACAAACCTAGCTGCAGATCTGGCTTAGCTACCACGTGTTTCCTTGGAAGCATAAAAGTGCAGTTGGGTTTTTGTTTGATTTTCTGTTGAATTTCCTGGTGATGCTGCTGTTCGTGGCTTACTCAGGTACTGGAGACTGGAGTTGCCATTTCTATTGAAAATACACAAATATTTCATATCTTCTAACAGATTAACAATGAGCTATCAGCATGGGATTCATGTACCTCCAAACATTGGGGAATTTGGTGACTAAGCCCAAATTTCTAGCCTGTCCCACTTATATGGCCTATAAACAGAATAAAAAAAGCAAAATGTGGATGGTTCTACAGAAAAACAGCTTTGTACAAAACCTATTTTTTTTTTAGTATTAGCTTGAAAAGCCCTCCTAATGAATGGAAGATCTGCACGTAAAATTGGATGGCCTGTCAATTACCTGAGGCATCAGGAGCTGGTGAGCCCCAGCAGCAGGGCTGAGCTCGGGGTAGAAGCAGGGCACGCGAGCCTCAGCTGGTGGGCAGGGGTCCGAGCTGGGAGAAAAGGTGCTGAGCACTTAAGAAAGGTGTGGGCTCAAGCACTGAGGTTGCAGAATAAGTATAAAAGAAACTGTACTAATGTGGGAGGAAACCCATTTGAAATGCATTGACCTTACATCCTGCCCACCAGGAGCAGGGACTCATGGGGTTGCAGCTTTTGCTTTAGAATGCCTTAAAGTGAGAAATTTCACAAGCTGAGCTCCCCGGCCCTGACCTGGGAGGGCTTCCATGCTGAATCGGATATATTAAGGCCAAGCTTCTCAATCTATAGCTGTGCTCCTTGTGACAACTCTCTTAATCATTCCAGCTTGCCATCTGGCATGTGCATGCTTTTACTCATTCAACATCTTTTTTCTGCTAATACATGTCTGCATCTGAAATGTTTTGCAGCAGATTAAGACGAACAGAATTTGGTGCACAGCAGCTTCTGCCCGTGTAACAAGTTCATTCTGCTCATGTGTGCCTTGCTTAAATTTCTCAGTGTTTGGGAAGATGCTTCTCATCAAGCCTGAAGCTGAACCGAAAGCAACTGCTGGGCTCTGTGTTTGTTTCTGCTGCAAGAATAGGGTCAGAGCCCAAGAAAACATTTGAAACTCCAACCCATATTTAACTTACATTGAGATTTACATGTAATTACTCCTTCTCCTTAGCCACTTGCTTTAATTCACGGCTTTCCCAAACACAGCAACAGGGAGAACAGCATCGCTGTTGTTTGGTAATGAGGTGGTTGCACTTCTTGTGGGCTGGACCAGCAGACCTTCCTGGGCAGGCATTTGTTTTATGGGCATTTCCCTCTTTAAGCATCGGTGAGAAGGGAACAGCAGTGCCCAGAGCTGCCCAGCTACTGGACATGCAAGGGGCTCTTCTGGGCAGATGCTTGCCTGCAGGAATTGGGGTGGGCTTGGCAGTGTGGGGAGGGTTGTCTCCCACCATCCCCGTTATCAGTCTCACCACCTGTGAGAGTGGCTGTAGACAAGTTCACCTGCATATTTTGCTCTTTTTGGAGCTGATAAAGCTCTGAGATCAAGGCAAGTGTTGCAGCAATGCCCATTAGTATATGGTAGTGAAGAGGAGGCATGCGGCATCTCTGGCCAAGACTGAGGGCATCAAAGTGACAAACAGCTGGAAAGGAAGGGCACCTTGAGGGGGGACATTCAGGGGGTTTAGCTGAGATCTGTTGAGAAGTGGCAAAGGATTGGTGACCCTGTGTACTTGCCAGGAAATTTAGGGTCTGAATAGCTGTAAGGGTCTGATTTTCAGTAGCATTATAAGTCCGTGGGCTTTTAAGTTAGCAGGTGCTTTGAGGGCTCAATACCTATGCAGGCATCTTCAAGATGATTTTTTTTTCTCCTTTCCTTAGCATTACATAGAAATTACTTGGCAGATGATTCTATTTTCAGGAGTGGAGTGCATTGCCTGCCCATTTTCCTAAACAGAACAGGAATCATTTGCAAGTTTCCATTTTAAAACCATGCTTTCCTGAGTGCTGCAAGCTTCTCTCTCTCTGACCAGCATGACAACAAGTACAGTGCATGTCAGTTCTCATTTTTCCCCGTGTGTTGGGAATGGACACTGACTTCATCATCAGTAAGCTGTGAATAGTGTATGTGGGCTGCAGACACCTCTGCAGATGTATGGGCACTGCTTTGCAAATAGTCCCGTGCTGTGCTTGTGTATTTGTTTGTGCTGATCCTCAACACCACTGACATGGCATTGCCTGTTCCATCGTTCCAAGAGACAAAACTGAAATGGTTGTCAGTGATGCTGAGGAACCCAAGAGTGAGTGCATGGACAAGGAGGGACTGGGGAGTGTTAAATTGAAACCAAAATGCTCCAGAGTTTGTTAAAGGGAGAAGAAAAAAAAATCAACCAGACCTGCCCTTTTGTGGGCAGCTGCTCCCATGTTCAGAGGTACCTGAACTTCTGTGACCTGGTTCATTGATTTCCAGCCCAGAGCTAATTTTGTGTATTGGCGTCTCTCAGCTTTCCACTATCGCTGCTCTAATCCGATCTCTTCAGTCAGATTAATATCATGGCCTCAGAGACAGGGCAAAATTTGAAGAGTTTGTTGTGAACAGACGCATTATACATACCAATGTATTTACTTTTCCTGTAGACTGCATACCACCAGTAAGAAAGAGTGTTCAAAAGTCTGTTACTTGGTACACTCTTCCACCTACTGTATAGCTTTTGCCTGCTTTCCAAAAAGGTAAGGAAAAAATCTAGCTTCTTTTCGTTTTATTCTCAAATAACTATTATCATTATAATATACATGAATAAATGAGGAATGTGCATTAGTGCAGCTGTGTCAAAACAAGGATCTGTCTTAAAAATTGTTCACATCCATTATCCAAAGCTCCCATATGAAGGGCCTGCTTTGGAAAGTGAAAGCCCAGGACTTGGGTGATTTTAACCCCTGTGCTGCAGGGAAATGAGCCTGGCCATCCTCTGCATCCCCTCCGTGGAGGTGGATCCCAGTGAAGCCTTTGAAGATGTAGGTATTTGATAACAATTTAAAAAGGAACAAACAAATCATCAAAATTTAATTATGGCAATCAGATCTAACAGCTAACAAAATGCTTTCTGAGTCACTTCTAGCTGCCTTACCAGCAGGGTTGCCTGGCAGCGTAAAAATAACATATGCAAATGTGTGAGCAGTCTTCTTTACTCTAAAATTATAAATTGCTCAAAAAAAAGTTTGCAAACTATTTTTCCTTTTTTTTTATTTTATTTATTTTTTTCCCTGTGGCTGATCCCAGTGACCACTTCTGAATAACCACAAGTGAACAATTTTTGAGTGCTGGCTTTTTCTAAGTGTTGTGACTGCCTACGTGGTGATTGTGTGAGCTGATTTTGTATTTGTGACTTCATCAGCCAAGAGTTAGTGTTTTTCTAGTGAAATTAGGGGAATGACAAAACGTTGGATATTGGAGATAAATAACCAACAGCCATTAACAAGTTCTCATATCTGCAATTGTGTCTGCTCATCCAGCTTTGCTACTGCTTTGAGGTTTTGGCCAGGTATAAAAGGCACTGGCCTGGATACCATGGTACTGTGCACTTGGGGATGGAGGAAATTGCTGTGTACAGCCTTCCAAACCTTGTTTAGCTGATCCCTAATAGGTGGGAACTTGTATCGGCAAAGGTAGGAATGTAGCTGGAATTGAGTCTCTGAGTCGCAGGGAAAAAAAATCCCAAGCACTAATATCTTTAGCTGGTGTAATTTGCCACAGCTCCAGTTTCAATTCAGCTCGAGTTCTTGTGAAGTGTTCAAATTGCTTTTTATTGTATTTGAATCATGCCTGTTATTCTAACTTGCACAGCTCAGGCAGAAAGCCTTATTTAAGGTGTGAAGCTCTTTATGAGCATCAGAATGACCTGACTTACCCAGGGGCTGAAGTCAGAAAGGTTGACAGAGACTGGTGTTGAGGGAAGTATAACAAAGTAGTTGGAGAGGAGAAGGGGCCACTCAAAGTATTATTGCAAATGTAATGTGAAAGAGTAAAGAGCAACTACATGAAGATGAAATTGCTAAAGGAAGGAGATCAGTAGAATAAGTGGGCTATATAAGAGACTGCACATCTTGGGAGAAATCACTTTTTTTTTTATAAAACTAAAAAAATGTTTAAAATATAAAGCACTAGGAGCTAACATGTTTCTGAAAATAAATATAACATTGCTGTATAACATACAGAACTGGTATCTGCAAAGGCACACAGATAATTTTATTATCCTTGTCCTATATAAAGCAATTGGCTATTCAGATTCTTTGCCCAAATTTTAAAATCTTCCTGATGCAGAACTATGAAAAATGCTACAGTGGAGGATGACTTGGGCTTGTGATGGTTTTGCCCACTCTGGAGCTCTTCTGCATCAGGTGTAGTTCTCCATTCCTCACCCGTGAGCACCTCTTTTCCACTGGGATGATTTCTGTGGCACTGCTTGCTATGTTCTGTTTCGTTCTTCCAGGAATGTAAAATATGAAAACAGCAAGAAACTACACACTGTATTAAAAACAAAGCAATGATATCAGGAAAATATCAACTTAGTTGTAAATTGACATTTGTTTTGCTAGTACCATATTTGCATGCAGGTATGAGCACAGTGCTTAAATAGCTGCTGCTTGACTATATCAATTTCTGCTATGTGATGCATGGACATGTGTACTTATAATGCCTTTAAACTGTTTCCTGTGAGTGACAAATAGGGATTCTTTACTGTTGAGGCTGATGAAAATACAAGGCTTGAAAAACTCTACATAGTATCTGGGTCAGGGAAAAAAAATGTCCATCACCTGAATAAGGCGAAGAAACATCAAATGCATTTGCAGGACTACAGTCACGTTGTGTACCACAGAAATATCTGCAGCACTCTTGTCCTGATCCATCTCCAAGCAGTATGCTTGCAGGTCAGGAGGAAGAGGCAGGCGGGTGACTGCGTTGCCTGCGATACCTGGAGGACCTGGGTTCACCCCTCCAGCTCGCGGAGCGCTGTGTTCCTGCAGCTTTGCCCGGTGCTTATCCCAGCACAGAGGTGCTCACCGTGGGCAGATGGATCACATCGGCCCGGCAGGAGAGGGCAGCTCCTCTTCTCTGCTGCCTTCAGGGCAGGATGTGCAAGGACCATGCTAGTTCAGGGGCAGCAGGCCTCTGTGCTCACAGCTCCAGGAGTTCCCCTACATGGTGCAAGTGCTGCGTGGTGTGTTGGGATTCATGTGGGCATAAGAAGGACAAGGAAAACCATGGCTCCCATTTTTCCCACTGGGGAGGACCAGAGCAGCACCCTTGGGTCCTGGTGCTCTGAAGTCTGTCATTGCATTTATGAAAGCAGTCACAGAGAGACTGACTTGAGAGCACCCCTTGCTTTGGGGTTGGTTGGTTACTGGGCACTGGTTGCTGTTTGCAAAGAGATCATACTGATAGTGCTTCAGCACCTCAAGCCATCTTAGCCATGACATTGGTGTGATGCAGCCCCACCAGCTCCCTTTCTTCCTTTGTCTGCTCCCACAGCTTTGCCTCGGCTGGGCTGGGTGCTGTGCCTCTGCGCCCCAGCGTGAAATCCCCCTGCGCGGGGCCACCCGCTCTGGCCAGCAGCACCTCGGGGACCTGGCAGCTCTCTGAAGCTTCATGTCCGAACTGCAGGATGCTCTGTAGTTTGTCCCACCTTAAAGTATGAGATACAGAATCATTATTTTCTGGATTGAGATGTCATTTTCATTTTAAATCCTGCTGGTTTCAGCCCGAAAAATAGTGCTCTGTGTTTAACCTCACTTGAAGGATTTTCTATTTAGTGGAGACTGCTAAGAAATGAGAATATGCAGCAAAAATTGATAAGCAAAAGACTTTGACAGGTCTTCACTGCATCTATTTTTATTTTGGAATAGCTTACTGAAAAATAAACATTTATCATGAATTTCTTCAAACAACAATGCGCTCCTCTCCTAAGCATGGCACAGATGCTTCCAAACATCCTGTGCACCTCCCCCTGTACCCCCACAGCTGGGGGTACCTGGGCTGCAAAACTCTGCCCGGGGAAACGATTTCAAATTATAGGGAGGGGCTCAGGCATAAAATGTGTGAACGAATTAACTTCCTTAATTAGCAAATTTTTCAGGTAAAATCGGCTTTCTGTAGCCTGCCTGCTGAGAAGGCTCAGTCCTTGAAGAGCACAGGCTTCCCCCGTTTCCTCTGGTTTGGGGAAAGGTGGATGCTCTGAGCTATGGAAACGTGGTGGGGGTTACAAGTTGGCCCCTCTGCTTGAGCTTGGCTTTGCAAGTTTGAACATGACTCCTTTTCCACCCCTCCACCCCAGTCTGCACTTGCACATTCAGTTTGCATTGTAATTTTTAGCAGTTTCTCAAGCTCTCAGTATCCATTTGAATTGATGTTTTCCTTCAGGTTTTATATATCCATGGCAGCATCCCACTGCCCGGCAGCCAAACTGTGCCAGGAATTATTCTCTCCCCAACCATCTCATGAGTGATGCGATTTTGCAATCACTCTCCTCAGCAGTGCAAGGTTAGACTCTTCTCATGATGTTTCAAGTTTCAAAGGGTACCCATCACAGTGAATATTTCTTAAGCCATCACAGCACTTTGTAATGGCTGAGAGCTGTATGTGTTATTTAAAGGTTTCATTTAAAACCTCTCAGAAATAAATCTGGTGCAACTGTTGCTTGAAGGAGACCTGAAGGTAGGTCAGGGAAAGACACGTTTTGTCTTTTTGACTTCAAGCATAGCTGGACTCAAGTTACTTGGGAGATTTATTTTAATTGGTATTATCATATGGCCAGGGTATTTTGCTGGAGAAGCTGTGCATACCCATAAGGAGCTGGCGGATGCCACGAGACGCCGGGGAGCTGGCAGCCTCCAGGCACGGCACAGTCTGAATGTGCGAGGGGTGGGCTGCTCTCCTCTGATGTCTGAGAATAACCAATTCTGGTAATGCACATTAAAACATCCACATAGGTGCGTGCTTCCGAGTTAATTATATTGCAGACTGTCTCACACCTTCTGTGACTTTTATGATACAAGACTTGTAAACAGGCAGGGAAGAGTCAGACTGTTTCCATTTTAAAAAAAAAAAAAAAAATGAATTCTTTATGTACTTAAATGATCAACTTATAGTGTAAGGTTTGAACAATTCTAGTTAAAATAGATAAAATTCATGACTGTAGGTGCATTGATTATTAAAATTTAGGTAGCTAGGTATGTGAGACAAAAATGGGAATTAATTAGCTTGTTAGTATTAGTATTCATCTTCTGTTCTGTTTTTTCTCTTTTTCTGTGATCATTTTTCCTAGAAAATTTGGAAGAAGAGTGAGCTGTAAATTTTGCACATATATTGTTATACCTAAAGGACAGTCCTGCTGTCACTTTTTTGCCTAATAAACTCTTAATAGTGCTGAGTTATCCCTTTGACTAATTTATCAGTCCTTACATCCTCTCAGGGAGAATTTGTCAAATTCATAAATTGTAATACCAGTGAGAAGACAGACTTTTGGCTCTCGTGTCTTCCATATATTTATAATGAATCTCCTCCCGAGTAGGGTAAATATCACTTTGGCAGGACTACCTTGATGCTGCTCTCACATGGTAGCTTGCTGTAGTCTCTTGCATACACTCACATCCTTCTCTGTGTTAATGAGATGTCTCAAAGAAAGGGATAGAGGATTATGAAAGACTTGACATTCACAGCTTAATTTCACTAAAATCACTGGAATTGCCCCAGACTAGGACATTGCAGTATTTTGGGGTCCTATTTTTTTTCCTCCCCTACCCAAGCAATGGGAAGCATTGCAAGTGCATTTTGCAGTTTTCAGGATGTGCACTCTTCTAACAGTTATTTCTACTACAATTGTGACAAAGGTTTCCCCAAGAGCAGCCATGATTTGTAACCTCAGGTGCAAAACCTGACTAGATGTAAGGAACCTTCCAAGCCCAATGAAGACTTACTAGGACAGATGCACTATGCTGTCTGGCTACTGCAGAGGAAAGTGGGGGTAGTTTGACTGGAAGTAGCTGGATTTTAGGAGAGAACAGCTAAGTATATGCTAGGCTTTGCACTCTGCTGTAGCTTCTGAGATAGTAAGGAAACTAAATTTGAGAATTTCCAGTTTAGAACCTTTGCAGACTTTCTTGATCTCATTTGTAATTTGTGATTTTTGAGTGCTATAAATTGGTGTTGCAGACATTTTAATTTGTGGTTATTACAATCAGTTATTGTCAATATCAACGGTTATATACACGAGCAGCCTTCACTGTCTGACATGGCCAGTCTATTTCCGAGGGAACGCACCTTCTGTCGGCCCTGAGCGCTCCCCATCTAGCTGTAATGCCTCCGCTAAATGGCCTCAGTGCAGTTCAAATACCCAGGCCTGTTATGCAGAGAGGACTGGAAGGAAAAGCCTTCAGTGAATGCTTGAGAAGCAATACTCTGGGAAAGAAAATATTTCTAATGGACTGTGAAGTGCAACGGTTGAGCTTAAATTTGATGCTCGGTGGCCATTCTCTGGTGTAATTCAGTTACCTTCAGCTCAGTGATGCCAGTGAGGGATTTCTTCACTCACAGACATTGTTATGTTCTGCTCTGGCCAATGGCAGCCAATAACACATTCCTTGAGATACCCATTTTATCCTCCTGTTTGTCAAGGCAAGATATTTTCCTCTCTTTATTCTCCTTAAAAAATTCTGTGCTGAATTCAGACATCCACGAAGCAGCTCTGCCTCTGTTCCTGTGAAATGGTTTGCAGCCATCAGCACCACAGCAGCTGTCACAGACTGCGGGGAGTGAAGGACAGTGATATGAATTATTTTAAGGACATCTAACATCTGGTTTGGAAGTGAGTGACTTACATTTGCGATGAAATCTATACAGATGATAAGGTTAGGTGCAAAACCTGTATTAAATGAGTGACTTAAATTGTTTTCCCCTCAGGTGTAAGAGGAGGTCTATTCATAGCTGTTGCTGAAGTAACAGGATTGAACATATGTGGTAGCGAAGTTCAGTCAACAAAAGTCCCCACAAGCCTATCTGATGCGAGCAGCTCGCTTTCTCATATTCCCTGTGGGGGGAGAAAAAAAAAAAAAAAAGGCATGATGACCACACTTACAGTCCTTCAGGGTTTTTTTTTTTTGGTTTATGTTGCAAGAAATTAGTCACTTTGATTCAGTGTCAGATTTTCTGTACTTCTTCGCACCATGTCATCCAGGATGGAGGATAATGCTTTGGGTCTGAGATGGCCAGGGATGCTCATATTAGTTATAAATATTTGTGAATACAAAATATATATCCAATAATACATCCAGGCACCCGCCCATCGGTTTAGCCATGTTTGTGTGATAGCTGCTGCTCCTCTACTCAAGGAACTGCCATCACAGGCACTTTGTTTGCCTCCGTAATACAAAGATAATGTTATCCAAGCAGGTTCCTGTGTGCAGCTGTGCATCTTTGGTGATTTTACTCAAGCCTTCAATATATTTTGGTTATCCTTGTGAAGAAGAAACAAATACAAAATTTCAGTGTAGTGCTTGGAAATGATAGTGTTGATGAACCGGAGGAGCACATGAGTACAAAGAGTGTGAGATACAGCTGAGCATTCATTTGTCACTGACACAAAACAGTGCTGTAAAATAGATATTATTTTGTGTTGACACAGATAGCAAACAGAGAATATATTTGTGCAGCAGGGGCCTGGTTGTGTTTGTGTTTTGTGGTGGACCAGTAAGCAGAACAAATCAAAAAGCACACAAGGAATCTTTCTCAGTGTTTCTTTCTTATTGCAAATACACACCAATTTCAGATCCAGCATCTCTGGAATATACCAGTGTTTTTTGCTCTTTATTAGCTTCAGGAAAGGAAACGTGTGCATCTCTTTCCAGCAGCGCATGTTGATACATTAAAGAAGAGAACATCCTTTTATTCCTGAAAATAGGTATTTTGAGTTCAGGGTGAGTTTGTTGGTTTTGAACTCTCTGTCTGACAGTAAAGTAAAAAATAGATAAAAAAGAAAGTTTTTGCTTTCTGGCCATACTACAAAAAAAAAGGAAGAGCACTAGGTTAATGTCTAAACACATGTAAATGCCCGTGAAACACAACTGAGATGCAAAATAAAAAAGAAAGGGGCTCCAGTCCTGGGGTCTGCTGTTCTGCTTGGTTCCTGCTCGGTACTTTGGAGCACTGGGGCTTACCTGGGGGAAGTCTGGCACTGTGTCAAGCGAGACTTCTGTTCTTGTGGTTCAGTGGAAAAGAGGGGGGAAAAAAAGTAGTTGCCATAGTTACACCACTTGTCATGATGCTTATCATGCCTGTGAAATAAAGAGCTTTATATTAAATCTGTGCTCTTACTAATATCAGCTGTTAAACATTTTCAAGATATTTGAAATCAAGGCTTTCTGGAAAAAAAAAAAAAAAAAATTTGATTGCAGTGAAAAGGTGCTGTTTAACCACGCAGCTCCAAACATAATTTTGTTAGACACTCGGTATTACAGAATTATACAGCATGAATAAATTTTCCGGTGAATTTAGCTTCTTTGCACTTCATGAACATTCTTGATTTTTCTATTAAGATGTTTGTTACTTGCAGCTCCTAGCCAAAGAGTTGGAGCAGGCAAAACCGGAGAAGAGGAGGGCAGTTCCTTTCAGCTGGGGAAGCACCCCAGCAGTGCCGTGGCTGTGCCTGTGCTCGGTGCTGAGCTAATTCCGGCTTCCCACGTGGGAGGGATGAAGGCGGTGATCACTGTGCACATGCACAGAGCCTCTTCTGCTTTCCAGCAGGCATCTCCCGGGCACCTAGGTAGACCAACAAACACACACACACACACATTCTCTGTGAAAGCATTCGAAGGCCATGCATCTTTTTAATGTCAAGAGCCCCTCGGTTTAACATGGTATTATTCTTCTATTTGGCTGCTATGCCAAATTCTAAAGCACTGGGGGAATGCTGTCTAAAATGTCTTTTACGTGTGTACCAATGTCTAGTAGTAAGTGTCCCTATTGACCTTTCTCGACCCTTGAGCAGTCACCTTTTGGACTTTCTGATACAAGTTTCATCTCCTTTGGGGAAGCAGGACAGTGCCACCCTCCTGGCACCAGATCTTGCCAGAAATGGCCCACAGCTGACCACCCTACACATTCCCATTTGTACAGCTTTCATCTTGCCCATAGCATTGGGGCAGGAGCTCTATAAGCCTCCTCTCTGCTCCCAAATCCAGTTACCCACCAGCTGCAGATGTGCTTGTTCAGTCTCTTCGGTAGCTGTGCTTCCTTGGAAGAGCAAATGGAGCAGTAAGTGTGATACTGAGTGCTGTTTAAAATAAAACTGTGACCTGTTCCTCTAACACAGCGAGGTTATATTCAGTGCAACCTTGTCATTCATGGCCTGGGCTAGTTTCAGCTTAACAATCTTCAGTGCCATGTCACTTTTCTCCCTGCTGCCAGGTTTTGCTGTCACACATGTCGGGTGCAGGGTTACATTTGCTCAGGAATGAGTGATGGCACTGGTGGGCAGTTCAGTGACAGGGAGTTCGACTCCAGCCAAAACTCAGATTCTGCAAAACTTTTCTCTCCAAGTGTCATCTCATTTTCTTTTTTTTTCTATTTAAAAATAAATAAATAAATAGTATGCATTTCCAGATTTTGAGTGATATGAATCAGGATTTGACTCTGTGAGTACCACAGCTGCTCAGTGGAGATGGACTGCTTTGAGGGAGCCCCCGTCCTGGTAAGCTTTCTGGTTTGGGCACTACACCTGCTGTGCTGAGGGAGCTGCTTGGAGGAGAGTGCACAGGTAGGAAAACCTGGAAAAGCCAAATAATTAGTTGTTTGTAAGTCATTAAGAGAATAAATAGAAAACACCTTTGATTCTGTATGAAACCCATTACTGAATATGGGATTCTTGTTCAATTCTATATTCCTGTTGTTTGGCAGCTGCATAGTGTTCTGTTTTTCTTGATTTTTGTTATGTATAATGATAAATTACAAAAATATTTTCAATTCTTTGATCACTGAATGGGTATAGTAGCTAGACATGTAGAGGTGTATATACTGAATGTGGGTGTACGAAACAAATGATTAATTGCATACTCACTTTTCTAACAATGTCTTTGTTTGTATGTCTGCTTGGGTCAAAAAACGGGGATTTGTGTGGAGAGGTGCTGGGGCACTGCCAAGATAGGGACTGACTGAAGAGGAGCACTGTTTAAAAAGGGTATTAGAAATGCTATTTCTGGGCAGGAGGGCATGGTCCTCAGTAGCTGGAGCATTGGGAGTAATTCATGCAGGGATTCCTGGAGGAGTGATGGAGCGGGCAAAGCTTTGCTTCTGCCTAGGTTCGGGGGGAGGCTGCAGAGCCCACAGGCACAGGGCAGGGAGCAGCACTAGCAGTGAAGGACACGGGAACTGGGTGTGTTTAGGATCCAGGTAGGACAAAGTTAAGAAGAAGGAGATAGGGAAGAATCGTTTCTTACAGCACTGACTTGAGGCCTCCTTCGGGATGTTTTAGAGGATCACTCAGGTCATAGCTCTAATTATTTTTCATGCAAACTGTTTTCACACTTGGTTTTAACAGCTCTCAGCAGAGCCTGGCTTTCCAGGTAAGATAACCAAAGTACTATTAATTACTTTGTTTTAAGCAGGTGAAAATAATTTGCTACCATTTGTTATCTTTCCAGTCAACAGTATTCAAACTGAAGCATTTTACATGTAGTTTAAATGGGTATGTTTGCTCTAATGTCAGTTCCAATTAAGGAGCAATATGAATTGGTTTTGTTTCTTCCTTGCCACAATCTCACAGAGATTTGAAAACACATTTCCTAAGCTGCTGTGCTCTTCCCTAGCTGTGTGCCGGGGCTGTGGCACTGCTGCAGACAGGGGTGGTGTGCTGCCCAGGGAATCATCTCACCGCTGGCTCCTTATTGCCCTATCTGTGCGGATCAGGGGGTTCTGCTCCCTGACCTGATCCCTTTGCTGCATCTCCCACCTAAGTGCATAAATGCTCCAGCGAGCCATGACTGTTCTTCCTGCAAGGTCTTTTTTAAGCCTCTCTGCAATCTTTCATTTGCTGGGAGCACTGATAAGGCTTTCTGCTGTTTGTTCTTTGATCCCAGTGCCCGGTGCGGCAGGCACTTTCAGACCTCACCTAACCCAGAAGTTTTTATCTGCAAAGCAGAACCGGTGGGAGATAGGAGACAGATGCCGCCAAACACACTTAGGATTGATGTTCTTCAGCGGTACAATACTTTGTTGATTTTAGCTTTCATTTAGGAGGATAAAACTAATCCTCTTCTATTGCAATCTTATTACCTGACTCAAAATCTCGGTCTTACAGGCATCTTTCAGGCAAAAACATGATGCTTTTGCAGGCCGTAAATGTTATGTCTGCTTCTGTTCTTTGAGGCAAAGTCATGTTTTCCTGTAATGGCTCAGATGGGAAAATTAACATTGACAGCAGCCTCTGAATCTGTCTCTGAAGGCACCTACCTCAGTAATATCTTGCAAAGTAGTCAAAGGTGTGGCTGATAAAAATTATCTTTTAGCGCAGTCCTGAGGAGACAGAAAGCAGTGTCTGTCACTGCAGGTAGTTTAGATCATCTTTCCAGCTTAACAAAAGGAGTTTATTGACTCTGACAGAGTTATCAGCATAAGCAGTTCAGAAGCAGAGAAATAAATGACATGCTTTTGTGTGTGTTTCCAGAGAACTATGCCTTCCATTGGTAAACATTCATAAATGATGATATTATCTTGCCATTGCAAAGGGGGAACATGTATCACATATCTCATTTATGGCCTATTTTTAGAGCTGATGAGAACTGATTTGGGAACATACCTTTATAATATTCTTCAGAGGAGTAAATTTCCCCTGACTCTCAGTTTTACCTTTACCCGATGCACGTCTCCCCACGGGAGGCCATGGAGTTTTGGTGGTGTTTTTCAGTGATGAGTGTTGATCAGGAATGGCATCTAGCCCCTTAGATGCTGGTGATGGTTTGGCTGCTGGCAGGGAAAAAGGGCCATGGGTTGCATGGCTGGATGCAGAGAAGCACAAGAAACACAGGAGTGCTTCCTGTGTCCAAATGGACAAATGATACAGAAACACTGCCGGAAGCCAATAACTTTGCCCAGTAATTTTATACTACACTGTAAACTTTTACAGCGAGCAATACCGACTCTGCCGAGGCCAGCAGGTGCTTTGCCCTCCACTCAGGCAGGAACAGGATTCCAGCTGCAGAATGCCAGGCCACGCTGGTCTGCAGAGTTGGAACTTGTAAGGGGACATCACCACTGAGCTGTTTTGAACACGGACGGGGGGTGTTTTGTGCTACATTCTGCAGGATTGCTTCCTTGTCTTCACAATGCCAGCTTCTGTTTGCTGTCCACATGGCAAAGTTAGAGAAGCATACTGGTAATGCCATGTCATTAGGCAAAGCCATGTACACCCGTATTTCTTTCCCCGTGTGCTAGAGAAGTGTGGGGTGTGAGAGAGGTTTAGTATGGATCCGGTGCACTGCATGAAAGTGTGCCCAGCTTCCACAGAAGCAATTCATTCTTTTGTTCAGGAGGAGAGTGCTGAGTGCAATGGTGCATACTGACTTTGTCGACTAATCTTTACATCTTTTTGTGGGTTTTAAGGTGATCAGTACGAAAAGCATCCCATCTTTTCTGGGATTCACTGTGGTAAAGCCTGCTTCACTGAAATTAATGAGTATTATTCTACTGACTGGAAATGAAGTCAGAATTTCCCAGCTCTGTACTGTGAGGCAAGCATCTGTCTAACACAATTGCTTTCTCTGCATTGGCTAAGCTTAGAGTTTTCTCATCCCTATCCAGAAAAAAAATTCAACAGTCCATTGGTCTCAATCTAATACATCTGCAGAACAACAAAGCAAATATTTTATCTACTCAAACCCTAACAAACTATCTTAAGCTATAAAAATGTCATGTAGTTGCTACTTTGACCTGAGATGATTTTCTATCACTGTGCCATTATCTCACCCAAGAACTGCGTTTATTATTCTTCCTTTCGGATACATTCTCAGTCCTCACAAAAAGTGCATCGTAAAAAAAAAAATGATGAATTAAAAACCTATGCCTCTGGTAGCAGCTACTACTTGAAATCCTTATAAGCTAAAATGGACTTTTGTTTAAAGAAAAACCCTCTTCAAATCCCAATGTGCTCTGGGGAACTGGCAAGGTCACACTTTTACTTCCTATTAAATCCTTCTGGGAACTTCAAAGCAATCCTATTTAAAAGAATCCATTATACTGGATATTTGTAATTGTTACTTATGGCCCTGGCACTACTCGGCACGATATTTTGCCAATCCCCTGGGTACAAGGCTCACTTCAAGTGTAGCTATATAATTCACTTCACTAGCTACGCAGGCTGAGTTTGCCTAGGGGCTATATAATAGACAGGGTAAATATCCATTTCTAAAAGGGCTAATAAGAAGAAAGCCTTAAAGGAAAAATGTAGTCCTGGTTAGAATATGACAAATTTAGGAGAGAAATATGTTTGTGTAAAGTGAGGGATGTGTGAACACTTTAGATAGAAATCCGTATGCAGCATTTACCCAGCCCTACTCTGTATATTACATTTGCATGCACTTGCATAAGCATAATTATTCTAATAATTTGAAGTGATTGTTTCACTTTTAATTGCATTCTGAAAGCAACGGAAGTGAACCAGGTGAATCCAGGTTATCAAATGTATGTAAAACAGCGCTGAAGTGCAAGATTGCTCAGGCTATTATTTTTGATTGTGCTCTGATGACATTAATCACTTTATTCAAGATTTCTGGGCATTAGCGTTCACCTTATGATTTCTTTCTGAGGTACGAGCTTATAAACGTTATCACTATTTTGCAGATTGGAAGCAAGGCACTGGAGTGGCATTCAGTGGTGAAACTTGGCTGGGCATCTGGTTTCTAATCACCTTGTTTGAGCTCATAGAGCTGAGCCAGTAGAGAAGCTGGCCTTGTCTTTCCAAGTGTTGTGTGTAGGCACGTGGGGGAGGCTTGTTTGATGCATTTGACCTTCTTGTGGTATCTCATTAGACTTCTAACCTTAAGTACTGTGGTATGTAGTTCCACTAGGTAAAACTTGCCTGTATGGTCCAACCCGATGTGTGATGATCTCAGCAGCATTAGGATTTTCTTCACCACTTGCCATCCCACCAGTGCTCTCTGCAGCACTGAATTCCATGCTAGCACCTCTTCCTCAAAGCAACAGGTGAATTACAGTGGTGGGATACTTTAAGAAGCTACTGCTACCAGGTTGTTTTTGCTTCCCAATTAGAGGTGGTACCGTTCTTCATATCCATTGTCCATTTTGGTGTACAGTCAGAGGAATGCAGTCAGACCACTTCTCACAAGCTGGCAGTGAGAGTGGTGCCTGGAGTGGATTTGCCCACTCCCTGCATGGCCATTTGGTGCAGCCTGGGCAGCAAATCAGGTTCTACAATGGTATTTGCACTTTGTTGCAAACTTTTTAAATGTATAGAAGCTGAAAATGAGAGGACAGTTATATTGTGAAAACTGCAAAGAAATATCTGAACATATATTGTTAATTTTTAAAGCTAGTCAAATTAGTTGTTCTACATTTATCTAATGAACCTTGTTAGGTTTTTTTGTTTTTGTTTTGTTTTGGTTTGGTTTTTTTGTTTTCCCTGTTAAAATCTGCAGGACTGTTTTATTATTCATATTCACAAAACAGCTATCCTTAATTTGAAGAATTTTGCTTCAGGTACTTTATTCCACGTTTTTTTCATGGTTTTTGTGTTTGTTTGTTGTTTTGTTTGTTTGTTTTGTTTTTTTCACAATCTGTTTGCTTTATATAAATACACAAGGAAAAAAAAAAAAAAAGCAGTACTTTCATCTTCCTGACTACATAAATGTGTTTTCTTCCTCCCTGCTAGCAGGAATCTCACAGATAACATATTCTATGTTAAGCAGCAGGAACACCTCCTCTGCATGCCAAACCCACTGCAGACAGCCCTGACTCCTCCGTGGAGAGGTGCGCAGCCATGGCTGATACAGGCAATTTTTCAAGCTGCATTTTGCAAACGTCTTCTAGCACTATCCCTTGAGTACTTTAGCCAATCTAATGTATCTCAGCAAAGTCAAAACAGATCCCATAATGGCACTGGAAATTGTTTGATAGCAAAACTCATCTCTCAAAGAACATCTGAAGGAAATATTCAAATTACCTTTGGCAGACTTTTACAGCTATTCCTAATACCTGGTGCATTTTATTGTTTTGGTGGTAATTGCCCGGCAACCTACAGCACTTCAGTTCAAATGAATAAACCTCGAGAAGAGATTAGCAGTGAAAAAATCTCTAAGTTCTTAAAAAAGATCGAGCCCCGGGCAGGAGCAGCTCCTCCAGGGCTTCCGATCGGCCGAGCACGGGGAACGTGGCACCAGCTCCCCCAGGGCCGGGGCTCATCGCTGATGACTCAGGTTGCACAGGCAAACATCACTGCACCGTATAAGTGGATTTAAATGTTATCTGCACAGAAGGATCTTAGATGAATGACTGCCTCCAAAGCCACAAGACTCCTGACGGCGGGGTAAGGAACCCCTTGTCCCTGGCTGTTGGGATCTGGGGGCTCCTCTCGTGGCTGCAGCAGCCGTGGGGGTCCTCAGGCTGGGTGGGAGTGCTGGGGCCACTCAGCCTGGCCACCAAGGAAAATGGGAAATGTGTGCTGCAGGTCAGCATCACCGTGCTCACTGTGCTCGCTTTCAGTTCTGTGGTTTGCAGCTGACTGCTGAGGACGTCCTGGCAGGTGGATGGGAAGGGGGCTGTGAGCAGGAGGAAAGTAAAAGCTGTGCTGGGGAAGAGCTGCTGGGAGGGAGGTCTGGCTTACTGGCATTCCAGACAAGTTGCAGCTTTTAAAATTATTTTTTATCCTTGCAACAGGTCTCCTCTCCCTCCACCCCTCCTTTTTTTTTTTTTTTTTCTCTCTTTTTTGTTGTTGTTGGTTTTTTTTTCCTTGTAGTTAAGCAATGTGGTTGTGCATGCCTCCCACCTTCTCCAGAGAAGGGGCTTGCTGGCAGGAGCCCCAACACGCAGAGCAAGGTGTGCCACCGCCGTGCCACCACTGCACAGGGACAGGGCAGGCACAGTATGTCCAGGGCTGCTCCGTTGGAGCACAACTGAGACAAGCGTGCCTATAATTAACGTAGCATTGCTTTAATCAAACTGCAGGCCAGTTGTGTAACTTCACTTACACACTCATGCCTATGCCAAACTGGCCAAGTTCAGTCTGATCACATCATACATGAGACCTTAGGCTCACAGAGGGCTTCTGACACCTCTGATGGTTAAACAGCCTCAGCATAGTGGTGTGGGGAGCTTGGGGAGTTGCTGGCACTCCAACAGGCTGAGAGCTGGCTTTGTCATCCCTGCAGACAGCAGTGGCACTTTCATCCAGGAAATTGGCTGCTCCAGTACACTGCTTGAGTAAATTAAGAAAATATAGTCACTGCGGAAAACTGGTGACCTCTTACATTGACCTCCCTCACCCATAGATGAGAACAGAGATACACAACCATTGTTGGGTACCTCCAGGAATGGCTTTTCTCTCAAGTGGACTAACCTCACCACGTGGGCTGCCATGGGTTTAGGCCCATGAATGTAGAGTGACAGTGACACAGCTTGGACCCCTTGTGCTCCTGGCCCATGGCAGACCCATGCTAGAGCAGCCCGTCCTGCCATCCTGTTCATCACACTGGGGCTGGTCCTCGCCTGGCACCGTCTCATGCTCCTTACCACTGCAGCACCCACCAGACCTCGTCACGCAGTGGTGTGGAAAAGCTCCCCTACATTACCAGCAACAACTGTTGGCAGTGCCAATGTTTCTGGACTCACAAATCCACAAGAAGAGGTGAGGGTTGCTAAGCAACTCGGCCCCTTTTTCCTCTTATGCCATTTCAGTTCCTTCTCGATTTTATGCTCCGTGTCTGCGGCTGCTTAATTTGATCCTATTTGCAGTGACAATTTAGGGTCCTGTGCCTTGGATACCAATTCACACAAAATGTACCGATGGTCACACTTAAAAAACACATTTGGGTTTGGAGCTTGTGAAACTGAAATGGAAACTTGGGCTTGCTTCCTGCTGGAGCAGTGTTCCCCAGCACGCACCGTACTGTCCTGGGGCCATTAGCTCTCCCCACGCTCCCCTCTGTCCTCCTGAGCAATCTTTGATGGCATTTAATGAACTAATTATACTGCTCAGAGATTCCTGCTCTGCTACAGAATTAGCCAGCCTCAGGCCTCTTGCTCGCTCGCTCTCACTGCATGTATTTTTGCTGCTGCTGTAACATGCAGAACATCCGTCACTAAAATCCAAGCTCGCATTTCCTGAGATTTCCTTAGCTAAAATTCCCGATGGACAGAGCATGCGAGAGGGCACGGCAAGGTGGGATTTCCAAGGGCTCTGAGTTCTCTTGGATAACATCCATGGGAGCATATCCTTGTCCTAGCCCTGGATTTAATGTTGTTGGGAAGAGGGGGCAGCACAGCTGCCTGCAGGAATCTGTCACAGCGTTTCCAGGCAGGTATTGCCCTTATGGCTTTCAGAATTTCATGGTTAGATCACTCTGAATACTGACCCCCCCCCATCCCAAAAAAAAAAAAAAAAAAAAAAAATCCAAGAGGTAAGCGGAGAGAAAATATCATATTAAGAATTTTGAGACATTAAAAAATGTAAGGAAAAGGCAAACTTAAAATACAACTGACACCACCCACTTTCATTCTGCTTTTAATTTTCTAGCATGTTGTGGAGATTACAAGTCATATATTAGTAATACATGCCATAACGCACAGCGTGTCGCAAGAGTGGCTAAATAGATATGTGATGACTGTATAAATCCATATAGTTCTATTTCATAATTGTTTTTCTATTAATTTCCAAAGTGCATTTACTCTCTAAGCAGTCCTTGTCCCTCTTTATGGAGTTCTGCATATCGTGCTTTTTCAGCCTTCGCTCTGGTCTGTTCTGGGTTTTCCCTCCACCAGGCACTTCAGAAATTCCTAAAGAAAATCAATGCAGTTATCCTACGTGGGGAGTCTGGAGGGTCATGCTCATCAGAATATGCTCTGCACATATTAGAAAAGGAATAAAAATCGACCTTAACATCCATTCTTCTTAATGTGCTGCTACCAGGTATATTGCAGTTCAGCAAGGCTTTTAAGCAGAACTGAAAATTATTCATAAGCTCAGCTGAGTGCTTTGGGTACTGCAATGTTTTGCTATGTACTTAACAGAAGCACGTCCCACACTACACTGCAGGAGCTGTGAAGAACAGGTGGGTGATAAAATTACACGAGGAGAAAGGCCTCCTTCCCACAGCATTTATCCTCGGAGCAGGACCCTGTCTTCTAGGTGGCATGTCAAATAGGACAGGGCCTGGGCGTGGGGATGGATTGTGTGTCTGCTGTCAGGGGCAGCGAGATGGCAGCGCCGTGTGACACTGAGGTATTGCTCCTTCGGCGTTCAGGGGAGGAGCAGCCGCCTGTCGTTGTCTTTAAACTTGTCACCAGGTTGCCAGCAGGCCGTTTGTGTACCGGATAAATTAGTAATCAGGAAAAAAGAAACAATCTCTTTAGCAACTTCTCACTCCCTGTTGTAATTCGTGATCTGCTGACAAACCTCCTGGCGACTCAAACAACGCTGCTATTTATGGTTGTGTTCAGCATCGAATCGCTAATTGTTGCTGCTTTGCTGAGAGTGACAAGGAAATATGACAGCTAAATATGATATAATTTATGAGAAGAGAAGGCTGTAAAGCAATTACGGAGGAACACACGTTTTTACTAATGTCATATTTGTAATTTAATATATTCGTATTCTATTATTAAAACATGAGGTTCTGTGTGCTAATCTGCATAAAAGTCAGGCAGTTCGAGCTGCAGTTCAGAGACAAGCAACTACCCCCAACACAGGCAGTGAAGTATTTTTTATACAAGTGTAGGCATCTGTATAGTAGATAAGTTGCCAAGAGAGTATACGATAGGGAGCACAACAGAAGAGATATGAAACTGTGATGTAAGGGTTTATTTACATTTAGATATTAAATTTAAATTTTTTTGTGGTTTTGGGCAAAAATGTAAAAATATTTAGGTTTGTTGCTTTCAATTCCTTCTCATGTATTCCCTGGTTAAAGTCAGCAGAACATATGGACAGCTCTATCTTGAAGCACAGAGCCACAGGGAGCCACAAGTATCTATTTCCCCTTTAGGTAGACCAGCAGTAGAGTCTAATAATCAGCCACAGCTTTACCTGGCATGGATGATACAGGTTTCCAAGGAAAAAGGAAAAAAAAAAAAAAAAGATGAGGTAAGCATGATATGCCACAGCAACTACAAAGGAAAGTCTCACAGCCTCACAGCCATCATGATGTCAGCTCTTGTTCAATGCTGGAAGTACTAAGGCCATGCTTCATACCATTGATAGCTTGAGATGCCTGTAGGCTGTAATAAAATTCATCTTCTGCACTCTAAATCTTTTCTCTTTAAGCTTGGCAGAGGTAACAAATGTGCATAAAATTGAAGTGAAAGTGATTAAATCTCACTCTGAGCAAGTATTGACAGATCTGCCTTGCTTTTGGATGCTGTGGGAGCTTCTTTCTTTGTGGCCTGTGCTCAAGATAATGAAAACCAGTCAAGTGATGAAACTTATATATCCAAAGAGGATTTTCACTTCTGTGTATTTGTTTTTAATATGTTGTTGGCACAGGCAATGCAGTTACTTCAAATCCTGTTATCCACTTCTGGCAGGGGACAGGTCTACACTATCACTGCCCCCCCCCCCCACCTAATTAATTAATAAATTGTGTTTTAAAGAAATGCTGATATTTCCATGTGCTAATACACAGGCTTATTTCCATAACTACAATAAGTGTGAACACATCCTTCTTGCTGGGTTGTGTGGCTGCAGGCTCCGTGAGGGCATCCTGAACTGGGCACGTGAGGAGAGTGGGGCTCTGTTCATGGAGAACAGGGAAAAGAACAGTGCATAATTAAGAGGACAACTCCTTGCTCACATGCAAGTGTTGGTTGTTGCTTTCTTGTACACAGTGACATTGATCTCAGGAAATGGGGATGCAGTTGATATGTGTATCTGTACAGAAGGCACGGTGCAGCATTGTGCATTCTGCATACCACAGCTATTGGCTCACCTCCAATACATCTAAGTCAGTGGCCAGCTGATGTTGACATAATTATATGTATATTAATTACCATGTATACGTTACGTGCAAGAAGACAATCTGCTTTCACTGTTGGAAAGTCATCATCTATTAACACGTAACAACAACACAGTGTATGAGATCTGCATCTATTTTCCATTTAAAGAACAGGGATTGCTGATGTATCGTGGATAAAAGCATGGTGAATTCTGGTGATGCTGATGTTTCGTTAGCGTTCCCCATTTTCAGGTAAAATAATTTCTTTGAGAAAAATCAGATCTGTACCTGGTGCTAATTGCCCAGTAATAATGAATATCTCACACTCCATAGAGACTCAGTTGAGGTAGACTGTTGCTGAAGTCTTCATATCAAGATTGGAGCTTGTTTGGAAGGCACACATCAACCAAGCTTCAAGTTACTGGAGGTAGTGCAGGAGCAGCTATGTAAGGAGAGATGTGATCTCCTCTGGTCTAGCAGTCTTAGAAAACAGGGTAAAATGTCTTTCCTCTCCTAAAATAACCATGAAGCTTTTATTGATCACTTTATCTGAATTATGAATGATACTTATGCCAACTACATTTTTCTGTTGAAACAGAGAAGTGCCAGAGATAATTTTATTGTCTAGAGCTGGGATACGTGGAGCCCATCTTTTCACGGGGGAGTTACAGAAGTGTACACTATCAAAAATATCGCTTAGTTGAAATCACTTGGCACTGGTGGTTCGTTGTCATAATGAAAATGAGAAATGAGAGGCTGTGGTAGAAATTGGGAGAAAACTCATCAAGCAAAATTTCAGGTTTGCTGACTGGTAGAGTAAAAGCCCTGTAAGCATTAGAGGGGGTGACATTATATGAATCAGCAATGGAAAGTATCAAAATCCTTCTCCTTATTATAGGAACTCTGCTGCTATTTGAAATTGGAGCATGTAATGAATAAAGCAGAAGTAGATCACAAAATAATACATGTAATTACTTTGCAACCCATTTCCTGGTTATACTTTTTTTCCCATTGCATTTTACCTCACTTCAGCATTTAATAGTATACCACAGTTTATTGGATATCTGTGGTCTAGTCTTGCAGAATAATGAGTTTTATCTTCCTGTGTGTTGAGTACCTTTATGCCCCAGAGAAGTTAATGGAACTAAAGAAGATCAGCATTTTGCAGGATCAAACCTAGACTGAACACACAGCACTAATTCCTGTGTAGAACATGGTACAACAGATAAATGGCCTTTGAGAATAATACTATTAAGTAGGTTCTTTAGAGCAGGAGGTTCTTTAATGACAATCTTGAAAATACCTAGAAGTAAAAATGCTTTTTTTCTTTTTCTATAAAGAAGATAGTGAATACTGTGAAAAATGTATACATTAGACTGCACCTTCATTCATAATAATCTCAAAATATTCTGTACTGTTGGTGGAGAGCCAGTCCTTACTGAAGTAAGTATTTCTGAAAAGTGTGCCACCTGAAAAATTAAGAGTGGTGTCTGATTAATAATGCTTCTGACTGTAAGACATGCCAAGAGCAAAAAGGCCCTTACTTTAGGTAGCAAAGGGAGGTGTGTCTGGTGTCTGAGGCAGTCAGGATGCTCTCAAGGGCTGGTCCCACCTCTTCGTCTGGCATGGGCAGTGGCCAAGGCAGAAAAAAGCAAAAGGCTTTCAGCAGTCCCAGAAAATCAGCCTCATCCCTTTCTCTTACTTATCTTCCAAATGTGTATCAGGGGATGCTCTGAGGCTCAGGTTTGTTTATATATTCAGTTATTCTGTGCACAGTTGATTATAATTCACATTAATGTATTTTGTTGACTCAAAGTTGCTCTAAAAAAAAAACAACCACAAATGCTGAATAAGAATAGTTTATAATAACAGCAATGATTGGTAATTCTAACCTTTAGAGAATATCCATAGTATAAACTGGTCTCACAATAACTCATTTAGTCAGAATATTGGATTTTAATCTTTCCAGCAAGAGCATGCATACTTCATACACGTTTTTTTAGAGGAGTGAGTAAGTAGAGAAAGACCTCTGTATTCACTGGAACACAGTTCAATATAAAATCCCATAAGCCCAGTACATGTAGTTACATCCTCATTACAGAATTTACATATAAATAGTGATATTTTTGTTAATATGCCTGATGCAGAACATGTTACTGTGGTCCCTAAACTGTCAGTGTTGCCAAGCTATTGCACAATTTTGTGCTTTGTATTTAGCTGTAACTATTTTCAATTTTTACCGACAGCAATGTGTAGCATCATTCATGAAGTAGTTACTGATTGGTTTTAGTTTATGTTTGCAAACAGATTTGATTTGAAGGTCATAATTAAGAAAGCAGATACCTTGATCCCCACATGGTAAAAATCTCAGAAGTCATAAATCCTGAATAAGATTTTTTTTTCCCCATGAGAAAACCAAACTTAGTCCTGAAGATCAAAGAAGCTGGAGGGAATGTCACCATTCTTTCCAAAAAATTATAATGGCATCTAGTTATGGTGTCTCAGCAGTGAAGCCATACAGATTGGGATAGCATAAAAAAATCAGTCTCTGGTAGTTTTGCTGGTAGATAGCAAGACGGCCTTTCAGCTGCCACAGCAGCAGTCCGCCCAGACTCATGTCAGTGAGCACGACCGTCTGAAGAGACGGGTTCGCTGCTAACCCCACCAACACAGCAGAGCTGCTGCCTGCTCCCGTGCTATCTGAGGTGGCTTTCCTCAGGGCTGCCTTCCCAAAGGAGGGACCAGCAAGAATCCTCTCCAAAGCGTCTCTCTGCCAACTGCTTTGGTGACTGTCTGCCGGTTTTCTTTCAGGCCCTGCTGCAAAAAAGAAGTACGTCAGTTATAACAACCTGGTTATCTAGCCCGCTCAGCCACGTGGCGCGGAGGACGGAGGAGGACTTCCACCCGCCGCGGGCACGGGCCTCCTCCTGGCCGCGGGGCGCCCGCGCCGGGCAGCGGGGTTCAGGCCGCGCGCGAGGAGCCGCGCTCCCCACGGCCGCTCCGTGGAGGCCCTGCGTCGCCCTCGGCTCAGCGAGGCGCTGCCGTGGGCCCTGGCCCTGGCCCTGGCCCTGGCCCTGCTCCTGCTCCATCCGCGGGAGCCGCCGTGGCCACGCGCCGCCTGCCACGCAGGAGGAGCGGCTCCCCGGGGGACCGCGTGCAGCTGCGAGGACTCACAGGGGCTAATTCTGTCTTTCTATGTACTTCCAGACTGCAAGTTTTTGAACTTTCTGTACAGTTTGTGAGGGTTTTTTGCATATGGCCATCCATGTCGTTTCGAGTTCACTGTTTGTTTTTTTTGAATGCACAGTTTCATTGAGGCCCTATTCTCTCAGACTCGGAACATTAAAAAAAATAATAATAAAAATCTACGGATTTAAAAGACCTATGTACATGACTTGTATGATTGCTACTGTATCACTGCAATCCATATACGTTATTTTTTTTAATGAAACAAACAAAAGAATTTAAAGACCAAAAACTGTGCTGGCGAAGTTAGCCCCCACCCCCCCCCCCTTCACAACTTCGATGGGCTGCAGAGGAAGCAGACAGGATTTTTGCTGAGTTTTAGTACAGGTCTTGATATTTGGAATGCATGCCAGTAATGTATTTTATGGTACATGTTAATTTATGTTTGATATTTGTATTTGTGTTCTATTTTGTTATTTTATTTAAGGTATATGACTATTTTGCAATAATTTCAATAATTCTTATGATATTTGGAAGAAAGAATATGGCTTTTACATGTCTCGAAGTTTTTTTCTTTGTTGATGCCCCACCATGATTGACCAGTGTGATAAGGACTTACAAAAGCATGTATGTTTTATACTGTTTGTAATAAGTAATTTCGTTAATCTTGCTGCTTATGTGCCAATTTAGTGAAACCGATCTTTGCCGCAAACTCCTCCCTTCCTTTCCATTCTCTCGATCCTGTGATATTATCCAAGAATGTATCAATAAAGGGTTTTGGTTAACTTTTTTTTATTTACTCCAATAAATATATTTTTTCAGTTGTTCCCTCCCCCTTCCCCCTTGTGACTACAGTTTATTTCATGGCGTTGTCAGGCGTGGAAAGCCCAACGCCTGGCGGAAAGGCCCTCGGGCTCTGTAAGACCTGAACCACAGCTACTGAAAGCAAGTCCTGTTTAACATGTGCCAGACTGGGCCTCAAAACTGAAGCCATCCACAGCACAGGAAGCTTCTCAAAATGCAATCTGCACATGCTTTTCTCCTCACGTCTCCACCAGCGCAGCCCTGATCAGTCTGGAGGAAAGGGCTGTCACTCTTTGGCCCCCCCGTCACATCAGATGGGGGGCATGAGCTGAAACTGGTGTGCAGGAGAAGAATAGAGGAACACAGAAATGGGGAAAGCCGAAATGAATGTGGCTCTGGCAACAGGGATAGCGCAGGAAATGCTTCTGTTACCTCTGAATTATTATTATTGTTGTTATTATATCACAGAGCTGCACAGACTATTCTTATTACGGACCCTTTCAAGAGCAGAGACAACGTGCTAACCCAAAGTGTTCAACTTTGTTCTCGATGAGAGATTTCAGCAAATGCGGTAGGTATGGTAAGCTACTTTCAGGGAGAAAAAGTAAAATGCGTTTTCAAGCACTGGTATCCAGAACAAACCCCAAAAACTAACGTTCAGTCACGCAGAGAAAGCCCTCCCCTCTGTGTTTCTCGGTCTCTGAAGCTCCCTTCCACTATTGAGTCTTCTTTATGACTTTGAAGGATATTATTTTCAACAGCCACTAAAAAGCAGTTAAATCAACAGCTACTGAAAGTCAATCTACCAGGCAATTGTTGAGTAAGCTGGGGGAAAAAAGGGAAAGGATTTAGACCAGAGGTGAGAGGAAACTCATTCAAATTGCAGCACAGCACCTGCACGCTGCCTGCAGCATAGTAACAGTATTTTGGGTGCAATGTGACGATTACTTGGGAAAGTATTTAGCCTCCCATTTTCTCTAGACAACTTGATCAATTATACTGATGAAGTTAATCAGCATCAAAAGAGACTTTGACAGCTGCAGGATGGGCCACAGTGCATAGTGATGAAGACCTCTGTGTCAGACCTTGATTGACTCTTCATGCGTATAAGCATGTGGGCTGGATAGATCCTGGCAAGGCCTTCTTGTGGTTGTTTTAATATTCATAGATACAATAATGAATTACAGCAGACAAAAGATTAAATTCCACTCAAGTAAAGGCTTTGTTAGCAAGAAATGAATTATCAGCCCAACAAATAATGAAGACAGAGAGGCTCTGCAATGTTATCCATTTTCTCTGCGCTGTCCATAATCACAAGGACAGCATCCAGCTAAAATAAGTATGTTGCCATCAAACAATCAAACAGTGATTCTTGCTCAAACTAAGACCTTTTTTTTTTCTTTTTTTTTTCTTTTTTTTTTTTTTCCTGAATGAGAAAAAATGTTTTGTTTGTTTGTTTTTCCTTTTTTGGAGTGGGGGTCATGGGGAGGAGGTGGAGGAAATGGTGCGGTTGAGATGAAGTGCTGTGGGTTCTTTTTTAATTTATTCTCCCAGGTGATGTTGCCTTAGACCCAACAGCAACTAAAATCTGAGCATTTCATTTTCCTGCTTATTTTATTTATATCCAGGTATGGGTGTTCAAGCAGGTGCACACACACAGGCACACACAAAGTGACTGTGGCAGCCCAAAGCCTCTAGTTCACGAGCTGCATTGTTCGCTAAAGGTGAGCTGGCTGATGTTTTATACATCTTACTGCAGTTGGCGCAGCATTTCCTCTGAACATGCACAGACCCTGCATCAAAGTTCTCTATCATTTACTTTACGTTACCACAGTCAGTCTTAAATGATTTATCCAGCCTGAATAGCCTTCTGGTCTGATCACTGCCTGAAAACGTAAGTAAATCAAGGAGGAATGAAAAGTCTGGAAATATTTTCATATGTCAAAGTACTACATGGAATGTGCTTGCTTTGATCAGTGTCATTCACCAGTGCCTTCTACAAGCAGCTTTCTGCTGAAGCCAGTGCAGGCCAGCTCTTGTGGGTACAGCTTCCCTGCTGGGACAACTGGAAGTACAGCATCTGACCAGTTTCTTTATGCACAGCATGTAGAATTCAGGAAAGCAGACCTGTACTCATACGTCTCTGCTATACCTAACTATATAGTGAAGCACATTAAAAGCTATATATGTGTGTATGTATGTATTTTCATATATAGATAACTATATGTGTTGCATACATGAATACATATAATTTATTACCAACATAAAGTTATGCTTGTGTCAACATATTTATGGATGACTATTGATGTTTAATAATATAAATACATTAATACGTTTTTGAGTCACCTCTCCCTCTCTGCCACTATATATTAGAACTCTGAAGTGAGTCACAGAGGTGAGTAGCAGAGGCACTGTTCCAGCAGCTTTGACGTGGTGAAGATGTTACATTGCAGAACATTGATCTTTTTTTTTTTTTTATCCTAGAAGCTACACCATGCTATCACACCCACACATTTTCAAACCAAAAATGAGCCCTTAGCTTCATTTAGAGTCCTTTATTTTACAATTAACTGTACTTACCAGCAGTGCAGCATTACCTTTGTTTTCATAGCTTCATCTTATTAACAATTCCCTGCACATTTGTATCAATACTGTTTTTTGTCCTGTATCTGTGAACTGAAAATATGCATGTGTAGCATCACGTATTCTGGCATGTAAATGATATCTGTTGATGACGTGCCATTCCCTGAGTAAGAAGGACTCAGTTTAGACAAGGAAAGCTTGTGGGATTTTCCCACCACAAAAGCCATGAGCTTATGTTAGTGTGCACAACAGGAAATATGTAGAACTAAATAAAGTTTAGCTCTTCCATGGGTATAAAGGAGGCAGACAGGCAGACACTCAAGGCTGTAAGTTAAGTGCACAAGAGCACAGCCAGTAGAGCTGCAGCCACCAGGGCCGGGGAGAACACCCCGTGGCACTGCTGATGCTGTGGGGCACAGCAGATTATCTGCACTTGTGCCCACACTCAGTCTCTGGCATGCAATAGAGAGCAAACACCCAAGGGAATACATTTTTCACTTATGTCATGATGAACAGACTGTGGAAAAAGCCTGCGTGATTACAGTAAAAAAAAAAAAAAAAAAAAAAAAAAAAATCCCGAAGAATGGGAGTGGGTTCTTCTCTTGACATTTATTATTTAGACTGAATCCAACCCAAATTGTATTAGTATGTTAATGCCAAGTTTATTGTTCATAAATACCATTGCAGAGTTAAGTTTCCTGGACATGCTATATGATAGATAATGACAATTATTTAGGCTGACTCAGAGCCTAGTCTTTATTTGTGACATTAATTGCCTTTATATATGATTAAATGCACTATAATGCTTCCATATACAGAGTCTGTGCATCCATGAAAGTACTAATCAAACATTTTTACTAATTTCTAAGAGCTTTTTGTAAAGGCTTTGATACAGTTGAGTGTTTTTTGGTAAACAGTCTTTTTGATAAGATGCTTAGCAAAATGTTTTTTGTAATTGCTCTTTGTACTACACGTGTAATTAATATCATTTATAACAGATTAATAAAGGTGAGGGGTGAGACACTGCCTCACCCAGCTGAGTGGGCATTCTGCCTTTGTCTCCCCAGAGTCTGGATTCCACCATCAGCCCACAGTGTATCCGGCCCTTCCAAAACTGCTTCAAAAAGATGGATTTTGGCTATGCTGAGGGCGGCCGTGTGCATGACATTATAAAAGCTTGAGGCCAGCTGAATTCAGGCCATGCCCTGTGGGCCTGTTGCTGTCGGTTATTCACCTTCACCGCAGGAGCTTTTTTGCTGCACTGCTGCCCGGGCACAGCCCCAGGCCCTGCACCCATGCACCGCATTTTGGGGGTGTTTGCTTTGAGCCTGGGTCAGCATTTTTTGGAAAGGTCCCATGTGCTGCATGCCCAGTATTTACAGCCCAGCACTCGCTGAGGTGTCTGCTAGCAGTAAGCCGTACTGCCCACACCACTCGAGTTGCCCTGTGCCACAATCAGCGAGCTCCAGCAGGAAGCGTGATCGTGCTGCCTTAACGAGTGCTGTTAGCATGTGCATGGCAGTGCATTTATTTTCCAAGAATCCTATTTATTTCCTTTTCACTGTCTCAATATAGCCATTGAGCTTTGTATTTTTATCAGACATTTATTTTCAGAAACTGTTGTATTTTAAGTAACTGCTTTATTTTTAAGGAGAATTTTACTGCCTGAGAACTCTCACTTTTTTCCCTTAAGAATGATCTCAACTTTTTTTTCCTTCTTTTTTTTTTTTTTTGGTGCTTGTAGTATACTTGGCTGTATATAATGTACAAAAATAAAAATAGTCCCTGTATAAAATAAAAACAGTACTGGCTTTCCCTTCCAACTGCTGCTGGAAACTCACTCGGAAGGGCTAGGCTGTATTTTGCACTGCTTAGCAGAAGAACCCATGTGCAGCATATGCCAATGCCTTTAATCCTCTCTTGGTCATTAGGACCAAGAAAAAAAATTGAAAATTCATTTTCAATTATTAATACGCTGTTGTTGAGGAATATGTAGTCATCAGCCTGTTATAGCTCTGACTCCTCTGCCCCCTCCCCATCCTTTTATTAGCACCATGCTCACACAGTACCTGAATGCTAAGAAAAAAAGGCGAAATTCTGTTTCTTGAGATCAGGAGAGACAGTAAGTGTATGTGCCTGCAATCATTTTCGAACCTGCAATGCAGGTGTGAAAGAACTTCACCAATGACAGCAGGTAAAAATATATCTATTTTTCAGTCTGGACATATGCAAGTGATGTAGTGAGGTAAATGGCAGAAAAGACTGGAGTTTGGGATGTCAGTGAACAGATGGCTGAAAAGGGTAATAATTTACATGTGATGCTGCCTGCATACATCAAATTTGGTAGGGTCTAAATATTATGAAGCAATATAATGAAGTAAAAAATTAGCCATTTTTCACAAGGATGCAAAAAACATGCCTGAAATCCCTCACAAGGTAACCATTAGATGTATTTGTTCCAAACTATCCGTTCGCATTTCCAGAGACTGAGCTAATCAAGACGAGCTCTATGTATGCCAACGGCAGGCACCACGAGGGCTGGATCTGACATGTTCATGCCTGAGGTCTTTTATTTTGGGCTGAATATTGAGTATATCTTAGCTTCAGTCCATGGGGACAGCAGAATCTTGTTAAGCCAAGATTTTCATGAGGCGGAGCAACTATTTCCCTACCAAATCTTGCTGGACTCCTCCACAGCAGCCAGTGGCGTGCAGGTGGTGCGCAGTGGGACCGTTCTGCTCATCCCACGTGAAGTCAAGGAGGTACCCAAGCTTTCTGAGTCCTTGCTGCCTTGTTTGACGGGGCCCCTGCTGCTGTTCCACTGCCCGCACGTTATCAAAGAGCGGTTTTACAAAGCTGGATTTGACCCTGGGATTCCCCAGTGCTGCAGCCAAGGGCACTGCCCCAGGCAAACGGCATGAAACTAGGGGAAAAGATAAAAGTGCACGAAATACAAGGTGCTTCTGAGCCCTGGCTATGTAGGTAGGCACTGTTACAACTGCAAAAGAAAGAAGTGATAGGGAAGTAACTCGTGCCCCTTGGCAGCCACAGGCCAGGCGATAGATACCCTGCTGGAGGTGTACACAGGGGGTCCAGAGCCCTGCAGTGCTGACTGCGGGAGCACATCACAACCCTGCAGCTCAGGGACATGCGTCCTGCTCCTCACAACCAGAATAAACCAGGCTATTTCCAGCATAAATTAACCTGCTACTGGAGTTGCGCAGTCTGTAATGTATGTCCAGTAAGGCACCACAAGCAAGAGCTGAGACAATTATTTTCATTTTGTACAGGTGTTTGGTTTGCTTTGGTTGGTTTTGTTTGTTTTGTTTTGTGTTATTGTGTTTTTTTTTTTTCTTTTCTTTTTGAGAAACCTGCAACAGTGTGGAAGAGTTGTCCTATAAAAGGGGGGCAACTGCCTGAGAGGAATTGCACTCTCTTGGGAGCCAGAGATTTGTGGTTTTCAGGCTTAATTCTTAAAGATCTTTGTCCTTTGTATCTGCATGCCAGGATGTGTCATAAATTCTGCCAGCCTCTATCCTATACCTTCACCATGAAGTGTGTAGCATACAGGATGACATGCTTGTATACACACACACACACCCTTTTACAAGACTGCTGATATAAAAGCCTGCCTTTTCAAAATAATCCATAAAAAACAGTCCATAGCCCATTTTTGCCTGGGTTATTATACACATTGTATTCATTTTGCAGACAGCAAAATCACAGAGTGAATATTAATGATTGTGATTTTACTCTGGCATTATTTAAAAATAAAATGGTAAATGTTTATTTACAGCCAGCAGGATTTTTTCTAAGTAAGGATCATTTATTTCAGGCCACCGTGGGACTTTGTCACATAAGAATTTGGGGAACAGGAGCAGGCAGAGCGAGGCGGTGAATGCCAACTACCCGAACACCGGAGCCTGGCTGCACTCTGACACGGTGATGGAGAGACGAACAGTGCTGCCACAGAGGGCAGAGACTGATCAAATTCCTCCAACCACACTGTCAGGTTCTATTTTTTAATTTAGGAAGGTGCTCGTGGTTTTAGCCCCAAAGTGCCAGGCTCAGCCCTTGCTGGCAGAAATACATCAAGGCTGTTGTTAAGCAGTGAGTATGCCTTTTTTTCATCCTTGCTGATGCTGCTGTTGTCCTCCAAAGGTGGCAAAAACCTTCCTTAACCTCAGGAACTGAGGGGAGGAAAAAAAAAAATGTATATTTGTATGATTTTGTGTCATTAGAACAGTGGGGGATTGGGGCTGTGTTTTGCTAAAGATTTTCAGACTTGCAAGGATCAGGATCAAAAAACTGAACAGCTTCTTGAACATCAACCACGTTCCGCAGCCATCCTAAGGCCAGCTGGGGAGGAACGCGCTGTGTTCTCCCCAGATTTACCAACAGTAAATTAAAGGTCTTCATCAAAACCTTTTCTTTTTAGGCTGCTACTTCCTTTATAAATTTTTTACAGGTTGACTCAAGCTGTCGAACATGTGTTAGTCAAAGAGGAAAAAATAAACCCTTTAGGGTACATGTGGGTAGTGCTTAGTGAAGTATGAATTTATGCACTGCAGTACCATATGGAAAAGCATAAACACGCATTTTGCCCATAGATAAGTGACTCAGTGTTAACTTTTGTTCTGTTTATGAAATTTTAAGCTAGAAGGATCTTGAGGAAGCTTCCCAACTAATTCCTGATAATAGAATAAAACAGTGCAGTAGAAAGTAGAGAAGGCAAATGAAATAGCCTTCCCTTGGTATAATGCCCAGGCTTCAGCAGGAACTTCTCACTCTGTCACTTGGATGCAAAATGCAAAACTACTCTCAAAATGGTGTTTTAAAAGTGTATTGTCTCGTTATCATCTAGCCAAGCTGTTTTTATTAATACGGTGAGCTCTTTTTAAGGGCTATTTCATTTAGCACAAAATGTGTTTGTCTGTTGTCTTTCATTTGTAAACATAGGATAAAGAAGTAACTTGTTGAAATAACTTACCAGAATGTGACTTCTTGTGCCAGTTCCTTCTTCAGCAATGAAATTAATTTTATATGTAATTCATCTCATAGTACTTATACAATGTGAATAACATGTGGACTGTTGATGCTATTCAGCGAGCAAATGGGTTTTCTTGGCAGCCTAATGGGCTGTGCAAAATGTATTTGAGTAGCTTTAGCTATTTTTCTGAACCCATTAGCTGCTATGAAAATCTTTAGTTAACCTAATCTTATGACTCCATCCATCATAAAGTGTCATCTACTCTGTGTCACAGAGTTCAGGGGGCCCAGTCATTGCTTCCAGCCCTCACCCAAACAGAAGTTCGTGGCATCACCTCTTCCCTTTGCTCTTGCTGCATGGACAAGGGTTAAGAATGCCTCCTCTGGCCTCTGCCCTGCTCCCACACGTGTCTGCTCCACCAGGCTCTGGCTTTCTGTCCTCAGTCTGATGTATTGGAAGGGGCAAGCCCTGATATTTATCTGCCTGATAAGAAACCCTATAGAACTGATAACACGTGATTTGTGATAGATTAGTCAGCATGGGAAAGGTCTTAAACCAGGCCCCAGGAGCATGTCCTGAAGCTGTGGCATGGCCAGCAATGCTCCAAGAGGCTGATGAGGACAGCTGAGCACTTGGGGCTGGTTATCCTCACCTCGCAATTAGTTCTAAAGCGTGGTAATTAGGCTATGGCACATGAATCAGCCTTTTGTTTAAGGTCTGTTAGGCAATAATTGCGTATGCTGGCATGCGATTGGCCTGGGACAATTTTCCGTGTAATTTCAATTCTTATCCATGGGATGAGCATAACTGGCAGATAATGATGCTCCCTGCGTGCCTGGTGGGATGTCTTCTCAGCCGGGGACACTGACCCTGCTCTGCACACAGACCCTACTTCAGCCCCACCAGGGGGTCAGTGAAAAATTATTCAATTCCATATCTCCTTTCCAATTTCTGGCAGTTTTCCCCCTTAGTATCCTTAATTTTCTGATCCAGCTCGCTGCAGGTTGGTGGGAGATCCTGGCTGACGGGCCTGGGCCGCTCGTTATCAGCACGTGTGTGGTGGAAGTGCTCAGGCTGGTGGAAACGAATTGGCAGCTTCTCACAGAAGGATCCAGTCTGCAAGTTTAAAATAACAGCAAGGCCCACGTCTACAAAGGCTTTAGCACACATGCAGATTTTAGAGAGGCTCTCATCACCTCTCCTAGGACCATTTTATCCCACGTTACTGTCAGTATTAAAGGATAAATATAAACATAGACAGAAGTGAAATATAAATATAAATTACGTACACACACATATATATGGGTACTTTTTCTGCTTTGAGAGGTGGAGATTTGCCTTTTGAACCCTGGCTAATTCCCTTTTTGAAATAATAAGCAGTGTGACCACCACAAACTGTGCCATTCCCTTGCACAGATCCCTCCCAGAGCTGCATGGACAAGGCAAATCTGAAATGTTCCTAGAGAACTGTCTCAATTTAGTATCAGCTCTTGGCTCTTAACTCTTAATTCTTAGTATATTAATTCTAATGCACACTGGAGATTTTTGATGGACCCTAAAGTTTTTAAAGACTATTACACAATAATGAAATGCTCTACCTAAATGTTTAGATTCCAAAAACTCTACGGTCTGTTGTTACCTTTAAATTACATCATTGCTGAGCTCTTAGGATGTTAAGTAGATGAAAGGTATTATTACAACTTTTTGGTGTATGTGGCTAGTTTGTCTCCACTTGAGGACAAACTGGTGATAAAGGTAAGTGTCTGCAGAAAACATTTCTTTTTACAAAGAATATACAATTTCTCCTTCAAAGAACGTGCAATTTTTCTGGGAAGCAAAATGCAGGAGAGTAATTCCCTGCTCACAGCTCCAAGACTTTTCTGGCCCATATTTTTGGCTCTGTGACTGCCAGACATGTGTGCTCACTGGGTGCATGTGCTGGGGTGTGATGGAGCTCCAGGAGGATGGAGCTTGGCCGATCGTGCCGCAGTAGCGATGCTGAGCACTGCCTGGGGTGACCCCATCCGGGGCACAGGGCCCAGTGTTGGGCTCCCAGTACAAGGCCCAGTTCCTCCTTGAGTCCATGACTGTGGGCTGTGCGGGGCAATGCTTCCCCTCCTCCCTTCTTCCCACGTGGATTCCAGGAAGGTTTCCATATGCTCAGCAATATGCATTGCCCTGAACCGCAATGACAGAACGTCTTTCTTTTCCACCTGCCAAAATAACTTTTAAGCAGTAGGCTTTGTCTGGCTTTATCACAGGCTTATTGTCCCAGGAGAGATTTATTAAATCCAGCAAATGACAGCAGTTCTTTCTCCGAGTCACAAGGTTTTATCTTGTTGTTAAAAGTTTTAAACAGCATCTCACACAACAATGAACATCGCATACATTTCAATGAGCTCTTTTGAGGAAGAAATTCAGTTAATCTGTGATGAATGTATCACAATCTATTGCTTTTTAACTTATAAAAATGACTGTCTCCTACTACATTAAATCATAAGATAAGAGGCTTGCTCTTACTTTTCAGTTGGTATAACCCTGTATCTGCTCTTTCAGAGGCTTTGGAACAGATAAATTATACAGCATGTGTCTTTCCCAGCTGCTAGAAAAGATGGTTAGTGACTCAGTGGAGATTACTCGACATGAAAAGTCAAGCAACAGAGCATTGTCAAGGAGCAGGGGGAGTATTTCTGGCCTCTTTGTGTCTTCTGGTTGCTGCTTCCATACTCTCCTTGGGTCCCCATCACCACAAGCCTGTGTGGCCAGTATTAACCACAGCTGAGCTAATTCATCTTAGCCATGAACCAGGTTAATGCATTATTTACATGGGAAAACTGGAAGGATCTACAAGAAAAAGACAACAGGACTGGCTATTAAAGTGAATTACTTAAATATTTCATACAGGTCAAAGCTGTGTCCTGCCCCAGAAGGACCATGTCTGAGCCGCTGTTCCCAAGGTTACTTTTTGCAATGATCTGTCTGGAGTGTTCAGTCTCGTCATAGTCAAAGAACGACTGAGATACAGAGGGATGCAAAGCACAAAATACACTTCCTCACAAGTATATTTGTCTTCATGTGCATCTGCTTATCCATTTATATTGTGAAGTTGATCCCAACACTCTAATTACTACTTCAGAAGCATTCCTTGTCCTAAAAATACTCCTCAGTTTCATCTCTTGTGTGAAGGCTGGAAGACAGTGTCTGCTGATTAAGTAAGCAAATGATGATGTGCCTTCAAGCAAATATGATTCAAAACTGCAAGAAAAAAAAATAAAATTAAAAAAAAAAAAAAGTAAAAGGAAAAAAAGAAGATCTACAATATTCACATGGAAAAAAAAAAGAAAAAACTGAATGACGGGGAAATGTATGTGTATGGGGCATATGGCTCATGCAGATCTACACCCACGAATTTCATACACCAAATGTATTAAATTACCTTGTTGTCAGATTGGTCAGAGGGTGATTGACGTCCACTATATTTGCAAAGCCTGGAGGGAATCCAAAAGAAAGTAGGAAGCGATACGGCGTGCACCACTCGGTGCCTGTGGGCTCTGCAGCCCCCGCGAGGGACGTCGTGCTGAGCCCAGCTCCTGCCTTCGCCCACACTGAGCCACGCGCGGGGCATCCCCGGGAGGGCTGGCGGGGGCTGGCACCTGCTCACCCTACAAAGCCAAAACTTCTGCTTCTCTTCAGACCTCTTGAGATAGGGAAGTAAAAACAACAGGAAGCCCTATAATGATAAATGAATGTATTTATTTTATATTGTTAAAGGAAGACAGGCTGATCCACCTGATTACAGAATAAATCACACAGGGCAGTTACAAAGATTTTTTACCCTTAATCTTTTGTTGTTGTTGTTGTTGTTGTTGTTATTCATGAACACTCTCAATTTCTTAATCATGACAGTAGTTGCTTAGTGAAATCTAGATCTAATTTGAAACAAGCCCCACTTTCTATGCACACAGCTTTCAGCTATCTCCAGCTAGATTGATTCGTCTTTATCAGTCGTACAACCTTCTCTTCTACAGACTTATCAGCCTCTTTGGATCAGAGAAGACAGGCCAGCAAAGGGGAGAAGCCTGACTCTTCCAAAGGCGTTACTGTAACTTTCTTTCTAAGATCAATTCTTATCATATTTTATTTTGTTCTCCATTTGCATTTCCCTTTCCCCCTGTTTCTCAGACACTGACTTCTATTAGGCACACTGCTCTGTCTTTGTTATATATAGCAGCGGTAGGTGTATGATGAACTTGGGTGTTCATGTGTTATTTGTGTCTGTATATGGCTGCAGTTTGCTCAGAAACACCACGGTAACTCACAGAATTAATACCAGCCCCTGGCTCTCACGTTCTGCTCAGCGGTGGCATTGCCAACAGGCACAGTGAGAAATGGAGGATTTACAGAGGGCCTTCAGCTTCATGCTTTGTGACCTTCTTGTAGGAAGCTGGAGCAAAAAACACAAGGAAAACCTAGAGACGTGCACTAAAAGGGAGGCAAACGTGATCGTGGTGTCCCAGAGCAGTGAAGGTGTACAGGGACCTCTGGGTGCCTCTCGTCCCCCAGCCCCAGCAGGGCTGCCCCGAGCAGGGTGTGCAAGCCCTCGTCCAGTGTTTTAATGACTGTGACAGGCCTCAGCCCATGTCTGTGCCCCCATCTAATGGGGACAGCAGTGTGACTCCTTTTTTACAGAGGTCTGGGCTTAGAAAGACCAACTTCTCTTCTCTGCAGAACTGTTATTAAACAATAAAAGTATTCTGCAGCTTTTTTAAGGGATTTATTACAACCTGGAAGATATTTTTCTTTTCCTCACATATATGCCAGTGTCTATGGGACAATACTGAGCACTACTAGTCACCCTCAGGACAGTGATGCATGCCACATCTGGGGTAAAATTTACAGGCCCTGTTCAGATGACAGCACCTTCTGTGTCCACTTCTGACTGATGGCATTTATAGCAGTTTATAAAGAAAAGGACCGCAGTACTGAGCTTCTAGTCTTTACATTTTTCAGGGTTTAGAGGTCATTTCCAACATCATTTGCTTCAAGCCAACCACGTCAAGAACGTTGTGTTGTGCAGGGAGCCACTTACCCAGTAGTATTTGTGTGTCTGTTGAGACTCACGGGAACCAACAAGTAAACTCTGAGAGAATAAGAAAGCAAAATTCAATGTAGTTTAGGAATAAAACTGGAAAGAGCATCTCAGAAATTTCTTAATTATTTTTAATCTCTGAACCACTGTTGATCCCTTTTCTTCTTATCTGGAGCCTTCAAGAAACAAGAAACACAGTGAATAATGCAATAATCTACAACAGCTGATTCCTGTCACTTAAAAAAAAAAAAAAAAAAGAGAGAGAAAGAGAGAGATACTGGAGTATTTACTTATGATAAGCAAGGGTGACGTACAAAATGTAGACACTAGAGGGCAAGGATGTATATAAATTTACTAAGGAGGGCACAAGATATTGGGCACAGCATCTGGGGTGCAGAGAAACAGCAGCCTGACAACCTGCTCTTCTGGCCCTTGCCCTGTGCCCTCGAAGCCGTCATCATTTGCTTCATTCCCACCTCAGCACTGTCAGCTGATGACACTTCCTGAGCTGTGGTCTTCACCCGGGCACAGGTCTGTCTCTGTGCACATGCAGAGCTGCTGCCCCGCCTGCTCAGCACCGCACTGAGCTGCGTGTGCTGCTCAGAGAGCTGCCCGCGGGGTGCTGGTTCTGCGCAGAAAGCACGCCAAACTCTGGGAGTGGCAGGAGGTTGCTTGTGCAACCTTAATTTGTTAACCTTAATTGTACCCCTTAATACAGCATTAGTCGTCCTTTAATTTCAATTAGAAGCCAGCATACTCTTTTTCCCAAGAGACTCTAGCAGGGCAGTATTAATTAGCAACCTTCCCACATTTCATTTTATTCACATCATTCACCAAGAGCCCCAGGCCTTGCTGTGACCAACACAGAACCTTCTCTGAACATAACTATTCATGTAATTTAATGTACTAACTGATACCAGTAACTAAACAATGCAAAATGATTAACTTTCCTGTCAGGCATTTCAATGTCCTTTGTTCCAGTTTGAGTGTTTTAGGCACAGGCGAGGTGCTCAGCAGCACTGCAGGGTGGTGCTCCTGCAGCTGTGCCCAGCCTACTGCTCCATTCTGGAGATGGTTCACACTGTTCCTTCCTCACGAACACCACTTCTTTACCTCTTCTCTGAAAATATATATATGGGTGTAGGTGTCTATATGAATGTACACGTGCCCATATATACATACATCCATATACACATAGACTGCAGAATCTGTAGCCTCTCCCATGTTTCTTCTCATAGCTCACATGCCAGTGCAGGGAAGGAGAGAGTGCTGCATTCTAGTTAAAACCAAGTCATAAAACAAATAGCCATTCTAAGTCTGATACAGGGGAAAAAAAAAAAAATATATATATATATATATATATGTATATATATATATATATATATATATATATATATATATACAAAATTAAAAAAAAATCTAAAAAAGTCATCTTGGAACTGAAACATAGATTCTAAAGGTCACAGGTGTATATTTGTCATACTGCGACAGGAAAACTGCTGGCACTGTGTAGTTCTACTTTGTAAGTGGAAAAGGAGTTAGAAGGATAAGTAGCCAAATCCCTATTTGCCTAAATAAGATTGGACACAGTGGCTAGGTAATGCTTATGTCTCATTTTATGATGAGTCAAACTGAACTAAAATGTTACACCTTTGCATGTGGAATTTATGATGCGATTCATAACTCTGTGAGTACATTTTATTTTATATCAGATCACCAGCCACCCCTACATAAAGGTTCAACAGATGATTTAAGAGAGCAAAAACATAAAAGGTCTAGTTTCTAAAAGCTAGTATTAAATGTGACAGGGATTATCAGGTCAAACTTCACAGAGTTTTTCTCAGGTTAATTCAATTAAACAAACAAATAACCAAGCAGTACCCGTACTGGAGTTTCAGAGGTAGTGAGACCACTGAACTGGAGAAATTCCCAATTAAACACATGCAACCAGTTTGTGAAATCATGAATCATCTGTAGCCTTTTCTGCAGGTGCAGGGAGAACATTTTCTGCATTTCTCTTTGTTCAGCTGGATGCTCCTCCATAGCTTGTTCATTCAAAGTAGAGAACCCAAGTGGGAGTTGATAAAACAGAAAGAGTTGTTTAAAGCTTCCAATCTGAGAATAAAACTATGTAAAAGAGACCCAGATCTATTAGCTGTAAAGTCTTAAATGACTCAATAGCCAGCAGCCATCAATTCTATTCATGAACTTCAGCTTGCGTTCCTATTATTCAGTACAGAAAAGATCTTGTCAAGAACTTTTCTGATACATTTAACATCAGAAACTACTCAAAGTAGTTTTGCTTAAGTAGCAAAGGAGTTTTAAGAGGCTGCCGATCTGCTTTTTAAACCAGTTTTCCTTACCTTCCAGAAGCTGTCTGACACAAACCACTAGTAAAAAAAAATAATTAATCCAATAAATAAGAAATCTCTCTCTTCACTTTCTGAAACAATAAAATGTGAATATTAGGAATCCAAATGCTGCTGTTCATTATATAGGGTCAAAGCTAATGCTATACATTTCTGCATAGCAAAAATCACCATCAGACTCAGAGCAAGTACATATCACCTTTGTTTAATAAATTAAGAGACTTCCAGTATGGAAAAGGACTAACTTTAATTATTATTTCTAAATATTAAAAATAAATATTTATAATAAATATTTACATATTTATTTAATACCACCACCAATATTTATTTAAACTCACCAACTTTTAGAAAACAAGGGTTTGTTTTGTTAACAAGAACGCTAAGCAATAAGTATGTACGAACATAACTAGTATACATAACTACACGGAGCATCAAAACCAGTTAATATCCAGTGTTATCGCATTCCTTTTATTGGAAGCACATGTAATGCCTTCATTCCCAATCACAGAGACCTAGCTGGGGAATGAGCTGACAAATAGGTCATGGAAACTGAGATTTAACAGTGTGCTGGCTGGACAGTGCCTTAGGAGCAGCTTGGGCTTCCTGAGATTTTGTCCAAATCCTATTTTCAGTGGCATTTTTAAGACAAAACAAGAATCCTATTAACAAGAGAGGGTTCAACATTTCACATCCAGGTGCCTGCTCATAAATCAGAGAGTAAAATAACCTCCATACCACCCCATATTTTATTATTATTAATAATTTAATTTTGTTTTGTTTTGTTTTGGTGATGCAACAAAGGAGACCATGCTAAGAAAGATCCAGGGATGGAGCTCTGTGGGTGTTTGCTGGATAGGCAGGACAGCAAAGGCAAGAGATAATGAGCAGGGAAGCCACAGGAGCAGCCCATGACCCTGCTGCTCTGAAGAAATAGGCTGCCAAGTGATTGCAAGCAATGCCTGCTCTCCCTGGTGGTTTTTTTTCTTTGTTTGATGAGTGGCATTAGAAAGAACTACGTGATCTTCTTGTTTCCCAAACTGATAATTGCTACATTTCCTCTAAGAATTGCTCCAGTTGCAGGGATGGATATTTGGGCATTTGTTCTCACTGTCATGAAGGTAATTTGACAGAGCATTTCCACCACATTATCCTGCTTAACACAATTATAACATCAAAGCTCACAGCGCTTTAAATACTACAGAGGTTGTTTTTATTTACAATGAAAAAACCCTAGGTTTCGTTTACATGAAGAGAATGTGCCAGGAGGAAGATGTGCCAGGAAGAAATCGCCCGAAGTCCATGACTTTAAACGTGGCAAGGCTCATGGAGAAATCAGGCACGATGAAAAGGAAGATACTTTTCCCCTAAGTATGCTCCTTCGAAGGTTTTTAGCTTTCCTTCACCTTTCTTCACAGGCAAAGAGAATGTAAATGGGTGAACAATAATGAATTTATATGGGTAGATAACCAAAGCCCCGTGTATTTCCAGCTCCTCTGTACAACAGGAGGAGAACACTGAGGTCTGTGAGTCCCTGCACATCTCTGAGTGAATTATGTACCATCCCGTGGGGGCACCGACTCTGTTAAAATTGTTTTGTACTTTCATGCTTTAGCTGCTATATACATAGCATCCTGGATGATTCAACCTGTTTAACCTCCAGCTTTGTCATATCATATAAATAAATCAACATTTCTGTTATGAGACTCCCTGGTCAGAAACAGATTTTCACACCTGATGGAGGATGACAATATAACCACTACTGCAATAAATACCATATACCTGCCTATAGGTCATATAGTAAATGTACTGTGTATTATAAATATTAGAGATACAGAACACTTTGCAAATATGTAACACATGCAAATAAGTAACACTCCCTAGGGAAAATACAAGAGTTTCAGAATCCGTTCTGTACATAGAAAGGAAGAAAATAAAGATTAAGGAGAAAGCAGAAAACAAAGACAAAGAACCCCAACATCAGAAGGAAAAGTTTAACACACAAAATCGTTCAACTTGGTTATTAAATTATTAACTTGAAATTTTATGTTTATTGTGCTTTTCACTCAGATTTTTGAGGTTGTTTCCTTCAGCTGTATTTTTTTATTGTTTTGTGTGTTTAGCATTCCTTAAATATTTATGCTATTATGTTTTGTTTGCTTCACTTTCCTTAAATATTTATGCTATTATGCTGTACTGGCATAAACATTTGTTTTATTTAAATCTATTTAACTGAAAGATAAATAGCAAAATAAGAAATCAGAAATTACACTGAAATTTCAGAGGAAGAACAGCAATTAACTCTGCCAAGGTGTTAACCTTTTTAAAATTACGTGATTTGCCTGTATGCCGCATTTGATGGGCTATGCACCAATGCATATGAGCTGTTTAAACACCACTTTCTTCGTCCAAATCTGACGTTCCCCTTCCTCCCCCTCCCCTCCCCAGCACACATCAGGCTGCTGCTGTGCACGGGTGAAGCCATGGGCACCGCTAGGTTCCACGGGCTCCTTTAACACCTCTGACTGGGCCAAGCATAGCATCTACTTATACTTTGCTCTTGGCCTTTATTCCAAGACTTTATTTTATCACACCTACCGAAGCATTTCTAATAGCCATACCTACACAGGAGACATTCACAAAGATACACACAGTTAATAAAATATACAAGGCTTAAATGAACTCCATGGGACTGGATAAGTAAAATGGATCCTGCCATTAATTATTCATTAAGAACACTCTGTAACTGCATTAGTTCAGTGTCTCACAGTCCTTGCTTGTACACGATCATCACCACCTGCTCCAGCTGTTTCCGCAGCCACCGCTGAGCCCAGCCCAGCTGAAGGATTGAGCCACCTCCTCCATCACGCCCTAGGCTGTGCCCCTCTAAAGCTGGTTTCCTAGAGAAGTGATTGATGCCCTGTGCCTGGACGTGTGCAGGTGGCATTTGGATAACTCTGTCATTACTATGCTTTAACTTTTGGGTTGCCCTGAAATGGTTAGGCAGTGGGACTGGGTGAGCTTTTTAGGTCCCTTCTGAAGTACTCCACTCCACTCCACACCATTCCATTCTGTTCCCTTCCATTCCATATTTGTGCTCATGAAACCTCACCAGCTGAAGATAAAAGGCCTTAGATGGCTACAGGTTTAGGGTTTTAAATCTGCCAAGTTTCCTCCCTTGTCTAAAGCAAATAAAAATGACATACAGGTAACTTACTCTGTGTTCTCTTTATCTTTCTATTAAATAATGAAAGGCTTATTGGTCTACACCCAGCAGTTCACAGTAAGAAATCTGGTTCTGAGACTATTTTCTGTCAAATTAAGTCAGCACGGAGTTCAGCTGACAAACTGGTACTTACTCTGCTCTGTGTTTGCTGTCCCTTGCATATTTAAATGAGGAAGAAGTAACATTTTTATTCCTGACACCTGTCATAGAGTTTAAGCACTATAATTATTTCTCTTTAACATCAGGTGTTACACACATTATATGCAATTTTGTAGGCTCGGTTATCACCGCAGTCTGCAGCATAGAAGTGTGTCTGCAATGTCAAAATCGAATAAAAAACCACCACATACTTCCTCCATAGAGCTCGAGATGAATTAGCATGGAAATGACATACCTCCAAATATATATATATACACGATATATATCATGTATTTTTCTCAAATTGAGATCGAGCAAATCTCTCAAGATTTTTCTCTAAATCAATGAACAATAAAGTGTTCTCCCTAAGTAGATACACGGTGTTTTTATGACACTGATTTCACAAAACTAAAAAGAGTGGCATGTCACAGTAAAGTATTGGTTAGTCTTAACAGCACTACGAAAACTTAAGAGCAAGGCTTTTAGTAACACAGACACATCTTCTGCCCCACTTTCTGGAGCCAAATCTCCAAGAGCAGAATATGTGAGACACTGGCCCTGCACAAAGCCTACACCAGTTCCTTTAGGTACTCGTGTGGCTTTAGAAATATCTTTTCCATCAGAAATCCCATTAAAATAGAGCCCGCTAGCAGGTCACATCGTGGAGTAGAGAGGAAGCTGGAGCTACTTGCCCACAGCCTGGTCCCTTCTGCATTTTTTCAGGAGATGCTGCTAGCATACGAGCTGCAGCACCCAGCAGCATTTCGTTGTCTGCCAAGATGTGCAGCAAAGGTTACATCTCTCACCCGTGCTCCATCTCCTAAACCCCGCAGTGAAAAGATCTGAGATTCAGTGGAAAAACTGAATTCCTTGGCAATTTCTAACATGTAATTAATGCACAACCTGCTGCTTTTAGACAGGAATGCTTAAAAACACTTCTGGGCCTCAAGCTTCAAATACAAATTAGCAGGTGGGCTGTTAATGCATTTTTTCCCTTTTGCCACAATGATGGATTTTTCATTTTAAAGATGAGACGTTGCATGATAGAGACAAATATTGACAGAGGAGATAAAAAGGGTTGTTATGATAATAGGCATAGCAAAATGTTGTTTATAAAACTATAGCTGGGAACAGAAATCTTTCCCTGCTGTGGAATATTGATCCGCTCAACATAAAGAAAATTAGCTTCCTTCTGTCTGCTATAGCTACACCTACATTTTATACCTGAAGTACAAAGAGATAAATTTTTAAAGGCCTCAAAGTTTCTTGCTGCCTGATTCTTCATGAAACCAGTGCCATCAATCCTGCACTGCGTGGCTGAGGTAAGGGTTCAAATTCAGAAACAACTTGGTACACACCTAGGGACAAATTCTGTCCCCAGGCACACACCAGGCAGCAGCCCGATGCAGCTCACACCCACCTCAGCCCACCAGGACTTCCACCGAGCCTTGTGCTCCATTATTCAGCACTCATCAGCACAGCTATAACTCCCATGAACAAGCTACTTTTCCACTTAGTCTCTAATTAGTTGTTTACCTCAAGCCTGCTTGGAGATAGTTCTGTCTCAACCCCCTGATATTTCAGGTGTGTGGTGCAGCTGACCCCGGTCTGGTCCTTTTTTTCTGTTCCTGCTCAGTGCTCTCTGTTTGTATTTCCCACAACTGCACCAAGACACCAGTGCCACGAAGCACTGGCAGGCAGAGGCACTTGCAGGTCTGTCCCTTGAGCTCTGCTCACCGTTTTGCCATCCCCAGCCATGTGCAGAAACACAAGGTGCACCCGCATGAGCTGCACCCACACAGCTCGCTGCCCGCAGCCCTGCACCCTGCCCAACGCCGTGGCGGAGGAAGCACCGTGATCGCAGAGCTCCCTGGAGCTTTCCTCTGTAATCCATCACTGAAATGAAACTATATCAGTTACCATAGAAACTTCTTGACCAATAGTCTGAAAATATTTTTACAGAAAGTAAGATAAAGTTCCATTCAAGCAAAGACCTGCAACTCCTGTGCTGTGTTGGAGAAGCTGATACCCTGCTCACTCACGCACTCAGCAGACGACAACCTTTCCAATTTCCCTCTAGCGTACTGGTAGTACAAGTTATTTCTCCCACCACATCCTTTTTTCATTATGAACAATCTGCTAAGTAACACTGAGCTGTAGAGAAAAAAAAAGTAATGAATGTCCCCAGGTTGACACTACCCACTAATATATTTGTTTAGGGCTCTCAATTTTTATTCAAAAATCGTTTGACATTGGTTTCCACTCACATTTTATAATGAGGAAAGTGAGCGACTTCAGCTGCAGCTCCTAAGCAGCCCCTGGGAAGCATCTGCCCGGCCACGAGCCATGAGCTGTGCAGCACCTCCATAAGGAAGCCTGGTACTGCAAGGCATGTATTTGCTGCTTATGTAAACCAGTCACCTTGGGTGTCTGAACATCCACACCTGGTGCACACATGAAGGGGAGATAGACATTTCTTTGCCAGCCTTTGGAGATCAAACTGCATCTATACCATGCCACTTTCTTAAGCTCGCCGGATAAGACAGCAGTGTGATTCCTCAGTTTGTGGCATTAAAGTTTCATTGCAGCCACATGTTTATTGAATCTTTAGATCTTTAGTCTCAGCAAACACTCAGACGAGCTTTTCCCACCCCCGAGAGCAGATTTCCCTGTTGGAGAAACAGAGCTGATGCAGCACCGCGCAGCTGACTGGGTCATTGCTCACATCCTTACAGGGCGGTTTTTATCTCTGTACAATTGTTGAGATTTATGGTGTAATTTTATACATAAATTTTCCTTGTTCAACAAATCAAGAAGGCGACCATATGTTATTACATGAGGCTGAATTTTTACACAGCTGTATTTTTTTAATTTCTGAGAAAGTACAAAACTTCTGCTTTCAATCCAAACAAAGCCTGTTATGAACATTTATTTTATTTTTTTGCATAGAATCTTCAATATTTCAATAGTTTGTTTAAAATTAAAACCTAAAGTAGTAATCGTAATAGGCCTGATTTATTATTTATCATGGGTGAAGACAAATACTTTTAATCATATTATGCCTACAAAGAAACCAGTTCCCACTTGTATCTTCAACTGTTCATGCTGCTTCCTGGGCATTTTAATCTTCTATACCCAGGGGCCAAAATTATGGCAATACTGGTAAATAATGAATAGAGATTAGTATTCAAACAACCACTTAATTAATCAGAAAAAAAGGATAACTAAGCACTAAAAGTGCCCGGGATGCTCCAGCTCTGTGCACAGTGATGGCTCCATGTTAATGTGTTTACTTGTGGGACTGTGAACACAAAGTAGCCTTTCTGACAGCATACATGAAAGCTCCCATTGATTTTTTTTCAATGTTTGCAATGTAGTAAAAACCCAGAGGCCATTAAAAATCTGTGAAATAACTGCTTGTAGTTTCTCGGGTTTGGGTATAGGGTGGAACAGATAATATGCGGTCACTGATAAAGACCGTGATCCTTCATGCATCTAATGCAATTTCACAGTGAAACATTTTGCCATTGGTGAAATCATTCTCTGACACCGGATTATTCTGGTCACTCAAAGATTTATTAGGGGGTAGCTAAGTTTTAGGTTGATTCGCATAAACTGGTAATTTCACTGGACATGGACTGAATATGGACCTTGTGGCGATGCCAAAGGACTTTATCTCATGGATGAGTTACAGCCCTCAGGCTGCAGCACACACAGCTTCTAAAAGAAAGGATCAAGACACACACTTGCTGGCAGCATATGAGGAACTGACCCTTATCTGACAGCTTTTGATCTACAGCAATGGACTGGATAATTACAATTATCCCTAGAGTTACCTACAGCACAGGAGAGCTGTATAACGATCTCCTGCAGGGCTGTAACCTCAGGCAGCTTCCCGACGTGCAGGCTGCGTGACACAGGGGCTAGCTCCTCTCTACCTGCACGGCCAGGCACCAGTCACCACCGCATTCTCACCATTAGGGATTTCCACCAGTCTTAATGATCATGCCATTTCTTTTCCATCCCCTGTGAAATGAAGAATTTTCAAGCTGAAGTACACACATTCAGGTACATCAATAAATATGTGCATACAAATAATACGAGGAGTACGACAATAGGATGAAGTTCAGATGGTGAAGATGCTGTCTGGAGTGAGACACGATGTAGAGACATGTAATACTTTTCCACTAGGGCTGACCACTGTAAATAGAGTAAATTGCGTCAAGATTAAACTCAGAAGAAAAACAAATGTGTCTGCAGTGTGAAATTCATCTCAGTTTTACCTATAGAGTCGCAACTCTCACCTCTATCAAAACAATAAGAATTTTGTTACAGGCACTGCAACCTCTGAAATTGTATTTTCACTTACTCATTCCCGCTGCTCACAGCGACAACAATAGGGAAAAAAGTTGCTTTCGTATACATTTCAGTTACTTTTGTCTCTCACATATTTGGAAACTGTTAAAATAGAGTAAAATGACAGGAACAGCAACAAGGAACTGGATCAATACTCACTTTTGAGATTACTGCTGCAATAATCTCCCGGCAGTTTACTCTGTCCTGCCAGCCTCTCACGTAGGCACTGCAGGATCCTGGGGCAGGGGCTCTGCATGCTGCCTGCAGCCAGGGGCACAACGGGGCTGCAGTGAGGTGGCAGCAGGATGAGGGCAGCAGGAGCGGGGCCAGTGCAGGGTGCTCTGCCCCAACCATGCCGAGCCCCATCGCCACCTTCAGCAGCTCCTGCTGGTGCTGGATGCTGGTGCCGGCTGCTGGTGCCGTGTCAGGCTTGTAAGGGGCAGAGCAACGCTGCCTGGTCTCCAAGTTTTGATGAAGCAGCTCTGCCTTCCATAAAACTTTGACAATGTATTGGCCTAAGAGATGAACGCAAGCCAGAGAATGTAATACCTGCTGGTAGATGAACATTTCCAGACTAAAAAGCGGTGCAAAGTGTTAAAATGGCTGGGAACGACTGGGAATCGCTTACTCACCCAACACAGTAACAGTGGTAGTGGTGATGCTTTTTGCATGACCAAAAAGGAGCTCCCTTCTTCCAAGTGAGTAGCAGCAGCCGTACTTGAGGAGATTTGGGAATGCTGGCAAAGTCCTCTCAACCAAGGAACAGCCTGTTATTACAGGTGCCTCCTTACATTGGTGAGCAACGTTTCAAAACATGGATCTCCTGTTGAAGACCTCCAGGGCAACAGCTTTGTGGAACTGAGCTACAGGAGTGAAAGGCAGCATCTGTGCACAACATTCACTGCAGATCTTCATGCTGTCTGCTTGCATTTGGTGAAAATTGCTACTGAAAAAATGGTGAGGAGCAATGAGAATAGGGAGGGAGAGGAAACTGCTCAAGGTGATCGGCTTTAAATTAGCAGAAACCTCAGTCTGCAAGGTACTAACTTCTTCAGCCTGCTCCAAACATTTAAGATCAGGAGCGAGGAGAATAAGACTAAATTCTGGGAAGACTCATCAGGTCCCCCAAAACAGGGAAAACAGGGATGTGCTTACCTGAACCAAGGCTTTCTGGTTTAAAAGTGAAGAGTTGGTCAAAAAACAATCCACTTATAACTGAGAGCTGCAGCTCTCCAGTATAAATATGAAGTAATACAGGTTTGTCATTTTTTTCTATAAATGCATTCTCCCACCAAAGGAAGGAAGGAAGGAAGGAAGGAAGGAAGGAAGGAAGGAAGGAAGGAAGGAAGGAAGGAAGGAAGGAAGGAAGGAAGGAAGGAAGGAAAGAAAGAAGGAAAGAAAGAAGGAAAGAAGGAAAGAAGGAAAGAAGGAAAGAAGGAAAGAAGGAAAGAAGGAAAGAAGGAAAGAAGGAAAGAAGGAAAGAAGGAAAGAAGGAAAGAAGGAAAGAAGAAGAAGAAAGAAAGAAAGAGAAAGAAAGAAAGAAAGAAAGAAAGAAAGAAAAGAAAGAAAGAAAGGAAGGAAGGAAGGAAGGAAGGAAGGAAGGAAGGAAGGAGGAAGGAAGGAAGGAAGGAAGGAAGGAAGGAAGGAAGGAAGGAAGGAAGGAAGGAAGGAAGGAAGGAAGGAAGGAAGGAAGGAAGGAAGGAAGGAAGGAAGGAAGGAAGGAAGGAAGGAAGAAGGAAAAAAGAAGGAATCAGCAGTTATGAGTTATGAACACAGTTGTATCATCATAGCCACTCTCCTTAAGCATTCGCCAGGTGTAAATTTCATAGTTCTCCAAACTGTCAGATTTATACATATTTTGCCTCTCCTACCATCTGCACATCTGCCTTTTCCAACACACACAGTGTTTAGCTATCCAATTTATTGTTCTCATCTCGTTGGGGCTTTTAAGTGTCTGTTTAAGTTTGGGTCAGAAGTTCCCATTTTGGTATGGATGTGATTCATGCAGAGATAACAGATTCAGAAAAGTCAATACGAAACCCAGTGAATATGCCCCATAAACTGTGAGCTAAGTTTCCCTAGGGAGTGTTTCGCTTACTCAATAGTAACTGGGATATGTATCAGCCTATTCTCCAGCGATGGTTAATGCTGACTCTCAGTGAAGGCAATGAATACTGCTATGGCATGTAACTGACTCAGGAAAAAAAAAAAAAAAAAAAAAAAAAAAAGGAAAAAAAAAAAAAAGAAGCTGCTGCTTCTGCTGGGAATACAAAGCAGATGGTAATTACGCCTGTTGCTGCCATGCTGGAGCAAAAATCCCTTTCACTGAACTGGTGCTGTCAGCTACAAAAGATAAATAGCTGTACACATTCTTGAAAGGACAGAGTTAATACCCTTTGGATTTAAATTGGTCTCTTTTTCATGAATATGTGTCCTATTTGCTGCTCAACTCACAGTATTAATACAGTGAATTATTTTAATTTCTGCAGAGTTGTTTACTTGTCCATTAAGTGAGACATTATGGCTATTACTGGATTGTTGCTGCATTGAAAATTCACTTCTACCAAGTTGCATTAAGCCTGCTCTGCTGTGAACCACATTTTCCCAATACTGAGAGTTTCTTCTATAATACTTTAAAAAGCAGGATTAAGTGCATCCTGCAGCTGCATTTATTTACAAATAAACAATAAATGTACAACTATCAGGAAGCCTCGAGACCCCAAAGCAAGCCTTTCACTGATATGCACAGGAAATACCGTAAGGTCTGGTTTTGTTTTCATCAAATATTCAGCAGCCTATGAAAATTTAAAATGGGAAAATGACTGAGGGAATGCTTTTCCTGAGTGCAATATGAAAAGGCAAGCCTTGAATCCTGCGCTGTGCCCGCCATCTGTGCACAAGCCTTGCTGGGGGGGCACCGTCCGCCCGGGAGCAGCCCTGGGGTTCCTGCAGACAGGGGACACTGCTTGTGGTCACCTCTTGCCAACCACCAACTGCCACCGAAAAGAAGTTCAGGTTGTGTTTATCACTCTCCTGCTACTATGTCATGGTGTAAAACTATGTTTCAGTTGCTTCCAAAATGTTATCCACAATATATTTACAAGCACGTATCTTCTGTTACTAGTGGGAGATGACGTGGAAGAAAATTGTTTTACTGATATAAGGTCTGATATAAATTAAAACCTGGCTATTTCTTAACTTGGAGAGCAGATATATAAAATTAGCATGCAACCAAGGTTTATCTCTACTTTCTGTACCTGATTCTGGGCTCTGCAGTTCCCCTGCTCACTGAGCCCAAGACCACGAGCATCACCAGCCATCTTCCTACTGCCTCGGCTCCCAGGCTTTCCTCTGCACAGGGAAACAAAACAGCATCAGGTGAGAACCCCTCCAGGTGCACAGCGAAGTTCTTATTCCTGGTCATCCCTCCTTACGATATCCCAGCGACACTGTTCCTGTCCTGGTGCAGGCAGGGTGCCCTCCCTGTCCCTGTCCCCACACCGGGGTGCTCGGTGGTGTTTCAGCACTCAGGGATGGACGCGGGCGCAGCCGTCCTCACAGCAGATGCCACAGCAAAACGACAGCAAATTGCAGTGATTTGCTTTGGCAAAACAATTTTGAACGTTTATCCCAGAAATGCTCTTAGCTGTCAGCTACCAAGTTGACAAACTAACTGCAGAATACATGTGAAAACCACGGATGTTTAAGACAGCATATATTTTTATTACACATATAGATTGTCCACGTCTCAAAAAATATGTCTACATGGCCACAATTTTTTGTGTAAGGACAGTGAACAAATGTCAAAGCAGCCATCAAGCACAGAACCAGTAAACTGAGTAAAATGGTCCATTCTTTCCTGATTTGTTGCTTCCCACAGTGCTCTGTGGGTGGTTTTGCTGTCTGCAGTGCAAAGCATGGGCTATGCTTCAGCACGAGAGTGTTCCCACCATTTCCCTCAATAGTATGAACATTATTGAGTTCACGTTTTCTTTCTACATCTTGTCTGTTTAAAACATGAAAATAATCAAGAGAAAATTTCTAGCATTAATGCCTGACTTTACTCTACTTGCTGGTGGACCAAGCAGAAGCTTTAAGCTGCCTGGTGCGGGTTCTCACCTCACTGCTGCTGTGCAGTGCAGCTCCACACATAGCATCAATGCTGCACGGAGTAACATCCCCCTGTGTCCAACACAGGCTGAAAGACAATTTGCTCTCATCAAGGCAGGGGGCAAAACCGGGCTTTTGGTCTGGACATCCTCATACCCAGTTGTAGCTCAAGGTTACGGGTATAAATCTGGAGCAGCTCTGCAAGGATTACAGATTAATTCTGAGTTGATGACAGTGCAAACAGAAGTTCTGGCAGAAAGCAGTGTCACTCAATAAGAACACAGTCCACCACATCTGTATTTGTGAGCCTGGCTATCACAGATGCAAGTTACATCTCAAAGAAACAGAAAAAGAGTAAAGAGGAAGGGAAAACTCCCTCTGGATATTCTCCTAATTTACCTTGTGCGTTTGCCTGGTAGCAGACTGACAGCTTTGCCTTCACTTATTTGGTGGCTGCAGTACTGGGATCTGTCACCCTGCTAGGGCATGGTGATTTCCAAGGGATTTCCAAGCAGAAAGTGAGGCTGCACAACACAGCACCCCACTCCCAAAGGGCCTGCAGATTGGGGTGACAGCTGCCTTATACGAGGGCATGTGAAAGGACTGCTGCTAAGTAAATGCATTTTTAGAATACATTATAGTTCATACCTGCCTCTCTCATAGCACAAGAATGGAAAGAAAAGAAAAAAGAAAAAAGAAAAAAGAAAAAAGAAAAAAGAAAAAAGAAAAAAGAAAAAAGAAAAAAGAAAAAAGAAAAAAGAAAAAGGAAAAAAGAAAAAGAAAAAAGAAAAAGAAAAAATAAAAAAAGGAAAAAAACCACACACACACACAACAAGTTCGTGAAAAGAAATCATGGCCTAGGAATTTGAAACAGGCACTGACGGAGAACACTGATATGCGATGGCTGTTAGATGCCCTAATGGCATTTACAGCAAGCCTTGCCTGTAGCAGCACCATGGAAGAGGAGCTAACTACCGAGAATGGATGCTCCCCAAGTATGATGGCACAAACAAGTTCAACTGAGGAACAAACATACATGCAAGATAAATAATTTTAAATGCTATGTCGATCTCTGAAGCTGTAAACAGATGACACCAGTTCTCCAGGGGGTTGCTGAATCTTTCCTTACAGATACAAAATAGAAACTACATCTCTAAGATTACGCTCCGCCTGAGAGCAGGCAATTAAAACCAGGCCACAGTGTTTGATTTTCAATATCTCATTTAAATCTTGTAACAAAGTTCAATTAATGGTCTTGGAAAAGTTTTATAAAATTTAATGCTGCTTCACTGCAATACTTTTTATGACTTTTTCTGCTGCAGAGCTTTTCTTCTTCCTTTTGAAATCAGGCAATATTATGGAAATATTATCTTTGTAAATGCGGGTGAAGTTGATGATGTTATTGATTTCAGATAGCCTTCAAGTTTGAGACAAATTTCCACATCAGGCTAGAGGTACTGAGCAAAGATTTCCAATGTCCTACATTATTTAGAATAGTCATTCCTAAATTGAAGGGTGAGAAATGTCTCGGGGAGGAACAGGGTGGTGGCACCTCAGAGCTGAGTGATGAGGGGGAGAAAAGAGCAGGGGCTGAGCAGCCCTGAGGAACTCCAGAATGAACAAGCTTGGGTTGTGCTCCAGCCCCAGCTGCTCACAGCAAACATCCCTGCCCCTTCCCCAGAATGGCCCAGAGCAAGCACCATTGGCCTCAAGACCTGACTCTGTTTAGCTGTTCCTAAAGTGAGGCAGCCTGCACACACCAACAAGTGCTAGGTTACTTCCTAACAATCAAAGGCATCTCTAAAGTCAAGAACAAATGAGAAAAGTGCTTTTTCAGCTTTCACCACTTAACACTGTTACAGCTCATTGTCAAGGCCAACCTCCCCTACCAAGACGGGCTCCAGAAACTTCAGCCAGTGCAACCAAACCACAGGACAACCTAAGCAATTCTAAGCTGTACTGCACCTACACTGACAGAAATTAAACTGTTATTCTTGCTGTGGATGTGGGAGACCATACTCACTTTGGAAAAAAAAAAATCTAGCATTTTATTTTGGGCTCTACTTTCAGAATTACGCAGCACCAGGCTTTTTTATGCTTCACCTCCATTATGTGGAAATCAGGAATAACATTTTTCTCTCCAGGACTCCACATTTACCCTGTGAATGTTTCACTGAGAATATGACATGATTTAGACACCAGTGCTTTTAAAAAAGTACCCTATTTCAGGAACAAATCCACCTGTGAAAGTGGCCGCGGGGGGCCAGCACCGTGATGCAGCCGTGAGCCAGCCAGTGGCTGAAGCCCTAAAGCTCACTGCAACTTCTTCCACTGCTCCCAAACCCTGCCAAATGAAACGGTGCCGGGGCCTGGGCCACATGGCTGGGGATGCTGGGGCTCATCTGGAGGCTCACGAGGCTCTGCAGCCTCCCTGCCAGCTGGGGACAGCCCAGGACAAGGAGAGCCCACCTCTCACTGCGCATTCCTGTGGGCACCATAAAGTTGATCCTGTAAAATTATTCTTGTAAAATTATTCTTGTAATATTACACAGCCTAAGGAAAATATAACCCAAGTAAGCGTTAACAAATTCCATCACAAGTTATTACGCAGATTAGTGTTGCAGGCCAGTTTATAAAAGGTATTTGACATCTGATCTGTCGTCCACAGATATCCAATCTGCAGCTCAAGACCCCAGAGAGTGTCATGAAATGCTCTCATCAGTGAGTGCCCTTTAATTTTCAGCGGGCACCTGCTCCTGACAGAAGCACCTAAGTTCAGCATGGTTTTGTTTTTGTTTTTTTTTTTTCTTCCCCTTCTTTGGTTACTAAGCGAGAAGGCAACTCTCATACACTAGGAATAGCTTTAGCCAAGTTTAAAGCAAACACAGGGCCTCCAAGCTCAAATTGCTCTAATAATTTATTCTGGTCTTGAAATCCCTAAGGTTATTTCAGAGAAAATGTATTTTAAGATGTTTGGCTCAAAAATGACAAGATAACAGATGATACATATTCATTTTCTCCCCCAAGATGGTGATGAGATGTAACAAAATAAAGCAGTAGTCTTGGTAGCTACTCCCTCCCCCAAATGTAAGAGTCTTGTAGTTTTATCTCACTGATACCACCAGAATCGTATTGCCATTTATCTTGAGGGTGTATTTATGAAAGGGATTGTTTGCAACTGAAGCTACAAGGCATGAAACAAACTGATAATGGAACTTTCTTTTGGAGCTTATTCTTTTTTGGTGGCATTTTTCTTTCTTTCCTTTATGAGCTTCGTGACAGCCAAGCAGTCATTTCCTTTCTGTATTTTAGCACAAACAACAGATTAGTGTCACATTGTTTGCTGTGAGGTTTTGCTTTCTGCTTGCAGGGTGACTAGTTGGCATTTGGCATATTCCAAACAAATAATGTGGTCATTCATAAAGATAAAAGACTGAAACATCTTCTTGGCACACAAGATGCATTACTAGCACGTATCCTGAATATGGTGTGGAACAACAGAGGCAGAGGTGAATAATGTAATTTGAAACTTGAATCACAAAACACAGAGGCCAGGGTTTTGTCTTCTGCAAGAGACATAACACAGCCTTTGGCACTGCAAACATGATAATCTACTGCAGCCGCATACTCAAGAAAAATGAAATTTAAATTATCAGCATAAATCACAAATAATAAATTATTTATTTTTAGAGCAAGAATTCAGAATATAACCTCATAGAAAAAATGTCTTTAAAACATTCCTTCTTAACATCATAATTTCTACAATTTTTTAATATTCTTAGAAATATTCGCAATACTAAAAACCATGAAGGAAACATATTGCATGGTGGTCCTCCCCTTTTCTCTCTTACACATGTCTTTAAGGTAGAACTTTCTGTCCTTGCTGCCCTCTTCCATCACCTAAAAGCCATCTTAACAAGTATTTATTTTATTTCCCCCCATGCCTTCAAAGCCAATGCATCTCAGACAATTTTTGTTTTCCGCAGCTTGCTCAGCCTGCTTTGCTAGGCTTTGCATTCTGCTTGCATCCTCACCACAAACCAGTAGTTCTCTTACAAACACCTTCCTTAATTCCTGTTGCTGAGGCTTCCCCAGACCAGACTCAGCTCCCAGCCACCAGTGCCTGGCTGGCCCTGTCCCACGGGGACAGAGGACTCAGTAAACACTGTCTAAACCAGGCACAGACCACCGAGCATACAAGGAAGCTGCTGTTGTACAGGATAAGTGTTGGCTGAAAACCTCATATTTTAAACCAAATCCTGAGAATATAACATTTTAGCAATAACTTACATTGATGACATGTTATTTCCTACAGTTTTGTGAGCACACTGCCAATGGAGTAGCTTTGTGGGGTCAGTGAAGTGAGCCCACAACTGTTTGAGTGGTTAAATGCTACTTATTGCTAGCTAAGAGGCTTTGGCTTTGGCAACAGAGAAGGCAGCAAATAGAGAGGAAAAAAGAGAAAACAAACAAGCAGAGAAAAGACAATTAATGACAGCATAAGGGAAAGGGCAGGAATATGCAGCTCAGGGCTGGACAAATTCAAGTGACGTGCTGGAAAGAACCCCCTTCATCAGTAGCATGAACTGAAAGTGTGCTTTCCTTGTTTAGAGCTCTTTCTTCTCTAAGGAACGAGTCGGGCAGGGGAGCATGGACTGGGCAGCATCACCACAGGCCCGACACCACGAGCAGGGCATGGGCTGCCCGGCTCCCTTCTGTGCACTGCTTTTAGCATACATTTGGAATGGAGCAAGGCATACCCACACAGAGGGAAATGCAGAGCTTCCAATGGTAACAACAAAACTGTATTAGAAAAAAACACTTTTTGGCCAGTGTATACTTTGCTTTGGTAAAAAACCTCAGCTTTTAGGGACTCGGAGCCTTTCCTCGGTGCATTAGCGCTCAGTGGCTGTTAGCATTCGAAAGCAATACTTTCAATGCTACATCAAGTCATTCAAGTGGCAGGAAATTTGAGCAGTTGATTTGGGAAATGGATATTTCATTAGCAGCACAACTCATGATAAATGAAAGTTTTCCCAGCACCTGCACTGGGAATACCAATGAGCTCTCAATCAAACCGCCTGAGAAGTGGGGCAAAGCGATGGCCCTGCGATGCTGCCGCCTGTTAATGGGGAAAGGAGCGGAGGGCACCAGGAGGCAGTTAGGCTGTGTTCAGCTTTTATAACTTCTCCTTATTGAGGCCTTTAGGTCAATTTCGGCTGCACTCGAGGCCCTGACAAGAGCCAGAGCTCAGAGGACATTCAGCCCTCAGGCCCTGGCTGCAGCCCCCTGGGCACAGCAGGTGGAGGCCAAGGTCCCAGCCCTGGCACAGAGCCACCCACTGCCAGCAGGACAGGGCCACGATCACCTCCCTTACGCACCCAAAAGTCGGAAAAGCTGATGTGAAATGGGCAGTAAGGCAAACTGACAGGGAAAATAGCTGGTGCCATTATGTTTTGTGGGAAACACTGAAAAAAAAAAAACAGTGAAAAACCTACCAGTGCCATTGCCACATCCTCACGTGGCACTCACCAGATTTCAGACCTGGCCAGCTTGCATGCCCCCAGCTTCCCAGTTTATGAGGAAATACAACCATCACCACCAGTACCTTTAACCACTTCTCAGGCAGACAAATGTTTTCCAAGACCAAGACGATCAGGAATAAATCTGTGCACACATGGTGCTGCAGTGTTCCTCACTTGCTGCTCTGCTACACAACTCTCTTAGCAGCTTCGCAGACTGAAGTGCATTCCTGCAGCTCCCAATACAAAAGAACCCACCAGCAGAACGATAAAGACAAGGCATATGCTTTGTAAGATGTTTATTAGAAGTAATTTAACGATTCGTTAAGAGCTCTGGGTACATATAGGCATCCAGAGTGAGCAGCTCAGGAAGGGCCAATGAGCCACCCCAGCAGGCACCGGCCCCCAAAGATCTTCCCTGGGAAGCACTATGGGGCTGGAAGGCCCAGCCCTGGCTGCAGGGAAAGCACAGGAGAAAACTCTCTGCAGCAGGAGCACTCAACTCCCACCAGAGGTACCAAAACCTGTGCTGCAAGGCGAGCTGCATAGGGCCTAGCGAGAGTTTTTACAGGGCCTGCAGAAGCCCTGCCAGGTTTGGGTTCACATCCAGAGCCACTTGAAGTGGAACACGTCACCACACAGAGCCGCCAACCTTCAGAAAATGGATCGAGCTCCAGACTGAAATCTTAGTATCTTCTGAGATACAGATTACAGAGTTGTGATCAATAGCTGTGCTATAATTGCAAATGCGCTCTTACAGTTGAGCATGCTGTGTTCCTAATACCCAAGATACTTTGGTGGGTTTGATTGATATGGAATAAAAGTAAAGCCAATGAACCACCATCTGTATTTACTTGCTTGATGCATGTGTTTTTATTAAATTCCAAAACAACTCATGAAAAACAGTGTTTTGTGTTTCTTGCACACCAATACAACATATGCGTGTGGTGATTTGAAAGAAAATAAAGGAAAAAACTATTTTTAAAGACCACCACAAACAAATTATTCAAAGCAAACAGCACATTTTAAAACTAAATTACTAAAAATTCCCTTTAAAGTACAAAAATAAATTCAAAACAAAGATTCATCAATTTTCTTTGCATTAGAAGAAATAGCTGAAGTGGACTCTGCTTTCTGAAAATTGAAATAAAAATCCCAAAGTTGGGATCAAAAAGCCTCACTCTATACCTTTGAAGCAAATGGGAACATTGCTAGTCATTTCAGTGGGCAGCAGAGCTGGACACTGCATTAGACAGACCACGTCTTGCACTCGTAGCCTAACATCGAAACAGCTGTGGGTTGGGGGACTTTGTGGGGTTGTTTCTGCAGCTGCTATCAGATAAGAATTCGGACATTATGCGATGATTTAACAATCCAGAGCCTTACCAAAGCTCCAGCAACATCAGCCGGGGTCCTTCCTGCAGCCCGGGTGGTTCCTTGCAGGAGACAAAGCCATTCTTCTGAAGCTGTCCCACTGCCATGCATTAGTAATCAGTTTCCTTGCTTTCCTCTGAAGTTCAGGGGATGAGGTCAGCCTTGCCACACGACTCCTCATGACCATGACCGGCAAAGGGGCACTTCAGATCTGACAGGCAGGTATTGCAGAAGGAAAAGAAGGTCTCAGCTGGCTGCCCTCAGGCTGCGTGCCAGCAGGACTGGCCGCTGGCCTCCTGCCCCCTGCTCCTCTCAGGAATACCCCTGGAAATGCAATTTCTGAAGATGTCACAGTTTCAATCACAAGTGCTGCAGGCATACTGCTTTTGCTCAGGCCCAGAAACATCACTCAAAGCAGCTGAGAATTGGCTGTGGAGTGCAGGCATCCGCTGCCACCTCTGCTCCTTGCTGCTCCTCGCTGCAGGAAGTCTACATAAACCTCTGATTCCCCCAAATGTCCACTAAACGTTATTTCAGTGACCACATTTTCTTTTGCAAAGGCACTCTGACTGTCCTGCTTCATCTGGCTCAGGTGCACGGCACAAAGCCCATCCTGCTCCCCCTCCCAGGGCCTCGCATCCTCAAGCGGCAGGGAGCTTCTGCACAGGAGGTCATGGGCTGCCTGGCAGCCCCACTGGGTGGGCAGTCAGAGCTAGCAAAGGGTCTCAACCTGTAAAAAACACAGAATAAAACAATCCTAGCATACTTCAGGAAGGAGTTTATATCATGCGGGCAGTGAATGTGCTGTTTGCAATCCAGAAGTTGCTATGGCAACTTGGCAAGAACCTTTAAAAAATTACACAGCAAACAGTCAAAGAAAACCTAAACGGATACAAGAGGAGTCCCTAAGCACATCTAAATTAAGTAGTGGCCAAATGAGTTCCTTTTTTCTCCTCTGTCCTCCTAGAGAACATTGCCTTAACAGCCTTTTCTTTGCTGCTGCTTATTTTTAATTTACATGCTATCTGTCTTTTGACCATTGATTTCCTACACGACAAGACAAGCGTGAGCTCCATCCACAGATGCCCCTCACTTGTTTCTTGAGGCCGGCTCTTTACCATCCTGGGAAGTAGGTTTATGCACTTTTTTTTAAAGGTCTCCTAATTACCCAGAGAGACAACATTTTATTTTCTAATATGGTGGACATTTATGCCTATATTACTTTTAAAATATGCGGGCTTCCATGGCAGGAGTCAACCTGGGAAGGCTTTTTTCAAATGCTGTTGTCGCAGGCTGACGAGCTGACCCCTTGTGCTGAGCTGTTACATCTCCCTGGCACTTACAAAGGAGACAAGATGAGGTTGCATGTGTGTCTCAGCTGAAGTTAAATTCTGAAACGCGCAGCACATGTAAAATTCAAGGTTAATGAAAGGTTTATCTTGCCCATAGGACTGCTCATCAGAAGGAAGGGTAGCTCATGCAATTACACTGTGATGAGATATTGATTTTTTTTTATTATGATTTCCAATGTTATTTCAATACAGGACAAACCAAAACCAGCCCTGAAAAGCAAAGGCAGCGTATGGGCTACAGCTAAGCATCCTAATAGCTGTGAAGTCCACAGGCTCAGAGCATATTGTTTAGGATAATTATGTTAAGACATGAAGTCAAGATTGTTTTATGGCGAGAGATGCAGTGGGTCACCCTCCAGCAGCGTGCTGTGCAGTTACTATATTAACTTTGACGACCACTTCTGCTGAACATCCTCGTGTTACTTACTTGTAAACGTGTATTAAACACATCGCATCCACCGGAACGGCACGAGCTTACCAACCAGCGCTGGCCCAGCACCCAGTTGGGATCACCTGGCACAGAGATAAAGCCCAAGTCCCCCAGCAGCTCCAGGCCACAGCTCTGGACACCCCCAGCAGGCAGGGGACTGGGCAGGCATGGGGACAGCCAGTCCTGCGGGGCCACCAGCTGCTTGTCACCACGCGGCGCTGGGTCACACTGGGCTCTATTGCCAGCACAGCTCATATGTCTGCCTCCTTGATCACAGGATATCTTCTGCACAGAGCTCATCTTCTGCAATATACAAATGTTTCATAGCTACAAATTACAGACAAAAAAACAACCACAAAGTAAAAAAATATTATTGGGGAATTAAAAAAAAATATCCAATTGATTTCTGATCACTGTAAACAATGATCGGCATATGAGAATTACATTTTATTGAGCATATTCCTTCTATATTCCCACATCCGAGTTGGATTTAATCTTTTAATTGATCTATAGTGCATTTACATACAAATCTAGAAATTTGTGGTTGGGAAGACTGCTTTAAATGAGCAACAGAGGAGATGCACTCTGCAGCAAGTTAGGAAAAGGGGAAGTCGTAAAATTACTTTAAGTACACTTGAAGAAAAAGGAACAGGTTGCAGTGTCAACACTGGGTGCCAAACAGCTCCGTTTCATGCCTGGCTGCCAGCAGCCTGCCCAGCACAGGACAGGGAAGCCACGGAGCGCCGGTGGATGCTGCACGCAGCCCTGCTCCCAGGGCATCACTATTTATGCCTAAATTAATCAGAGTTTTGTCTTAATTTTTGTTACTGCTTTACAACTCCAGGAGGAATCAAATTATTAGTTAAGAAATATTTCCTGTTGAAAGATTATCCATACAACTGCCTCCTCCTTATGCCCACCCTGTGCATATCGCTGCTGAAATGAAATAAAACAACAGGGGGACACAGAGCAGCCACTAAGGCTTATAAAGATACTCCATAGCAAGATACACTATCCTTTCTTGGCCTAACATACAATAAAGTTATGACACACTGCTGCTGAGTTGCGTCTGAGGACACAGAGGCCATCTAGAAATGGCACAAGTGGCACCCCGAGTGTAACGGGATCAGAGGATAATGGTGGGGCTGCAGCAGAGCTGCTCCTTGTCGCTGTTACTGAACACTGAACACTTACATATCCAGCCAGACGTGCACAGAGAGAAAAGGCCAGGCACCCTTAGCAGCAGCTAACAGTATCTGTGCCCAAACCCCCCAAAAACCCCAGGACCTGTCCCACCATCGTGCCTTGCTCCAGCACCGCTCCCAGGCGAGGCGCTGCCCTCGCTCCCCACCTGCAGCTGGCAGCACCTCCAGCACCGAGCATGAAAAACACACGCATAGGTAGGGGAGAGGGTGGAGGGAGCTTCTTTCTGTTTCAAGGGCTGCCTTTGAAACAATCAAACATGCTTTCAAAAATCCAAGGGCTCTGTGTTCCTGAGGATCAGCCCCGACCCCAGCGCTCGCTCCTTCGGTTAGCGGCAACCATCAAAGGCTGAACCCTGCGCTGTGAAGCCTCTGGGGCTGCTGCTTTACTTTGTAGAGGTCATTTGTCTCATTATTTCCCTTCCAAAATTGCTCAACGAACCAACACCCACGCACTCTTTCATTTAGCACATTTAAATATTTATAATAATATTAAAACACTTGAACCGCTTTGAAAGAGGTTGTTGGAAAACCACAGGCTCGTCTCCCGCTCCTGTCCATTTCTCACACCACAGCCCCCGGGGCTCTGCAGCACCGACCCACTGCAGCTGAGTGCTGATGTGCTGAGTGCTGGGGTCATGTCCTGTGTGCCTGGCGGGCATCCAGGGGCTGCAGGTCTGCTTACAAAACCTGTAAGTTGGCAGAAAGGCTGTGTGGGCTCCAAAACCAAAGGCAGTCCCTACCCTAGCCCGTGGGACATCACAGCCCCAGCAGCCCCTCCTTTCCCCTGCTTTGGGTTCTGTGAAGAACCAAAATGTTTTCTCGGTCTCAAGCACTTGCTACCTATGCTAACTAAATTACCTGATACTGTAACAAAAATGTTTTATTCATAGGTTGTGCAATGCCTGGCACCTGCTTTTCTTTTGGTACGTATTAAACACACATTTCATTTAACTTATTTGAAAGCACTAGAATATTTAGTAATTACCTGAAGTACTTAAGTGGTTTCCATGCTGTTAATATTTTCTTTTCGTTTGCTGTTGAAATAAAGTGACCTGCCCACAGGGACCAGACACCTCCCAGTCCCCATGGCAAGAGCCAGCAGCACGAGGGATGCAGGACAGGACACGGGGCAGGACACGGGGCCTCATACCCGCTCCTTCGCTTCCTTCTGTTGCTGTGATTCATTGCTTTTTATTTTATGGAAGGACAACTAAATCTAATCTATTACTGCTGCTTTTTTAAATAACTGCACGTCTCTTCTGGCAGTTTCATTACTTGCAGTGTTCGCTAGCATTAATTTTGTTAGGGTTTAAGAATTTAATGAGATATTAAAATGCTAAACACTTTCCTCCAAGCTGATGACAAAAGAAAACGACCAGGCATGGTTTGGTGGGCTGCACAAGAACCTGAGGTAACTGCACAGGGTTACTAGGGGAGCCCAGCAGGAGCCCCACACCATGTACCAGCATGGCACAAATCCACCAAAGTCACAAATCCACCTCCTAGCAGCCACTTTCTACAGGGCCAGCAGGATATTTTTCCAAATCTGTTTAATACAATTACACCGAAATAATTACACGAGATGGAAATGGATTCATCTAGCAGTACATCTGAGCTGGCTTTTTGTTTCCTCAGACCTCTCTAAGTGCATGTCCAGGTCTGCTCATGGAGTTATTTTCTACCTCTGCTTCAAAGCACTCTTACTGCTATGCCTTGGGAATGAGATATATTCAGTAGATGTGTTTTACAAAACCAATTTCTTCCTGAAGCAAAGATACCTGCTAAGAAAATAATCACCCATTATCAAGCCAGATAAAATTTCATGGAAAGATATATTCACAGTGTTGGGAAATTTGACTCATATTCTCAAATATCATCATCTCCCTGCAATCACTGTCAAAACAGTTGTAACACTACTGTTATGGCAATCTTCACCAGGTAGTGGTTTTAGGCTTTCTCCCTCAGTGCTGAGTCTCTCGAAGGCGTGTTATCCAGGCTGGATCCAAAACATGGAGAGAGACCAGTATTTACCCTGAAAAATAACATGTGCCAGATTTCCCAGGGTAGATCATCACACGGTCGATACAACTTCCTGGCCATTTGTGCAGCACCAGCTGCAGAACATCACTTGTCTCTGTTTAACCCAGTAACTTGAAGTTGGGCCACGTGCATGTGTTCCAGAACAGCATATAGCCATGCTTAGAAAACAGAGAAATCCATAGGTTGGGCTTGGTATTTCATCCCAGTGATGAATTTCCTGTGCTGCTAAGCCATCTGGACAGCCTGCCACACGGAAGAGCTCTTCCACAGGAGCTGTCCTCCCGTGAAACACCTTCCAAGGGCAGAAGCACGTCTTCACTGCTCCTGCCTTGACTGCTCTGTAATTAAGGAGAGGACTTTTACAGCTTTGGGATAAACCCATCTAACACCTCTGGTGTATGCTCCATCTTCTTCACAAATTCAGGCTTGCCTGTACAGGCTCTGCACACTCCTGTTCACACAAATTGTACCAGTGCTGCCCAAAGACTTTTCCACGGGCTTCTCCCTCCACTTGAGGCACAGAGACGAGCTGGAGATGTGCACGTCCCCAGGGGTGGCTGCATGCAGCCATCTGTGTCTCCACGCAAGTCTTCTGCTTCCATGTCACTGGCAGGAAAGGCAGAGCCGCTAACCATTCCTGGGCCTCACTCACAAGTAGTTCACAAGAGGGTTGTAGCATGAAATTAGCTGGAAATGATTTTTAAAGGCTGATTATAAATGGAGGGATATTGCTTATTTGGGAACTGAATGGGGTGACACACAGGTTATTTGTTTGGCTTCACAAGAGAGATGACAATACTTGCTTTTTCTGCTATCATTGATTTCTTTGCCATTATTTACTGGTCTGAAATACTGAGATTTCACTACCACGTACATGCCTTCAAAGAAAAAAATCTCTTGCTTTTCTCTGTCTGAATCCAGCTAGTTCTATTGTACCAATTCTAACAAAGCACAGAGAGAGCCATTATAACCATTTTGATCAGATGAATGAATTCTACATGTTCTCACAAAGCTTAGAGTAAGGCTAAAACTCAGGTTAGTGACCAATTGCCTGAAACGTTTGTTTGTATGCTAAAAGATAAGAACAGCTTGTTTCTGCTTCACAGATCAGAGTGTTCACACATTTTAATGTGTCACTGTGGTTCTGTTTGTTGTTCCATAAAAGTTACTGCCTCAAAAAACAAAGACAACAATATTGAAATAGGAAGAAAAAACAGAAGAAAAATGGGAGGTTTCATTACTACAAAAGAGACCCAGCTGAGTTACTCAGGCTACTTATCTGGTAATGAAAGGAAGGGGCAAATTTGTTATTTTCCAATAAAATCTGGAAAGCGCACTTCAGAAATGAAATAAAAATTGAAGCTACTTACTGCTCGGCATCTTTGCAAGGGAGGAGCTGATGGGAAGGCACAGTCTGGGAGAGCTGGCACAGAACTGCTCGCCAGCTCCAGGTTCTGCGGGAATTCAGCTACTTACTGGCTGAAAGTTTCCACTCTTATTACCAGACGATTTACAGAAGAACACGTATTTTAATAAGGCCAATCTTTGACGCTGCTTATGATTTGATGCCCACCTGGGAGCTGAGCAGCACCTGCCCAATGCCTGCACACGGCAGGGCTCGTTAGGGGACTTGGGAGATGAGGCGTGTTGAGCCATACAGCTGACCTCTGCTGGGCAGGGAGCAGCACTGGCACTCTGGATGACCTCAAAAGCAAAAGGTACTGTGAAAATGAACTCTCTCATTTTGTTTTCACCACTCACTTTGAAATGAATATGAGAAAACCCTAGGAATACCACTTGTTCCACCAGAAACCACCAGATATCCAACACACACAGCTCCACAACAATTCAGAAGTATAGAAAAAGCAGAGCAAGTTGACCTGGTCTAAATGTTTGAGCTAAAACATGAGTCTTTGCTCACATTTGGGACTCATTGATCCAAGCAAAAGGCTGGCCAGGGCACCCCACAGCAGGCGCACTGGCAGGGTGCTCCCTCGTGGTGGGTTCGCGCACTCCCCATCCTACAAACCCAGGGAACAGCCCGGGTTTCTGAGCACTGCCTGCTCCCGGCTGACACCCAGCAGGCTCTCCCAGGAGCTTCATAAGCATCAAGAGACCTTAAATAATGATGACCTTTACTTATGAATCAACAGAAGTGAAGACAAAAAGCACTTCAAGCACTTGCTCTCCGGCAGAAGGGGATTCACAAATGTGGCCCAGTTCAGTTCAGTCGATTCTCAAAAGCAAAGAAATTCCTCACGCGTAACTGCGGGGCAGGGATCAATGCAGCGATGCCGGACAAATGGCCCGCTACACAGCCAAGACCTCCTTCATCTGGGAAGCATGATCGAAAGCAAAAGGCATCACACGGCTGCAAAGTTTGTTTGTGCACTGCCTAAAATAAAGTCAGAAAAAAGGTGATATAATGCTATTTCCTTGCAGAATGCCCAGCGCTGGCCTAGATCATGATAAAAACTCATCCAAAGGGTAGCTCAGGGTTCAAAGAGGAGCCTGGGACTGCAACACAGAAAAGCAGTGAGGCATGGATAAAGTATATTTTCTATTAACATTCTTCCCTCTTAGATACAGAGGGAATGTGTGCTATGAGTGCTAGGTATATTAAATGCTGCTAATATTCAACACCAACCACAAATGATCTATCTTTTTTTAAAATCAGATTGTGACCGTCTTTATAAGTCAGACTATCTCCCGTACAAAACATTTGAAATTCTTCCACCTCCCCATGCTTCATACTGACACTACTTTAGCAAATCGCTTACCACAGGATTTTGAGCTTGAAATTCATTTATAGGCATTCCCACCTCTGCCCTCCCCCCTTTGCCCTTTTTCAACCACTTCAGATTTCGTTCCAAGAGGAAGGGGCCCCACAGGAAATGCTGTGAACTGGACCAATTCCTACCAGGACATTCTCCAGTACACGAAGCATCCTTCCCAACCAGACGGGTGCACACAAGACTTTCTGCTGTCTGAGCAGACAAAGCCCGCTGGCGGATTTACCCAGCCGTGGGACTAACGCCAGGCAGAGGCTGGCACTCAAAACAAACAAACAAACAAAAAAAGAAAACAACACTCAAAACAAAACAAAAAACAGCTGTTTGGGTCTAAGCATAGCAAGATCTTTTAGCAATCACGACACAACCCTCAGTTACTGCTCACGCTGCATATTGTTGTAAACACCTCATTTCATTATGCACAAAGCAAAGAAAGATTAGCTCCTGAGGATACACCTAAAAGAACGTAGAATTAATTAAAATTTATTAAAACAAAACCCGCTAGAAGATCTTCAAAGCAACACAATAATTTTAAAACTCATAACAGAATTGCTTTGGGAACGAATGCCCTGCGCAGATTAAGTAGAGTCTTTTACCATACTTGCAAATTTTAAGCCTGGGTGCCCTGGCAGCACCCAGAGCCACGCACACAGGTTTTGAGAGGTGGGAGCAGGGAGGCATTTGGCTGTCACTTCCAATCTGTTTGAACACTTGGAGGAAAAGTAGAAGATATTTGTATGGATGGAAACACTACAACACCAAAATATGTATTTAAAATATAACAATCAGGCCTAGAAAATGTGTACAGGTTTCAGAGCTTTTGTTATGTAGATGTTAGCTGTAATTAACCTCCAACTGAACATAACAAATGCAGGCATAAAGTGATACACAAGAAAAATATTAATAAAAACAAAGGCTTTGCAATGTATATTTTAATATATTGCAAGCAGATTTGACCACCAGAACAAGCTACCACAGGTGCCGTGCATGAGGCTTGCCACGGAAAGGACAAATACAGACAGATGGCAAACACAGCAATATCTGGTGTTTTTCTTAATGCTCCACCTTGTAGAGGCATGCCATATATTTAACTTCAACATTTCTGACACAAATAAATGTTTGTTCCTCGAGCTTTTAGAGACAAGCTTAGAAAGCTCACTTGGGTGCAGTCTAAAGGTTCAGAAAGAAAGAGATGGACATTAAAAAATCTCTCCAAAGACCTCCACGTAGCAAGTGGAAGGACTGAGTTGTGCCATTCACTCCTGCCAAGAGGCTGACCCACAAGGTTTCCCACACTCCGTGCTGTATCTGCCATTTCAGGACAATGCCTTGCACTTCATCAAGTCCTTTGATCTCAGGATCCCATGCAGTTCATACTAACACCAGAGCGAGGTAGGCAATACAGGAAAACCCAACAATGTTTTCCCAGGAAAGTAGTGTAAGAAGTGGTTTGCTTACCCAGCTCTGGGAGGCCGCTGCTGCAGAGGGGGACAGGAGCAGCTCCATTACCTGCCAAAGCTGCTCTCCAAGCTTTGTGGCACTTCGGAGAGGAGAGGCAGAGCCAGGCAGCAGGGGAAGCTCCAGCAGCCAGCTGGACCTTGGCCAGCACACCCCAATTAACATCTCTAACACGGTGTGAGGAGTGCTGGGCGGTTTTTAATTACATGATGCAGGTGAGACCTTGTGTTCACACTGCTCCAGAGGAGGGCACCTCCAGCAGCAGCTCCTGCTCAGCATTGAGAAAAGGGAGCAGAAGGAATGTCGCTGAGTTATAACATTACCCACGGCACCCAGTGTTAGCACTTGCTGTCTGAACGAGGCTGTTTCTGATACTAAGCAACACGGCTATCAACAGGCTGAAATATGCTAATCAAAATGAATAGAAAAGAGCATTTAACAGTTCACAACACAAAGGAAATACTTTAATCTTGACCCACACTGTGCCTGTCCATACCCCCAGACTCCAGCGAGCACCTCAGTCACAGGAGGGATGCGGTGAGCAAATAGCTGGGGAAACGAGACCACGGAGCTGCTGGTGTTGTCCTGACATTACTGCAGCACACAGGAACCTTCCCACCTCGCTTTTCTTCCCGTATCTATGTTTTATATTCAGCAATATTTACAAAGTCATGAAAAGCTGGAGCAGTGTTGGATTTTGATTGCAAGCTGTTTAAAAGTCAGCAGCCTTGTTTAGCAACTTGTCTGCAGAATGCCCACCGCGCCGCCAGAGCCACACGAGCAATAACCCAACTGCTCTCAACACGTGTCTGCTCCAGGTCTATTACATCCATGGGACATAGTTAGCGGGGTTATTATAACTCCTGCCACTAAGCAGACTGAGACCCACATACACCTAAGATGTGTCAAGCATTATTGCAATAAGCAAAACTGGTTGTAGCAGGCAGCGATGCAGGCAGGAGGACACAGTTTTACTCCTGAGCATAATATTAGAAACCAGTGGAATATGAAAGCACAACCCCAGGAAACAATATGTCAGATTACCAGAATCACTATTTACTGGTATTGTACATCAAATAGTGAGCACCACTGATGGAAAAATTGTTTACTCTTTGCAGAGAGTTTGACTCCCTCAGAAAAAGGCAATAACAATTGCTTTTGTTCATACTACACTGGAGAGAGAGGGGGAGAGAGTGAGCGAGAAAATACAGAAGGGCTGGGACTAATAACACAGAAACTAATGGAAATAGCTGCCGAACCACTGAGAAGTTGTGGATATTTACTGTGCCTTCATCTCTCCCACTCATGATGTTTCCCTACCTATTACTTGCTTTGCTAGGCTTCTTACGAGGCTACAAATAATCTCATCTTATTTTCCTGTTCTACTCCATTTACTATTTTACTTTTTTGAGTGTTTCTTGTATAAGTTGGGGAGAGGAAAAAAAAAAAAAACAGTACAAGTTTCTTTCACTATCAACTTTGTAGAAGGAAAGGAAGTAGAAAAACCCAGTGTGGCATGCAGGGAGCAAGTAATTATCCCTTTCTTTGTCAGTGAGCTCTAGTTCAGAGCCATTTCCGCAAACTTGTCTTCATTTTTACTTGCCTACATGGACAGCCCCACCCAAAACGCCCATCCTTCTAGCTTCTAGCCATACTCAGCCTAGGCAAACACTTGAGGAGCTTACAATGACAACTACTGTATTCGGTTATCTAACGCCATGCCAAAGGCACAAACTGCCTTCAGTTCTACCCTGAGAACAGATGCAACCACTTCAGTGCCTCGCTTTACTCAGACAGCAGGCTCACAGAGGGGGCTGGATGCTGAAGGTGTGTGCTGAGCACGAGACAAACCCTGGGTGTCCCCCCCGGTGCCACTGCAACCACACACATCGCTGCTCCTGCTGAGCTCGCCAAACACTGCAGGAACCCGGGGCACACCATAGCCCTGCCCAAGGACAGCCAGCAAGCCAGGGCATCCCAAATGTCACTTTCACAGCAAATCTCTATTTCCACTCCCATTAATCTTTGCTCTACCAAGTAATTATGCTGATTGGGGCATTACACAATCAGATGATGATCCTAATTCTAGGTAGCACTTACCCTCCGTAAATTAGGGGGGTGATGGTTGCAGTTGCATTTGGGTAGGACAGAGAAATGTAAGGGGGATGGAAACCAAGCACCGTGTGTTTTTAGCTGTTTCAGGTCTTGCCTGAAGACAGAAGGACCTACTTGAAACTGGCTCAGCAAATGCTCCCCACACCAACATGAGCAGCGGATCTGCAGGATGAGGGCTGGATTTTCCCTCTGCAGCTCTGTGCTTTCCTGGTTAGTCACTGGTTTGGTTTTGGGGGGCTGAAAGGACACGTGCCATCGTGGCACAGCTCTCCCACGGAGCTGTCCAACTAAAAGCAAGGGGGTCAGCAGCCCCACACCCACCGGGTTTGGCTCTGCAGGTGCATATTTATATTTTAGCTGATTTAAATCATCCTTTGGAGGAGCACATCAGAGCTGAAATGATTAAAGACTGCAGTTAAAGACCACATTTGCTATGCTGAGCATGGCTGTACCAGAGGACACGAAAGTGCACTTCCTTTTCATTAGCGTGATGGCTGGCTTAATGTATAACCCTACATTACCTGTAGTAGCTGCTAAATCCCATTTTTTCCATACAGATCAGGTCTGTGCCTACCCTGCTACCACCACAACCTCTTTGATTACTTAATCAGAAATCCAGAACAACTAGAACTGTTCCTCGTTTCATTCTTGATTTTTTCTTTCTTTTTCTGTCTTCCTCACCCAGAGAAAGTATTACTGTTGAAAGACTTTTTTTCCCCAAAAAATTAGATAGATAGCAAACCATGGTGGAAAATATATGTTTTAAAAAAGGGGGAGAGAGAGAAGAATACCTGACAACTGCAGTGCAGTGTTTGTCTTGACACCTTCGGGAATGGCTTGGGTATGCCAGACATGGATCGTTTTACAGCCACCTGTTCTGAAGACAGGGATACTGAAATACCTTTCAGAAAATTCCCCAGAGAAGGCGAGCACACAGATGGGAGAGGGAGCCATGCACCCTTCATGCTGCAGATGGAGTCCCCGGGGTGCTGAGCAGCAGGCACTGGGTGCAGGTCGCCCACTGGTACCTGCTAACACCTGCCCTGCCCTCGCAAGGCACACACACAATTTCAGCCCTGCTAGCAGGCTGGTATTTTTGTCACTGGCCATCTTTTACTTCTTCCTGCAATATTTATTCTCACTTAAACTTGACAAGCATTGTGCTTGGGCTGAGATGGTTTAGTAATTGGGCTTATAAACGGAAAGAACTAAATGCACTCTTACTCTCATATCTCTTAGCAGCTTAATAACTGGAGATGACTGATGATCAGATCCACCTAGAGACCACAAGTATCGCTTCTGTCATTACAATCAGCCACAGAGCGTTATTTAATAACGGCCCAGTTTCTCCGCTGCACTTGAGATAGGCTCCGGGGAGAAGAGGACCGCTGATTGCAGCTCCCCAATGCCCACGGCAGGCCATCAGCTGCCCCAGCGCTGGCTACAGCAGCAGCACAGCAGTGCTGGCTTCTGCACAGCCCCGGCCAGAGCCAGGCACGACACAGCTTGTAACACATCCACAGGTAACAGGACCCGGTGTCACGCACCCACGCTGGGCACCGGTCACTTTGTGCCACCTGAAGCACAGTGCAGCAGGAGGGGAGAGGCTCCTATTACTTCAGTGCAAGCAGGGACGCAACAGGATTGAGTTCAAACCAATTCTTGCTTTCTTTTAACCTTTTAATATTTAATGAAGGTTGGGAACGATGAAGGTCACCAGAAAGCTTGGCAATGGATAACTGTAATGTCCGAAGACAGCTCCAAAGCGTTTAGAGCCCTCCTCCCAGACAGGTATTGACATTCCCTAGATTGTATTGATGTTTCATCTCATGCTTTCCTTTTTCAGACTGATGTAGAGGCTGTGCCTGAAAGTTAACAAAACACCCCTCACCCTGCTAGGCAGCTGAACCCATAAATCCCGGTGTAAGGCAGCAAAGCATAAGCAGAGTGACCCCTGAAGCCTGCATTGGTGTAGGGCTCCAGTCGGAGCTCCTTCTGTCATGTTTCTGCCATGTTCCACCCAGCAGAACAGAGACTGTGTGAAATGCGACTGCCAGGCATTTTTCTTAGAAAATAAAGAGGTAAGAGGGTAGAACGAAACGCTCCTTTTAAGAGGTGCCAGATGGCTACACAACCGCACCGGAGTTCAGTGAGAGCAGTGCCCATCAGCAGATTTCACATGGATGGTTAGGATCCCCGGGGCACTGCCCAGGTGGTACAGCAGTGCAAACATCACGAGCTAAACACATCCCCGTGGCTGTAACACATTGCTTTGAAGCAGCACTGGTCAGGTATTGCACAGGGGAAAACATACTGCCTTGAACTCTAAACCCAGTAACAGCTTAATCTGCTTGATGCTCAGGTCTTTAATAGGATAGGGTTAAAATAAAAGAAACAGAATATTCCTTCAGTGTCAGAGAAAATGCAGTTTTCTTACCAGACCGAAGCAAGCATGTAACACTATAAATACTGGTGCTCCCCCCTCTCCCTTTATCCATTCTGGTATTTATTGCATCCAAAATAAGAAATACCAGAAACCTGACAGTAACTCCAAGTTGTACATTTTCAGCACAAAGTTTTAAAGCATTATTAAAAGAAAAGTAGATGTAGTCATACATGGAAAGCTACATGAACTGGAGAATGCTCGATCCCACCCTCCCTTGGCATTTGCACTTCTGTCATTGATGAAACCCGAATTACCAAAATTCTGGGGGGATCACTCCTCGCTATGGTAAAGCTTCCAAGATGCATTCTCAGAGAGCCTCAAAGTCCCTTGCTCCAGTATCGATCCCCTCCGAGTGCCACTTTTCAGTTTATTTCCAGGCAGGGCCGTCTGTCAGCCAAGGCCATGTGAGACGATGCCCACGGCTGAGGCACCAGGCCCTGCTGAGCACCCCAGTGGCTGCACAGGAAGATATATCCCTAAGCCTCCTACTGCAATTACAGCTTCATTGGTATGTTGGGTGGGTTTCCGCCACCATTTCAAGAAAATTGCTTGAGGACAGAAAGGAAGATTAGTTCTTCTGAAGACTGGGAAAACAACAGCAGTTATATTTCTACCTATAAATCTGATTTCCTTGATTGCAGCTGGCTTTAGAGTACCACAGGATTCCCAGGAACTTCACAAACAGTGAAAATTGGCTGTAATTAAGCTTGACTTTCACAGCTATATCCAAATGCTTGCTAACATATCATGTCTGAGGTTGAGTACCTTTATAGTAAAACACATCAGAAGTGCCTCCAGAACTGAGGGTCAAATCCTGATTTCCTACTCAATAATAAAAGGCTGGGAAACATTTTAAAGACAACCACCAGTTCCTACAGGTTCCTGCTGCATCTGACCCCTCCTGGTCACTGCTAGATGCTGCTCAGCATTCAAACAGAACTTAAAACATGTCACCTGTGATTTTCCCCCATGTAATCCTCAGCCTTGGGCTAAACCTGCCAAAGGACTGGGTTCTGTTTTGAAGGGTGGCAGTGGAGGAGCAGGGACTCGAGCAGTTCCCTCTTGGTTTAAGACCAGAACAGATACTGAGGTTTTATGGATGTTTTGCATCTCCCTAGACCTGGTCACCCCCACAAGAGCCCAGTCACCACTGTGGTTCAGCACCTGAAAGGTGATTAGAAATCTCCTTGTCTACAGGCACCAAGCATGAGCTGTATTTCACCTGGGCATTTGCAGGATTAACTCTGATTTTAAACTGTTTTAAGTTACCTGGTTCCAGCAGCAACCTTAACCTTCTGCTCATGCACACACACCTGCTTGCAATTCCTTTTTGTGCACAGCAGCCCCAAGACACAGGTGGATCAGGTCACCACCCCAAGCTCTGACCGTGGCCTTGTCCTGTGCTGCCCCAGGGCCCTGGGGGGCTTCCCCTGCTCCACAGCCACAGGGGGGTTCTGGATGAAATGGTGAATGAAATTCTGTTTCTGGGGTTTCAGAAGCAAGCGACCAGCACCGCTGCAGTGCCCTGGGGAGCAAGGAGAGAGAGAGGAAGGGGAAAAAAAAAGGAGGGAGGGGAAGGAACCTAATTCTCCCTTTTAAACAACCTACCCATATTAAAATGGAATGCATCTTAAGTGCACCATAAAACATATTCTTCATCCCATTTGCCACTTAACTGGAGCTCTTTTTCTGCCTGCCTAAACACAAGCCTAAGGCCTTTTGCTACTGATATCCATAAGCACAACTTAATAGTGAGACCAGTGTTGGAGATGCAACTTTAATAAGTGTGGTTTGGAAGTGGCCTGGAAGAAATGTAATGAACATATTGGTTGTTTAGCCTGCTCCGAGTGCTTAGATCAATACAACAGCATTTCCTTATTGCAACTTATTAGCCCAGTCATTTTTTTTTTTTGCCATCCCTGACCTTATGCACAGCAACCAGAGAAGTGGCAGGAGAAAACGACTCAAGCTGTGCTGATCTGAATGTAATTAACATAAGCCCACTCTGCACAAGGGCCCAAACGATGCTGTTGCTGTTGTAGGAGCTGATGGCCAGGACACAGGGACCAGAGCCCATCAGCTCCCATCCCTCAGGGACCCCCCATCCCCAGCCCCTCCACAGCCCCCAGCTGGAGCCCTGAGGCTTTGTGACAAGCACCAGGGACACCAAGCTCAGTGGTGTGCAGCTCCCTGCAAACCAGCAAGGAGAGAGGACGACTTTATCATCTCCAGCACCGAGCTAAATCTTTAGAAAGAATAAACACCAGGAGGAAAACGTGGTATTGACCAAAAGCTACCAGAAATTTGTAGAGGCAATTGAAGGTTATAGTCTAACGCCGCAGAAGATAAAACTTTGGACAGCCTGTATAGATACCACCCCACTTGCTCTTTGCCAGGAGACTATTTCCAGCACATGTGAGCTTTGCAGTGTTATGCTTTATTCATACGCTTCAGGATTAAAAAAATGAACACAGTGCCCGTACTGCCAGAGTACGCTACAATAATACCACATTTGAAGACTTCTTTTTTCCCCCATCTATCCAATTATTTTTCTTCCTAGGTTCTAGAAGGAAAAATACAGGTAAGGGAAAACACCTACCTAAAGTTCAAGAAATTTAGTTTTTTTTTGTGCTTGTCAAGTTGTCAAAACTCACTGGCTCCCAGTGAACACAGATTACACTGAACATGGATTACTGCCAGACAAACTCAGCAGCCCTCATATGCTATGCGAGCTCCACATCCAAGTTTTTTTTCTTTCCTGCTGAACATTAAAGACTAGTAGGCTGTGGTATCCCTAACGGAAGGGGATTTTCTGTGCTGTTCTATGTTGAAAAATTCAGTTATGCTCCTCTTTTTTTTTTTTTTTTTTTGGCCAACACCTATTAGGATCTGCTGTTTGCAGCAGAAACTGCTTGTCCTGTCTCTGCTTCCCTCTTCCCCACCCCTTCTCCCAGCTCTCCTTTCTGAGGTGGGTATTTGTCTCACTTCAGGAGTATGGAAGATACCGGGGTAAAATACCTCTAACGGAGCACACCAATGGGACAAACAAGAGCATCAGCTTTACCAGACCTGACTACTGCTAATAAGCACTTCATTACCAATAAATCTGCACAGAGGTTTCCTAACGTTTCAGTTAGGAAATGGCTGTATTCCCCAAAGAGATAAAAATACTTCGTTAGCAACCAATTTTATCCCGGAGATGATGTGTGGCCCGCTGAACATAATTTAATTAGAACTGTAAGGCAGAATAAAACTTTGTCATATAAATGCTTTGTTTTTAATTATAACACTTCATAAATATTTTCCAGTATTACGCTATCTCAGGAAACAAGTTTTCATTGTTTTGTTTAGCTTATTTGAGACACCCAGCTTTAATAACAGCGTTACCCAGATGGCAAAATCCGAGCTGACACGCGTACTCACCCATAAATTACACGAAGAAATCCGCCTGGTAACGAGAAGCTGACTCAGATCCAGGTGACACATTAGTCTCTTGCAGTGCATTCACCACTTACAGAACCACGTTACAGTGAGCATCCTGCCAACAAAAGGCACCAAGGGGAAAGCCCTGGGTACTGGCCGGGCTTGTCCCTGCCGCCTGCCTCCCAGAAAGCCTCTGGAGGCACCAACAGCAGGGTGAGGCCTTGGGCAGGCAGGGGCTGTGAGGGCATGTGGATGAGGATGGACTTCTAGGAGAACAGCAGACAGGACAGGACAGGCAGGCTGGGGACACATGGCACTGGCACAGCCACAGCACAGTGACCGCATGTGGAACACGGCCACAGGCGCCGCTGCACAGCCCGTGGCGAGGTGCGTGTCACTCATCTTATCCATCAGTGGCAAAACTCCACTGAGCGCCAAAACAACAGCATCCATGAAAGCCTAATTTCTACTTAATAGCACTAAATGATTGAATTAATCTCCCTGGCACTGCTTCTCCAAAGCGAGCTACGGCCAGGCTCCTGGTACACTCTCACCCGTCTCAGGCGCAGATCCCTTCTCTCGTTATTGAGGTGCAGGTTTTGGCTCCTTTTACCTCTGGATATGAAGTGTTCATACAGAGAAACCCTCAGCTTTTCTACCAGCAGCAATAAATATGATTGTGCATTCAGTTTCCCGAGGGAATCACTCATCAGCTCACGCTGCCTGAACCATTTTTAATTTTTTGCTCTCCAAGGCGAAAACCTGGAATTCCCCATGTTAGACCCAAATAAGATTTTACTTCGATCTAGTTTAGTCTCATGCCTCATTACCTGTGAAGCCATACATACAGCATTTTCCTCACTGCTTTATAGTGATAATATATACATATTGCTGTATACATTTACCTTTTTAAGAAAAGCAAACAGCATCCCAAGGTAGCTTCTGCTGCAGAGACTTCTCAAAGCACAAACACATCTGTTTTCTCTGACCTTAGACAAGGCTGTCAGTAAATGAGGTCCCCCCTGCTGAAAAAGCCAGTGGACTTCTCTTCCTCCTCTTGCTCATCTCTGACGGATGTTCAGTGCAGAAATTCCCATTCTCAACCAATTTTCCTCCCTCCACGAGCTTCATCCCTTAACAGATCCCAACTGCTCGGAGCAGAGAAGCAGAAAGCCCTGGTACCACCCAGCTCAGCCCTTTACTACATACACGTACTGTGGTCACCACGGGACACTGTTAAGCTCAGCACTCCCCTCCACCTCATGGCCACGGGGCAGAAGCAGCACGTCACAGCGCATCACAGCGCATCGCCCACTGCCAGCAGCTCTCCGCCCCGCACACCGCCCTCACAGGGACCCACGCTGCAGCTCCACGGGCGCTGCATGAGAGAAGAGGATGTGCGAGTCCCACTTCGCTTTTCTGTGGCTGAGGCTGGAGGACCAGAGGCTAAAATAAAACAGAAAAATAGCTTTTGTATAAGCTCCTAGGAGCTGGAGGTAGTTTAAATGCTACTCAACAGTATTAAGAAAATAAATCTTCAGGAATCAAAGTCCCCAAACAACATTTATTCATAGCTCTAGACCCACTTCTATCCCCCTCTCTGAGCTGAAGAAACTTTTTGTGAAAAGCTTTTTATAATCCAATCTGAAGTTTGCTGCTCTGCATTTTATGCAATACAGACAGACCTGGAAGTTTTACAGAACAAAATGATCACTGCTCTGCCTGCTATGATAAGAGTCTCATTTGGCGAGTGTACTAACAGCAGCCATGTACCACATGAAGGTTCATTTCTAACTAAAAGATCTTATTACCCATTAAATATGAAAGCAATTTTTTAAAAATTTTATGAAAAGTTTAAGATACTTTCTTAGAACTGAAAAAAGGGACATGAGTTTAGTAACAGAGGAAGATGTAAGGATGCTCATCCAAAGAAGCAACCGTAGACCATCACACACGTATAACACCTTTCAGCCAAAGTTCTTGAAGCACTTTCCAATACCAATTTAACTTCTTTACATCTCTCAGGAGGCGAATGAAGCTTAAAAGAATGGTGGAATGAGGCAACAAAGACACTAACCAACCGGTCAGTCACTTCCCAGTCACTCCTCCCTTCCCAGAGAGGAGGCTCTCAAAACCAAACCTGGCCAGAAGCTTTCCACTAGGTAGTCTCCAAACATGCAGTCTTCAAGGTCTTCCCCCAGCCAAAAGCAAGCCTTGACTGATAAAACACACCAGGTACAGCAGAGCCTAGACAGATCAACCTCCCCACAAGCCCATGCTGCTCATCAGGCAGCAGAGCTGGGACCAACACCCAGCCCAGCAGTGCTCTGCACTCCATCGCTGCACTAATGCAAGGTTTGGTCTCATTTATCTCTAGAAAGTTCAAAAGCACTAACGTGACTCTTCTATCTTAGCACTGATACCCTTCAAAAGCCCAACTGAGACTGCCTCTCAGCATTAAAAGGAAGAAGATCCATATCTTGGCATTATCAAGAACAGCTGTTCCCTATTCATCAAAATGAGTTTAGCTGTGAATGCATAGCATGTGTAATACGGCCTTAATTAGAGATGTGCATTCTCTGTGAAATCCTTGTAATTAGTGATACGAGAGCTGCTCATTTTTCTGGTAGAAATGAATTTACCACAGCAAGTTTGGCAGCATCTTATTTCAGAGAGGCAGGTATCTGCGAAAGGCAGGAGTTTTGTTCATTTTCATGGCTTTTTATTTTTATTACTTACTGAAATGTAGTATTACCTACAAATCATGCACAATAGACATAGGGCACAGTGAACCATGACTTCCAGACCTGTAATGACAGTACAATACCTCATTATATTGACTATTTGTTCTTGATCATAGTAGCCCACCTGGGCCTACGTATGCTGCTGTCAGCAGGAGGCGTCAGAATAGAGCACAAGCAAATACACCATACACAGCAGAGTTGGAAGAAAAGAAGAGTTCTGATGAAAAATAAACAAATAAATAAATAAATAAATAGCCCCATCTTCCACCTCTCACATCCTCTAGTATACATACATAACAACCAGAAAACTAAACCAGTAATATGTGACCGATACTGGCCACAGTGTAGCCAGTACTAACAGCAGCCTGCTAGGGAGCAACCCTGGCTAACATTCACGCTGGAATTTTAGAGGATGAGAAGATGAACAAGTCAATTACAGAATGCCCCGTTCCTCATCTTCCCAGAGTAATTGAAGATTCAGTATCATTTTTACTGAGTTATTTTTAATTGGTCTCATTTGCTGAAGTAAATTAGGTGTAGCATTGTCCTCAGTATGATGTATGCATCTGTGCAAATAGGAAAGAAAACATTAAAAAATTTCAAAGCACTGCCATGGAAAAACAGACAAAATCAGATAAATGCAATTAATTTCTAAGCCTACCCTTGAAAAATTATGATGTTAATCTATTTATTTGACTGTTAGTGATGGTTTCCATCAAGGTCAGGAGAAATTGCTCAATTAATAAATGTCTGCTTGCACCTGACAACAATAAAAGTTTCCCTGGAGTGCAATAAGCTAAAAGACCGTGACCTCAGACACAGACAGTGAACTTTGTATTGGCTTTTTTTTTTCTCTTCTTTTCTTTTCTTTTCTTTTTCTTTTTTTTTTTTTTCCCTTCAAGATTGAACAATAAACACACTGCTTGTGGGCCGCATTTCTCAGCATCTGAGAACTGCTTGCTGTCCTGGGGACCTGAGGTGTGGCTGCAGATGGCTGGCTGGAAGCCAGACCTGCAGAAACCTGTAGAAACCTGCAGATCCATCGCTGCCCCGAATGCCAGGACAGCTCTACAGGACACAGCCCTGCTCTGAGCCCAGGCTCGCACACACTGGTCCTTGGCAGCCTTCAGCCAAGCTAGGGGACAACGTCCCAGTGGCCAAGCGTTTGCAGGCAGCATGTACCAAGCTGCAGCCTGAATCCAATGGCAGGGTACTGAGCAAAAAATGAGCACTTTCAATGGCCTGGTCGAACCAAAAACCACCCTTCCATCTTCTTCTCCGTGGCAACCAAACCTTCCTGTTTGTGTTGTTTTCTTATCAACGCTCTCTCTAGTTAATTTACTAAACTCCAGCAAAACTAATTGAATTCCCTAGAGAATGGCAATGAATGTACTGGATAAGCATGGTTCCAATCCAATTTCCCCCTCAGGAGGAGTAAAAGCGACTTGGCAGAGGTGCCCAACCCATTCCCACCCTCAGCACGGACCCAGATTGGTGCTGGCACAAGTGGAGGCTCCCATGAAGTCCGACTGACACTGCCACAGCCAAGGCTCTGCCTCAGGGACCCTCATGAAACGCGTTAGGTGCAGTGGTTTTAATTACCCCTACAACATGCTTTCCCTAAATCTGAATTATTTCGGGCAGGGTGTGTCTGTACGCGGCTGGTGAGCAAGCATGGCCCTTGTGGCTCTGCTGTGTCTGATGTCTCTCGGGTCTTTTTTCTCCCTAGATTAATTAAGGTCTGAATTCAAGTTTCTGTCAATGTCTGGAATAAGGTTTATGGAGGTCCTTAGGGTTAATTTATAATCCCCTAAAGAATAAGTAAATATTTAAACTGCCCCCACAGTTGTAATTGAATGTTTTAATTCACGTCAGCAGACCGAGCGAAGCAAATTCTTCCATTGCTGTGATTATTTATTAAACAAAATTACAATAGAAAATCATTCTTGTCATTTTGCTAGAGTGTGTGTGTATACTAAGAAGAAGTTACCCCTCAAATTTATGAGTCCCTGATGACGACAGCTTTCCAAAGAAGCAGGTGAGTGCAAACCACTTGCTGCCTAGCTGAACACGCAGGTAAACCCAGCGGGACGGCGAAGGCTCTGCTGGAGGCGAAGGAGCTCACACCGAGACCCGGGCCCTGCAGTGAGGGGCAGGAGGGAGCCAGGACACTGCAGGAGCTTGTCATGGACAGCAGCAGCTGGAGCATGGACGGCAGAGCTGGGGCCACGCTCATACCACCCGGTATTTGCTGTAGCAAGGTCACCTCCTCGCCTGCAGCAGCACATCCCAGCCTTGTGCTCCGATGGCCTGCTCCGGCAAAAGGCACCACGGGAGTACTCCGAAAGACATGGGGGAAATGTGAATAATGGCATCGCTTCAGGTGAAGCATCAGCTGCAGCGATGTGTTACAGCAATACATTTGCAGCTCATGCAAGCTCACCACGTGTGGCTGTGGTGCGAGGAGCCCCCGAGGGAAGAGGTGGAGAAGCCGCAGGTGAGCAGAGGCAGGGCAGGAGCTGGGGCCTGGGGACGAGAAGTCACGGGGGGGCAGGGCTTCCCGGCTCCCATTCCCACTCTGCTTACGTGGGCTGACGGTAACTGGTGGCTTTTTAAATTTAATAGCTTCTAATGGAGGCCAAAATATTATTGATAACCACAATCATCTCCTGATGTGCCCATTAAGGCAGTGCTGCTCGTTTCTGTCGTGCTTTATAACATCTATTAGTCACCAGTTTTTACACCAGAATCTTACTCGTTTCAGGCAGGAACAGACATTACCGGGAGGAGCCGTGGCCCCAGTACGACCTGGTGGAGATTTCCACAGCAGCATTAGACATGTTGTGCTCCAGAGTGCTGCCCTGTGCCCCCACGTCCTGCCCGGCTGTGTGTCCGTGCTGCAGACGTGTGTGTGGCCACCCCTTAAGGGCTTTGGGGACTGGAATTTCATTAAGACCTCAGGAGATGAGGTTTAGCAATGAAATAACCAACAAGCAAGTGTGCCATGTCTAAAAACCCACAGGGGCAGTAAAATTGTTTTGAGCCTTGATTTTTCTTTTGCTAGCCCTCTCTAGCCTACCGCATTTTGTTGGGGTGTTCATAGACTCCCTGAATGGCTTGGGCTGGAAGGGACCCCAAAGCCCACCCTGCTCCAACCCCGTGCCATGGGCAGGGACAGCTGCCGATTCTCCTGGTGAAGGTAAGCACCGTTGCCAGACCCTTCGTGCCCTCGTAGCAATGGGGTCAGCGGGGTGTCCTCAGAGCCTGCAATTAGCACTGCTGCCCCGGGTGGGGTAACGACGGGCACAGGGCCAGCGCTCTCCAGTGACCAGCACCACGGCTGAATGAACTACCAGCAAACAGTCGTCCCCAGTCTCACAGCTGGCAGCTGCACACATTGTGAGGACCTCCACTATCTGCTATTGCCCACCGTGGGTGAGCCCAGCTCGGCTTTGCTCCGACCTGGCTGTGCTGAGGCTGTCACCCTGCATGTGGTGCTGCTACGGAGCGAGGCTGGCACAGGCCAAAGTTAATCATATCAGCTGGGATGTATGTTACAACTCAACTAACAGAGACAAAGGCAGCTGGTGAGAGTTTTTGTGCATCCAGGAGAACTTATCAATGTTTTATAAATACTCAGTTTACATTCTAAGCATCACAAATCATTGCAAATCACCCCTCCTTCTCATGACAGTGATTGCATTTAAATTTTGCTGAGGGTTTCTTACAGTTCTTTCCCTTGAATAGGAGGTTTAGATTTCTGATACTGCAGGCAACAGACAGAGATGTATTGAAAATTAAGGTACCTAAATAATTAACCCCAATACTAAGTCTTAGAGGCAATTCAATAAAGTACTCTCTGGGACCCAGCTGACAGTGAATAATATCCACCCTCCCCGCATCACACAGGCTGCAGAAACAATTTTATGTTGCCATTACACCATGGCACTTAACTGTTTGTGTTCTTTGGAGAGACGGCATTGCCTTGAAACCGTGTCATCAGAAACCATTGTGCACCTGGGAAATGGGAGGAATAAACCCACAGGACGAATGGGTGAGACTTCCTCATCCCAAGGTGGAGCCACACCTCGAGCCGAAGCATATTATCAAACCCATATAACTTGTTGCTCTAAAAATCCCCTTCTGTCAGTCGCCATGCTCGGCAATGCCCTGTTAGGGGCATTTTAACAACCTGGCTCTGATCTAAGCCTGCCAGCATTTTGCAGAACTCTTCAGCGTCCTAAGGATTTTTATGTGTGTTTGATGAATTATTTATGGACTTTAGATTGCAAATACGGTGCAGAAAGGAATAGACAAGCTGGGTGAGTCCATTTGGCTAATGTAAGATCCAGCCACAATTCCTGGATTATAATATTGGAGAACCAGAAATGTCCTTTTTGTTCTGGAATTATTCTTCACACTGACAGCCTCTGCAGCGCGGGCTGGGTTAGAAGCAGAGTTAATACAGGCAGCTGAAACAGCTGAAAGCCAGGAAAACTGAGGGTGTCCAAACAATGAGACACATCTCTGTGAATAATGGTCAAAGTATTAGTCCTACAGGTGAAACAGAAGAGCAGTTGACCATGCACATTAGGAGCTGTGGGTTTGGGTCCATTTCTCCATGATGGAAAGGTTTCCGAGTGGCCTCCACAGAATTTTTCTATACCTTGGCATTATGGGGAGGTATTACTGTTAATGACGTGAAGTTGATAATGGGGAGAACTGGCAGAAAATCTTTCCATGGAAGAGTAATAAATGCTACGGGTGCATAAGGTGACAGCTGCAATTTCAAAAGGATCAATACATGTTACAGCGGTATTTATACCGGGGATGATGGTAAGGAGCAATTCTCTCACCAACCCTCACTAATACAATCAGTGCTCAGCTGAGCTCTTCTGGCTCACTGATAAAGAATGGGGCCAGTTTGGATGTGGGAAATGCATTAACTTCTCCCAAGGCTGCGCACTTCAGCCCAATCCCTTGCAGTTTCTCCTCACCACCGAAAACTCCTGCCCTCGGCCTGCCCACGCTGCTTGGGGCTGGGTGAAGCTGTCAGATGTTCCTAGAAGCACTGCTCAGCCCTCCCTAGCTAACACAGAGACAGTGAACACTGCAGCAGGTATTGCCTCCTCTCCCGGTGGGTGCTGCAGGTGCCCAGCACAATGGAGCGGCTGCTCTCAGCACTGCTGGCAGCTGGGCAGCAGCCCCGAGGTGTTCTCACATTGTCCACTGCTGAGCTGCTGAATTGTTATTATTATATTTGCTTCTGCTTATTAAAGAAGTACACAACAGCACTACATCCTGTAAGGCTGAATACGCTTAGCAGGACTTGAAGGCACTCTGGATTTATACACGTTTGGGTCATTGTTAATGATCTCCTTGACTTGCCTTGCATAATGGCTTTATTCACTCGAGTGCAAATTTGCCATCTGGGCATCCACATGCTCCTACACGTCCTGTATGTGCGGGACAGCCATATCAGGGGGAGCTGATGCTGGAGAGAGAACAACACCAACTCCTGTGCATGCCGCGGGCAGGCTGTGTCTCTTGGTCTTCCTGATGGCTGCTTATGGCTTGGTAAAGATGTAGCTCCCAGATTTTGTTGTGGAGGGGTGGCAAGAAAGAATTTCAGGTAAACTGTAATTAAGAAAGTATTCCTAGAGGAAGGGGGGTTACTAAATCCTAGAAGCACCCAGTCATCCTAACCACCTGAACGCCAGCTCTCTGCAGTGGAAGGGCAGAGGGGTCTGGGTGAGAGGCCGGGCTCTGCTGCACGACGGCCTCCAGCTCCCTGCTCTCCTGAAACCAACCCGTACCAAACGCCTCCTTCCGTTCCGCCTGTGCACCAGGACTGTGCTACCAAGGCAGCATTTGGGATTACTGTACGACCATCACTTAGTATTGACCACCAGCATGTCTGCAGCCAGCTGCTCTTGCCACGCAGGAGAAAAAGCAAATGAGGAATTGCACAAAAGCAATACTCCAGCAGTATCCCAACCGTACTGCAGGACAAAGCCATCAATACCTTCAGAAATGTTCATTTCTTTTGAAAACAGATTTCTAGCTCTGCAAGCAATCAATACCACTTGCTGAGACATCTGCGTTTCTGAAAGCACTGCCGAAGGGCTGCAGCCAGGGCAGAGGCCAGCTGGTGGGGAGGCATGGCACAGAGGCTGCGCACTGCTGCCAGCCTGGGTCTGTGAAAGTGATGTGGGTTTGGGGTCCCTGCCTGCCCCTAAGGAACAGCCAAATAAACCTGATACCTCTGAGCCTGATACCTCTCTCTTTTCTCCTGCTAATTACTCCATTCAGCTTTATCCTTATCTCCCAGTTCTGCTGTATATCACTTTTCTAATACGCACTCTAATCTAAACAACTTCCAGCCATAACACTCCTGCCTCCCTTCCATCACTCTCCACTGTAAAAGCCTACAAAAAGCAGAAGGGACCTCAATGCCTTCTCCTGGTGATTATCTTAGATCCAAGTGACTGATCCTGACCCAGCAACAACAGCTCTCCACATCATGGATGGGACTGAGGAAGATGGCTATAGACAAATTCTAAGAGACCCTGGGTATTTGGTTCACCAAATACCTGGTGGGGGCACCACGGCAGTGGGGAAGAACTGGAGCCATGCACCTGTACGATTTTGCTTGTGGATCCACAAGGGATTTAAATGCCCGCACAGAAAATTTCTGGGTTGCAGAATTAGAGACCTAGGAGCAGTCATGCAGACCTGATCTGGCACGGCGCTGGCTGGTACGAAGTCAATCAGCACGTTGAAACTCTTGGCGGAGGGCTTATTCCCAAATCAGTGCTTTCTATGCTGTGGCTGCAGGGGTTTTCATCCCTTTCTGGGAATCCGGATGTCACACTGCGGCCTCACACAGCTGAACACTTCCTTATGTCTAAATCAGGACAATTATTTGATTTAGACATGCAGTAGATGCTGGGAGTACAGAAAGGAGGCAAGAAAAGGGAGGGAAAAGAGGAACAAATCACTGAGCATGAGTTTGCCATATAAGCCCTTTATAAACAGCTCATTTAGGAGAGATGACTCCTACTGTTTCATTTAGCTTGAAGAAAATCTGTTCTTTTACCTTCGTGCACTGTTTCTCCAGGAGTGTGAAGGACTCAGCTAGACATCTGCTGGCTGTGGCCACTGGCCAAGGCTGCACTAATTGCATAAGTGTTTTGGCTTGCAAATGCAACAAGTTTGGCATCCCCATTTAGTGCATGCCGCATGACATTCTTTTAAGTTATTGCCGTTAAGCATCTGAATCCCAGCCAGGTGCACATGAAGTGACTGGCATGAAATGTTGCTTTATTCACTACGCTCAATGAACCAAAAGGAGCTGGTGTCCAGGTTACTCCTGCTCCAGGTGAAGGCTCTGAAACACTCTCTCAGACCCTGGAAGACCACCCCTGCAGGCACAGAAGTGAAAGGAGCCACAGCTTTTGGGAAGAGAACAAGGATACGTGCAGCAAGTACACTGTGTTGTGATGAAAGACGTGGCCATCTGCCAGCGCTGTGACAAGCCACTTGCAAAGTTACAGCCCCTGCAAGCTGGTCCTTACAGAGGCCATGGGGGGAAGATGTGTTCATCCCCTTAGGCTCCCACCTGGGCTGTTCCGTCACACTGCATTGCACCCTGCTACAATCCAGATCAGGAAAAGCACCCAACAGGCAGCAGCAAACAGCTCCCTAGGATAAGCAGCAACACAAATCTGTCTTACTTGCACCTCATTGCAAAGGAAGCCTGCAGCAAAAAGCCACTGCTTAGCACCACACAGGGGGAGTGAAGTCCAGGCTGTGCTGGGCGTGCTCCCATGGGATGCGTGGTGTTGGGGCTGCACAATGGGTGGCATCTGGTGATGTGGCCTGAAATCCCTGCACTGCCAGCACTGCAGGACAGCACCAACAGGCACGGCTTCAGCTCTGCTGCCATCAGTCAATTTAAAAGAGAGATTATAATTGGTATTGATTATGATCTAGATGTTCAGGCTTCATCCCTTCTCTGCTTCATAACAGCTGCTTTGCATTGCAGCAGTCCCCAAGTGTGACCGCAGGGCCAATGGCTCCAGGAGGGAAAAGCCTTTGGGGCTCCAGGGCTCCAACCTGCAGAGGACTACGAGTGCAAAAAGCAAAGCATGCAATTGCAAGTTTTGGACAACCGAGAATTCCTGACCTGTGTCCTCTGCTTTAGTTATCCACCTGCTTTGACTTGTTTTGAGTAGTGATGGAATTACACTTCCTGTACTTAATGGGACATCGAGCGAGATTACTTGCTTTCTCATTTCTTCAGTGACTACGAAAGCTTTCTCTATCATACAATGTATTTTCATTGCAGTATTAAAAATCTTTCTGACCCAAATATACATATGGAGAACAACAATAACTGTAAGGAACACAGTACTTAATCTGCCTAGATTCCACTCTCAAAAGATATAATCTATTACAAATGTTATCCCTTGCCTTGCCTATTAATCCTACAGGAACCAGTGATTAAGTACTTTTGCTAACCCTCCAGTCCCTGGTGTACCTGTGATCCAGAGAATTATAATCACCCTGTGCTGCACATCTGGTGACAATGATGGGCAATGCTCTCTTATTACAACTCTCTCCTGCTGCTGCTTGCTGGGTTGCAAAAGCAAGATTGCATTCAGCACATTTCTTGTCTTTCCTCCCTGAATTAACCAAATAAGCAACACTTCCTGACTTGAAGAAGGCTTACAAGGAAAACACAATTCTAGCCATATTTGCAAAGGCACAAGAAGAGTATGAGTTGCAGAATTCAGAGAGGACATGGAGTAACAAATGAACAAGACACACCTCTGGCATGAGAAAGCTTCAGTAAGCAAGATACAAAGAAAATGGCATTTTTGGGTATCCTCTGCCTGCATTTGGGTATCCTCTGCCTTTGCCTTTGCGCGGCAAAGTGGTGCTCCTCCAGCTTAATTGAGCCACTGGAGCCAGTTATGGGTGTGGGCGTTAGGTCTCTCAAATTAGTTTTAATTACAATTCAAAGAAAGAAAAGCCACTTTAACATTTCTAATCAACAGGCATCTAATGAGGCGTGTTAGTTCCTGCAGTCTGAGCACAGTCGGAAATTTTTGGAGATAATTTACTTCATTAATATTCAGCTAGAAGTGGATCATCCAATACTTTCTGTGGTGGCATTGAGATGAAATATGTCAAAAGGAAAATTTTACATTTGACATGGACATTAAGCTTCATAAGTTTCATTTTATCTTAGGAAAACACACTTCTAACTGAAATAAAATTGTACAACCCAGATTGATCGGAATGGGAACAGGCCTACCTCAACAAGACCAGTGCCCATGTGCTATGACCAGCAGCGCAAAGCAAGCTGGACTGCTCTGCCTTCAGCCCCACCATGCTACCCTGCGGCTGCCCACCAGGCCTGGCTGCCACCCAAAAACATTGACTTGTTGGGTGAATATGCGCTACTGTTGTTCCACATATTTTGTATCTGTTATGTATTTGTGGAACTTGTATACAGAGATATGATTATTCTTGTAGGCGTATACAGACAAACCAGAAATGGAGAGCCCATCAGGAAAATGAGGAATCATGTCTGTGAGATTGACGGATTCCATTGCCTTGTATTATTTTTGGTACAGGAATTGCCAACAGCCTTTACAAAGTTTTCAGGCTCATTAAAGAATACCAGCTTTAGTAAAACAGTTTAGTTTTCATACCTTCAATATGAGAATACTTTGGATTGATAGATTTCAATGGAAATTTAAAATAAAATTAAAAAAAAATAAATAAATAAAAAGGAAGGAAGAAAAAGGAAGAAAAAAAAAGGGGGGGGAGGGGGGGGGAGAAAAAAGAAAGAAAGAGAAAAGGTTTAATGAAAGAGCCACAAAGGGACCAAAGTTTGTTTGGTTTCCTGAATAATGAATGGATGTATAAGAGACCAGTGAACAATGATGAGATCCACCTTTCTAAATCCATTTGAACTCTAGGAGTTTTACAGTGTTTGAACTTAATTTCCATTCATTCCTTGGCACACAGTGTAAATTGATGCTCTGGACAAGAACAGTGCTCTCTGAAGGAAATAAGGACATAAATTATCCAAATATTCCTTCTTTGTTTGTCTGCCACAACTGCAATTGTATCACCCTAAATGAAGCACACTCTTGTCCACAGGTCATGACTGGTTTTACCACATTTCCTGGAATTTTAGTCAAAATGTCTCCCTGTTTGGGGAAGACCAAGTGACACAAAACCCAAGCCATCATCATGGATAAAGAAAATGTAAAGTTGGGGGCAGCCCTCCAGCAGATGTACCCACAGGCCACATCCCCAGCCCAGGCCTTGGCCTGTTCCGCAGGCCATGCTGCCACCAGGCCTCCCACAGCCCCGGGGTACTGCTGCCTCTTCTCTGATCAGGGCCTGTCTCGCTGTGCATTTCTAAGCAGACTCTCTGTGTCTTCCTTTGTGCGTGAGCAACTTCGGTTGCTGAAATATGAGCATTTGTCCTATTAGTAATCCATCACTTATTAGCTCAGTGAATCGCTCTTACAGGTGCTCAACTATGTGGCCCCTTTCCCCCCAACAGACTTGCTCTGGATGTCTGCTGGTGGGATTTTAATTTGCTGCCCTTTTCAAAACAAAAGACTACAGATGCAAGCATTTAAATGCCAAATAGTTACATGGTGGTCTGTGTCCTGAGTAAATAAAGAGGCCTTTTTCATCACATGGAAATTCAGTAGTGCCTATTTAGAAAACACGTACGTTACTCTACAGTCCATCTTGATACAAATAAGTAAGTCTGTGCTAGGTTTTCTTTCAGGACCTTTGTAAACATCATTTTTCCTTCTCTACTGAACTTTAAAAGGTTATCCTTATAAAAGTTGTTATTCCAGATAACACTACCCCACAAGAAATTAAAGATGAAATCATGAATATTTGAAGAGCTATGTTCTGAAGATGTCTGTATGGTTGGGGAGAGTAGGTTGCAAAAGGTATCAACAGCTATTTGGACTCCTTTCTGTCGCACAATGACTCAAAGCAAACGCATGCAGCTCTGGCACGGTAGGTCAAGTGAAGTCTGTAGCATTTATATAAAGTGCAACCAAGAAAAACAAATTTCTGACGTGGTAGAAACTGAGAAATGGCACCAAAACCTTAAGAAAACTGCAGAAAAACAATTGCTTGCCATGACACTATCAAACAACCCGCTCTGGAGCCATTTGGGTGTTGGTGACTTCTCCCTGCAGAGTTGTGCCTGGGTGCATCAACCCCTCCACTCCCACCTGCCCGCTGCTGGGGCCTGGGACATGTGGCCTCGCCACGCCACAGCTGCCAAAACCCTGAGCTTCCCCTTCCCACTCCTTCGAAGACGGTGGCTGTGTGCTGGAGTGCTGCCAGCACAGGGCTGAGACCTCCCTTCCACTGGTCTTTTAAACCCAAGCTTCAGTCACAGTTATTTCTCTGCAGTATGAAAAAAAAAAAAAAATCTTCTTTTTGGTCACCACGGCTAATATATAAATCATACACATATAGAAGCTTTAATTTTGATTTCTCATATTTCCAGCCCTAATCTTAATTTTCCAAGACTTGGCTGAAGTGTTATGAGATTCAATTTTCAGCTCATAAGATGCTTGTTAGTGCCTGCCTCTATGTGACTCGAGGGGATCAAAGTTTGATTTTTACCAGTGCCTTTTTTTTTTTTTTTTTTTTTTCCCCTCAATCAGGAAACTATATATGCTCATAAACATAAACCTCCTTAAACAGACTCAAAATGAAGACAAACCCTATTGCTTTCTACCCCTTGCTAAAGACTCAGGTCTTGATCCTAAAAGGGAACATGCCCATAATGGAGAGCAGTGCAGAACAGGGTGTTAAATAGCCATCAAAAATAAATAAATAAATAAATAAATAAATAAATAAATAAGGCGGTTTTGCAGTGCTGATGGACTCTGCTCTCTGCTTCCTATCCCAAGATAATGAAAGCTGCTGGTCAACAGCGAGACTAGGCACTGGGATAGGGCTGATTTGGAGGAAAAGGACTGCAACATTTGCTGCTTCACAAAGTAACATCAATAATGCTGTTGCTACCCTGGAAATATGCAGGGCTGGGCACAGTAATAGAATTGGCAGAGGCAATCGGATTGTTCCTTGTCAGCAGCTCGGATGGCTCCTCGCATGAGATGTGCATCAGACCAAGGCCTGACCGAACCACTGTGCCGCTGTGCCTGGCACCGGCTCTCTGCTTGTGCTGTTTGCAGCAAGCTGCCACTGGAATCTGCAAGGCAGTGGTGGATGTGAACTTTTATTCTGTTAACAAATCCCACACAGAGCGGGGAGGATTTGTGGGACTAAAGTGGCAGGGGAAGCGGCGCTGCAAGAGGGCATGCAAGGACTGGAGCGCAGAGAAGCACAGGGCAGCCACAGGGACACCTGTACAGCCTTGGTGTCACACAGCCTTGGTGTCACCCAGTCTGGTGTCATGGCTGTGGTGTCACAGGGCTTGGTGTCATATGGCTGTGGTGTCATGGCTGTGGTGTCACACAGCTTGGTGTCACACGGCCATGGTGTCATGGCTGTGCTGTCACACGGCCTCATGTCACACGGCCTCATGTCACACAGCTGTGGTGGCACACAGCCCCGGTGCCCCGCAGCCCCTTCCTATTCGATTCAGCCTCACTAAAAACTGCCCGGCACATCCTCCCCACCTGTTTCCAACTGCTCCATTAAAAAAAAAGCCCGTAACCCCAAATAATGAAATGTTTGGGTGAATGTTATTCCACCTCGGAGCAATTAGTCTCTAATAATAACACTGCGTACCCACCACCAAACATTTCATTACTTTCACTCCCGAAAATATGACGGGAAGTAGGCTTCAAGTTTCATTTTGTTAATGGATTAAATTAATTTACATTTTACATTCTCGTGATTCAAAACCACTTAGATTAATTTAAAAAATATATATTTTACCAAAAAGTTGCTTAACTGCCATGTAATTTCTTGCTATTTCCTTTTCCATTATTGCTGATTAACAAGATACTTGGGAATAAATAGAAGCGCTCTCTCTGCTATAATTATCCTGTCCGTCCCTCTGATTAGTTCACTCCTATTTTGTGGCAGGAAACTTGAAAATCCTAAATATTCCGGCTTGACATCATCATCAGAAAAGGAGCAGAAAGAGCAAAACGGAGGCTTTCTAAAAATGTATTGGATATATTTTAATGAACACCTGGAAAATCACCAAGGTCCAGCCTAAGCATCAATGAAACAAATGGATTTTGCTTCACTGAGCTGTGAAAAGAAAGCCCAAAAGGAGTCAAGCCAGAATAAATTCTTCAGCCAAATAATCAAGAGAACTTTGATATATTCAGGCCGAAGCGTTGCCCCAACTGCTCCACCCAGCACAGGGGACCAAACATACCTTGGGAGCAGTGGGCAAATGGGGAGTAACGCCATCCAAGGCTGATCACTGTCAGACAGCAAGAGGGCGTACGACAGAAAACCTTAGGGCTACCAGACAGATAACTCAAAGGGAAACATGGCAAATGTGAACAAACCTCTAAAGTTGCATCTCTAAAGCCATTATCTAAAAGGCACTGAGTGTACTTGCACTTTTCCTGTGTAAAACTCCCAATGCAATTTACTTTGGAAAACGTTAAAAAAAAAAAAAAAAAAAAAAAAAACTTTCAAAGTTCCTTCAATCTACGTAACAACTGGTGTTGATAAACACAGATGTGCAGATGCTAAGAAACGTGTATGTGCTGGTTGTGAGAAGTGGTTTCACTCCTTATTCAACAGGCAGCAGAGTGAGGAGTGGTGTAAGCAGCCACTTGCCAGCCCACGTGCCTGCCTAAAAGAGTTCAACATTCAAAAACAGACAGCTGGATAATGCTCTTTGCAAGAGGCCTGAATCTACAATCAGCCCAGGTGCACAGCTTTGAATGAAAATGTCTCCCAAATTCATTTCCTCCTCTCTTCTCACAAGGTGCACACACCAGCACAGCCCTGCTCGGTAAGAAAGCCACGACGTTGAGCTGTCCCCTGCGCAGAGCACATGGCTCCGTGTAGGTCAGCCTGACACCACGGTGACTTCAAGCTGCTTCAGGTCTAACACCTTCTTCTTCACCTCTCTGCAGCTAATGAGTGCTTATGCTGCAAGAGTCCTTCTCCAGATGCACATTTATGTTGTGTTTAGAATCTGACAGTCAATGAGATATTTTTTCAATGTGAGATTTAATTTGGAAAATGCTCTCAATAGATATGTACCTAGCAGTGAAAGGTGACAAGAAATCGATGTTTTTTAGCAACGTAGTAAATAGTGACCCCAAACCCTGGCTGTGGAAAAATGAACCTTCTAAAGCTTTAAAAAATACACACACACTTGGTACGTTTCCTGCCACCTGGCACAGAGCAGATGCAACATAAGAGTAAAGGCAGAGCAAACTATTGCAAGAGAAAGCATTTCTGTATAATGCCTTGTAAGTACGTGAGATAGCTGTGCCTCTAATGCGATGAAAATGTAAAGCCCCATTTCTCTGAAAAAGAAAACAAAGATGTTTTCTCTGTGGAGTAAATAACTGTCACATTGAATACACCCTCTATCCTCTCATCATCACCAATTGCTAGAAGCCATTCATTCTGACAAATTGAAGAGAATTCAGAGACAAGAAACAAGACAATGAAGTGACTGGGACATTGTCTTGTGAAGGAAGATTAAAAAGGAGTAAATGTTGTATGTCATAGGTGAGCAATGACTTTAAAGAGGCCACCCAAAGGATACATACGAGAGAGGATCAGAGGAAAGAATAAAGCATTGCTGTGACACAAACTATTCGTGGGTCAGGAGGCGAAATTTAAGATGACAATGTTCCAATGCCAAACCAGATTCTTGCTGAGACAGAATGGCCACATCCATTGCATCATCTGGACACACACAAAATGATTTTCTGAGTACAATAAATTGATTGTTGAAGGTAAACTTCCACTGGCAATGAATATGAGACTGAATGACCCACCTGTGCTCCACATCCCACCTTCATGCCAGCAAAGTGCGGGGCTTGCTCAGAGCCAGCAGCAGGTGGGCGAGCGGTGCGGGTCTTGTTGCAGGGCTGCAGTACAGAACCTGGGGTGATCTCTCCAGCTTATCAGGCAAAATGCCATTTTCTTACAGTGGTGCAGCTCAAAAGGGAAAAATGCTTGAAACCAGGTTCTGCCTGTCATTTTCCCTCACAGCTATCAGCTCAAGGCATGTGGATGCTTGTTCAGCTTGTTGTTTGACAATACAAATAATTAAGAATCCCATCACACCTGTATTATTCTTGTTACTATGAGAAAAAAAAATAATAAAAAAAAACACATCTCTTTCACTGTTCATCCCAAAGAAGAACATTGGCTGGTGTTGGGTATTCATGCATGAAGCTGTGGCCAAACCCTAGCCAAGCACACCTTGATTTCGGGCTGCTGCCGGGCAGAATCTCCTGCCCAAGCAGGGACGGGGGTCGGGGCCACGAATCCTAAGCAGAGATTCAAGCATCAGAAAAAGTCACAAATATAGTTTCATATATCCCAGCTGCACTCTGTGGTAAGAGGAACGGAAAGGGCACAAAGCAGCTCTGCCTGCTACAGAAGTGGCTGGAGACCTGATCAGATTGCAAACGAATGCAGATGCATGGAACTAAATAAAACACTGCCTGAGATCTCCGTGTCAACAAATTAGGTATCTGTGTTGGCAACTTGGCAGGCTGCTCTTGTTTGCATTGGTAAATTAAATTCATAGTCTCTGCAACTGCAAGGGGGATTTTATTTTACTTTTTTTTTTTTTTTTTAAAGGTGTCATTCTTGAAAGCTGATTGTGTGATATTCCGGGGAACTCATCACCACAAAGAACTTAGTAGAAGAAATTTTGTGTCTGTGGAAATGGCTTTTATGGGGGAAATCTGGAAATGATGGGACCAATTCAAATGATGTATTTTTCTGGGGGGCAGGTGATGCTGCTCTTCTCCATTATCTGCACTCTGACCCAGGGAATGAGATTTAACAAGCTGGCTTTTAGAAAATTCTTTCATTTCTATTCCTTTATACTCTGTGATCTGTTGCACATTTAAACAGACACAGTCGGTTTTCATGGCTTTCCAGCATGAAGGTCCCGTTCTTCTCCCAGTTACACCACTAAAGATGCACTGACTTCAGCTCCTGTGACAAGGATCAGACCAAAAGGCCCCCTGTAATGGAAGCAATTGTAATTGAGCCTGATTGCATCCTTGAGAGACAGATTCTGCCTACAAAACTACTCCCAAACTTGTTCAGTGTTTCAGCTCTTCAATCTTTTTATTGAAAGCCTTCAGATTTTTTATTTATTATTGAGGGAGACACTCCTTCCTCTCTCATCTAAAAGAGGCTGTTCTTACCTTGGAGATCTAACTTATGGCTTCTGAAGTCTTTGCCTTTCAGCTCTTCGAAGTGCTGCAGACATACAGTCCCTCAAATCAGCATTTCACGTCGCATCAAGTGACACCACCGGAGGTTTGTCAGAAGGTGCATCCCTACCCTCTGCTGCAGGACTGGAAGAGAAGAGCCATTAGAACAAGGGAAGCCAAATCAATCTCCCATTGTTGATAATCTCAAGGGCATTAGGAAGCTGCCTGTCGTGCATTTTATCATATGATTGATCGTGATGATGTATGGTTTAAAGAGCAATCTCCACCTTCAAGGCGCAGCGGAGTGCATGTCTTTGTTGAGCAGTAATTCTCAATTACCCCAGCGCGACCTTGCAGGACACTCTGATCGTTCACAGGGAAGCCTGAGCTGACCAGTAAATAGAGTCCTGTGATAAGAAACGCGTTATTGGCCGTGGATGACTGATGGAGAACTGCCCGCTATTTTTTACAACAGCTTTTACAATAGCTCGCAGGGACATTTTGGGGCCTGACTGTGATAATGCCTACATCTTCTGGGCAAGTGATCAGTAGAACTCGCAGAGAGATCAATCTTTATAATAATTTACAGCTATTTCACTTTGATGGGGTCAAGTTATAAGGTGCACATGAATAATGCTCTCACCCAGAACAAGAGGTTGTCAGTCCTGGCGGTATCACCTTGCCTGTCCTCCCTGAAACGACCTCACTGATAATCCTCCTACAAACAGTGAGCAAGCAGCGGGTCCTCTTAGACAACCAGAAGGAAATGAATGGCTCCAAGAGTCAACAGCAGCCTCCTGCAAATACTTATCCTCTCAAAGACTCTCATCATAAAACTTTATGATACCTTTTTCCATACAATAATCCAGTGTAAACATAATTTAATGGTACTAGGAGGAAAACAACCACAGCAACAAAAACAACAGGCAATGGCTGTAAAATCTCTAATCTCATAATTTATTTTTTTTTGTTTTCTCTCATTCACTGTCCTTTGTTTTAAATGTGTATTATTTTAGTCGTACTGTCACTGGATTATTACATGTTCTCAATTATACTGGTATAAAGCTAGAAGATCTTTTGTGGTTATATTTTATGACATTAAGGTGTGTATTCTTTTTTGCTAGTGAATTTAAATGAACTTTGCTTTAGGTTACTTTTGTTCCTGCTAAACCACTTAACCCAATTTTGAAAAAAAAACAACACCTGTGTCCAAGGGACACGTGTGGTTAAAGACAACCCCCCAAGCCATTAAGTACACACGTGGACTTACTAAGAGCTCCTTAAGCTGTGCTCCTGGGGGAGATGCAGGTCTGTGTTTGCTGCCTGCAGCAGATACAGAACACACGAGAGTGAAGAATTTTTCTCATGTGCATAGAGAATTCCAGATTCTGTTCCCTGCTCCAATCCAACCCTCACACAGAGTGGTTCAGACCCTTTTTTCTAGGCCTTAGCATTTACTTCTTAGGCCAGTCTGATCACCACTCTGGTACACATCATTCCAAAGCCAAATGAGAGCAGTCCAGTCCTGAGCCAGTGAGCTCACAACCCAAACCCAGCCAGCCAGACACAGCTGGATTTCTCATCTATGAGGTTGTTTCCAGGGGACACACCAAGTACAGGTTTACCCGGGACACCTGCATAAATCCAACAAATTATTTACCACTATTAGAACCCTCAGAAATGAAATAAAATTACATCTGATATGCCAAAGTTGGCTGCATTTTATAAACAGCCCATTAACTGGGATTAGAGATTATACTTCTCTGTAATGGGTTTCACTACCACAGCCTATTTATTGCACTGTGTCAGCAAACTGCTGAAAGAAATCATTACGTAAATGAGCACCAGGATAATATTTACCTGTTTTTCCTATGCCAAGGCAATAGGAGCAGTGCACCCTTCGTGGGCACAGTGCCCAGCCCCGCTGTACTTCCCTGGCGATGGGCACCGTGGGCATGTGGCTGGACAGCGCTCACTGCGCTCTTCCTGCAGCCTCCCAACACGAGCCTGGGCACCAGCATCCTCCTGGCCGTTTAGGTGGAACAGCCATGTCAGATCACAGCAAAAACAATATTAACTCCTTTAATTAAATTTACCAGCACCACTTATTTGAGTGACACAAGCTGGTCTGAGCCGCAACTATGAATATGTAATACCGGCAGCTGCACAAAGAGGGAACAAAATAAGCAAATAATTCATAACTTAACTAAACAAAGATTTCACAGTACTTGTTTGTTTTAATAAGTGCAAACACATTGAAATATTTTTAAGCAAAGAGATTCTGCCAAGACTTTGTGTGAAAAACTTGGCATGCCTAGTGTGCAGGCTGCTCCCCTGTTTAAAAAAGAGCAGCTCCGGGATGTGGGTAGTGAAAAAGTCCAGCAGAAATCCACAGATAATCAGCTGGATGGCCTGGTCCCAGAATTAGCTAAGAAGTACTTGAAAAAGAAAATTGATATACTTGAGAGAAGGAAGAGAATCTATTTCAAATGATCACGTACTTTACAGAGGGGCTGTGCAGCACCTCCCTCCTCTAACACGCTGCAGATGTTGCAGTGAACAAAATCCAGGTAGTGCGCTCCACAGGTTCAGAGAGATGTTCTCGTTTTTGCATAAGTCATGCTAAACATACAAACACACACAAATCGCTTCATTCCTCCCCTTACTTAAAATGAAGTGGGGTAATCTACACCCTAAATAAGATTAAAGTGCTGCTATACATCCCGCTAACTTGTGGCAGGAGCTCAGCGTCTCAGAGCATGCCTGCCTGCCACCTGAATGCCTGGAGCAGCTGCTGCCCACTGGGAAACGGCAGCAGAGGAAGGCAGGGACTGGGGACAACATGGGCTGTGAGGGGGGACCGAGCCTGGTCACTCCGTCAGATCCCCCCAGCGAAAAAGGGGGAGGCGAGCCCATGACAAGAAGGGCGAGGGACCAGGGTGCCACACAGGCATTTCAAAAAGCATTTGCAGCTGCAAGCCCTGCATCAGTGCCACATTGACTCTGCTGCTGGGGAGGAGAGAGACGTGCCCACGTCTCAGAGGAGCTGCAGCAGGAGCTGGCAGTGACCACGCATCAGCGGAGTGAATGACAGGGCACAGACAGAGCCAGCATGGGCAGGACCTCACAGCCCACGTCTGCTCCCCACCAGTCCTCACTGACAGCCTCCACACATTAACCCTGGCTTTTTGGCCATACAGCAGAAGCCTGGAATGTATTCTGAAATATTTAGGAATACAAGCAGCAGTAAAGATTTTTGCACAAAAAAAAAAAAAAAAAAAAAAAAAAACTTTATCCTACCTCTGAAGTTTCCAGCCCAGTAGGAGCCTCACCTTGCATCCAGATTTGCATCCAGACACACTGGCTGCCTGTCCGAGTGGCCAAGCTGAGGGATCAGAGCCTGGCTCGAAGGCAGGGCTGCTGCAAAGACGGGTGCGCAGAGCTGGAGCTCAATGCAGGCAATGGGAAGGTGGAAGAAGGAGATGGCTTAAAAGCTGAATTGTACCCCCAGGACCATTCACAGGAGCTGGCATCCCTGAGCTGCACCCCCTGCCCTCCTCCCAGCCTGCCGAGGGAAGCTGTGGTGCGGACAGAGCCTCAGACATCCTCATCTCAGCTACGGCGTGTGGCAGCACCCTGAGCACGCCTGCCCTGCAGGTCGGGGCACCGCTCTCTGCTCCACCTTCTCACTCGCAGACTTTGCAAATAGGGAGCCCATCTGGGGCCTGGAAGGAATTCCTTGTATTTATTTGTTAAGAAGGCTGGAGCCCAGACTGAGCGCTCAGGCACCAAAGCGCTGCCCAAAGACATGATATACCAGGTGTTCCCCACCGGCTCCTGTCCCCCTCTTTTGGCTGTGTGTGTGCCCTTGACCCAGACGCTGCAGGGAAGAGGCCTCCTCGTGTGACCACTGCTGGCCAGGGAGGCACCGTGTGTGCAGAACAGCATGGAGGAAGACTGACCCCTGAAGAGGGATGTGATAACTGCACAGCAGACACCCCACAGAATAGATATTCCTCTTTCTTTTCTTCTCTTTTGCTATTTTTTTTTCCCCTGTGAGCTAGGATTCAGGGCTCACAGTATTTAAAATCAGATTTCTAAATCCAGCACTTTGTACTTGAACAGGGTAAAAGGAGCCCCTGCAACCTCTACCTCCTCCTCAACCGGGCACGAGGATGGCTTGGTGCCTCTCGTGCTGGGGACCACTGATGCAACTCCTACACAACACATCTCTTCCAATTCATTTCACCATGCAGCCGCCTAGTTAAATCCCGTCCCTGCACAAATGCACTCAGAAATCCAGCCTTCTGGAGCTGCAGTGAACTCCTACTCTTCCATTTCTTTCAATTACTTCAAATGCATCACTGCAGGAGAGCTCTCACACTGGGCTAATTTTTGACAATTATCATTATTTCTTTACACATCTTGGTAACGAATTTGCACAACGTAGGCATAAAGCAGGGGAGGGAAATGGCATCTCCGTCAGTCTTTCTTCATCACAACAAGCATCTTCACCATCAGGAAATAATAAGCAGCCTGGTTGGTGCATTCACCTACTCCCGTTGAAACGTGACTGGCCTTCCTGACCCTTCTCTCCACTTCTCTGATGCATGGAGATGCTTGGCCTTCTCTCAGGCTAGATACCACTGGGGAATACTGGAGTACATCTGCTGCAGAGGCTTTGGATGTGTGGCTGCTTCTCTCTAGGCTAAGGGCAGGAGCAGACCTACAGCTGCCAGGCACTGCCATGTAAAGCAGAGGCACCATGGTGTCACAGCTAGACAACATGTAACAGTTAGAGTCCCAGCTGGAATTTGCTTTTAAATGAAGATGATGAGATCCTGCTGCCAACAACAGATCCTGGCTGGAAAGCAGGCTGAGGGATCTGCCTACCCCTGCACTCTGGGAATTGAGGCTGACATAGCACTGGGCAAAACAGCATCGACTGATAGCCTGGTGGGTTTACAATACTGCCTGAAGGATGTTAATGGCTAGTCTTATCCTATTCAGGTTTAACAGGTCCAATGCCATTTTAATTTGAAGATCATTCTCCTTAATCTGGCCTTAAGAGGCAGAGAAGTTTAATCACTAACAGACTGGCAATCCACAATGAGCCATCTCCACTCAGCTCAGGTATGGGAAATCACAGAGACAGTATCAGATCACTTACAGATCAGCTCCTGCTCTAAGATCCCCTGCGGTGTTCATGTACAAGAGGCAAGATAAACAGCAAAGCAACAGGCTCAATTTTGAGTTTCCCTTGCTTCTTTCAGCTGTGCTTATCTCCGCGACTCTGTTTTCAAGTAGATTCTTTCCATGGGCTTACACGACGGTGGCTCTCCCCCGGGTAACACAGCTTTTCTGCAGACTTATCCAAGTGAGAAGCAGAAGAGTTACCAGAGAATAAAGGCTGACATCTATTCCACTGGGGGTGGACTGGGAGAAGGAAGAACTAAATAAGAAAATTTTCATCCAAGGAAAATAGCAAAGGCATGTTCTTACAGCACATATCAAAATGGCAGACACTGTTTTAAACCCAAATGTGTATGGAGCAAACCTGGCGCGTGGCTCTCATCTGAAGTAAAAGGTTCGGCTGTGCCCATGTTTCCTGCTTAAGCTAATCCGAAGTGACATTCCCGATTTCATTTAGGTATTCTTTTAGCAAGCGACAGACCATGTTTCAGTTCACCACGATGAGCATTATCCCAACTGGTCGCTCCTTCTACCTGCAGCTTTGGCCTAGCCCGAAGGGGCTTGGCCCCGCGGGCTGCTGCAGGCCCCAGCCACATGCCTGCAAACGTTGCTGTCCGGCCAGGCTGTTCCTGTGCTTAATTACCTCCTTCTTAATGATCTTAGGCTGTGAGCTAAGCCTGTCACTGTGCAGTTATATAACCAGATTCTTCTTATTATGCTTAGCTTACATCATGCTATGCTAACTTCTTATGCTCACATTGCCATAAAAGCGCCTGTCTTTAAGGAGGCGTAGAAAAGATGCAGTACTATGGTGCAGGCTATGCACCGATGAGGTGGCGATTTGATCAGGTGTGACATGCAAAGAACAGCAGAAAGGAAGCATCCCTGCATCACAGGTGGGACGGGAGAGAGAACAAAAGCTGCCTACACCAATCACAGATGCTGTGAAGTCAGGAGCTGACTGAATGCCTTTGATGCACTTAGCGCATTGTTCAGGGAATTCTGCTCTCTGCTCTGCCTCCCATTTCTTGGCCTGTGTCCCAGAAGTGCCTCTGAGCTTCCTTGGGAGTAACAATTCTCAAATAAATTTCTTGGGTGGAAGACTCAGAAATGTAACAGGTTTGAGAAAATTAAGAGAACAATTATTCTTAAAAAAAAAAAAAAAAAAAAAAAAGTGGGGGGGGGCAATAGTAAGATGTTAAGCTTTTCCAAATAAATGATATAAGCAGCTTCTGCTTTTATGTTTTCTTCTGCACTAAAGGCCCAGCAAGCCTCAACTTTAACACAATGCTGGAAGGGCCCAGCTTTTCCATTAAGAACTCTTCTGGAAGTGCCAAGAGGCCAGGGCAGAGGTCCTGAGCAGTGCTCGTCCTCGCCCTGAGCAATGCAGCAGCTGGCAGCTGCAGCCCTCGCTCAGGGAAGGTGACCAGTGTTAATAAGGGAGGTGAAAGATGCGTGATCTGCAGCACGAGGCGCAAGCAAGAGAGAAAATAATACATTTCCATTGCATAGGAGAGAAGGCTGGCAGTAATACCGAGGGGAGACATAACATTTAGCTGCGAGGAAGACTGTATCCAACCTCTCATCTTCTTTACTTTGAAGTGCAACTAAAACCAGAAATCAGTCCATTTTAGGATGGCATTACACTGACTTGTGTCACATACTGCCAAATCACTGAGTGCACACTTGGACGGGACTGTACGGATGGCAATGTGTGTTTACAAAAGTCAGGGCACTGTACTGGACAAAGGCCTTCATGGTGGGGATGCTGTTTCAGCCACACAAAGTCCCCTTGTTAGGTGGATTTTAATTGGATGTTTTATCCTGCCAAATGGACAAACATTACAGAAGTCTCAGGGATAAGCAGAGCCCTGGGAACATATAGATAACAGCAAGCATAACAGTATGTTGGCTCAAGCATTGTTCATGATCAGGTCTGTGTTTTAAAGGAATACAACAAATTGTAATTCTGAAGTGTCACTTTGAATTTATGACCTTGTGTTGCATTTAATCACTTAGAATGCATCATACTGTGTTATGTCTTATCGCATTAGGCTACAGCCGAACACAGGGAGATGCAATGTTACATGGAACAAGTTGGAATCTGAAGAGATGCAAAAGCTTTTGCAGGTAAAAATGTGCACAGCTGAGTTTCAGGAAGGCTTTCAGCAGGGGTGACACGCAAATTCTCCCCACTGCTTCACTTCCCAACAACTTGACAGGCTCTTGTCATTTCATTTAGGCTACAAAGAGTGAAAATATATCTTGTGAAGAGTGTGGAACATAGCCAGTGCTTTTTACTGTCTTTTTCCCTAAAATGTGGATGCACAAAGATTACATGGGAGGACACCATGCAGAACCCATTTGCAGATTCCCACCTTTCTCCTGTTCATGGTTTTCTGGAAACAAGGGATGCCCAAGTCATCTTAGCAACCGCTTTTGAATGCATTGAATCAGAACTACAAACTCAGTAAAACTGAGCTAATTTAAGAATTACTAAGGTCCAGAGGGATAGCTGCTAACAGACAGTCTCAGCCTGTATATAAAAGCGGCCAGGCAATCTCCCCTGTAATTCCTGCTGGCAGCCCTGACACTGGAGGCGGCATTGCTCCCAGCTGGTGCCTCCCTCTTCTTTCCCCAGGGAAGGACTGGGCAGGCTCAGCACCACTGTGCCCTGCGGGATGCATGGCCCCTGAGCCGAGCTGGCTCCATCCTCCTGCCAAGGGACTGCTGACCGTCCCGTCCCGGCTGTAGGGCAGCAGGCAGCTAAGTGCAGGGATGTGACCCAAGAGCAATGAGGGTCACACTAACCCACCTCCGAGAAGTGGAACCCGAGGGGCTGGGGAGGGAGAAAAGGAACACAAAGCCTGGCAAATTCCTTCTGATTGCTTACAAGCTGTACTTGGAGTCAACACCACCCATTAGCAGAGCTGAGCGGCGGCAGTGCGGATGGCGGCACCGCATCGGCTGATTCAGGAAACAGATGCCCTTGAGTGAGGCAAACGCAGCAAAGAAGCCGACTTCAGGCTGCCTCCGAAGAATTGCTGACGGATGCTCCTGTCACCTCCTCTGCGTCAGCCAGCAGGGCACAGTGCGCTCCTCCCGGCGGCGAGCTGCCCCTCAGGATGGAGGGGAAGCTGTAACAGCATCTCAGCTCAGCTGGCACTAAAACTCAAATTCAGATTAATTGAATACAGCTTCTCTTTCTTCATGGACTTCAATTTTCCAGGGCTTTTGAGATGTCTATATAAATGTCAGGAGATTAATGTACTATCTCTGAAAAGTCCATATTAGTTTTGCTTAGACTGGGCTTACTCCTTTATAGCCCAAATCACAGTGCAACAGGGGGTAAAGAAACAAGGCAAAACCTCTTTGTGCTTCTTCTTAGCTGGGACCTGTAAAATGCTTTTCCAAAGGTTAAATAACATTTATGAGTGATATTTAGCCAGGTAAGCCTTCATTTAATGCCTAAAAAATGACTTGAGTTCCGAACTCACTTCCAGAGGTGCTATTCATCACCTAAGATGACATAAATTGTACAGAACCTGTTTTACCACTCCAGTTTCACAAGCCCATAATGTCCATTTATAAAATTAAAAAAAAAAAAAATCAGCAAAAGGAAGTTTCCTTTGAGACGTGCAGACTTTGGCACTGCAAAGCGGGTGCGCAGGGGCAGCAACCCGGCTGCAGCAGCCTCCGAAGCACTCCCATCTCCAGGGAGCAGACCGAAGAGCCTTTCCTCATCAACAAACGTGGTTTCTGTGCATTTAGAAATCCTCGACAGATTTCTCTTCCACGAGCCCAGCCACCCTGGGAGCCCAGATAAACATAACACCCACGCTCTCCTGTGACAGAGTTCAGCAAGCTCAGTGTCTCTTGGTGGCAGGCTCCAGAAACAGACATTAACGTACCAGAATAGTCCATTTGCAATTCTGCTGACTGTGTTTCCTCTCTACCAAAGGTCTGCATTAGATATATTCACAAAAAAAGTTTCCCACAGAAAATGGTAATGATAAAAGTCAGTTCATGACAAGGCAAGGTAGCGCCACCTCAGGCTCTTCACTCCTCATACTGTTTCCTTGGAGCAGGGCTCTTCATCTCAGGGCAACAGCCAAATGAGTTTTAAAATATCTGCTAAAGGCGAAGTCACTCTTCTACACTAAGTATTAATATATTGGCTGAGAAGTATCTCCAAGCAAGTAAGATTACTTACAGAATTAAGTGGGAATAAAAATATTAATATGGACATTCGTGGCTTGCCTGTGTCTGTTGCCTCCATTACTCTTCAATGGCTCACCCTGGAGTACAATTTTCTGTTACCCTCTGGACTTACACAGTGAAGTTTTGCAAGAACAATAATTGTTAAAGCACTATACTAGTATTTAGGCATGTCACTTAATCTTCAATGGATCATATAGTTTCAGTGAGAAGTATGCATCTGAAATGCTCTGTTAGATCTTAAGGTCATGTTGAAAAAAAAAAAAAGAGATGGCCACATGCTGTAGAGCAGGCGCTCATCTACTGCCAGGTGTAAAGACACAGGAAGAAAACAAGAGCCAGCACTGAAAGTCAGGACAATGACTAATACTTTCCAGCTGAAGAATGGTAATGAGGATGATGATAATAACAACAATAATTGTGACCCAACGGCGTGTATGTTATTTGATGTTTCTAAAATTCATGGGGATTCTACAATGAACTCATGTAAACAGGTATACGGTTGTATTATAGTTCTTGCTGTTGTTACAATATACAGTATTTTAGAGACTGTACATACCGAAGTAGGTTAAATTCACGCTTTCAGCATTTTCCACTATTTTCCCATTTTTGGGGGGATTTGCCAGTCGCCAGTTTCTAGTAGACTTAACCCAAACTTTTGTGATCACATAATTTTGTCTTCATTACCGTAACCATAAAATCAGCCAACAACCTGTTACAAATCTAATCTCAAGTATGAAAAAAAAAAAAAAAAAAAAAAAAAAAAAAAAGTGCACTCAGGAGGAAGATAAGAAAACCCACATCTCTTCCAACAAAGCAACACAAATTCTGATTTTCTCATCACAAAACTGACCCACTGTCTACATGGGAAACCACAGCAAGCCGACCACAGTAGGT